>NC_092053.1:123447523-124655680 GCF_003086295.3 Arachis hypogaea | reverse complement strand
TGAGTGGTGACTTAGAAACCATAAGTATTAAGAAACAAAGCTGAAAGCTACTTTGTCTCTAAACATTTCTATGGCTTCAATCAAACGCAGTCAAGATTATGCAGAGAAAGTCAATGCCTTGTGAATTGATAAAAAATAAAGCATCCCTACTTGTACACTAAAATTAGTCGTAAAAATTAATTATTATTATAAAACATATGTTAAATATAAATAGATATTAAAAATAAAATAAATTATATATATTTATTTTTAGTAATTGATTTCGTAATAGTATTTTTGATATATATATATATATATATATATATATATATATATATATATATATATATATATTGTATATTTTGCGCATATAAATTAAAAATTTGAGACAGGGACACCTAAATTGTATCCGTCACAATTATGTATTGTAACTAACATGATCATTATGAGTCATACCTAAATAAATAATAATACTATAATACTTCTCTTTTGTGCGTTCATACTTCCCGAGATGCCAACTCTTTAACATACCTAACCTAATTATCTTAATTATCTATGACCATACAATAATAACCAGGGGTAGAACTTTTGTGGTATAATTTAACCTTAATCAAACAGTCTTGGGTTAATTAATACACCTGCCAAACTATGAGAGGTCTTCACCGGTTTATGCCTGCGATTTTGTCCCCCGAGCCAATTCAATATTATTTTCTCCTGCTACACTTTCTAGGTTAGGAAATGTATAGTATGATCCTTATAATATGATCTTTGTTCTTGTAAAAATTGACCGGTGTATAACTCGTCCGTCGATAAATATTTGTAAATTTTATATTAGAATAAGGTATAAATCAGCAATGAGAGAATAAGAAGATAGGTATCTACAAAAGGTATTCCGACACTCAAGTCAGTAAGTGAGTAATAAACTTTGCAAAATATAATGTGTCAAATAAACATTTTACCTCTCTTTTATATTTTAGAATAAAGCATCGGCAATTATACTCTCAATAATTTGCATTAATAGAGAGTAATAATATATCAGTGCGTTACAATATTTCTTTTAGTGCCCATTATTGATAACTGATCTATAATGTATACTGACGAGTTATAGCATTAAAAACGAGTTATAACGGTCATATCACATAATTGATTTATAACGTATACTGTCGAGTTATAGCATTAAGGACGAGTTATGGCGGCCATATCACAACCCCAAGCTTAGCCTGACTATATTTTGATAAAGCAGGTTGAGCTTTTTTAGTTATAACTCGGCGGTCTGAGTTATAGGTATATATGGAGTCCCCAGATCAACTTACTTTATTAAAATAAAGAATAAAATAATTTAAATTTCAGACGTGATTTAAAGTTAACGTGTATTGAAAAGTGTAGTAGTCTTGTTATTGATTGTGCCTTTGGTTTTTTCAATGTAATTTTGAACAGTTGATTTAATAGATGCAATGATTAGGGTTTTTATGGAACTAAATAGTTTCTTAAATATGGCATTTAGTTTATGTTTGAAATCCTAAAAGGATTCATAAAGGCAACATTGATTTTCTATTGAAGCGTTTTGGAGTCTTAAAGACATGAGTAAAAGAGGTTAGTTTGTATTACTGCCACGGTTTCTTCTCCTTCTTTTCGTTGTTTTTCTAAAAGAATTGTAGGTAAGGAAAAATATAAAGTTGAGGATCACAACTCTTATAACTGGGTAAGTGGGAATGTGAGAATTTGGGGTTCACTGTTTGTTGATGAGGGTAGTATTGGTGAGATTGATTTGGTTTGGACTTGTTTGAATTTGACTTGGTAGATATCTGAGTAATTGATAGATTGATATTTGATTTAGGCAATAGTTGCCGTTGGTATATTGGTCCCTTATGTTTGTTAGGGATGTGATAGTAGAGTGAAAATATCTCATCTTTGTTTGATAACTGAGTTAGACAATGGTTTGTTTTAGATTGCCATTTATTGGTCCCGTTGCTGAGACAGGTTTGATAGAAGTGAATTGGTTGGACAAGAATATCGCGTTAGTTCATCTTTGTTTGGTGATTTGATTGATAATTAAGTTTGATTGCGCATGTGTAAACGATGCGACTTTGAATTGAACAATTATCGCGAATGGATAAGTGTTTGTCCTCGTTTGATATTTGATTGAATTTGTTGACTGTTGATAGTCATAGTTCGGAAGATAGTTGATATAGATCTGATGATAGTTGATACAGATTTGACAATGATTGATATAAATCTAATAATGATTGACATAGATACGAATAGATCCGGTAATAATTGATATAGATCAGAAAATAGAGATAGTAGATATAGATTGAAAAACAGAGATAATAGATATAGATAAAAAAATAGAGATAACAGATATAGATAAAAAAAATAGAGATACCAGATATAGATCAAAGAACAGAGATAACAGATATAGATCAGAAAATAGAGATAACAAATACAAATAAGAAAATAGAGATAACAGATATAGATCAGAAAACAGAAATAAAAGATATAGAATGAAAAACAGAGTTAATAGAAATAGATTGAAAAACACAAATAAAAGATATAGATAAAAAAACAGAGATAGTAGATATAGATCGAAAAATAGAGATAACAGATATAAAACGAAAAATAGAGATAACAGAAATAGATCAAAAAATAGAGATAACAGAAATAATAGATATAGATCGAAAAATAGACATAATAGATATATAGAAAAATAGAGATAATACATATAGATTGAAAAATAGAGATAATAGATATAGATAAGAAAACAGAGATGATATATATGAATCAGAAAATAGAGATAACAGATGTAGATAAAAAAATAGAGATAATAGATATAGATCAGAAAACAAAGACAATATATATAGATCGAAAAAGCAGAGATAATAGACATAGATTGAAAAATAGAGATAACAGATATAGAACGAAAAACAGAGATAACAGATATTAATCGAAACACAGAGATAATAAATATAGATCAGAAAAATAAATATAGATTTGAAAATAAAGATAACGATATAGATAAGAAAATAGAAAGAATAGATATAGATCGGAAAATAGAGATAATAGACATAGATTGAAAAATAGAGATAATAAATATATATCAGAAAATAGAGATAATAGATATAGATAAAAAAAGAGATAACAGATATAGATAAAAAAATAGATATAATAAATATAGATTAGAAAACAGAAATAACATATATAGATCAGAAAATAGAGATAACAGATATAGATCAGAAAATAGAGATAATAAATATAGATAGAAAAATAGAGATAATAGATATAGATTGAAAAACAGAAATAACAAATATAGATAAGAAAATAGAGATAATAGATATAGATCGGAAAATAGAGATAACCGATATCGATCGAAAAATAGAAATAAAAGATATAGATTGGAAAATAGGGATAACAGATATAAATCAAAAAACAGAGATAACAGATATAGATAAAAAAATAGAGATAATAGATATAGATCGAAAAATAGAGATAATAGCAATAGATTGAAAATCAGGGATAACAGATATAGATCGAAAAATATAGATAACAGATATAGATAAAAAAACAGAGATATACATCGAAAAATAGAGATAACAAATATAAATATGAAAACAGAGATAACAGATATAGTCTAGAAAACAGAGATGACAGATATATATCCAAAAACAGAGATAGTAGATATAGATTGAAATATAGAGATAATAGATATAGATCATAAAATATATAATAGATATAGATCAGAAAACAGAAATAATAGATATAGATCAGAAAACATAGAAAATAGATATAGCTCGAAAAACATAGAAAATAAATATAAATCGGGAAAATAGAGATAATAGATATAGATCGAAAAACAGAGATCATAAATATAGAATAAAAAATAGAGACAATAAATATATATCAGAAAACAAAGATAACAGATATAAATCGAAAAATAAAGATAACAGGTAGTTAAAAAGAACTTTTGAATCGATCCGAATTTTTTAAACCCGTCGATTCACCAGTTTTAACAAAAATTGACTGGTCTAAATCGATTCTTATTAGTTTTATTTCTTATTCGATTCAATGTCTAATTTAGACAGGTCTTATTCAGCAATTTGTCAATCTTACCATCTAAATTAGTTTGATTTTTATATCTATGCTTTTTATGGGGTTTTTTTTTTTTTTTTGGGTTAAATGACATCAAATGAAATTTGAACCCAAAATTTCTAAACAAAAAAAAAGACATATACCATGTGAATTACAGTTCGTTAGCCCTTTTTATTTCATTTAATTCTATAAATAACTAATCTTAAAATAAGGCAATCAATGATAACATATTTTTTGTGAGTTAATAGTGAAAATCGTCACTGAAAGATATTTCGATCTCCATTTTAGTTTTTGAAAGACAAAATTAATCAAAATTGTCCCCGAAAGATACACGACTTGGTCACGTTAAGTGCCATGTGGCATGATGACGTATTAATGTCACGTGTCACAAGATAATTGGTTGACGTGTTAGATCAGTGACACATGGCGTGGTGTCAGATCAGTGACATGCTTGACATGTAAAAAAGTTATTTATAATCAAATTAGTCCTTGAAAGTTCATACGTAAGTCATTTTCATCCCTAAAATTTTAAAAATTAATCAAATTAGTTCTTACATAATTTTTTTATTTTTTCTTGATAATATTAAATTTGAAATATTTTTTGATACTACTAATTTTAATAGAAATGTAATTGACAAACAAAAAATTAGTAATTGTATCTTTTCTTCTTAAAATTTTTTTCAATAAAATTATCTCTCCTTTAATTCTTCTCAAAATCTCTTTTATTCTTTTCTATTCTAAAACCTTTTCCTTTACATTATTACATTATTACATTTTGATACATTATTACATTTTTAAAACCTTCTCAAAATTTAATTTTGAGTATATATATATATATATATATATATATATATATATATATATATATATATATATATATATATATTCCAGCAAAATGTAATAATGTAAGAAAAATGTTTTAGAATAGAAAAGAATAAGAGAGATTTTGAGAAGAATTAAAGGAAAGAGATAATTTTATTGAAAAATTTTTAAGAAGAAAAGATACAATTACTAATTTTTTGTTTGTCAATTACATTTCTATTAAAATTAGTAGTATCAAAAAATATTTCAAATTTAATATTATCAAGAAAAAATAAAAAAAATTATATAAGGACTAATTTGATTAATTTTTTAAATTTTAGGGATGAAAATGACTTACGTCTGAACTTTCAAGGACTATTTTGATTATAAATAACTTTTTTACATGTCAAGTGACACGTGGTGTGCCACGTATCACTGATCTGACACGTCAATCAATCATCTTGTGACACATGGCATTAACCCACCACGTCATCATGTCACGTGACACTTAACGTGACATGTCATCATCCAACTGATAGAAGGACTAACGTGACCAAATCGTGTATTTTTTGGAGACGATTTCGATTAATTTTATCTTTTAATGACCAAAATAAAAAACGAGATATATTTCAGGACGATTTTTACTATTATTTCTATTTTTCGAGGTAGAGTCCATGTATACTCTGCCCAAAATATTTTACTTCGACACAAATGTCAAAATGATATTTGTAAAATAACAATAAAACTGGAAATTTGGGATTCTTCAAAAAATTCAAGGCGTCAAAGTGCACCCGAAAAAGTATACAAATAATAAAAATTAGTCATTCATATTTAACAGATGCACATATCGTTTTTTCCCCTCTTTTTTCAAATATTCATCTACATTCTTCAATGTTCAAATGATACATCCGACAAAAGATCATCCATGATAGCGCAAACAGCACAACACTCTACATAAGCTATAGCAACTTCAACACTCGCCATCTGTCATCTTGTGTGTATATATATATATATATATAAAATTTAAATTCTTTAAAATAAAAAATTGATAAAATAAAAAAAATTTAATTACTATTAAATTTATAATTTTTATAAAATATATATTTTAATATCTTAATTTAAAAATAATTAATTTTTTATTTGATCATTTTATTAATTTTTTTAGAGTAAAATATCATTTTTGTCCCAAACGTTTGGAGTAAATTCTATTTGTGTCCCTAACGTTTAAATCGTCCTATTTGTATCCCTAATATTTGTAAAAGTGATTCAATGTTATCCTGCCGTCAATTACACATCATGAGCGCTTTACTTTGAATTTTAAAAATCTCTTCTTGAAGTTAGAATACAAATGTTTGGAATAGAATCAATGATCTATTCCGAAAAATAGCTCATCAAATGTTGAAACTAATTCCTACAACATTTACACAGTTCACTTTTCTAGGGACATAATTGAATCTAAACACAAATAGTGAGTATAATATTAAAATCGAACACATCCAAGTGAGACCTAATTGAGAATGAATACATCCAAGTGAGAATAATTGAAAAATATAATCTGATTTGTTAGTATAATTGATAATAGGATAACATTGAATCACTCTTATAAACGTTAAGAATACAAATAGGATGATTTAAACGTTAAGGATACAAATAGGACTTACCCCAAACGTTGAGGACAAAAACGATACTTTACTCATTTTTTTATTTTATTAATTTTTTAATTTAAATTTTAATTTATAAAAATTTTATATACACATAAAAATTTAATATTTTTATTATATATTTATATATAAATATATATATATATATATTAATTTATTTTTAATGTATATTTTTATATTTTAATATTATTTTATATGCGACGAATTCATGATCTACACGCGCCTCGTGGCTTCTGCCCGTGTCTCCCTCTGTCTAAGACCTGAGACGACGTTTCACTCCTTTTGCGGGTTAAACGACAAAAGAGCCAACAAAATTCCGCAAAACGACAATACGCCAACGCTAGTGTGGCATGGCCGTACGGACAGTAGGGATGACACGCCACACGTGGCATAAGATTTAAAGTAGGGCGCACTTGCGTCCTTTGTTTATTCTTGCGACACGTTATGGATGGTACTATGGTAGATACTATAATATTGGGAGTAAATACATGGATAGATAGCTCTCTTTAATTAGGCACCACTATTTGTTCTATAGTTTCAAGTAAAAAGATTATCTAGTTCAAATTTGGAAAAATTCTCTTTGATTATATAATGTGTAAATTCGTACCATTATTGATTTATGAAGTATGCCTCGGTAAAGATTCTATAAATGAGGGAACAACCAAAGTTGACCTAGATATATTCATCAAGATAAACTTGCTGACATTAGAAATAATCTCCTAAAAAAAACAAGAATTACAATCCTTCAAAAATGATAAAAAAATAATTGACAATTTTACGAACTATGATTGATTTATAAATTTTAATAATTGTTTTAGAATTAATTAAGAATAACGGGCACAATATCATACTAATACAAAAAAAGGAACACAAAAAATACTAATACCAAAAAGAGATCATGATTACTTGATTAGTAAAGGTTTCTAAGTTTTATAATCTTTAAGGTGTTTATTGATCAAATATTGTGATAGGTATATAGATAGATAAGGAAATCATATATTTTTTTTTTCTTTATTTGCATACGATATCTCTCAATACCACAAACTAAAGATTAATCTATCATGGATTAAAATTTTATTTAAAAATTTATAGTCAATGAATTGCTATATATATAAAATATAATTCAAATTTTTAATACTTAAATAGACTAATGAACGGATCACTAAATTAATTCAAGTTCGCTGAAATCATATAACTTTAATCTAGCAAAGAACGGCACCTTTTTTTTAAAAAAAAAAAAAAAAATCTTTTCTTTCTTTCTTGTTTTTGCCCTCGAAACTATATCTACTTGTGGCCTGGTGGGACTACCTTCGGCGTCAGTGGATTAACATAGCAATAGCATAATTGAATTTAAAGGAGCTACTACTGATCAAATTAAATACATGGAATTGTAACCAAAAATAAATAAATAAATAAATAAATACATGGAAATATCAACCGGGACCAAAAAGAATTATGGAATTGAATGTTCTGGTTTCATGCTCCATGGTATTCTGCTTCTATCATAACAAAGCATGGAATTTATTCTTCACAC
Organism: Arachis hypogaea; assembly: GCF_003086295.3. Lineage (NCBI taxonomy): Eukaryota > Viridiplantae > Streptophyta > Magnoliopsida > Fabales > Fabaceae > Arachis > Arachis hypogaea. The sequence continues at coordinate 124,647,619 of NC_092053.1, read as the reverse complement.
TTATCATGAATATGTCCCCATACGTAATCTCTAAGCATATGGACATGTCTAATTTATATGTCCAACAATTATAAAGAAAATGATATTGTCACTTTTTTATTGAGTGATTTTTCTTTTTTTTTTTTTTTTTTTTTTTCTATTTTCGTTATTTTATTTTCTATAGTGATAGAAGAAGCTTTTCATTGTGAGGATAATTTCATAAGAATATAGATAAGTGATATTATTAATTAAAGAATAATAATATACACTTTCAAATTATAAAAATCTTTGATATAGATGAACTCTTAGATAGCGTTTATTTTGAGGTATTGAGACGGAAATTGAGAGACTAGAACTCAATATTATATTTGTTGTTAAAATTTCAGTACTTTCAAAAAGTAGAGACATAAAAAACTGAAATTTTTAGAAATGGAGACTGAAATTTTAATAACATTTTACATCTAAAATACTCCTATTTCAATTAATTAATTCCAACTTTATCTTTTGTGCAAATTAAATTAGAGTTTCATTCTTATTTTGGTCTCTATCTCCCACTTTATACCAAATACAATACTAATACTTATTTCAATCTCTGTTTCTCAGTTTCGGTCTCTAAATTTCTATCTCTCTTCCAAACACTACCTTATGGCTTAAGCAAAACTGCTGGATTGTTACTTTCAAAATTTCAATTTTATTATTTTACAAAACATGTTTCTTTTGTAAAGTTGTCTTTATTTTCTAGGTTTTGGGTGTATTTTCCTTGTTATTGATCTTAGCTTCTTACAGTTACTTGGTCTTCAGTTAAAGAAGGTTCCTGCCATCAATTGCTGGATAGTTTTTTAGAGAGGTGAAAGACCAAAAAGAATACAGATTTAGTTGCATTTGAAAATTATTCGAGACAGAAATACAAAAACAATAGATACAGAAACTCATTTAGTTATAGAAACAGAAACAAACACACAAATGTTTTGTCCAAGAGACATAAATAAGAACGGTAAACTTCAGGAACAATAATGGGCAGCAAGAGTATGATCAATATATTAAATAATGTTCTGCTTGGACAGTTAGTATTTTTAGACAGAAGTTAAGTATATTTTTTGTCTCTAAGTTTACAATTTTTAAAAAAACCTCTAACGTTTAATTTCAATCAATATTATTCCTAACATGTTTAATTTGTGTCAAAGCTATCTCTAGATATTTTGATTTGTATCCCTAATATTTTAGATGTAATTAACGTGTAAAGATAATTTTGACACAAATAAAAAATATCAGAGATAATTAAATGAAATTAAACATTATGAATATTTTTTAAGAAAATTATAAAAGTCAGAGACAGAAAGCATATTTTATACTTAAGATAGAAATGAAAATTGAGCAATAGTATGGCAATGTTTCCACACTTCATGCACCGAAGTCTAAAGTTCGCGCAGCACTCACACCCATTCCCATTGTGGCAACATTACATTTTCCGCTGAGCATTTCGCGTTGCCGTCCTCGCTTTGCTTTGTTGCCAATCATAACATAATGCTACAACATTGAACGTGTGTGAATGCCACCAGAAATTACAGATAGAGCAGCAAAAGAAACAAGCATTTGATCATAAATGAACTATGATCTATCTAGTTGACTAATTTCCCATTTGCATTTCCATAGGGTTACCCAAGAAAACTGGGATTATAGAGTTAAAATGATGAAACAAAAACATGCAAATGTATACACAAACTTTTTCATTGCAGTAAATCTGACAATCCATCAGTTAGGAAGATTGAGATGAGAGTTTCAGGCATTCACTCTGGCACCTCCTAAGGCATATGTCATTCCAATTAGGTACCTGATGCTGGTTAACACAAACAGTGCGAGCGCAAGCGTCAGCGCACGCATCAAGGTCAGATACACCACAGACAGTGACACAAGTATCAGGAATGGGGTCCTTTGAGAACGAGCCAACCTTCTTCAACATCCTCTTCGATGTGCATACCCTTTCGCAGACAAAGATTTCATCGGAGCTCCTTTCTCTTCCCCTCGTGCTCTTCAGCCTCTGCTCCTCTGCATTCCTCTTCTTCACCCTAAAAGCTTGTCCTGCAACAACCAAAGGGATTGCAGCACCCAAAAGGGACCACCAAAATTCCCCCATCTCTAAATATACAATGTCAGCTACCTTGCTTCTAATTATAAAATTTCTAGTTCAACTCGTTCATCAGGATTATCCAACAAAATAACTAAACAACAAGTCAACAACAACAACAAAGCATCATCCCACTAGGTGGGATTGGTTACATGGAACAAACGACGTCATTGAGCCCTATTATATATCATGTCTAGAGTGATACTGTTTAAGCGTAGAGCGAATTAAATCAATTGAAAAAAAAAATCCCAAAATCAAAATCTTTAGAGCGAACTAAATTCCTCAAATTTATCAAACAAAGACAAGTACACCAAAGATTTATATAAAGCATATGTCACTGTTCCATCTATCCTAGTAGACTCATAATAATTTCTTTTATTACTAATAAAAAGAATGAATTATTACATTATCCTTGTCTAGAATACGTAAAAACATCGTAATTATAACAGTGAGAATGAAAGTTGAAAAAAATGAAAATGCCAAATCAAGTGAAGCATTTTAACAAACAGATAACGTGCATTCTGGGGAAGAGAACAAAGTAGTGCATATGCATTTGCATTCTCCACATAGATGCTTCAATTGTGCAGGAGTAAGTAATAACAATGCAAATATAATAATAAAAACAAGTTGCAAGAAAGGAATTAAAAGAAGAATAAGCAAACAGAAGTTGGAGAGAATATTATTATGTAAAACAGAACTAAACGCAAGAAATGGGGAATTTAAAAATAAAGAAAGAGAGGAAGTAGAATGAATGAGTGAGTGTGTAAGAGAAGAAAGGAAGAAAGGAAGGAAGGATTACCGGCGGTTGTGGGAGAGAGAGGAATTGAACCGTCGGCGAAGGCCAATCAGTAAAACGGTAAACAACTAAACACAGCTTTCTTTTCTTTTGGACTTCTGATTTTGGGGAAGGATGAAGAGTTTAGAGGTTTGACTTTTGAATAGTAATTTTTATTTAAATTTTTAATCCGAGTAAGACATATAAAACAGGTCTCTATCAAGTTTTGTTCGGATAAATTACTCTAACAAAAATTTGTAATAAATAAGTTTCAAGTTTTATAAAATATAAAATAAAATAAAAATTTTAATTTTGATGCGCCGTGGGTATAAAATAATTTTACACATGGATCTAATTATGTAATATCATATCAATAAAAATAATAACTTTTTATATTAACAGCGTAAATAGTCATAAAAAATGGATGTAATTCTATGACTGCGTAAAACGCTTTACATTATTAGTGCATTAAAATTAAATTCTAAAATTAATGTTTAATGAAATAAAAAATAAGAGAAAGTCTAGAGGCCAACATTTTTATTAAATATGGTCAGCACTTAACTATTAAAACAAAAATGAATAATTCTATACCATTAGATATTATCTCACATCATTAAAAATATTGATAATGGCTAACCGAGGACTACATATCACAAATTTTGCTAGCTCTAACACTCCTAAAAAAATAAATTAGTTTCACATCTAAACATTTATCTCAATTTTTTCAAGTATTGTTTTTTTTTTTCAAAAATAATTCTTTTGGAGATGCTCCTCCATTCAAACCAAACCAAGTCATGTGAGGTATAGACTATAGAGTTTAGTAATATCAATCATGTGTTATTACACAGATAAAATCATAAGTAATATGTTTGATTGGACAAATATACACTAAGATACATATAGAAAACAAAAAGTTAAATTACTTTTTTATTTTTATAATTTTATTAAAAATTAGGTTTTTATGCCAGTTTTAAATTTCTAATTGTATCATGCTATTTAAAAAATTTAACTTGACAGAATCTACTCAAACATATTTATTAGTGGTGTGAGATGAATATAAACATTTTTATAAAGTTTAGGATAAAGTATTGTTTTGGTTTAACGTTTGGAGTGAATTTTATTTTGGTTCCTAATATTTTAATCGTCATATTTTTATTATAAAACGTTTAAAATAATATCAATATTATTTTTTCAACAAATTTTTTATTAATAATTAACTAAATTGATGTACTATTAATAATATTTTTATTAAAATACTCAACCTATTCTCTCACTTTTATTTTTTTAATAAGTCCAAACTTTATTTTCTTACTCCTTTCTTTCTTTTCTTTTTATATTATTAATTCTCCAAAAAATGTTTGAGGAGAAAAAAGAAAAGAGTAGAAAAATAGGATTTGGATTTATTGAGAGAGTAAAAGTGAAAGAAGATGTTGAACAAATATAATTTTAACAAAAATATTATTAACAGCACATCAATTTTGTTAAATGTTGGTGAGCAATTTGATAGTGAGATAACATTATACTATTTTAAACGTTTTGGGATAAAAATAAAAAGATTAAAAACTAAAATAATATTCACTCTAAATTTTGGGACCAAAATAATACTTTATCTTAATGTTTATTATTAAAAAGATCTAAGTTCAAATTTAAAATTAGTATAAGAATTTAAAATCTAATTAAAAATTTAAAAATATAAAGATTAATAGAATAACTTAATTAAAAAAGTATAATAAGATAAAAACATACAAAATAATTATTGTGCCAAGATAAAAATAAACTATTTTGCAAGAATAAAATACATTAGAAAAATATTTTTTTGTTTTATTTAATATTGAAATTGGCAAAACAATTAACTCCAGTGAAAAAAAAAAAAGAAAGTAAAAAAGAAACATAGACAAAACAGATTTGTCCTTTAGTAAATTATCCAAATAAAGACAACAACAACAAAAAAAATATCCTAAAAGAAAAGGATTGTCGACTTATTTTTTTAGTAATGGAAGTTACTGTTTTGTTATCCTTAGTTATGAGAAAGTTGGGTGTTTTAATTCAATATGGTGGTGATTTTTTTTAATTGTAAAAACCAAATTAGAGACTCAGATTTGGGTGAATTAAAATTTTAAATGAAATTTGAGGATTAGATTTTTAGATTGATGAGTTTGAATTTGAGATTGCAGAAGGGTCCAATTTTTAAGTGGTTGATTTTTTTTATCATTAAACAAAATTGTGGGTCAAATTTATAAAATTTAAAAAATAGACTCTCCGATTTCTTCGAATATAACTTTGACAGCGGAATGAAAGTGTAAAACACACTAACTTTTAATAACTACGCAAAACACAACCATTTCTCTAATATAAAATTAAAAATATACTAATCCTACTAGTAAGCAGTTCACATTAATCAAAATAAGAGCAGTAATTTAAATTGGTTTTAATAATATTTGTTTTCAATAAAATTAAAACTAATAAAAAAATTCAGACAAAATAGTTACTAATATTTTAGAATATAAGATAAATTAATCTCTAATAAAATTTTAAAAGTATATTAATCATATAATTTTTTTAATTTTTAAATAATTTAATCTCTCAACCATGTTATTTTTTCAAAATACTAAGAACAAATTGCCAAGAAAAAATATTAAATGATAATTTATTTTCTAATATTCTCAAAAGTCAATGACTCACACATACACACACAACACAATTACACAAATATACCCAAACATGCTTCATTTATAATTTCTTATATTCTACATTGAATAAGGTGACACAAGGATGAAGCTTGATCCACTTTTCAGCAAAGTTTTTATAGAAAAAAAGGGGTTTCAAAGTGAGTGGCCATATCAATTCTTCTTGCATTGCACTCAAGTAAAAGTAATTAGATCATTCTGGTTTCATTCTTTTCTTTCTTCCAAATTGGAGACATCAGAGATCAGACATTGACATAGACCTTTGCGTGAAGTAGAAATAAAATATACTTCTTATTACATTTAGTTATTTAATTAATTAAAATTCATTAGAAAAAAATATTATTCATATAGGTTAATTCTCATTCTCATTCTCATCATTGCATCATGCTCCATTGTGAGTGAGAGAGAGAGAGAGAGAGAGAGAGAGAGAAAGAAAGGGTCTTCTTATCTCAATCTCAATGTAATTCAGTTCTGAAGAGTGAAAAGCATAGCTCCTACCATAGTAAGTTCTTTACCAAAACAACAAGAAGAAATTGTCTTCTATGCTTCAAACTCATGAGAACCTTAGCTTTGAATCGTATTTGACTAGAGAGTTCAAAAGCGCATTCTACTGTTCTGTGTTTTCTTGTTTTCCTTTTTTGTTTTAATCTTTGTCTATTGCTTCTGAGAAAATCGGAATTTTTCTGTTTAGTGGTTAATGTTTGATTGGGAAGAAAACATGTGAATATTAGTTTGATTTTTTGAGGTTTCTAGTGTAGTAACGGAAATTAAAAATGAAAATATAAAAAGGGTAATCTTTACTTTGTTCTATATAGAAATTTCAGGTTAGCAATAAATAAATCCGATTCCAGGTCAAGAACAAAGAGGGTAGGTTGATCACAATCAAGTTTCTTTGGGGTTTATCTGAGTAGAGGGTAGGTCTTCAAATTCGTTTCCTTTTCAACTTCATAGATGCAACATTCAATTCAGTTTAATGGAGTTAACAGACTGAGATTTATTTGTTTCTTTGTGTGTTTTGGGAATTTAAGTTTGTTTTTGTATATATATGATTTTAGAATGTTTAATTTGTTGTTGTATATTTGTTTTGGTTCCAGGGAATACTTGACTTAAGATGCCAGGAAAACCCGAATCAGACGAATGGCGGGCGAAGCGAAGCCAGCAGATTCAGTTTCAAGCTTCCATTTATGCTCAGCCCTGGTGGCGCGGCGGAGCCGGTGAGAATGCTCCAAAATCATCATCAGTAGATCAGCAGTTGAATGGTTCATCAGCCATGAATGGTGGCACAGTCACAACACAATCAGAGACTAATGAAGTTGTTGGTTTCAATAAACAGATGCAGTCTTTGATTTCTCAATCACTACCTGGAATTGATAACTCAGGTGTCTGTATTTTGGCATAATGCATAGATGTTCTGGTTTTGAGTAAGTATAACACTTTCCCAAATCGTATCGGTCCTGGATTTGGCTTCTCTAAAGTGAGTTTATTGGTAAAGTGGGAAATCCAAGAGGATAACTAACATTTCATCATTTGGTGAGTCCTATACATGATGAAAGCTATTGATTTACCATTGGTTATTCATTAACAGTTAACAGTTAACAGTTAACCCTTTACTTTATCACTTTATGAACATCAACATGCTTACTTTAGAGGAGCCATATTCGTCCCTTTTCTGTCCCATTAATCCCTGCTCAGAGTGTGTGTCTGTGTGTGTGTGTTAAGATCAAATGACAACGATGTCAATTTAAGTATATGTTACACTGTTGAATAGCTTTTTGCTTGTGTAATTGTTTTAAAAAGTTCAACTGTTGGATTAGAAACTTATATCTTATAGATCTATATCTAGAAAATTTCATGTCAATTCATAATCATTTGCTATACTTTTTATATCCTTAAAAATCAACATAATATATATGTTCAGAATATAATAAACCAATAGTTCTTCAGTTGCATGCTTATTGATATGCGATTTCTTGAAATTTGGTATAAATGATCTTTATATATTGTGATTTAATGGTTAAATTGTTAAAATATACTTCCGATTAAGTTATTGCCTATCTTCCACGTGGCAAGAGGTGATTAGTGAGAGGGGAGAATTATTTTTTTTTTTTTTTGTTTCCCACGGTATCCCCCAACCCGGCAGGTCAAGGACTAATCCGTCGCGGTACTGAGCTCCATTTAAGGGTTTGCCGCTGGCCAATGGGTTGCTGCATGCACAAGGCGAGATTCGAACCCCCGACACTTGCTTAAGCGGACTAGTGAGCTAACCACTAGACCAACCCAACTTGGTTGGAGAATTATTGTTTTGGTAGACTTGAGTTGAAATAACTTCAGGTCAGTTGCAATTTTGCTACTGCAGTTTCTCCAACCAATTGAAGTTCTCACATTTAATAGGACTCTTTGTCATCAATGAGTTCCATGACCTTCAAATTAGGGTTTAATTGTCATAAATATAAGTAACTTATCTACTATATGTAACCTTTTTGAAAGGGAGGAATTTGTATCTCAAATGATGGTTTTTGGTTAGTTAATTGTCTTTTTGTCTTGGTTTTGGTCAAAAGAAAAAAACGGTTATCATTTGATCTATGTAGCCGGTTCCACCTATTGGGATAAGAATTTTGATTCGTTAACTGTCTTTTATTTTCATTTTTTATAAAAAATAATAATAAATAAAGTGCAATTGAACCTAAATAGAATATAGGTAGGGAATTGCATGAGGTGCATAGTAGAATTACCAGGAACTGAATTGTGCTTTTGCATATACACTGGAATGTATGAATATGATATTTATAGAAATTTTGATTGTTGTTCTCAGGTGGAGATGTTACCAAAGAGCACCAGAACATCAAACATGCTTTTTCCTCAACCCCATTTACCATGGGAAAACACCTTGGTCCGAATTCCGAGACTGAAAGCATTGGTCATTCAATTGTAAGACCTTTGGAACTAATTTTTTCAGTCATATGCAACTATGGCATGATCCTTTGTTTACTGAGTTTATAGTGCATAAATCTATTCCATACTGTTAATCTTCTTTTTCTTTGTTTCTCCATTTTCTTATTTTTCGGTTTACAGAATCTGGAACCATGTGTTTGTATAGTATACACATATATTATGTTGGTTTAAAAGTAAAACAAACATAATAGGAGTTCTGAATATGATGCAGGTTTTAACTTCACAAGCTTATTTTGATGCACATTATGGTGGAGGCTTGACACCCTATGGGCAACAAACTATGGTATACTATCTAGGATTTTCCGTACAGTGTTTACGAAAATGGTTATCACTCGAACACTCCTCTCTCTCTCTCTCTCTCTCAGATATTCTTTGCATAAATAGCAGACCATAATTAGGCATAGTTACCAAAATTGCTACATAACAATAATTATGCAAACAAGAAGACATGTCTTATCACTTGTTCACTTAGAAGTAATGCATTTCAGCAATGCTAAAACTGTAACAATAAGCATTGAATGCCTTTTTGTTCTATTCCATTCTGTAAGCCGGATTCTTCACGTCCTTTAGGCGGTAATCGCTGCAAATGTGTTACCTTTCAGGATGGTTTTCCTTTTCTCTAATGGATTTCTGTTCTAAGTTATATTCAATATTCTTATTCAATCAATTTAGTGAAATGTTACTTTATTGATGATTTATTTCTAGTCCTAACAGCTGTTGCCATGATTCTAGATAAACCCTCAGCTGTATGGGATGAACCATGCTAGAATGCTTTTGCCACTTGAAATGGAAGAGGAGCCGGTTTATGTCAATGCAAAGCAGTATCATGGTATTCTGAGAAGAAGACAGTCACGTGCTAAGGCCGAGCTCGAAAAGAAAGTGATTAAAGTTAGAAAGGTACATTTGATATCCAAATTTTGAAGAAAGTACCATCTTGAAATGAATGATTCTATTGCTACGAGAATGGGGAGCTTGTAGATTTTAGAACACTTTAGGAGTTTTGAATATCAGAAGAACGTAAAAGTTCTGTTACTCTTGATATGAGAGTTGAGTTTATGTATTAGGAAAAGTCACCTGAACATCAGTTTATCTTTAAATATGCTTCTCCGTTCCACGACGATTAGTAAGTGGAATGATTCTGCATAAGCATATCTGGTATCAACTAGTCTATGATGATAACATTTGGATCATACTACTTCTGTTACTTGTTTCGGATAAAATCTGAATCCATACTTTTCTGGGTGGGCAACTTATCCATTTTAAGATTACCTTCACAAAGCATAAGTGTGACCTAAACAGTTTGGACTTTGGACACATAGGATTTGAAATTGCTGATATAGGAGGTCCTTTATGATTAGATGGAAATTTTCAATTTTTTTACTTCAAATTATATACTGAGAGTCTAGAAGAGGAACCTTGGAGCAATAGGTGAGTTGTCTCCGTGTGATCTCAAGGTCATGGGTTCAAGCCGTGGAAACAGCCACTGATATAATTATCGGGTTAGGCCGTGTACATTACACCCTTTGGGTGCGGCCTTTTCCCGGATCCTGCATTAACACCGGATGCTTTTATACTGTGTGAGTCTAGCATTGTGTTTTTCTCTGTACATGATCATGGTCATTTAGTGCGGTAAATATCACAAATGACCATGATGCTTATTGAGGCTTCATCATTCCTCACACTAGTAGGTGTTTGAGTGAATGTTTTGCATAACTTTAGATCTTTCATTTGTGTCCAATAAGTGATATTTATTACTACTGATGGTTGTAACTTGTAACTTGTTTCACTAATTTCTTTTCTTTCAGCCATATCTTCATGAGTCGCGTCACCTTCATGCTATGAGAAGGGCAAGGGGTAATGGTGGTCGCTTTCTTAATACAAAGAAGCTTGAAGGCAACAACAACAGTGTAAACCCCTCAATGGAATCCGGAAGCTCGCTTTCCGCGGCTCCTTTACATTCCAACAATGATCACTATGTTGTGTCGCAGTCCATGGTTCACGACATGGAGAAAATGCAGAATTTCACCATTGGTTTCCATGGTAGCAATGGTCTGTCCTCAATGTACCATTCACAGTTTAATGGAAGAAATGAGGGACATTGCTTTGGTGGAGAAAGGCAAGGCATGCTTATGCATGGAGCCCCAAATGGGGCTATTGAATGACACCTCCCCCCAAGTTGGTGGTTCCCTCTGGCACATGATGACTCTAAAGGTAACCTGAAAACACTTTACAACCTTGTCTATTTGTTCTAAAGATTATTGTGGGTAAAAGTATTCTAACATAGTAGTATTTGATACATATACATGTATAGCAGACATGGTTTTAATCCGAAATCAAAAGCATGTCAACAACCTTATCATCGAGTTTTATTTTGATGCACTGATAGTGTTTTACAATGTCGTTCAATCACATCATTCTTTCAAATGACTATTCATTCAGTCAATGTAAAGGTAGTTATTTCTGCGGATGTGCCGTTACGCGATTGAATGCACATGTAAAACTGTTTTACACTAACAGTGCATAAAAATTAAATTCCTTGTCATTTTGAATATAGAAAGTTTTTAGTAATGGAAACAAATATAAGACATACCCATGATAAGAAGTTTTACAAATCTACATGTAAATAACTTTATACTTTGAAACTTTCCTTTACATGATTAAGAGTGTTGTGTGTTTGTCCATTATTGCTTTGAATCCTATATAAGGCTAATATTGTTGCAGATGAAGTTGGTGAGCTTTGTCTCATCCAACTTTGGAGGAGACCACCGTTACAATAGAGAGTTTCATCTCAGGCAACTCATTCTTGGCTCAGTTAAATGGTGAGATCAATAAGGAAGGTTCATGGTTCAATCCATGCCTTCTTTGGTCTCCCTTTATCTCAATTTCCCTTCACTAAATCCATTTGTAAAATGGATGAAGGAAAGAAGAAAAATAACTTTGATTTCTGAACTGTTTGTGACTTGGATGTGGACATATAATATTTAAATATGGGAGATATTAGAAACTTGATTTGAATGTTCATAGAACCGTACATTGACATCATTTGCGTGAAAATTTCATAATATTGTGTTTCTTGACATGCATCTCCCTTAATTGGTGAGTATTTAGTGGGCTATACTTGCATATTTATATGCTTGTGTATTTTTTAACATTGATAGTAATGATTGATGAATGTTATTAAATATTAAAAGTATACATACTATTTTTTTCAAGTCATTATCTATACAATAATAGAGTTGTGCTAAGTTAATTTATTTCAAATCATATTTATGAAATAGAAAAGGTTTTAAATACTAATGTATTTTTAAAAAAGTTATAATATGTACAGGAAAGCAAACTCAATTTAATTTTAAAATCTTATATTTTTATTAAAAAGTATAAATAATATTAAGTTTGTATGACCGAAAAAAAAACCATAATAATTAATCTCTCATCATTTATTTTATAAGTGGGATAAAAAAATATGAGAGAGAAATTATTTAAGAATGAGAAATTACACTTTACTTTCTAAAGTGAAAATTCAAAAGCTAAAGGATTCAAATTTTATAATTAACCATGTTCTTAACCCAAAACAGGTTTTCTTCTAATGGAATGTTTAACACACACAGTCACAAATGTACAGAATCAACAATCAAGTACAAAATAAAAGAATTTTGATTTTTTTTTTCTTTTGCATAACATACATTACTATGAATTTTATATTTCACTTTCTGAGTTTAATCCAAAATTTGAACTCGATACAACCTTTATGGAGGCCAACAAATCTTCTACCATGTCACTGCCTCGGTGACAAAGAATTTTGACATTTGAAACCAAGTTTAACGGCGTGTTTGGTAAATACATTAAAGAGAATAAAAGTGCGTTTAAAATATTTAAAAAATTGTTAATTTTTATATGTTATTTTTAATTTTATAAATAAATATTAATTTTTATTATAATAAAAAATTATAACATACTAAAATAGAGTATCATAAAAAATATTATATAAAAAAGTATAAAAAAAATTAAATATATTTAAAAAAATAACATTATAATTTAATATTATATTTTTTAATAATTATCTATCTAAAAGTAATTTTAACTAATATTATCTAAACAATATTTATTTTATCAAAATTAATTTTAGTATAAAATTGTCAAATATAAATAATGTTGGCATAAACTCACTTCTACTCAAAATCAATTCTACAAAATCACTTTTATTCAAATTCCAATTCGACAAACCTCAATATAAACATATACTGAATATTTATTCTCATAAATTACGTGGCTACATTCACAATTTTTTTTTTTTCTTAACTTCCTCTCTCTCAATTGCTTCTCTCACAAGTATAATACGTGTAACTCTTATTTATTTATTTTTTTTTCTCTTATCTAGATTTTTTTTTAACCATCTAATTAAATGGATAATTAAGTCATTTATATATTATATATACACTTAATAAATTATTTGTGACATTATCCTTGTGTCATGAATCTCAACTATTGCTCTAAACATCTAATGTCCAAATCTGAAGAATCTCATCACATTATTCAGAAAATCTTTTTTGTTCATAAGCTTTCATGATCTCATCTATCATCTATGCGTACTATATCCATTTCAGATGGCTTCCCTTAATGTATCAAGATTCTAGGACCATAACTCATTTTTTAATTATAATATGACAGAAAATGTGCACTGTCTCCATTTCAGAATTAAAAGTTTCCTTGAATACATACACTGGAAATTAAAGAAACAATTTGATAGATTAGAGCTTAATTCTAAATATTATTTTAGCATTGCTATATATACAAGTTGTATGTGATTCATGTACTAAGTACTAACCAAGAAGTTTTCAATCGCAAGGTAGGTTCATTTATTAATATATTTTTTTTCGTATTGTATTTTTCAATTTAATTTTCATATTCGATTTTCTTTTATTTGTTTGTTTTTCTATTTATACAAACTCAAATATGTTATTTGAGTAATTTATAAATCTGTTGTTACTGAAGGTAAAATTATGTATTGTAATGTTGAGTAAGAAATTAGTTAACTCAAATTTAATTAGAAAAAACTCATTTATACATTTCTTGAATCTACCTGCCACTCATTGGATTCTTTTCCTTGAATTATTAGGTTAACCATAAAAAACCTCCCAAATTATTCAAACGCTAACAGAATGCATCCGAATTTTACTATCGACAAAAATGTCTTCAAATAATTTTAAAACGCGATAAAAATGTCCAACAATAAATATATATTTTAGAAAATGTTTGAGATTGAATTTTGATGCAATTTTTTGCAAGTATGATTATAAAAATGAGATATTATTATCCTTAAAATTTGGTAATTTTTCGTTATATATATATATATATATATATATATATATATAAATTTTTTTAACAACCAATAATACTTTTAAAAAATCACAAAAAATATATACTTAGCAAAAATTACCAAATTTTAAAAATCATAATATATCATTTTTTTAATCATACTTACAAAAAATCGCATTAAAATCCAACATCTAATGTATTTTTTGAAATGTTAAATTTTTTGCAAAATTATCTAATATTAAATATGTATTTTCTCAAAAAATACATTAGAGATTGAATTTTGATACGATTTTTTGCAAGTATAATTAGAAAACTGGGATATTATTATCCTTAAAATTTGGTAATTTTTTTTAGTATATATTTTTTTATTAACAACCAATAATATTTTTAAAAAATCATAAAAAAATATATATACTTAGCAAAAAAGTCACCAAATTTTAAGAATAATAATATTCTATTTTTTATTATATCAAAATTCAATATCTAAGACATTTTTTAAAAATACATATTTACAGTTGGATATTTTTATTACGTTTTTAAATTATTTAAAAGCAATTTTATCGATAACAAAATTTGAATACATTTTTATTGGCATTTAAATAATTTAAAGACATTTTTAGTAGTTAACCCTTAAAAAAATATGCCTCCACATAGAAGCTATAGCTATGGACACATTACAATATTATAATTGTTACAATGATTTAATTAGGCAAGTTTGTTCTCATATAAGTAGTTACATACGGTCTAAATCAAAATCAAAATCAAATGTGTGCAACAATTTGTGGTTGCAATTTTACATACATAAATTTTCCTTTTCTCTTCTAGCTCTTCGATATATTTTTTTTTTTTCACTTCTCTCACACTTCAAAATCATGTTTTGTTTTGAAATGTCAATTAGAATAGAACAACAATGTGCTTCACTTTACTAGAACATTCAAAACAGAGAAACAACTAAAACAAATGGGTCTTAACTAATATCAATCCAAATGTTTTTTTTGCCTTAGATATTTACATTTCCATGGAACATCATTCCTATAGTGGCACTTAAGAATGGCAACCATTATTATTGTCTAAAAAAAATACACGGGCTCGGAATAAGCCATGTTTAACAAGGATTTTTTTTTAATTATAAATTAAAAAATAATTATTTTTCAAAAATAAAATACGACTTATTCCTATGTACTCTTGTACTTTTCTATATTTTATTTTTAATATACAAGAGTACATGAGAGTACACAAGAGTACACAGAAATAAGTTGTATTTTATTTTTTAAAAATAGTTATTTTTTAATTTATAACTAAAAATTTTTTGTTAAATATGGCTTATTACAGTGTAACATGTATTTTTGAAGACGAGTGTACTTTGGTGTTGGACTGATGCGGTCTCAAAGGTTTATGATGCTCATAGTGGTTATTTGTGGCTCAGTAAGAAGATGTTTAGTTGGGAGAATAGGGATAATTGACTTTGGCTTTGGCGTCAACATGTTTCAAGCACAAATTTTTGGCCTGACTATGTCTTCGGGAGGCTCTTTCCTATTGCATTTCGTTTTAGGAGGGGCATTTCGCACACAGATAGTTGTCCACGATGTTTCTTAGGTCAGGAATCGGTTTTACATTGTATTCGGGATTATCCAAAAGCCCAACTTGTTTGGCAAGCTTTAGGGATCTCCGATCAACCAGTGGATTTGATGAGTTGGTTCTTATATAATAGCAAACAGCGCCCCTTTAGATTCCTTTCTGGTCTATGGTGGATTTGGTGTTCGAGAAATAACGAGATATTTCATTCTCACCAGCATTGGACCACAGACAAGGTGATTGGTATGGCTTTGTCCTTAGAAAAGGAGCTTCGAAATATTTTTGAGTTGCAACGACTATCTATCCCCTCAACCATTAATTGTGATGCTAGCTATACTGGCAGTGGTGCTCGAGTTGGTTTTGCTTGTGTTAGCAGAGATTGAAAGGGAAGGTGGCAACGAGGCTGTCGAGTTGGTTTTGCTTGTGTTAGCAGAGATTGAAAGGGAAGGTGGCAACGAGGCTGTCTGGGAACAATTGAGAGTCCTAGCATTTTGCAAGGAGAGTTGTTTGCTATTTGGAGAGGCTTTCTTTTAGCATGGGACTCGGGACAAAGAGACATTATATGTTCTTTTAGCATGAGACTCGAGACAAAGAGACATTATATGTGAGACAGACTGTGTGGAGGCTTTTACTATTATCAATAATTTACAATATTGCTCTGGATTTATTGATCCTTTGGTGTTAAAAATCCGAGATATCATGTCTTAAAAATGGCGTGCTGATCTTCGGTTGATCTTGAGAGATGCAAATACAATAGCAGACATCATGGCAAAGACTGCAATGAGGACTATTTCTCCCTAAGTGAAACTTCCATTGCCTTAAAAAGAGTTTGAGATTCTCCCCAAATAGAGCTTCCATTCCATTACCTTAGAAGGAGTTTGAGAGTAATATTCAACAGCACCGCCTTTCTTAAGCAGTTTCTTATTTTTTTTTTCTTTCTTAATTTTTGTTTATTTTCTTTTAAGTCACCAAAAAAATATACTATTTATAAATCTATATACTCTTTTGAAAACGATGATGATGATATGGATTAAAAACGTATATTTTAAAAATTTTAAAGAGTTCGGAGAAAAGTACTCCATAATTTTTATAGAATTCGGCAGTGGATCCGGCAAACTTGTCCAAATCCCAAAAAAAAAAAAAACGTGCATTTCAATAATAATAAAAAAAAAACGTGCATTTCAATAATCAAAGCTTTTTTTTCGGACAATTTGTGGTTGCAATTTTACATGCATAAAATTTCCTTTTTGCTTCTAGCTCCTCGATATTTTTTTTTTCTTTTCCACTTCTCTCACACCTCTCTGCCTCTTCAAAATCGTGTTTTGTTTTGAAATGTCAATTAGAATAGAACAATGTGCTTCACCTTACTAGAACATTCAAAACAAAAAAACAACTAAAACAAATGAGTCTTAACTAATATCAATCCAGATGTTCTTTTTTTTTTTTTTTCTTTTGTTTTGATATTTACATTTCCATGGAACAACATTCCTTTAGTGGCACTTTGCTCCTTCCCTTGAAAAAAAATCTGTCACAATTGATCAAATACTTCATTAGGACCCTCAAAATAAAAAATAAACAAAAAAAAAGAGATGATATTTGTAAAGTCCAGTACACAAGCTAACATGCACTCCGTCTCTGCCCTTGGATGGGGTGTGGAATCTTCTTAAATGAATAAATACCACCACATCCAAAGGCGAGAGGTTAGAGTGCACACTTAGTGTACAAGGCAAACATGAATAACAAAACCTTTTTTCTGGAAAATTTGCTAGAAAGCAAGAAATGTTAAATTGTAGAGTCCAATATCTCTGCAATTAACCAATATTACAGCTACAATTCAAAGTGTAAACCAATAAATAGCAGTAATTATGTTAAAATGAATAGAACCACATCCATACCATTGTTGGTTTTTCCTGAACTCAGTAAGCACGGGATATATGTTCTCGAATGCTGTGTAAGTTTCATCTCTCACCTAGAATATGGAAAGAAAACAAAATAAATAATCTTGGGAACAAGTACATCAAAACCAAAATGAGAAGAACAGACAAAAAATACGAAGGAATATTACCTTGGCACCTGTTAGCACAATTTTCCCAGAGACAAATATAAGCAAGACTATCTTAGGCTGCTTCATACGGTAAATTAGCCCCGGAAACAGCTCTGGTTCGTACTAACACCACAAACAGCAAAGTTGAAGATTTATTCAACATTTTCTTTAACTTGATGACATGGGAATTTATTGAACATGCAACTTGTTTCATGAATACAATACCATTCATTAAGGTTCACTATTTCCCACCATGTTACTCATTAAAATATCATACACAAGAAAGAAATATAGCCTTCTGCAGCGTTCAATGAAACATTGAGCATAGCCAGACAGCAGCAGCATCACATTAATAACTAAACAAAACCAGCTTAAGGTTGTTCAATATCAGTTTTGCATATGGAGTTCAATACATGTCAGATCAACGCTCTCAATAGTTGGAGAAACTAAAATTTAGACAACATATAGTTCTCTATATATAATATCTCACAGGGTACATAATTCCATCTCGATATAATTATTTTTAATGTAGAAGTCATGAGATACCCAAAACCCATTAAAAAAAAATAATGTTAAATAATAAGTTAATAACTTACACTTGAGAAAGCACCATGGGAATATGCAAGACCCTCAAGTCTTATGGGGAACTTGACATCACAAGAGCCAACAATATTCTGAATCTTAAAATCCTGAAGCATGAAATGAGTCAACTAATATTAGATATAACAGTAGAGATTGAAAATACTTCGTAAACATAACAAGATATAACAGAAGTATTACCTTAAATTTGGCCGGGAAACCAAGCTTCTGGATAATTCGAGCGTACTAACGGAAGAAAATGCAAAATTAGACGATGATACAAATTTTTAGGAATAAAGAGCATCCTAACCCACCCACCCCCTCTCTTTCAATATGAAGAAAGAAGGCAAATGGATACTCATGCACATGCAACGAGGATGAAAACAAATAAGAACCTTATTCTACTCCAAACGACAGAATGAGCAGGGTTATAGCCAAACTATCACAAACAACATATTTGACCCGTCTAATTAAAGCTCCATTTCACGGATATTCAGTAACATACAGGATAAATAGAAAAAAATAATGCATACCTTCCTTGCGGCCAATTTAGACTGTTGCTCACTCTTCGCTCCAGTACACACCTAGCCATACCAATGGAATTTAACATTAGGAATGTAAGCTAAAGCTTAAAAGAGACAAATTCAACTAAAGTGACAAGAATCATCCAATCATGAATAAAATCCCAAAGCAAGAGCATTATTGAAATCATGGCAGAATACAATGAATCATAAGATGATCAATTAGCAAAAGTAGTAGCATATAAAAAAATTCACCACCGTTTTATTTGAGGACAGTGATATCCACTACCAGCATTTATAACAGAATACTAGGTTAGTTTAAGGAACATACCATCTTGCCAGAAGCAAAAATGAGGGCAGTTGTTTTTGGTTCTCTGATCCTCATAATCACAGCAGCGAAACGCTATAAAGGATGATAACACAACTATTAGCAGAGTGTACAAGGTTAATTATTGATTTTGGATCAAATATAAACATATGTTTATATGTTTCGAATATAATGTTTATATGTTTCGAAAAGCAAGATACATGGACAAAATGCATGTAGTTCCTAAGCAAACCATAATTATGATAGAGCAAAGTGTTTGTACAGCTTAGAACAATATGCATAAGTTAAATTCAACATCAACTAAGTGAAACTTGCCTTGGGATTGTACTCTGCATTACGAGCTTGAAGTGCAATCGTTTTAAGATCCAACTTACAGTCCAAATTGACCGTTGATACAATATTTCTGGGGTACAAATAATTTGGTTATCAGATTATAAAAGCAAAGTGATTACATATTCCAAGATAAACAACAAAACTTTAACACATAAAGTCAGCTACATAAACTAAACCTCATTAAAGTGTTCTATTGTAAATTATATACAAAGACAAAATTATGAAGATCAGATAGATACTCACTGAAGGGTAGGCACAATCCCAGAAGGGTGCTTGGTCAGATCCACTGGTTGGCTACCCTCCAATCCTTGGTCAGCCATGTACCCTAATAATTATATAACATTACACTCGGTCAGTACCAAATTTTCATCCTCGTTTTTTTTCTTACATAAAAGGAACTATTCCAACCAAAATAATTATTAATATTTAATATATACCCTCTCCTCCCCCACCCCCAAAAAAAAAAGGCACCCAGATCTTAAAATCTCCCCAAAATAAAAAAACTAGGAAAAAGAATGAAAAATCTAATAGCTGAACAAAATTCTTACCACAATACAATATCTTGACCCTTATTCATAACACGAGGAAACATTTTTACCGAAAGAACCCCCAGAAAAATGAAAAGGAACTCAGATCCCATATTTCCCCAAAAAGAATTGAGGAAAGAAACAGTCAAAATAGAAAACCTAACAACTATAGACAAATTCCCAAAAATTCTTTGTTCTCCTTTTAATTAAATATAAAATAAAAAGAGGGGTTGTATATATATATATATGTCGATTGAGACAGAGCAAGCGAGATCGGACCTTTGAGGGCAAAATTAGGTTCGGATTAAGGTTATGGGTAGACGAGAATCTACAAATTTTGAAAAATTGAAACTTAATTGAGGAGGGGAGTGTAAGAGAGAGTGGAGAAAGCGGGAAGGATTCGAAAGAACGGTTCTTTTATATGAGAAAGAGATGCGATGTTATATAGAGGGAGAGAGAAGATAGATTTGGGAACAAGATAGAGAAAGTGAAAGAAGGTTTTGTTCGTTGGCTGTGTGTTGCGGAAAGATCTGGAGAGCTGAAAGGGTAAGAAGGACAAAGTAGCCGCTCCAACCTCTTATTTATAGAGAGGTGTTACTATAAATAACCCTTTCACACTCATAGAAAAAAAAATAATAACCCTTTCAAATCGGTAAAAAATTTGTTCGAGTGTCATTTAAAAAAAATTTTTAATGATATTTAAAAAAAAAAATTTTAAAAATAAAAGTAATTTTATTTTTAATATTTCATATAAAATTTTTTTTTATTTGTTAATTATGTTTGGATAAAATAAGATAAAAATATTTTTTGTTTATTTATTATGTAAAAAATATTTTTTTTAAGAAAATTTTTTTAAAAGATATAAAATGTTTGTTTGGGTGTCATTAAATTGATAAAAAAAATTTATTTTTTAGTGTGTTTGAAAAATTTCTAATAATAAAAATAAAAGCATTAGAAAAATAAAAAATATCTTTTTTGAAAAGTTATAATTTACATCTTTTTTTTAAAAAAAAATTTCTTTAAGAAAAAGATATTTTTTATATAATAAATAAACTAAAAAATAGTTTTATCTTATTTTACTTTTGTAAAAGATCTTTTAAAATAATATCATTTAAAAAAATTTTCGAGAATGTCGTCCAAATAAGTCCTTGTAGCTTTTCAAAAAAGAATTTTTTTTCATACTTTTACTTTTACTACTAGAAATTTTTTAAGTGCATGTTTGGGCAAATTTCTAATAATAAAAGTAAAAGCACTAGTAAAATTAAAAAAAAAAATATTTTTGAGAAGCTGTAATTTATATTTTTTTTAAAAGATCTTTTTTCCTTAAAAAAAGATGTTTTTTATGTAATAAATAAACAAAAAAGTACTTTTATATTGTTATATCCAAACATAATTAATTGATAAAAAAACATTTTTACATGAGATATCCAAACATAAAATTACTTTTACTTCTCTATAAGATCTTTTAAAAAAAGATAATTCGAAAAAAGATCTTTTCTTAAAAGTTCACCCAAACAAGCCCTAAACACACTAAAAATTAAAAAAAAAATCATTAAAAATTTTTTTTTATCAAAAGAATAACACCTAAACAAACACAAAATTACAAAACATATCCCAAAACTTCAAAAATTCAAAAATTAATACTTTCAAAAACATAACCAACTTTAAACATTCAATTCTAATCTCTTTTAGCCACTGTGCATGATTAAAAAAGAAAACAGAAGCACATATATGAGGCATAATCACAAATAATTGTATGAAATCCAAAGAAAATCAAAGAAAAAAACACAGAAATCACAAAATAATTAATGAAAGAAACAACAAGGTGGAAGCAGTGAGAGGAGACGAGAGTGGTGGACAGTGATGAGAGTGGAGGAGGGTGGGAGGGAGGAGAGAGAGAGAATCCGAGAGGAGGAGAGGCACCCAGCGACAACGGTTCTACCTTCTACGATAACTTTGAGAGTAGGAGATAAAAGAAGTGAGAAGGGACGAGGGTGGCGGGTGCGAGTGGAGGAGGGTGGCAGAGAGAATGAGAGAGAGGACAGGTAGAGAATCTGAGAGAAGGAGAGGGAGTGATGACAGCGAAGAAAAGCATTCATATTATATTTACTACATTATTTTAACAAGTACAAAATTCTAATAAAACCATTAATATATATAAAACAAACAAAATTAATTAATTTTAGGTGAAAATTCAAATGCAATTGACTTCATGTGAAATTGATAGCTGAGAATCGTTAAATGATTTGATAGATTTGACTAAATTGTCATCTAAAGGTTCTCAGCTATTAACTTCATATGAAGTTAACTCACCCGAATTTCCACCTTAATTTTATTATAAAACAATTTGTTACAAGATAAATGAGTCTTCTTCAAAAAAATTTTCTTTACTTCCCACAAATAGGGATCGCAAAAAAATTCACACCCGTGATGGAGAGATTAACAAAAATTCGCAAAATTTTCAGAAACAGAGACTCACTCTCGCGAATAAATATAGACGAAGTGAGATTAAAGTACCCGTCTATGGGGACTTGCGAAATCTCCACGAAAGAAAACTTACTTAAATGTTCTTATGTATATAAGTTATATGAATTTAATTTTGATGCAATATTAGTGTAAAATCGTTTTATACATGCATCCAATCACATAATACCATATTAGCAAAAATAATTATCTTTTACGTTAATCGCGTGAATAGTCATCTAAAAGAACAGTTATAATTGCACAACTGTATAAAATATTTTACAATGTCAGTACATCAAAATTAAACTCAAGCTATATAAGTAACTAACTAATTTATTTTATTTTAATTTATATGTTGAAAATTTTATGAGTATATTATTATGTTAAATTTATTTTGATTTGATATATTTGGTTGAATTATATAAGATTTTATTATGATTGTGTTAATTATTCTTAACAAAAAATTAAAACTTAAATAATCTCTAATTATCCATGAATATCTACAGATATCTGCAAATGAGAACCTGTGAAACTGTGACAAAGATGGAGTGAAAATGAAGGGCACGGATTCGGTACGCGGGCTCAGTTAGCGCACTAAAACGCCATTTTGGTGTTTGGCGCACCGGTCAGCCAGGGAGCGCCAAAATGAAATCTAATGCTTTTTATGGGTTTTTCTGCAATTTCATATAAAATAGGGGTCATTTTTACGATTTTTAAAATGCATACAATTAACTTAATTGTTAGAATTAGCTGGACACTCAGTATTTGGTTATCAACTATTACTGCCGCCCTATTCCTCCCCTTGTCCTCCGTCGCAATCGTACTTCTTCCTCCCCTTCCCCTCCGTCGCAATCGCACCCTCTTCCTCCCTTTTCCCTCCATCGCAATAACGTCCTCTTACTCCCTTTCCCCTCCGTCGCAATTGCGTCCTCTTCCTCCTCTTCCCCTCCGTCGCAATCGCACCGTCCCTTTCTATCTCCACCACCGAGAACGACTGAAGCCTCCCCACTCAGATAACTTCTTCTCCCCCCCCCCCCCACTCAGTGTTAACGAGTCTGTTCAGGCAGATCCAAGCCCACGAACAGCCTCACCTCTGACGACGACGGAGCCTGATCTGCATTGTCGGTTCTCTTCGGCAGTTGATGGCTTCGCCGTCTCCATCAATGGAAAGAAGGTACCCGTTGTATTATCACCCTTCACTTGATTTACAAATATCCCCCTTTTTCTTCGTCATAGGACTGCAATTTTCTTTGGAGGACATCCCCCAATTTTGTGTGTTTCGCTAAATCACCGCATTGTTGCTGTTTGGCACAGGGTTGCCGGGGATGAAGATACCACTGGGGGCGTGCATGTCGCCGATGAACCAGAAATGTCTGACAGAGCAGAGCACGGAGTTGGATCGTTTGAGGGCGAAGGCTCTGCACGGATGGAGTCGGACAAGTACGACTTTCAGGAAGATGAAACAGAACACGACCATCATGCAGAGGCCGATGTCGACAATGGGGATGCGGTTGAATTGGAAGACAGTTTGGACGGCGCCGGAGGAATGTCTGACAATTATGCGGAAGACGAGTTTTACGCTGTTGATTCCGTGGAGTCGATAGGTTGGATTGATTTTTTGAACTTGAGCGAGGAGGATGTTTTCCGGTTTAATTTCACAGACGTTGACATTGCATTTGAGTTCTACCAGCAATATGCAAAGCACCATGGCTTCGGGGCGAGACGTTCCAGAAGCGAAAAACGCGGCGAAGTAAGGATACGGCAGGAGTTCGTGTGCCACCGACAAGGGTACCGATCCCCGAAGTTCTACTCGATGCCTAACGGGCAAAAGAGGCCGAGGGCCGAGACACGTTGTGGATGCCCTGCAAGGATGCTACTCCGCATGGACGATGAATCAGGACGTTGGCTCGTTGCGTACTTTTCAGACGCGCATAACCACCACGTTCTTGAGTTGCGACTTTCTTCCATGCTTCCAGGCCATCGGAGGATGAGTGAAGCGGACATCGAGCAGATGAACGACATGCGCAAAGGGGGCATTGGCGTCTCCCGAATCCACGGTTTTATGGCGAGCCTAGCCGGCGGGTATCATAATGTCCTGTACACAACAAGGGACATGCACAATGTAAATGCGAAGCAACTAAGGGAGGGTGGCCTAGATGCGGAATCGTGCCTAAGGTATCTCCGAGAGTGCAAGACAAATGATCCAGCACTGTACTACAAGGAAGTTGTTGACGGTGAGGGCGTGTTGCAACATTTGTTTTGGTGTGACGGCACCAGCCAAATTGATTACCAGGTGTTTGGAGACGTGGTTACATTTGATGCAACGTACAAGAAAAATGTTTACCTTTCACCTCTTGTAGTATTCTCCGGTGTGAATCACCACAACCAAACGGTTGTCTTTGCCGCCGCACTGGTGGCAGACGAGAAAGAAGAGACCTATGTCTGGCTGCTTCAACAGTTGCAAACTTTAATGAAAGGGAAGGCTCCCGTGTCCATAATAACCGACGGTGACAGGCAAATGAAGTCTGTGATCAAGCAGGTTTTTTCGGAGGCTCACCATCGACTCTGCGCTTGGCATCTACTCCGAAACGCCACGAGCAACATCGGAAAGCCCAAATTCACCAGGATGTTTAGGGATTGCATGCTTGGCGACTACGAGGTCCGAACATTCGAGAGAAAGTGGTTTGAGATGGTTGAGAAATTTGGCGTCGCCGATAAAAGATGGGTACAGGACATGTACGAGAGAAGGCACAGTTGGGCCACAGCACACATACGGAGAAAGTTCTTTGCCGGATTTCGAACAACGTCAAGGTGCGAGGGCTTGCACGCTGTGATATGACGGTATGTTAAGTCTCGATACAGCTACACTGAGTTTTTACGTCATTTCCAGCGATGCTTGATGTTCGTGCGTGCAAAGGAGGTGGAGGCTGATTTCGAGTGTGCAAAGGGTGACCCTGTTATGACCACCAACCTGAAACAGCTGGAGCGGAGTGCAGCCGAGAACTACACTCGTGCAATATTCTATTTGTTTGTTCCCATTCTTGACAGGGCTTGTGCAATGAGGGTGGTTGACTCTGAAGACAACGGTTCCTATTTTATCCACATCGTCTCTCGATACGGCACTCCGGGGAAGGATTGGCGTGTTGTTGCAACGTTTAATACGAGGGAGGTTCGATGCACGTGCATGAGAATGGAATGTTTCGGGGTCCCCTGCGAACATATAGTTGCGGTGCTTGTTCTTAACAATGTTCATGAGATCTCGAGGTCTTTGATATTGCCGAGATGGACCAAGGATGCAAAACTTGTGGCGGTGCAGTCGATAGGCGTGATTTGGGATTCTGTGCAACTGACGCAACACTGGTGCCTGATGGATTGGTACCGGAAAGTGTGCAAGATTGCATGTCACAGCATTGAAAAGTTCCAATTTGCAAGAGACACAGCCATGCTGATGCTGAAGCACTTCGAGAACGAAGATACAGGGGACACCAGTTTTCCACCCGAGGGGCCACCTACTGAGGGTGGCAGGGGCCCGACGCGGAATCCACCCAGGCGCAATACAAAGGGTAACGGTGCTCATGGTGGAAAGAAAATCCAGCGATGTCGTTTGTACCGGGAGGTGGGACACAACAGGACGACGTGTCCGGGCCGCCGCACAATGGAGTCATCCAGCGCAGTTGCAGATGACATGGATTCGATGGACACTGACATGGTGGGTTAGTCGCTTTATAGATGATCTAGTTAAGTTTTTTGCCCTGTTAAATGGTTCTAATCATTTGTTTTTCACATTGGTGTCAGCTATATGATAACCTATCCGGCGATCTGTATGCGACAGCTGAGATTCCTTCGTTCCAATGCTCCGATAGTGACACGCAGGCTGGGTTTGCTAACAGCGACTTCGCTGGGACCAACACGTCCGGGCCTGTCATGTCTCTCGCCGATTGAGCAAAGGGGGCCTACAGTCGTCACGATGGTGTGTTGCGTCATGATGGTGTGTTGCAACGGTAGGTTGGTCGAATCCTTTCACATTCTCCGGTAGGCTGTAGCCGTACACAGAATATTGTCTGCATTTCATCTGGGTACATAACCGTCTATATGTCGTCGACGTTAAAACAAGTTTTTGCTATGTTGGCTTTCGTTGGTATGTGGCTGTGCTCTAGATAGAACATATTTTAATCGGGATTGAAGAAGTGGAGGTGTGAAGTTGTGTCATGCGAATAGCTGCAAATCCACTGTCAAACCTGATGTATTATTAATCGCTCTTTGTCGACCCTTTTGTTGAATCAGACATGTTAGGGGCATCTTTATAGCGATTCTATGTGTAGTTGATATTTTGTATGTATGGTAAGTGGATATTTTGTATGTAACGTTTATGTGGATATTTTGGTTGTAACGTTCAGTGGATATTCAGATGGACGTCTCCTAAAAAAACTCCCTTCGTCCGCCTCTTTGCAGCAGACATTCGGAACTGGTTACGTCTCGTACTACCTTGTGTGCTAGTTGGAAAATGCATGTGGTTCCATCGCGGTTTTGAAATTCTTTGTAAGGGAACATGGCTTCTGGATGTAATTTAAAACACACGCTTAAAACACCGGACGTGTTGAATAAAATGCACTAAATGAAGCACGGCAAAAAATCTGAATCAATACTAAATGAAGCACGACAACAAATCTGAATCAATAAACAACCACTACTAATTCTCATTTTTAGGGTATTAACAAATCAGTGTGAACTTTCAAAATTCAAACATACAAAACGTAGGTGAAGTGAATCGAATTACATTCAATCTTCACATCATAAAATTACATTCAAACTTCACAGGCACTAATTGGCATACATTTCTAATATTGGGAGATCAGTCTATTTGCAATGCTACGCGCACATTAACAACAGAAATGATTATCGTGTTTATCATCTAAAGTATAAGTTAATGAGGGCAAGGTAGAATTGTATGCCTGGAAATATAATGTAGATTAAAGATACAGATGTATGGACATGCAGGTTGCATCATTGTATTTGACAAACTGAGGCAAGAAAACACCATGAATCGATCGAGTTACTTTGATTGGGTTGGGGGGCGGCGGCTGGGGGGTTTAGGATACAGGAGTTCTCAATATATATGCAGCCGGTAGTCCTGCGGCGCCAGCCGCTCGAAGACACACACATGGCCGTGTCTTAGTTGACATGTTGTTGCTAAGGCACACCAGCCCATTCCAAAACATTCGTTCGTCCTCCCGACATAGTGCGTATACTGAACGGTCCACGCGCCCCTCTCGTTGGTAATCGAAATTGGGCTATCCTCGTATACTCCCGGCAGAGGGGGGACATTCGGCTGGAAGCGATGACATATTTTTTAGGGTGAGAGCAACGAAATAATTGAATAGAACAATAGCACCAGAAATAGTTGCCTTTAAAAATAACTGTCGAGAGACTTACGAGAAAACGGGTTGGCAGTCTGTGCACGATTGGACTAACAAAGAAGGGATTGGTCGATCTGAACCCATCGGCTATGTGCCTTGACTTGGGGGCCGTCGGGTAGCTTATACAAGTGGAGTCCGTCCCCGGCTCGGCATGGGCCAAGTAGTTGATTTCCATTGTATGACTGTTGAAGAACATGACATACATGGTCTTTTGAGCTTCGTGATAACGGAACAGCACCAGCCACTGATCCCTTAGGCCGTAGTGTTCCCGGACAGCGTCCCATCCTCCATGAAGCACGATCCTTCCATTAGGTTCCATATTCCAGCCCACGCGATGATGATGTCCTGTAGGCGTGGTTAGGGTCAGCGGTCGCGGTAGGGACCGGCCATAATCCCGCGAGAACCGTAGCGGGAGCATCTGTAGCGGATGGTGGAAAAAAAAAAGGTTCACAATGTGTCACACATGGATGGATTGATGATTGCAGGTAGTAAAGGAATTGAAATTGGCGTCTATACCAGTGTATCAGGGTCGTTCACCGGGATTATCGCGAAGAACTGGACTGTATAGTTGCCATGTGCGGGGATTGCTGGAAGACTTCCGTTACGCAAGTTTTTGGTACAACGTAAAAGGGCATAAAACAAACGCCTTAGCCGAGTGCATACAGAAAACCCGCTAGAATAATCTTGTTACCTTCCATAGTTGATCTCGCAGTATCTTGCGTCATGGATGGCCATGTAGAAAAACTTTGGTTGGTGATACGAAAATAGCATTGTGTTTCTGATTCGAAGACGATAGTGTTCGTAAAAGGCTCGCCACCCTCCGATGAAGACGATTCGATGCGGATGCTCCTCCTCGACAACCCAGGAGATGCTCCACGACTGACCATTTGTGGTGCTTACCTCGACGGGGTTACTCATGTTCTCCCTGACAGCGTTGGAGAAGGGCACCGGCATTCTTTGCACGAGTAAGAAATCGATATTGATGTGGGCTTGCGTGCGGGGCCTGGGGATAGGGTAGTAGAAAAAAACAACTGAAAACTTACAAATTGATTCTCCGTGTTGGGGATTATGAATCTGAAGAAGCGGAAATCAGCGAGCGTCGGCATTGTGATACCTCGCCTGTGATTTCTTTGATGGTTTCCGGTTCTTTACTGCCGGGAGTTTTTGAGTCTCCAACAATGGGTTCCTTTCTTCGAAAAGTTTGCTTTTTTTATTTTTTTTGGTAAATGAGAAACGTACGCGCATTAAATAGGCGAAACAACTCCCACCTTTTTAAGTTTTTTTTAATAAATAACTATTAAACCTGATTAGACTGGGAATTAATGGGGCATTAACGTTGGTGCAATTACCAAGGGCAATAACCGGATTTCAAAAAAAGCGCTACCCACCGAATGAGTTCAAGATTTAAACATAGCCTTAATTAAATGTTATCATTCAATCATTCATTCCATTGCGTGGGTCAGTGAATAGTCACTTCGTATTGGCAGCCTTGCATTGGCGATGGATGGACGGATTGATGTAGGCGATGAAAGCAAGTAAGTTGTTCATAATTACTTTATTTTTTTGGTATCTTAACGGTTTTTAAATTTTTTTCCCTATAACATAACTTTTTTTTTTGTCATGCTGGAAAATAACTTTTTTTTTTACTGGGTGTTGGGCCAGAGAAACTGACTCGACCCAAAACCCAAAAACCGAACTCGCATAGCGACCCAACCCCTAATGCCCGACCCTATTCGAAGCTACTCTCCTCTTCATCCAAGGCAAAACTCCTCGCTCCGCCGATGTCAACTCCACCTCCGACCGAAGCTCGGAAGACTCGGAAAACTTGATGCATGGTGGCGATGACACGGCCGATCATCCTCAACGAAGATGCATGCTGGAAAATAACATGATATAACATAAAGGGGCCCAACATAAAGATACAATAACAGTAATAGGATATATGGCCCATGATATAATCAGCCCACGAAGACTGTCCGTCGAGTGAGGAGACCCAACAATGTCACATAACATAACCGGTATCAATGCATCCAACAACCAAAAAAATTGCAGTGGAAGGAAAAAAAACGTTGTATTCAGCCCCTTCACACGTCTCTTAGACACGGTTCCCCTGTCTTGGCCGCTTCCGCCGCCTTCGCAAGCAATGGACCGCTTTTCTCGTTGCATCTTCCCGTTAGCAGTGCAATTGCCATTTTGATCCTGATCTTCTCTTCGTCCAGCTGCAATGGTCAATGCGGCGTTTATTAGAGACACACAGTGCAATTGCATTCTACTTGTAGGCAAGCATTAACTTACAATTGGCAGCACCGCGTGGGTGAACCTCCGTCCCATTGCCATCCACTGCATGACCCAAATACCAGAGTCTGTACTGCTGCTGTTCTTTGGCACTCCCGGTGCGGCCATGATGTCCAAACTGGCAAACTCGGGAGCACTCTTAGAGTGTGAGTTTTTATACCCGTCAGTTGCAACGATTCCATCCAGCGCAGTCAGCTGACACAGATTCGCCAAGATAATAAAGATTAGCGTATTCGGATAAGACGCTGAATTAACCTATGTGCGTCGCTTACCATGCATTGTATGACACGTCTCCTCCTTGCCTTTGATTCTTTAGTTGCATTCGTGTCAAATTGGAAGACCTGCCTCTCCGACAAGTCAACCACAGCCAAGAACCAGTACTTCTCACAATCTTCTTCCAGTACTGGCATATAGACCTGCGATTGATGGAAAAAGCTGAATACGATAAGAGAGTCATAATTCAGTCCGCCCAGGTTCAGAACTTGCGTATAATAATCTTATCGGTCGGTAACTTACAAGGCGCAGGTCTTCCGTCGGGTGCATGTGGTCATTGCCGTATCGTTGCGCCAAGATTTCAGGGTGGACGCCCTCCATTACATCGGCCTGGTTACTCAGGGAGTATTCAGAAGTTGAAACAAGTCACCGTGCATGTCAACGGTACATGGTTCGTATTAAAACAGAGAACGTTAAATCTTAGGTATGCACTCAAATAAACTATCGAATTAGGATTTGGGCGTACCGCAAAATTCTAATGCAAGCACCACACCGCTCGAGGGTGATCTCCATCGGTTTCTCCCTCCGATGCAACCATGATCGTGATCAACTCCATTATCTGCAAATCATACCCAACACAAAAAAATCAGACTTCGCATGGAAATAATAAATCAGGGTCAGCGGAAAAATTCCATTAATTCGAAGAGAATACGATGGATTGCCACGTGCCTTCGGGGTTGGTTGCCGTCCGTCTAACAGGCATCCCATGTCAGAACGAGTTGCATGCTGCGACCCGAAGCGTACAACGATCTCCTTGCTGTCAACAAATCGAAGATGTTACACACGCCAGCCCAATTTAACTGCGGCCGTCTGGCACTAATGAGGGCACACTGTAACACCCTCACTATCAGAAGTCACGCTTCCGGCTGCGCTACTCTGATAGTAAGAAGTATTAAAACTAGACATGGGTAACAATATGCTAGTTTTTTTAGTACACAGCTTATTGATGCAGGAAGTAAATTTGGTGAGTTTGAAAATGTCGCAGGTTATGGCATTTAATTTTGTACTGGTGTGTTTGAGCACGTGTCAGGTTGCTAAGTTTTCGAACTAAGACCGATTGTAGATTATTTTCTTCCCTCGTCTTTGTTATTAAAATTTTGTAAGAGAGATAGGAATTGTATGTTTTATATGTATAATATATTGAGTTATTATGTAAGGAGTCTTGTATATGAATCTATGCCTGCTTGTATTTTTCTTAAGATAAAGTATTTATTTTTGGTTTTCTAAAAAATCAGCGATACAGTGTCGAGTCACAGGTTCCTATTTTAGTATTTAATATGTAAAGTAGTTTTAATACTTCTTACTATCAGAGTAGCGCAGCCGGAAGCGTGACTTCTGATAGTGAGGGTGTTACACACACGGTAGATTCAGTCGTTGATGTTCAGATCGAATACTTACGTGGGGTCGGCATGATGGTCGTAGACGTACTTACAGATGTCCATCTCGTGCTGAGAGATGGGCCATGCGTTGGTGGTGTTTGTTCCCTTCTTGGTCAGATTTGACGGGGGTCGTCGCGGAATCTGCTTATAAGTGTCGGCTGTCCGTCCGTGACTGCTTTCCGGCTTCGATGAGCTCTCGTCGGATGACATCATCGTGTTAAAGGGAAAACTGTCTTTTCTGTTTTGCGTTGGCTGCAGTCCATTGCGCCCTGTCGAGTTGTCGGCATTGTTGCTTCGTTGGGGCGATATAGTCCCCCGGTTACCCCCGTATACCTTCTCCTTTAATCGAGTGAAGAAGAATGTGGCCTTGCCACCCTTAGCCCCATGTTCGAGGCCGTGCGTGTTTGACCTGCACATCTTTGGGTACATGGCCCGTTTCTGATCCTCGTCGTCATCGTAAACAGACATGTCGACGTCTCCGCCGCTGCTTTTTGTCAACGACTGATGCAGTCTCTTCCTCATCGCTCCTGGAAGCATCAACTGTCTACGGTTGGGAATGGAGGCGCGTGACATCGGGTTGTTCATGTATTCCCTGTTGGCGACCGGTATTCTTTGTTTCTCAATCCGGTTTCCATCGGACGTTGCGTTGACTTTATTCGCAGGTCCCTTTTGCGCCTCGGTGATAGGCTCTCTGAGACCGCCCACCAACAACCGAATCGTCATCATTTCCGCTTCGACCCTGTCCATTCGGCATTGCGTGTTCTTCAATGGAAAATCGTAACAGATCTGTCAGATGGTTGGAGTTACCGAAATAGTTAGAGCGGAAATTGAGACGGGTGTTACCAACCTTTGTGTTCTCGAGCACCTCTCTCATTATTTCCAGCAATGCGTCGTTTGAAGTGTTGTCGTCTGGGTTCGGTGTTCTCTGGTCCTCCTGGCATTGGGCGCTTGTTAGTACGTTGTGGTATACAACTAACTCAGTAGAATCGGGAGCAGCATAAGCATAACTTAAAAAAATAAATAAATAAAAAGTCAAAACCAGCCAATGCACCACAATCGTACCTGGGCCGTGTCGTCGTTCACGTTGTTGGATGCAGCGGGTGTCCCATGTTCGGCCATTGTTAGTTGCAGTATTGGTCGTCGGCGTCCGATGGGTTGGTCCGCGTTCGTTGTGGGTGGGGATGGCAGTGTTTTGGCGATGGCTTGATTTGTGAAGAGGATGGAATCGGCTAGCTGTTGCCCGGTCAAAAAGTTGGGTCTGCAAACACCTTTCTTGGAGTATGAAGACTGTCAGCTCCATCGAGGCAGGATGCATCACATGTGTTTAAAATTGCACCGGTTAGGCAACCTCGGGTGCCGTCTAATGTTCAAGCCTTTGCAAAGTGCTTCCTAACATAGTAAGAGGTGACCTGCCATTGCATGAGATCAGTATCGTCTGCACACGGCGATACGATATTAAAAACTATAAAGTGTGTGGCATGTGAAGGATAAAAACTTAATATGCAAAATGACAAAAATTCTAATGAGAACATTTAACATTGTTATTATTACGGGAAGTGTAAGGCCAAGGGGCTGATTTTTTTTTTATACTTTTTAAGAGACACAAAACGTCACCGCCGTTTGGTATGTAAAAATAATTTTTAACTTTATTAAAGGGAAATGCTCCCATAAATTTTCATTCTGGTTTATAACCGATCTATTTTCTTCTTATTATGTATTCTACATAATAAATTAATAACGAGGTGTTAAAGTTAATAATCCAAAATGATAAGAATTAATAACTTATAATAATGTTAAGACTGAATTTTTTTTTTTGGAATATATTGTTACAAAGATGTTAAATACAATTTCTTGGAACTTTGATGGATTATACCAATACGGACCTAATATTAAAAAAAATAAAGTTCAGATATACGTGATCGTCTCACACAAGCGGCCGCTCCTTCATGAAACTAGCGAGCCCACCCCCACAATTAAAGAACGTTGAAGGGAAATGTTACTCGGCCACTCCCCTTTGAATGCCGTGACTCTGTGTCGGCTAGCAAAATCAATCTGATCCAACGAAATCTCCGTCACAGAGGTACTGTTAGCACCTGTTGCTGCCCGTCTATGAATATCTTCTCGTACTGTGATCATACGATCACCCATGATCGTCACAGGATTCCATGGAACGCCATACTGACCGGCAACTCCTAGTTTGATGTACGGGACGACACACATCGATTCCAAGTCAATCTTGCACCATATGGTCGACAGTCCTACATGCGGGGATCGTTCATAACCGATTAGGTGTGGGATGCCGTGGAGCACACGCATCGCCTGCACGTGCTGAATTGAGCTACGGTTTATCCTTATCTTGCTCAGACGAAAGGTGACTGCATCCAACACGACCACATGCGTTGCAACCGTGGCATCACGTCCACCCCAGTTGACCCACAAAGCCTTACCAAGGTGGAAGACTGAGCTCGCACCGAGATGACTGAGACGCAAATCGTTAATGTACTTGTGTTTCCAGAATCCATCTGCGGAATTGAAAATATTGCAGTGTAAAAACCTGTTTCTGAGATGCCTCTTTGAAATATGTACGACGTAGTAATTTTCAGCCCCCGCCCGATAACCAAATGTGTATCCGATAACGGCCTGTTTCCATAGGGTGTCCGCCGGATCGTCTAGTTGCCGAGCAACTCGCACCAGTGGGTTCCATACCATCAGTCCCGTATCAAAACCAGCCCGGCTATACCGGACACAGATCATGCCGTAGTCGGAGCCGATGACACTCCACCATCCGCGATGACCCAGCTGTTTTGGCATTGGGGCGGGTACTCTTCCACCGTCTAGACAGTCTACAAGACAGAAACATACTCTTGAACAGTACGTCTCCTGGTCACCCATCTGGAGCAACACCTTCTGGTGTTTCCCGATGTTTGCGATCGTGTTGTCCCTCCTAAACTTGTCAGACGACAGTCGGACACGCCAAGTTGTGCTTGCGGCTCTGCATGTCACCGCCGTCTTCGGGTCAGTCCGGGTGAATATCTCCATCAATATATCGTCCGGAAAGACCTGGTCACCTATCTCACCCAATGACTCCGCCAACTGAGTTGCCATAATCTCAACTACTTTCCTTCTCTGCTTTTTTTTTTTAAATGTCGTGACTTAGAACGTCCAGAACAAAATGAAGTAAACAATTAAGGGATGCATGTAATATACACTTCCTCACTCTTGCTAGATTGTAGCGCTCTGGCGCGAGGCTGTGCATCATGATGGGTCTGTCACTCACGTCATATCAAAAAAACGTAAATGCCCCTTAAACACAAAAAAATATGAAACACCTCATTAAGTAACATCGTCTTCCAATGAGATTAGGTGACAATAAATTCATTTTATTCCAGTTACAGTCAACAAACGGCCATTGCATTGGGAAGACTCCCACAATAATGACCATGGAAAGCCTTTTTTATTTTTTTAAGACGTTACTATGGGCTAGTAGAAAGAATCCATCCCGCAGACCAACCCAATCTCCCCATAGACCCGGATGCAACCGGATCGTACAAGATATATACGTATGAATTATTTTTTTTTCATACCATTTTTCGTAGAGAAAGATTATACCATTCGGAGACAACGGGCCACATATTTTATGTTAATGGTTTGAACTTTGAATCGTCAGCTAACAACTCCATGGGGGAAGATGCCTTCGCCCTGTGGCTAGGGGCTTTAATCAATCGTTTCCTGCCAGGTTGGCGTCACAGGTGTCAGTCAACAACAAGACCGTTGGAATGCGAAGACATGGTGCCATTACCAGAGAGGTGAATATGAACCCTCGTTGCGAACTGCTATTTCAAAAGCCACTCTATCACTCTCCCCGTGAACTATTGAAGACACAATGCAGAGATCTTCCTCCATAAGCTCGTCCTCCGTCGATGCACCGACGCCTCGTTGTCACTGTGGCGTGACATCGCCAATCAGAACCGCTTGGAGATCTGACTATCCAGGCAGAAGGTTTTATGGATGTTCTGGGTACGGAACCAGCAGGAAATTCTCGTTCTTTCAGTGGTACGATCCAGAGCCGCCGGCTCGTTATTTCGATGTCATTCGCAGGTTGCTGGAAACGAACGAGTGCATTAGAAGCGGGAATACGGAGTTGAAGAAGACAAGACAGGAACTCCTAAACGAGCTGCGTCGTTTGCAACAGAGTGTGCATGAAACAAGGGCAGAGCTCGAGGCTGCCGTTGCAGCCTCTACGGCCATGGAAGACAACATGCTTGCGAGTGTCGCGACGACGAGGAGGCGTGGGGTTGTGATCATCGTGCTGATATCCGTGATCGTCTTGTTGGTTTTTTTTCCCAATCGAAGTCGCTAGCTGAGCCTATTTTATGTTTTTTTTTCACGTCTGGAGAACATAATTACTTCAAATGATTTGTTTAGCCTGAGTTGTAGTGTGGATTTGATTGCATTGGCACTGTGTTTTCAATCTAATTGGATAATTTTTGTTTCTCCTATGCATTCTACTAAGTATAATAAACCGCGATACACATCAATCCATTCGAAATGCACAATTTAAACATACCCAGAATACAAACAACGATTACACTTAGTCCATACGTACTCGCGACAGATTTACGGAGTGACAACCTACTTGCCGCATATTCGATCGAATCACACAATCGGCCACTCCCTTAAGGAACTAGACAACCCACTCCCACAATTATAACGCGCTGAAGGGACATGTCTCTCGGCCACTCACCTTTGAATGTGGTGACTCTGTGTCGGCTCACAAAATTAATCTGATCTAACGAAATTTTCGTCAGAACAGCACCGTTAGCGCCTCCAGCCCGTTTGCGATTGTTTTCGCGTACTGTGATCATATGATCACCCATGATGGTCACATGATTCCATGGAACGCCATACTGACCGGCAACTCCTAGCTTGATGAACGGGATGACGCACATCGATTCCAAGTCAATCTTGCACCATATGGTCGACAGTCCTCCGTACGGAGATCGTTCATAGCCGACCAGGTGTGGGATGCCGTCGAGCACACGCATCGCCTGCACGTGCTGAATTGACCTACGGTTTATCCTTATCTTGCTCAGAAGAAAGGTTTCTGCATCCAACACGACCACATGCGTTGCAATCATCAGACCACGTCCACCCCAGTTGACCCACACGGCCTTACCAAGGTGGAACGCTGATCCCTCGTCGAGGTGAGTGAGATGCTGATCATTTATGTACGCGTGTTTCCAGCTTCCATCTGCGGAATTGAAAACATTGCAGTGCAAAAACCTGTCTAGGACGTGCCTCTTGGACATATGGACGACGTAGTAATTGTCAGTTCCCGCCTGGTATCCAAATGCGTAACCGATGACGGCTTGTTTAAGTAGTTTGTCAGCCGGATCGTCCAGTTTCCGAGCGACTCGCAGCAGCGGGTTCCATAACAGGAGTCTCAAATCAGGACCAGTCGTGCTATACTACACGCAGATCACACCGCAATCGGAGCCGATAACAGTCCACCATCCGCGGGGACCCAGTTGTTCTGGCATTGGCGCGGCTACTCTTCCTCCGTCTACATAGTCCACAATACAGAAAGATTCCTTTGAACCGTATGTCTCCGGGTCACCAATCTGGAGCAACACCTTACGGTGTTTCCTGATGTTCGCGAGCGTGTTGTCTCTCCTAAATCTGTTGGAAGACAGTCGGACACGCCAGGTTGTGCTTGCGGTTCTGCATCTCGCCGCCGTCTTCGGGTCTGTTCGAGTGAAAATCTCCATCAAAAGATCGTTTCGAAAGACCTAGTCACCCATCTCAGCCAACGAACCCAGAAACTGATTTTCCATATTCGAAATTACTTTTCCTTTCCCTTTTTTTCCCTTCTTATGCAGTGAGTCAGACTATCCACAACAGGGGCAATCGAATAAGCATTTAAGGGAACCGTATAGTATACACTTTCTCACATTTGCTATATTGTATAATCGTCGACCGCGTAGAGTTGGGCATCATGATGGGTCTGACCATCTTGTTCCGCGGGTCGTCTTGAGCGGTCACTCACGTCACATCAAGAAACGTAAATGCCCCTTAAATACAATAAAATATGAAATAATGGTAATAATAATAATAATATTAATAATAACAATAACAAAAAAAACAGCTAGCCAGGACAAAGGTAGGCAGGTGGCCTCAAGAAATGTAGCGTGGTTTCCTCTCTCTCTTATAATAACGTGAAGGCGTAAATGTTAAGAGTAATGCTATGGAGCTGAAGTCTTTTAATTTCAGCAAGTGATGAAATGTGTTGGACACATTTTTTATGGACGCGTGTTAAAGTTGGGAGTACACGCGCAGACAAAATTATATTTTTAATATTATTTAGTTCACGTTAAT
This sequence comes from Arachis hypogaea, assembly GCF_003086295.3. Classification (NCBI taxonomy): domain Eukaryota; kingdom Viridiplantae; phylum Streptophyta; class Magnoliopsida; order Fabales; family Fabaceae; genus Arachis; species Arachis hypogaea. The sequence goes on along the minus strand of NC_092053.1, from coordinate 124,609,676 downwards.
AAAAAATTATATTTTTATATTTTTTAATGAGTATTTATTTGTGACGTTAATAATAATAATAATAATTAAAGTTTGATTTATTTAATTTTGAATATTGCATTGTTATTGTCCATGTTAATAATGTTATTTTTTATTTTTAGATTTTAATTTTTTATGTTAATAAAGAATTAAATTATATTCAGAAATTAAAATATTATTATTTGGTATGTTTTATTTTTTTGTGTTAAATATGCTATCGTAAGTAAAGTAAAATTATATTCAAAAATTAAAAAGGAAAAATAATTAACATTTGTATTTTGTAATTTAATAATTTTGATATTTTATTTTTTGTAAAAAATTTGAAAAATTCAGTAAATACAAAGTAATTAATGAATTATTAAAAGTTTAAAAAAAGAGTGAATTTATGAGAAAAAATATACATACATATACATACATATATATATATATATATATATATATATATATATATATATATATTAGGGTTTATGGTTTAGGGTTTATGGTTTATGGTTTGGGGTTTAGTGTTTAGGGTTCATGGTTTATGGTTCAGGGTTTAGAGTTTATGGTTTAGGATTTAGGGTCCATCGTTTAGGGTTTATGGTTTAGGGTTTGGGGTTTAGGGGTTATAGTCTAGGGTTTATGGGTTAGGCTTTAGGGTTTAAGGTTTATGGTTTAGTGTTTAGGGTTTATGGTTTATGGTTTAGGGTTTAGGGTTCCATGGATTAGGGTTTAGGGTTTAGGGGTTAGGGTTCAAGGTTTATGGTTTGGGGTTTAGGGTTTAGGGTCCATGGTTTAGGGTTTAGGGTTTAGGGCTTATGGTTTAGGGTTTATGGTTTAGGGTTTAGGGTTTATGGTTTGTGGTTTAGTGTTTAGTGTTCTATGGTTTAGGTTTTAGGATTTAGGGTTTAGGGTTCAAGGTTTATGGTTTGGGGTTTAGGGTTTATGGTTTAGGGTTTAAGTTTAGGTTTAGGGTTTAGGATATATGGTTTATGGTTTATGGTTTATGGTTCAGGGTTCAAGGGTTAGGGTTTATGGTTTATGGTTTATGGTTTATGGTTTAGGGTTTATGTCTTATGGTTTAGGGTTTATGGCTTATGGTTTAAGGTTTAGGGTTTATGGATTATGGTTTAGGGTTTATGATTTATGGTTTAGGGTTTATGGTTTATGGTTTATGGTTCAAGGTTTAGGATTTAGGGTTGAGGGTTTAGTGTTTATGGCTTATGGTTTAGGGTTTAGGGTTTATAGTTTAGGGTTTAGGGTTTATGATTTATGGTTTAGGGTTTAGGGTTTAGGGTTTAGGGTTAAGGGTTACGGTTAGGGTTTAGTATTTAGGGTTTAGGGTTTAAGGTTTAGGGTTTAGGGTTATGGGTTATGGTTAGGGTTTGGTGTTTAGGGTTTAGGGTTTATGGTTTATGGTTTAGGGTTCAAGCTTTATGGTCCATGGGTCAGGGTTTAGGGTTTATGGTTTAGGATTTTGGGTTTAGGGTTTAGGGTTTAGTGTTTATGGATTATGGGTTAGGGTTTATGATTTATGGTTTAGGGTTTATGGTTCTATGGTTTAGGGTTCAAGGTTTAGGGTTTAGGGTTTAGGGTTTATGGTTAAGGGTTACGGTTAGGGTTTAGTGTTTATGGTTTATTGTTTATGGTTTATGGGTTAGGGTTCAAGGTTTATGGTCCATGGGTTAGGGTTTAGGGTTTATGGTTTATGGTTTAGGGTTTAGGATTTAGGGTTTAGGGTTAAGGGTTACGGTTAGGGTTTAGTGTTTATGGTTTAGGGTTTATGGTTTATGGTTTAGGGTTCAAGGTTTATGGTCCATGGGTTAGGGTTTAGGGTTTATGGTTTAGGGTTTAGTGTTTATGGTTTAGAGTTTATGGTTTAGGGTTTAGGGTTTATGGATTATGGGTTAGGTGATTTATGGTTTAGGGTTTATGGTTCTATGGTTTAGGGTTCAAGATTTAGGGTTTAGGGTTTAGGGTTTAGGGTTTAGGGTTTATGGTTTAGGATTTAAGATTTATGGTTTACGGTTTATGGTTTAGGGTTTATGGTTTAGGGGTTAGGGTTTAGGGTTTAGGGTTTTGGGTTTAGTGTTTGGGGTTTAGAGAAGGCCAAAATAATATATTAATTTTAATGGAATCTTTTTTTGCAATTACTTAAAAAATAAAAAATTTATTTATTAATTTCTTGAATGAATATATTTAGTTTAATTTTTTAAATTAGTTGGACCATTATCGTGTTATCATTACCGCCGCTCCCTCCTGCTCTTGGTTATCTTCTTCTCCTTCCTCCGCCTGGTTCTCTTTTTCTCCTTCCTCTGCCGTCGCAAGCTGCCCCTTCTATTATCTCCACCGCCAACAACGACTCAAATTTTCCTTTACCTCTCCTATTCTTCAGTTTTCTGTTTCTAGAATCTTCTAAGCTTCTTCTGTTTTCGAACTAACCGAGTAGATCGCCATGGAAACGAGTCCCGGCCGTACGATTAAGCTCCTCTGCAGCTACGGCGGCAAGAACCTCCCACGCGCTACCGACGGCGGGCTCCGTTTCATCGGTGGCCACACCAGAGTCACCGTGGACCGTTCCATTTGCTTCTCATATCCATTTTTTAGCATTGTTTCTCTCTCAATTTTAAGTGTTGCTCATTTTTTTCTATGATTGTTCGTTAACATGTTTATGTTTTGCGTTGTGCAGACTTGTTGGTAAAGGTAGGAGCGTTGTGCGGTTCATCTGTGACGTTCTGGTGTCAATTGCCGAACGAAGACTTAGAAACCTTGATCTCCCTCACCAATGACGAAGATCTGACGAACATAAGCAAAGAATATGACCGCGCTTCGTCGAAACTACCTCATCCGTTGAATACCAGAGCCGTGCTGTTTCGGCCAGAATCGTCGAAGAAGGTTTCTCCGGCAACATCGTCTCCGTTGAAGAAGTTGAAGATGGCACTTAACATAATCCAAAATATTTAACTCTGATTAATTTAATTTTACGTATTCTTAATTTTCTTATATACGCCCACATATATTTTTTATATACTAATAATAAACATAAAAAAAATAACATTTTAAAAATAATCTACTGACACAAAAGCTAAAAAAATATTAAATAACCAATTACATTAAATTATATTCGGGATAATCTTTACCATTGAACTAAAAATATATAAAGGATCTAATGCCTTCCTATTAAAAAGGCGCACCAATAAATAAGTTTTTGGCGTTTCGGTTTCCAACAGATGCCGGCGTACCAAATCCGTGCCCTTCGTGTTGATGCACATGAGGTGGGCAACTCTGTTACGCGCTGACCTAGGGTCTAGATAGCTGTAGACTAACAGGTGTATATGTCAATTCGGGGTATGGGACAATACACTGTGTATAGATATTTATGCATAAACAAGTATGGCACAATCTTTGGACAAACCGGTTGATCGGTACGATGGGAAGGGAACCGAATAGATAAAGGTATCTAGTGTATTATCCATTTTGGCTTTGTCCCATCTCCCAACGAATGCCTTTTGGCGGTGTACTGATGTAGGAAATAAAGCATTACGCCCATTGCAAAAGTTGCACGCAGTCCCATGCATGTACGATATAATTTTTAAAATAATGGGTGGAGGGGTGGGGAAGGCATGGTCAGATTTAGCGCCGTAATGGAAGCCTGTCGGTAGTTTTGGATAGAGTTAACCGCAATCATCCTAGAATAGTGATTGCAAAAGGAAATTTTACAGTATATATAGTGTCACTCAGAACTTACACTTTTGGATACGGAACAGATCATAAAACGAGGCCGCATACGAACGTACCTTACGGGTGAAAGATTTGTCGCGAGTGTGACGATTACAACGTATACCCATGACTCATCCCACAACACCCGAGTAACGTTATCATATACGCATCCGTAAACGGAGTACACAACCGTCGGATTTTCCAAGGGTCTTTGCAATTAAATAAACCCACCCATCCTTCTAAGCCACCATTATTCGAAAAACACCAAGAAAAAAAAAAAGAAAAAACAATGGGCGACGGAGAAGCACGCTCGAGCTCCGACGGTGACACATGCAACAGGTTAGACAAGTTTCATTTATGACTATTAGAATACAACAAAATGCAGTACGTTGCATATGCATGGTAGACGAATATTCGCATTAACAACCACGTACGGGGTACATGCAAGGACGTATGCGAAGAGGTCCACGACGCAGATACAATTGAGCACTCACAGCCCCCGCAAGCATCTGAAGTAAATCTTCTGCTCAGGTGTACTTCACACAATCTTTCAACAAATAATTGTTCGATTTTGGACATTTTTGTTTTTATAATATGTAGCTCCCCAGTGGACCCAAAGCTGACTCCGAAACCTCAGACGAAGCTCGACAGCCGGATGATGTTAATGCGGTCAAGGGTGGTCAGAGCCAGTCGGAAGAGGACTGGTCGTTTCCGAAGATCGGTCTCATCGTCAAGGACTTGATGAGGGGCCTCGTGGAAAAGGTTCAGGTTAGCATTTACTCTGCCTGTTTCAGGTCTGGGCAGCGAGCTCCCACCGCCGTTTGAGTGCAATCGATTCGTCGTTCAAGGCGAACGGCACGATACGACGGTGAGAAATAGTCCCGCGGTAGAACCAGGTGCATCGGGTAAGCGAAAATTGTGTTTTTGCGACACCCCCACGTGTAGTCACCTGCGTCGGTATCAATACGTTGCTAACAAAGTTACATTACTTGCAGCCAGCCAATCGATTGAGGACATACAACGGGCTGTTGCGTCGATCGAGTACCGTATATCCCAGATGGAGAGAGAGAGACAGGAACTCAGGACTCAACTGGCAAAAATCATACGGCAGCTGGCCAACGTTTTGCTGGACAGGTGAAGTCCCGGGTCTTAGGGGTCAGTGCAACAACGGGATGGAGACACCATAAACCGACCCCTCCCCTCCCCGGCAATGTATGTTTAGGACTAGTATTCTACTGTTTAGGCCCAACGCTAATATTGAACTGTTCTGGTGTGTTTGTTTTTTTTTTTTATATTCCGTTTGTCCTATTAGCTAATGAAGTTATGAAATAGTGCTTCTATCGAAGGTTATGCGTGTGACCGTTTAAATGTTTAAACACGGTGATATGCATCGGTTCGAATATGTCACTTATCTGATCCACGAAAGCGGGGATTTACAAGGCCACCCAACTCAAACACCTGAATCATTAACAATGAAATACATTCAACTTTGGTTACAACGAAACTTCATCTAAAAGTAAACAGACTAAAGAAATGCAACACCTCAAACTCGGCAAGGCAGTGGACGCACGACACACTCGATGAATCATTGGCGGCTCCCATGGTCCCGTGGGTCGGGCAAACGCTTGACCGGCAGACGACAGGCTTCCCTGGATACGACGGGTGCACCCCAATCAGCGGATTTGCGAACAACTGCTCGAAGAAGTCTCTGCACAATTCGATTTTTCCAGCAGCCAGTACGTTGGCATACATTTCAACCGCCCTGCCAGCGTCCGCCTCGTCCCCAACCCCTGGCGTCAGTAGCAGCATCGCACACATGTAGCGGGCTTGGACGTCGCCCGCATCAGTGGCCTCAAGCAGGGTGCCGACCCCAGCGACGTGTCGGCCCATCCAGCAGAATTCTCTAATCCCTACACGGAATATAGCGGCCGGATTTCCTGCACGGGCGCTTCTATAAAGGAACCCATCTTCAGGACGGTCCTCCAAGGCATAACCGAACACGACGGGTAGCTCCGCCATGGAGGCCACCTTGTACACCGCAGATGAGCGGGCTGCGTCCAAAAACACCTTGCAGGTCGCCTGCATGTTAAACAGATCCTGGATTGAGGCCGACGCAACCCTTGCTGCAATTCTCTTCCATATTTCACGAGGCAGAAGAGTCAGCGGACAGATGCGTGGTGGCACCCCTTTCCCTTTCCCTTTCATTCTCCCATATCCGGCCTTCTTTCCCATTCTGCCTTTCTCGGAGGTTGCACCAAATCTCAGCCTATTTGATTTAAGTTTATTGAATAGGTGGTGGAAGGGGAAGGTTACAGGAGGACCGTCGTTAGTATGGATCACCAGACGCGATGAAGGAAAACTGGGTAGTGAACTTATATACTGCAAAACGGCTCACCAGATAAGTCAGGTACCGTGCCACGTACGCCTTCATTTACGCCCACTGTAACCGATGCTTCATTTTTGGGTTTGGCACAGGAATCGAAGACATCGTAAACGTAATTTTAAAACCTGAACGCTGAAAAATAACTTTAAATTTAAATTTAAAACTACATTAAATTTGTTATCTCTTTTGTTTCCTTAAATATAAATCGTTTATTTTCCCAAAAATAAAAAAATGAAGTATTACTCATTTTCTATAAAAAAAAAAGAAGGTATTCGAAGCAGATTCCCAATTTACACTATATATGTATACGTGCCCGTTAATGACAAATCCTATCCCCCCCTAATGCTTCTTTCCCAGTTCTTCTCTGCTGTAACTCCTTCTCTCACCTCTCTCTCTCTATCCTTATCCCCCTCCTTATTTCTGCCACCATCCACTGCTCTCTCCGCTGTGTACCTCTGAGAAAATATCTAAGGAGACCGTCACCGACCACGCCGCTAGTCCCGTCTACCTCACAGAACAGCCCATGTCCAAGCTGATTGACATCGTCCGTACAGATAAGAAGTCCCTGGAATGTGACTTCGTTGAGGCCGAACTTTTCAGGAGGGATGAAATTTGGGAGGCAAGGCTTGAAAAAATCTCAGATCACCTCTACAAGGCCAGGTCCGCGAGGTTGAACTTAATGGTCAAGTTGCAGAAAGGAGGATCAACTGGAAGAAGAGGAGAAGGCACGGCGCCGGGAGGAGAAGTTGTTGCGCAGGGAACAGCAACATTGTGAAGCGACCGTTCGCCGAATGTATGACAAAGAAAACGAAATGATGGCGGAAAGTTCAAAGTGGCGTGACCTGGCACAAAAGGTCGTCGATGTTTTGAAGGCGAAGGAGAAATCTTTGTCCCGCCAGGCAGGCGTTCAACCGGTGCAGATTGAAGACAGTGACTCAGATATTTGACCTGGTGCACATAACATGGGTGATATCTTTATGTTGTTTTGGTTTTTTGTCAAGGCCTGAAGCCCTGAATGATCTATCTGGTTTGTTTGTTTGGTCCTCCTTTTGATCTTATGAAAAGCTAACTAAAACTCTGTAGCAATTATTATATCTACTTTCATCTGTTCGATATTAAAAATCTGTTTATACTCAATTGTTAATCGGTTTATTCTTCCTCGCCAGTGAGTATCACACGAAAAGAACAAAATTTCTGAGTTATTTTCATTTTGAGTGCCGTTGATTCGGAAGCTTAATATTCTATGCTTCGTAGCTAGTATAAATTCGTTTAATCCACATGCGGTTAACAATCAATATCTTCTCATCTCCTTGCTTGTTAGTAATAATTTGAATTGATTTAAATTGAAATAAATATTACCTAAACATACGCAAAACACACTTTTCGGCGACTCCCCCATTGACTTACCAGTTTTGTGGGCGGTTTTTTATGAATTAAATGTGACGGTATCAGATAGTTCACAGTCCCAATCAAAAAACGGGGGATGAAAATCATCCAATATAAAACAATTCATCTGAGGGGTTGATACATAAATAGGGAATTATCTTGCGTTGTTAGGATGGAAGACCAGACGCGATGAGGGAACGCTGGGGAGGGAGATTATATACTGCAAAACGCCTTACTAGATAAGTCGGGTACCGTGCCACATACATATTCATTTACGCCCACTGTAACCGATGCTCCGTCTGTGGTTTTGGCACGTGAATCGAAGAGATCCTAGACGTAATCATTAAAGCTGACCATTGAAATTGAAAAGCAAACTTAAAACTATATTAACGCGAAATGTTAATTTAAGCTATTATGTAACTAAATTATTATCTCTTCCTATTTTTTTTCTTCCATCGAAGTACTTTAAATATAAATCGTTTATTTTCCCAAAAATAAACGAAGTACACTAATTACACATTTTCTACAAAAAAAAAAAGGTATTCGAAGCAGCTTCCCACTTTACACTATATATGCATACGTGCCCTTTAATGACAAACCCTATCCCTCCTATCGCTTCTTTCCCAGTTCTTCTCTGCCGTAACTCCTTCTCTAACCTCTTCGTCTATCCTTATCCCCCTCCTTATTTCTGCCACCATCCACTGCTCTTTCCTCTGTGTACTATCGAGAAAATGTCGAAGGAGACCGTCACCAACCACGCCGTTAGTCCTGTCGACCTCGCAGAACACCTGATCTCCACTCTGATCGACATCGTCCGTACAGATGAGAAGTCCGCGGATTGTGACCTCGTTGAGGCCGAACTTGTCAGAAGTGAGGAAATTTGGGAGGCTAGGCTTCGAAAAATCTCAGATGAACTCTTCGAGGCCGGGTCCGAGAGGGTGAACTTAATGGTCAAGTTGAAGAAAAAGGATGATCAACTGGAGGAAGAGGAGAAGGCACGCCGCCGGGAGGAGAAGTTGTTGCGCAGGGAGCAGCAACATTGTGAAGCGACCGTTCGCCGAATGTATGACAAAGCAAACGAGATGATGGCAGAAAGCTCAAAATGGCGTGACCTGGCTCAAAGGGTCGTCGATGTTTTGGAGGCCAAGGAGAAATCTTTGGCCCCCCAGGCAGGCGTTCAACCGGTGCAGATTGAACACAGTGACGGAGGTATTTGACCTGGTGCACATGGGTGATATCTTTATGTTGTTTTGGTTTTTTGCCGAGGCCTGAAGCCCTGAATGATCTATCTGGTTTGTTTGTTTGGTCGTCCTTTTGATCTTATGAAATGCTAGTTAAAAGTCTGTAGCGATTATTATATCTACTTTCATCGGTTCGTTCTCTACTTATCGTGAATTGTTTGGAGTTACTGATAACTCAGCCCCTCTGCCTATAAATCAGCCAAATAAAACAAGTCGTTTGAGCGGTTTAAACAAAATTAGGGAATCGTATTGCGCCGTTAGCATTTAACGTTTCCAAATCATGATCCCAGAACATTTTCGGCAACTATTTACGGGTGCGTTATGTCCTTGCAAATCAGTTTTACAACACCGGAATAAACATTCGGATTTTTTTTCATTTACCGTATCATACAGACAATTAATATCATACAGAAAATTAATATTGCTGTTAAATGGTTCAACAACTTATTATACATGCGATAACTATCTTGGTGTTCCTCTTCCTTGCGCAGCCGTGTGAGGATTTTTTTTTTCGTGCAGTGAAAATGAACATACTAAACGCCAGGGGATGATTTACGCTTTCATGGGCCAGGCCAACGCAATAACCTGAGCCCACTAACAACTACGTACTCATATCCTCCGTTATGCCCACAATGTATGGTTCCATGAGTTCTTTTGTGCGTAACGATTGGTTATGGCCTTTTAATGGAGACGGATCCAGGACAAAATTGTTTTAAAATCCAAAGTCTCGCTTAACACAAGCACAAAAAAAAAAAAACATTCCCATCTGACCCATGAGGCACGAAACTTTTTGGCTTGTAGAAGAAGACTTCATGGAAGGGTGATGGCACACAATCCTAAGGGGTGGAACTCTGACTAAATTAATTAATTAGATTGGATTCACCCTTTCATACTCGATTCACACGCTGTTTACTCTGTTGGTGTTCTCCTAACTCAGAATATCCCACTCTTCTCTGTTGGTGCCTGGACGAGAAAATGGCCGAAGAACACGCGAAATGTGACGTCGTTAGGGTTATCAAAGGGGCAGGAGAGCCGTCGCAACCGATGGTAGGTTAAAGCTTGCTCTTCTGTTCTTTCCATTATTTCTGACTCTCCTCTCCGCATTTTGTTCTATCTCTTACGCTGTGTCTTGATATGCCCATATCTGCAGCGTCTACCATTACCCAGTGGTCTCCTCCCCAAGGGTAGCAACCATATCTACATCACGGTCGCCGACGGGTCAGACCGTACTTACAAGATTGCATGCAGCCCCAAGGGGTTGAAAGAGATCACTCTCGGGAGAGGATGGCAAAGGTTTTATCATGACTACAAGCTACAACCCTTTAACATTCTGCTGTTCAAGCACAAGGGCAGAGACGACTTCAGCGTTCGCATATTTCAGGCACCGGGTGTGGAGAAGACGTATGCTGCGTCTGGTGATGACTCTGGCGACCTCACACCCCCCCAGGTGCCAACGAACCGTCCACGCACTCCTCAAAAGCCCCACCGTCGAACGGGGTGCATCAATGTTCCCAGGAGCGCAGCTGCAGCTGAGGTGGAGCAGACATTTCAGTCCGAGCACCCTTACTTCATTATGCACATCACAGAAAGGTTGTTGCGCGTCCACTTCCTGGTAATGACTTTCCCTCTCCACTATATATACACCTTTTACGTTGGCAGTATTTGGGGTCCACATTATCTGTTTTGTTCCCCTGTTGTTCCCTCTATTGAAAGTAATGTGGCGGCCTAGGTGGTCCACAGTAAGTGTTGTTGTTTTCATGGTCCTTATTTTGTTGGCCTCTGTGCCGTCGTAAGTGGTCCACGTCTTCTGTGTTGTGCTGTTGCTTAATTGTTAATGGTTGGCTATCTGGTGGAGCCGTGGTTGACTTGAAATTAATTACACAAATTTGTTGGTAATGCCCTCGTATGCTGTTTTTCAATATCCAATGTTTTGTGAAACAAGCACCCAATTGCATGTTAACTGTTCATAATGCCATCATCAATAGTTGCCTTTTCATTTTCTTGGCTTCATGCATGTTGCATTCATGTTACACATGCCTTTAACTTTAAGTACATCTCCTTCTCGTTTTTTGGTTTGCCCGGCCAAATGTGCCACACTTTGGAGACGACGTCAGCGATGATGTCATGGTCACTCTGAGAGCGGGGGAGATTTCCGTCCGGGCGGACTACGCCAGATACAGGGGCAATAGAAGCCGCAATTGTGGCACCATCGGCGGAGGGTGGGCTGATTTCTTGCGCAAGTGCAACGTAACTGTGGAGAATCTGGCCGTCTTTGAGATCTCCAGGACCAACCCGGACGTGGAGCTGTTGGTCCAATTTGTTGATTTTGAATGAATCCAACTGGGTTGATGAACTAGCTGACCATGTTATTTTGGATTGCCTTTTCTGATTTGGCAACAACTATTTTTGTGCTCTGATTGTTGATGTGTTGCAACTGCTAGACTTAAATCTTTTTGTACATGATACAATCTTATGACCGGTGTAACTAAGAACTTTTCAAAATATCAGTGTTCCTTAGATTACTTTACAATTCCAATTCACACAGCACCATGGATGCTCTCTACACTAATTTGCAATTTCAATTCATACAGCACCATGGATGCTCTAGAATAATTTCCAATTTAAATATAGAGCGTTACAAAATAAAGTCATATAGCGGCTGGATATGGTCAAATTGGAAGTATAACAGTCCAAAACAGTTTTCTATAGCTACCCATTGTTTGTCCAAACATAGAACATCACGCATGATCTTCTAAGAAACTAAAACACCTGCTGCATCACCAAACCTTTGCCTAATTTGAAGACCCACGTTCCCACTGGATTGAGCTGTGAGCGCACTAAAAATAATGAATGGTTACCAAATTGTGCCATGTGAATCATAACCCTCGTCCAAGGCAACGTCCGATGCATCGTCCCATGCCAACTACAACGATACATTCAGTTAGCCATGAACTACGAATCGATGAACAGTCAATACATTAATTGAAAAGGACGACTAAACAAATTTGTTGCCAAAGTCTTACCTCATCCTCCTCAGACGAGTCCTCCCTTGTGCCAGTTTCACCTTCGCCCTCACCACCAAAGTATGATGCACCCTCTTGTGTGTTCATTCTGCTGTTGGGATTTAAGTGGCAGGAAACTCGATTATGCCCTGTCTGGCGACAAAGACCGCACCTCTTCACCCCCTTCACCGTTTCCTTTCTTTGCCTCTTTCGACACCGCACCAACTCGTGCAGTGAAAAGGACCATACTAGACCATTTATCTAGTTTTAACAACACTTTTAATAGCCCAACACTTGAGCCCAGCATTGGTTTCAGAAAAAATGTGCATCTCAAGGAAAAAAATTAGTCCAGAGGCCCATCACGATTGACCCAAGTTCAACCAACTGTGTTCTAACCTAACCCGCCCGACCCGTAACACCATCGGCCTCTCCTTCGTCATCCTCTCGCCCACCATCCCCGCGCCGCTTCGATCCTTTCTTGTTGGACGTCTCCGGCAAAGCCATGCATCTATCCGAAACATCACTCATTGTTATTCGACGGTGATCGAATCCAGCTCCGGCGAGGACACTATGCAGATCTTCATCCTCCGAACCAACGAGTCGCGACAGAGGCCGCACTTCAGAGAGCAGGCAGCTCTGCAGTGTGACTCCGCGGGAGAAAGCTTCCTGCAACTCCATTACTCCATTGACGGGTCAGTGACGGATACGTATCCATCGCAGCTTATCTTGTATGCGTCAAACGACGTCCACGGTGCTTTTCCTTCCCTCCCAGCCCTCCTCTATCATGTCTGATTTAGCGTTAAACAGAATCACTAACAACCATTAATTTAGTTCTTAAAACATGATAAACTAATTCTACATAAACCCAAATAATTTTTTATTGTAACAAAAATAACCAGCTACAAAGTGAGATTTGCAAACTAACCCCTCTGACACACCTAAACCACTAACCAATTATAGGAGGAGAGAGAAAGAGTAATCTCTACCATTGGATTGAAAAAGCAGAGAGATCCGACGGCCAACCTCAAATGGCGCACCGATCAGCCAAACATAAACATCATGTGCACTGGTGTGCCAAAGAATTTCGGCACACCGAATCCGTGCCCGAAAATGAAATAGAAGACATTTTACTAAACAGGAACAGGAGAGCTTCTCCCGCGCCATAAAAACCCATTATCATCCCTACTCACAAACGAGTTTTCCTGAACCAGTAAAGTGACTTTTCCTGAACCAGTAAAGTGACCTATCCATGTTACGGAAGCAATAACTGAGAATGTCTATGAGAATAAAATTTGGTTGAAGACCTAAAATGCCCACTAAAATTTCGTTGCAACTACTTTGGGTTTCATTCAAAAAGGAAGTTATGCAATGTATTGCAATTTTTATTGTCCCACGGGCCATCTTTGTGAATTAGAGTTTTAGAAGATATTTTGAACCAAAGAAAAAAATTTTAAAAAAATGATGAAAAAAGAAAAGAAAAGAGAGAGAAAGTTTGCACTTAATATATGAAATACAGACACCAAGGTTTTGAGAATCGGATCGGTCATCGAACCGCTCTAGTCACTGGTTCATTAGTTTACTGGTCCAACCGTAATTCAACCGAAAAAATCGTTTTAGAATAAAATAAATAAATTATAAACTTGGCTACTCTTGCTGCTTCTTCAATCTCAACTTGGTCAGCTTCTGAATGTTGTCACAAACAATGCCGGTTCTTGGCTCAATAGTCCTTTTGCTGCCTCAACCATTTTAGCTTCAAACTCTTAACATCATTCCCATCTAGCAAAACTTGTCCTACACACAATTTCTTCAATTAATTAGTGCCACATAACATACCATACCATATCATATGGCCTTTAACTAATATGCATAACTTCAGTTCCAGATTTTTTAACAAGCAAGTAAAACTACATACTAAACTAAGAATGCATCTTTACCTAGCCATCACTCAAATTAAGTGAGAAATTTTAACTTTTAAGTTTACCTGATGAACGGTCATAGAATCTCTCTATGAGGGACACAACGGTGCTCTTTTCGGGGCCGCTGCTGAACAATCCACAGTGCAGATGAGTAACCTTGCAGTGCTCTATTCTCCCCCAACATATGCCAACACCACTATGATTTGAACAACAATCTGCAAAAAAAAAATAAATAAAAATAAAAAAGGCAGCCTCAATAACAATCACAACACCACCCCAGATGAAAAAAAGTTAAAAGAAGCTCCCAAGATTAATACTTTGGTGTATTATTGACCTGTTCAACAATGTTGCCTGCTTGAGGAGCTTCTTGGCTCTAAACCTGCAACCAGCAGAAATTACAAAATAGCAATGACAAAGTTAAAAACATAACTGAAATTACAAAGAGCTTCTTGGCAGGCAAATTATTACTCAAAGATGCATTGTTATCAGCAACTGCTTCTTGATTAATACTTCCATCCATAATTGAAATCAATACATCATAATCAAAGTTAAAAACATCAAACAGAACCAAAAATAAAAAAGATTACCAAATACCAGAAGCAGAACAAAGATTACCAAATACCAAAAGCAGAACAAAAAATAAAAAAGAATCAACAACAAAAATTAAATACCAACAGCAGCAATGCAGCATAACAAATCACTGATCACAAATTTTAAATTCAAAACGCTGATCACAAATTAATTAATTTCAGATTCAGAAATCACAAATCACTCATCAGAGACATTCAAAATCAAATTCATAACACTGAAACAGCTCAAAATAAAAATGAAATTGACTAACCTTCCACTGACAGCAAGACGACGACGGCGACACAACGGCGCAGCAGCTGGAAGCCTCGAACACCGAAGTCACCGACGAAGACAGGACAACGTGCCGAGTTAGAAAGTCTAGAAGAGAAGGTCTGGCCGTATAGATTTGGGACAAGGGAAGGAGGAGGCCGCGGAGACGCCGACAACCACGGACGGCGGCGGCGGTTCCGTTGACAAAGCTGGGTTTTAGGTTTGGCCGTTTGGGGAACCCTAGGGCTTGAGTGTGTGTTTCGAAGGAGAAGGAGGGGTGTTTGGCGTGAGGGGGTGTATGCGGGTGAGGGACTCGCGTGGAGGGGTGGGGTTTTTTTCATTCTTTTTTTAAAAACAATGAAACGATGTCGTTTCTTAAGAACCGGTCGGTTTCCGGTCCGATCCAACTGGCCGGTTTAGCAGTTTTTCAACGGTTTTGATGATGGCGGTTTTAGGAAGAGGATCCTACCGTTTTTCACGACGGTTTTCAATTGAACCGGTTTGACTGGTCGGTCCGGTCCAGTTTTCAGAACATTGCTCACTAATCTATCTATCTATCTATCTACTTAATATACTAAAATTGGGTTTTCCTCTAGCTAATTGAAGTGAAAGGTCGATTCTTCATGAATTCATTTTCTCTTCTAAGTTTATTTTAAAAAAATATCTTTATTATAATTATACTATAATTATCATTTAAGTAATAATGCATAATTATACTAATTTAAAAAAATATCTTTATTATAGTTATATAAAATTAATATTTAATGCATTATTAAACTACTTATCTATTATCAATCGAAAATAATAATAATAATAATAATAATAATAATAATAATAATAATAATAATAATAATATGATATGATAATTATATGATAATGGCACTAGTTATTAATAACCAATTTATATTTCTCTAAATAAATTTATTTTAGAAAAATATCTTTATTATAATTATATTACAATATTACAATTAGTATTTGATGAATAATGCATAATTATATTGATTTTAGAAAATATCTTTGTTATAATTATATAAAATCAATATTTAATGCATTATTAAACTAATTATCACTCGAAAATATTTTTAATCATTTTAATTATATTGATACAATTCTAATTCTTATTCATTATCCAATGATTTTATTAATGGCAAGTTGTTACCTTAATGGTGATCCATTTATGATAATGATAATGATAATGATAATGATAATGATAATGATAATGATATGGTATGATAATGATACGAAGTTGGCCCGGTTACTCTATTTATGAAAAAAAACAATGATTCTAATAATGATATGATATGATAAAATTATATAATTTTAACAAAATAAATATATGATAACTAACGTAAATAAAAAAAATTACCTTAATAATAACTAATTTACATATTTATTTTTTTTAAATAAAGCATATATATAGAGTTTTTTTTGTGGTACATGAGTTTAGATCTGAGAGTCAACTCAATTTTTTTAAATTTATTATTCTTCTTTTACTACTTCATAGAATGTATTCTTCGTTTTTCATCGAAGTCGATCCTTTTAAGGTACAATTTATAATTTTGTATAGTATTTCTTTTATATACTCATTTTATTATGTTATTCTTTTGATAATTTAATGATTGTTCTTACTCCAACTTATTCTTTTTGTCTAATATTCCAGTGCAATTGTCTTTTGCCGCAATCGTTTACAATGCATCACATCCATGAAATACCTCATCGAGTTGTATTCACTGATTCGGATTCTAACTACATGGATGTAAGCGTCCAAAGAAGAGGCAAGAAACTCTATTTTAACGAAGGATGATTGGATCTACTCACATATTATGACCAACCTAATAGAATATGGGTAAAATTAGTTTTCTTGAGAGGAGATCGATTTTTTATTGAGGAATTGTTTCCACGGAACTTTGTACGCCAAGTTCAAGTTCTATCCCCTCCATGCTTTCTACATTTGTCCGGAGATCTTCGAAGTGGATATGCAATTTCAACGATTGATAATATATTTAAATTTTCTTATTTTAAGTTTTTCGTTATTAAAATAATTTTATAACATATTGTGATTTTTTTTCAGAAATTACCGGCCTTCTTTTGCATCATTGCAATGCCATTGAGGGGGAATAAGGATCAGTTTAGTTTCTCAGTGTGGCAATTCTATACATTGTCTTATTGCATGAATAACCGATAATGAAGCTTATTTAACAAGATGATGGTTTGAATTTTCACGAATTCTAAATGTCCAAACTTATGATGTTTCAGTTAGTTATCGTTACAAGAATGACTCTAATCTATACGTATCTAAGGAATAGAATAAATTAAATATTATTTAAGTAATTTAGTTCTAATATTGGTATTTGATTAAATTCGTTTTACATTAATTTAAATTTAAATTGTTGACTCAATTTATATATTACGACTATTTTTATTGGATATGTTATTTTTAAATGTTTTAATATAAGATTTCTTTTTTTCTAATATTTAAGTTTATTTTTTTTCTTGGATATATGTCATTACAGGTTGAACATTGCTATTTAACTAGAGTTAATACTCAAAATGGCCCCTGAAATTTGGATGCAGACTCAATTTGACCCCCGAAATTTTAATTGACTCAATTTGTACCCCAAATTTGAATAAGTGACTCACGTTAGCCCTTTTGTTAATCTTCGTTAATGGCACGCTTACCTGGAACATTAAGTGACACGTGGGCTTGACAGGTGGGCTTATTAAGTCGTTTTCTCTTTGGTGGGTAATCTCTTTTCAAACGACAGCGTTTTCCATTCTGAGGTTAAAATTCAACAACACCAATGATCAAACCACTCAAAACAGGGAAACTCTTCTTCTTCATTCTCTCTCATGCACCATACTGTGGAAGATCAATGTCGCTGCTAGTGTAGCTTGTCGCACGCGTTCTCGTTTGCTAGCACGAGAAAGAAAAAGCTGCGCATTCTATGTTTGGGTTCAATGTTATGTTTTCTGTCTTCTCTTGATTGGAGTTTACAAGCCATTAATTTGTACTCTATTTGATACTCAAATAGATTGAGTCCACTGTGAAAGAAGATAGTTTTAGTTATTGATCCTTTTCTGTTAGGGTTTTTTTCTTTTAAAAGACTGATTATGATTAACGTTAACTGTGTTAACTGTTACAGAGAAGAAAGGACATCTAAATTAGAGTTGAATCATTTGTTTCTAACATATTTATACTAAACATGCTAGCAATTAGTGGAGAGTTATGAGTACTCGCACTTAGTGTTGGAATTATGTACTATAAAGTACATAAAGAGTACAAATTCAACTTGTTTCAATTTGAGATGTTTAGTTTTATTGTTAGCATTTTACTTCAACTCTTCTAAACGATTCAATAGCTGAGTTTTTTTTTTTTTGAAAATATAAAATGAGAAAATCATGAATGAATAAATGGATTATGCTTGTCAATGTGATAATGCGGAGCTGTTAATTATGGACAACAAAAAATTGTGTAGCTGTTGTTATACGGATAAATTTTATATAGGAATTTTTATATTTTCTGTTCTGAAAAAATATTGATTGGCATGTTAATGTAGAATCATCTGATGCATGATATGAAAGGCCTTGGATGTTGAAGTTAATTTGTTAATTGTTTGAATTATATTTGTAGATGGGTGATTTGATAACTATTGTCTATCATCACGGAGGCAGCTTTGTTACAAAGAATGATGGCAGTGTAGTTTACGAAACGGATAATACGGGTGAATTAACTGGACTAGATGAAGATAGATTGGATGTATTTTCACTAAAGGATTACTACAAGGAGCTCGGTTATGCTGATATTGTTGAATATTAGTGGCTTATTCCTAGGAGACCTTTAAAGAATGGACTGAGAGCACTTTCACATGACAAAGAATTGTTAGAGATGTGCTATCTTGCAAGAATGAACCAAGGAAGAGTCCACTTATATTTTGAGCATGGAATTTCCCAACCTC
Source organism: Arachis hypogaea (assembly GCF_003086295.3). Taxonomy (NCBI): domain Eukaryota; kingdom Viridiplantae; phylum Streptophyta; class Magnoliopsida; order Fabales; family Fabaceae; genus Arachis; species Arachis hypogaea. The sequence goes on along the minus strand of NC_092053.1, from coordinate 124,591,235 downwards.
ATGATAATGAAGTAGCTGAGTTAATAGAGTTTATTCCCATTACTCCTGAAGAAGACAAGGATGCACCTATCACCATACAAAATCCAACAGGAAGCTCAAATGATGTCTCAACTACAAAGTCCAATGAAGAACCAGCAGTCCAGACCCAACCTGAAGTACTAGTCCAGGACCAAGAAGATCCACCAGCTCAGGCCCAACCCGAGTCACCAACCCAGACCCAACCCAAATCACCAACTCAGGCCCAACCTAATCCACCAGCCAAGCACAACTTATCTAAACCCAAGCCCACCTCAACCAAATCCACCACCACCAACATCAAACCCAAACCCAAACCCAAACTCACTCCAAATTGGAATAAAATTTAACACTAAACAAGAATTTATGGAAGCTGTGAGGGACTTTACCATTTAAGAGGGGAGGCAAATAAAATTCAAAAGAAATAAAAGCTACAGGATAAGCTGTCGCATAAAAGAAGAGCAACCAATGCAAGGAGCTAATTCTAGGACAGCGTCAAAGTTTACTGAATTTATGAATTTTGTCCCCACTCCGGGCTTCAAAGCACCAAGGAAGAAATAGACTTTAAATTATGTCTTTTGTGGATGAATTGATAAATGCAATCCAAAGTGTGTGTTTTGAGGTTATTTTGTGGCTGTTTTGTAACTAAAATTTACATCAATGGTTGTTTATGCCTTTTATTATGTCTTGTATAGGGCTTTGTTTTGAAACCTTTTAAATAGCCCTTTTGTTTTGTGACTATAATGATGACAATGGTCATTGGCATGACCATGGTTGACCTATGATATCAGATTCAAGGTTTATTATTATAACTTATTTTACAATTTAGATATTTAGTAGATAAATTACAAATTAGTTTATTATTAATATTTGCAGATTTGTAATCAATCTTTTGTTTATTCTTACCATTTTATTTTTACAGGTTTAGTCACAACTTTTAATTTACATAATTATACCTATTTGTAATATCCTTACTGAATTTGTAGGTTTAGTCAAAACTTACAATTTACAAAACAGATTTGTATTGAAAAAAACATAATTGTAGTGACATTAATTCAATTTTATTCATCACTTTCCTACACCCAAGGCATAGCCAATGGCTATAACTACAAACAAAACAATAAAAAAAACTCAAAATACTATTCCATACTTTTAAAATCCTAATTTCAGCTTCTATTGCACTAATCTTCCAACCCACGTTCATCTTCCAATACTCAATGCTATTTTCATTTTCACGTCTGCCAGTCATGTCTTCTTCCACGACATTTGTCGACACAAAAAGTCCACACCATCTATTTCCAGAGGTCTATCACAACAAGAACCACAATAAATTATACATGTATTACAAAAAGATGTACATTCAAGAAGGAAGCAATTCAGAACTCACATTATAATTTGGACATCCAAAAAATGGTCTTTCTGGATTTACTTCTGTTCCAGACCAACGAAGAACGGGACGCATTCCACAACCGCACCAGTGTGGAACCTTTCCAGATCTAGCTCGATTTGGATTCCTATCCAAACTTCCATGTGAATGAGATCTGTTGCAGCTTCCAGAACATTGGCTGGTACTCCTCATCATCTTCTCCAACACCCAAACAACGTTATCAATTTGGGAATTTGACACTTGCTAGGGTTTTATATTCATTAAAAGGGGAGCTAAATTGAGTCTAAAAAATTTTTTCCTATGTCATTAACGTTTAATAAGGCCACCTATCAACTCTGCGTGTCACTTAACGTTCTAGATAAGCGTGCCGTTAACGGAGATTAACAGAAAGGCTAACGTGAGTCACTTATTCAAATTTGGGGGGTTCAAATTGAGTCAATTAAAATTTTAGGGGTCAAATTGAGTCTATCTTTAAATTTCATGGGCCATTTTGAATATTAACTCTATTTAACTAATTTTGAAACTTTTTTTTTGTCATGTTGTAAGTTAAAGGAAAACCTGGAACTGGAACAACAATTAAGTTATCTCCGTGTGACCTTAAAGTCACGAATTCAAACCGTAAAAACAACTACCAATATAATTACCAGGTTAGACTACATACATTATACCTTTTGAATGCAGTCATTTCCCGTATCCTACGTTAACGCAGGATACTTGTACACCGGATTGTCATTTTTTAGTCATGTTGTAAGTCATTGGATGAATGTAGGTTCTAATGTTTGGATCAAGGCAACTAATACAACTTAGAGCAATTCTGACTGTGATGCTTGGAGTAATGATCCAAATATTCTATGCTACAATTGTGAATCTTGTAAGGTTGGATTAATAGAAGATCTTAAGAAAGATTGGAAGATAGTAAACTATAATCAATGTTATATTCTTGTTCATCTTACTCGTTGTCTACTCCATTGGTGGTTGTGCATTAAGAAATAATCGAAGGGACAACTACAATAAGAATGCAAAGAATCAACACCATCGATTTCAACCTTTTTTTTTTCCCTTCACAAAATGATGAAAAAATTTAAAATAATAATGCAAACCAAATGTCAGGAAGCCGACTAATCCTACTTGAGACCAACTATCTCTGCTAACACAAATTTTTTCCATTCCTAATTGAAGCCACCGGGAGAAAAACAAAACCCAAAAAAAGAAACACTAGCGTGTCACTCGATCAACCTGATCTACCTCATGTTGGTATATGAAATCTACTGGATTACATACGATTTTTTATTTACAAGTAAATCAATTACAAATGCTACAAAGAACAAAACTATTGTTGAAGATACAAACAATTATTGTTGAATATATTAGAAAGGTGAAATGTAACATTACCATATGATATCAATCATGTTTGATTTTGGGGTTGTGAAAAGAATTCCTTGGCATTGTGAGCTACTTCTGCCTCCACGATTGCTTCTAGAACTATGTCGGATCCTTTCACATCAGCTGCCAATACAACCAAAAAGTTTGTTTCAGATATCATTCTATAACAAAACTACACATGAAAGTCCACCTTGATAATAATAATTAAAGAAAAATGAACGAAAAAAAATTAATTGGGGTAAAGAGCAATCATTAGCCACTCAAATCATTGACAAATAACAAACAATGAGACAATGAACTAAAAGGCATTCAATGCATCCCCAAATGGTCCACACAAAGTTATTAAACTCTCAAGTTAACTTGTAAACTCTTACAAGTTCATCAGTTTAGGCTCCAACCAAATGTACGACTTTACGGATAAACCGTCAAGATTTTATCAATTAGAAAATCCACTTGACCATGTCAAGCGTGTATTTTCACCACTGATTGTATACTCTTGAAAGTATCCACTCCAGTGCCTGAACACATACGCATATATGTACGTGATCTAACATGGATAGGATGAGATATTCATCAGACAACCCCCAATACATTATGCACAAACTATAAATATTTTAGCTAACCATAGAAACAAACTAACAAAATCTAGCAACAACTAAAAGTTACCGCTACGATTTGGTAAGAGTCCAGCGCTTTCAGCGGAAATTGGCAAGACAGTATGCTGCAGTTCAGGTTTAATCTTCTGGGGTTCAGTACTACTTGCAGCTAAACTGTTCTTGATGATAGCAGACTCTGCCAATCGGGCATATGTCGTTGCTTGACTTTGCATGTTGCATGAATTTGATGAGGCCAACAAAGGTGAATCCTGGAAAATATTAGATACCATGTAAGCACATTTTCCTGAAGCGGCATATAATTTATTTCAAGTTCTATTTGTGTTCAATATAACCTTGATAACAGTGGGTGTTGAGTTAGTGGTAGCAGGGGGTATGGACTTATTCTCTCCAACGTCTTCGGCTTTTTTGGTGCCTAATCATCGACGACAGAAGATAACAAGATTGCGCAGAATTTTAGCAAATCAGTACAATTTTAGAATACTAAACTACAATCCAAAACAGAAAAATTCAAAAAAAACTATACCATTTGGAATAGATGTCTGGTCAGGATTATCCACAAGCCTGCGGGTCATAGGGCCGGGATTTATGAGTGATATACTTCTAATTTCATGACGAATAGCATCGAGCTGTGCCATTGTGTCCTGCAGTTCCTTGTGAACCTAACGACAAAACAGGTGAATACAATAGAATTTAGTTTTTGCTCATTGAATGCCATTACCAAGCTGTGGGATGATTACTCAAATTCTTCAATACAATGTAAATATGTGCCTAACTTTTGCACTACTCTTGTATTATTAAGAAATTCAAAGTAAATATCAAGCATGAAATCACGATCCCCATCTACACTTAAGGGACAGATTTTTCTTTCTTTCTTTCTTTCTTTTTATTTTCCCTCTTTTTTATTATTATTCTGGTTCTGAAATTACCTCCTCCACTGGTTTAACTTTCTCCAGATTATTGTGAGAAACCAAATGTAGCGCATATGTGACCTAACAAATCTAGTAAATGCTAGTTATAGCTCTAGGTTGGAGAAAGGGGAGTCGATGTGACCAAACTCCATACATCTAAACTTGTAGAGTTTAGGTAAACATGAATTATAAAACTCAACTAGCAAATGTGTCAGAGTTTTACTTGTAAAATTGTAAACTTGATATCGGACCTAAACGTATATGCCCATAAGAGTTTACGAGTTTTCACTCAGAGAGTTTGGTAACCTCATGAGGAGTACCTGGCGAGCTTGGGTTTGCTGCATAACGCTGTCAAATTGGCCGCGAGCCAATTGTACATATCCAACAGCGCGACCAGCTAGCCTCCCAGCTGTTCTGGCTATGATTGGCAAATCTTTTGGGCCTATTACACATCAATTTGTCAGAGAAACAATTTTCAAATTCCTACAATCAAAATCATCATACAGTAAAGAGAAAATAAGACCAGCAGCATGAACCAACCAATTACAGCAGCAGTGACTCCAATCAACAGAAGTATTTCTCCATATGAGAGTCCCAGCATTTGTTACTGTCAAATTTTCAAAGTCAAAGATTAATTAAATTAAATCTCTGTAAACTAAAATCATAATTTGCATATCCGAAAAACCAAACATAATAAACAGCATTTATGATTAACATTGAACTATCTCCATTTCATTGGTTACCATTTCATGACAGATTTAATATTATTACCTACGGTTGACGATACATACGAGAGAGGCAGAGGCAAAGGGGGTAGCAGCAGTGATGGGAGAGATGTGTTTTGAAGAAATTTGGAAAAGATAAGTGATGGGCAAATGTTTGGTGATAGGTGGATTAACTTTCACAGAAATCTTGCATAGTATGCCCGGGAATGAAGATTCCAATGTTGTGTAGACCCTGATATTCCCACGAGTATCAAATAATTTTCCAAAAGTGCACCTAATTATTATTAACTCAAAATTAACAATTTTAACACGTTTACCCAAGAAGCTAAGAATTGCTTGGCAGAACCTTATAAGGATGCTATAGTGATTAAGGTGCTAGGTAAACATTATAGCTACACTGCATTGTCTCATTAAGATGTACGATTTGGGATCATTTGCGTTCTATTAATTCAGACCATAATAGACCATGGATGGCCGTTGGTGATTTTAATGAGATTGTGGCACCAGATGAGAGTACAGGTGCTTATTTTTCTTCTCACAGAGCTAGTCTATTAGCTACTACTCTGGATGACTGTGAGCTCTTTGATCTTAAAGTGACTGGTAGGAGATATACTTGGTATAGAGCAGTTCAGGCTGGCAGGGACTTGGCTAAAAGATTGGATAGAGCTATAGTTAATGAGGCGTGGATGACAATGTTTCCTGAGGGTTATTCTGAAATTCTTAGCAGGCTTCATTCTAATCATTGTCCTATTTTAGTTCGTTGTCATGGTAGCCCCAGAGTGAAAGGTTCACGTCCTTTTAGGTTTCAAGCTGCGTGGGCAACACATCCTTCTTATAAACATGTTATTAGTAAGGCTTGGAATCAAGAGTTTGGAGGCGTTACCGAAAGGCTTAAGATGGTTCAACAGGCTTCTTTGGACTTCAACTCAAAGATTTTTGGAAATATTTTTATGCGAAAAAATAAGCTGGAATATCAGATTGATCAGATTCAACGGCGTTTGGAGGTTACCGATGTGTTATCTCTGAGAATTAAAGAAGCTGAACTGAGGGAAGATTACAATAGGCTTTTGTTGCAAGAGGAACTTTTTTGGTACCAGAAATCTAGAGAGCAGTGGGTCAAGTATGGGGATAGAAACACTAAATTCTTTCATCTTCAGACTTTGGTACGTAGAAACCATAATAGAGTACATGGATTATATGTTAGAGATGGGTCTTGGTCTACTGATCCAGATATTCTCCAGGAAGAAGCTCTCTCTTTTTACAAGAATCTCTTTGGTACAACGGAAGAGGTTGAGGTTGATTGTTTAGGGGATGTTCCGATGCCCACACTAAGTACTGAGGCTTGTGCTAGGTTAATTGACCCTGTCTCTTTTGCGGAAGTCAAGTCAGCAGTATTTAGTATGAGCCCTTTTAAGGCTCCTGGTCCAGATGGCTTTCAAGCTTATTTTTTTAAAGAATATTGGGAGATAGTAGGCACTGAGATTTGGAATATTGTTCGGAGCGCTTTTTTGGGAGAGTTCTTAAATCCTAGCATCATGGAAACTCTGATTGTGCTTATTCCTAAAATTGATAACCCTACCTTTATGAAGGATTTCAGGCCTATTAGCTTGTGTAATGTTGTTTATAAAATTATCACAAAAGTATTGACTAACCGACTTCGGCCTTTTCTTCCAGATATTGTTAGTCCTTCACAAGGAGGTTTTATTCCGGGTCGTGGTGCTCCTGATAATATTATTGTGGCCCAAGAAATTCTGAATTTTATGAAGCACACAAAATCCAAGAAAGGTACTCTTGCTTTTAAAATTGATCTTGAAAAAGCTTATGATAGGGTGGATTGGAGGTTTTTGGAGAGTACTCTCATTGCTTTTGGTTTTCCTATCATCACTGTTAATTTGATTATGACTTGTGTCCGTGCATCATCTCTTTCTATTATGTGGAATGGGAATAGATTGGATAGTTTTGCTCCTAGAAGGGGGCTTAGACAGGGCGATTCAATGTCTCCTTACTTATTTGTGCTTTGTATGGAAAGACTTGCTTGCTATATATCTCATAAGGTGGTCGAGGGTGTGTGGAAACCAGTTTCTGTCACTAGGGGTGGCCCAAAATTTTCTCATTTGATGTTTGCAGATGATCTCTTACTCTTCTGTCAGGCTACAAAGAGTCAGGTCCAAATGGTCATGCATTCTCTTAACATTTTTTGCAAGGCATCTGGCATGAAAGTGAATCTTGAAAAGTCTAAAACTTTTTGTTCTAAAAATGTGACTGCTCGTAGAAGAGATATTTTTACTAGTGTTTCTTCAATACGTTTTGCTTTGGACTTAGGAAGATATCTTGGAGTTAACCTTAATCATTCCCGTACCAGTAGGGCTTCTTTTCATTCGGTGATTGAAAAGGTGAGGGGAAGATTAGCTAATTGGAAAGGAAGGCTTCTAAATAAAGCAGGGAGACTTTGCCTGATCAATTCTGTTGCAGCATCCATTCCTGTCTATCATATGCAGGTATCTTTTTTTCCAAATTGGGTTTGTGATAAATTATCTTCTATGATGAGACAGTTCCTTTGGAAGGGTCAAGTTGATGGTAAAGGTCTTTCTCTTGTTAATTGGAGGACCGTGATCACTCCAAAAAAATTTGGTGGCCTGGGTGTTAGAGATCCTGCGTGTGTTAATATATCTTTACTTGGTAAATTGGTGTGGCAACTTTTTCATTGTCAGGACAAGCCTTGGGTTGCTCTATTGAGGGCGAAGTATATGAGGAATGAGGGAGTTTTAGATGGCCCTGTCCCTTTCAATGCTTCTCATGTTTGGAAGAGTATCTCAAAGGCTTTTGGTGCTCTTAAAGATGCCTTCTCTTGGTGCGTTGGGTCACTTGATCAATCTTTTTGGTTTGACAATTGGAGTATTGAGGGTCCAATTGCTCAAGATGTCCCTTTTGTACATATATCTGACTCTGATTTAACTATTAGAGACGTTTGGAAAGATGGTCAATGGAATCTCCATGATATTTTCTCTATCATTCCAGAAGATGTCAAACAGCGTTTGAATGCTTATAATCCGGATTTGAATGCTGGAGAGAGTTCGGGTTGGTCGTGGGGTGTGGCATCTTCTAGACTTTACTCAGCTAGGAGTGGGTACAGTTGGCTAGCCAAAAGAAAGTTTGACTGGAATGAGCATGATAATTGGTTGTGGGTATGGCAACTGCATATTCCTGAGAAGTACAAGTTCTTGATTTGGCTCAGTCTTCATAATGCTATTCCTACGGCAGAGTTTCGTTTGGGTCGTGGTTTAGCTTTATCTAGCACCTGTCATCGATGTCAGAATGGTTCTGAATCAATTCTTCATTGTCTTCGGGAGTGCCCTAGTGCCAAGGAGGTTTGGAACCTTTTAGGCCTGTATTCAGATAACTCGAATTTACATGATTGGCTCTATAGAGGTGCAAGGAGTGAAAATAATTTTCTTTTCTTTTCGACCATATGGTGGATTTGGAGAAGCAGGAATCATGACTTATTTAATATAGATGATTCATGGAGTGCTAGTAAAGTGGTGAGTTTGATTCGTAGTTCAGTAAGGGAGTTTCACACTATTTTTGCTATGCATCAATCTCTGTCTCCTCCTTCACTTTGTTTGCATTGGGTTCCACCTCCAGTTTATTCTGTTAAATTGAATTGTGATGCTAGTTGGTTTCCTCCTTCTGGCTATGCTGGTTTTGGTTGTATCATTCGTAATCCTGATGGATGTTGGTTGAAAGGTTGCACTGGGAAAGTCGAAGTGTGCAGTGTTCTTTTTGCTGAATTGTATGCAATTTGGAGAGGCTTACTTCTTGCTTGGGAGAGTGGATTTCGTGAGGTTATTTGTGAAACAGACTGTTTAGAAGCTCTTTTCTTGGTAAACCAAAGAATGCTTGGTAAGGATATTCCGGAATGGGATTTGGCAAAGCATATACAGGAGGTTATGAATTGGAATTGGAGAGTCTCTATTCTTTTAATTCAGAGGACTGCAAATAGTGTTGCAGATTGTATGGCTAAAGCAGCTGCTTCTGTCGAGGACATTCACTCGAATTGGAGCCAACCATGGAGTGAGCTTCAACATCTAATAGATTTAGATATGACCCTAGCCAATTAATTTGGTTTTGTCTGTTTTTTTTTTCTTTTTTTTTTCTATTTAGTCACCAAAAAAAAAATTAACAATTTTAACCTAAAAAAATTAACACTCTTAGTAGAAAAACAACACTTTGTGGTCTAAAAATTAAAATTTTAAACTCAAATTCATACATTTGAACACACCCAAGGTTCTGAAAACTAGACCGGTCATTGAACCATTTTAATTATTGATTTATTAATTTATTGGTCTAACCGTTTTAATTGTGGTCTAATCAAAAAAACCGTTTAATAATAAAATAATAAATAAATATAGTCTAACAAAATTTAAAATGTCTTCCAAATATAACACAAAAATAGCAACACAACAGAACTAGAGCTCATTAGCAATCAAATAATCATTCAATAAAAAATTAAAGCACGAAACATTTAAATAATCAATAATCAAATAATCATTGAACATGGCATAAATAAAAAACGCAGAAGAAGTTAGCAATGAACTGACCTTCGAAGCCTAGGGTTTTTTTTCTTTGTTAAGCTTCTTCTCTCTGAACTCGAAGGAAGGAAATTGGAATGGAGAAGGGTTTTTCTTCTGAGAAGTCTGAGAAGATGGGCAGAATCGTGACGGAGACAGAGGCCAGGCAACGAACACGACTCAGAAAACGGTGGTGGGTTGGAAGAACCTGTGGCGACTAGACGAAGACGATGGTGCCTGAGCGCGCGATGGACGGCGGCTGGAGCGCGACGGAGCAGATGAATACCAGGGACTAACGCACTGAGCTCGAGGAAGAAGAAGCTGCGATTCTTGAAGGAGGAAGAAGCACGGACGACCAGACGACGATGGTAGTGCCTGGGCGCGACGGACGGCGGCAGTCCTTGCGGCGGTGGAGGAAGCTAGGGTTTCCTGTTTCAACTTCCTCTTTTGATTTGGGGAGAAGCTATTAGGTTAGGTGTTTGGAATGAAGACTGAAGGCAAAGGGAAGGGAGGTCATCCGTGCGGGAACCAAAATGACACAGTTTCATCCAAACCGTCGGTTTCGGTTCCGGTCTGACCGACTGGTTTTCGGCCGGTTCAACAGTTTGTTAGCGGTTTTTTATTAACGGTTTCACATTATTAGCCGGACCGTTAATTATTGCTAGTTCATGGTTTGACCGGTTCGACCGGTCCGATTTGGTCCGGTCACGGTTTGATGCACTAACGTGTAAAATCGTTTTATAAGTGCATCAAATCACATAATGTCATATTAGCAAAAATAATTATCTTTTACATTAATCGTGTGAATGGTCATCTAAGAGAACAGTTGTAATTGCACAACTGTATAAAATATTTTACAATGTCAGTGCATCAAAATTAAACTCAAATTATATAAGTAACTAACTAATTTATTTTATTTTAATTTATATGTTGAAAATTTTATGAGTGTTATTATGTTAAATTTATTTTGATTTGATATATTTGGTCGAATTATATAAAATTTTATTATAGTTGTGTTAATTATTCTTAACAAAAATTTAAAACTTAAATAATCTCTAATTATCCATAAATATCTACGGATATCTGTCACTCTTGCTAAAAAAATAAATGAAAACCTGTAAAATTGTGACAAAGATGGAGTGAAAATGAAACAGAAGATGTTTTACTAAATAGGACCAGGAGAGCTTCTCCCGCACCATAAAAACCCATTATCATCCCTACTCACAAAACGAGTTTTCCTGAACCAGTAAAGTGACCTATCCATGTTACGGAAGCAATAACTAAGAATGTCTGAGAATAAAATTTGGTCGAAGACCTAAAATGTCACCAAAATTTTGTTGCAACTACTTTGGGTCATTCAAAAAGGAAGTTATGCAATGTATTGCAATTTTTATTGTCCCACGGGCCATCTTTGTGAATTAGAGTTTTAGAAGATATTTTGAACAAAATTTTTTTTTTAAAATGATGGAAAAAAAAAGAAAAGAGAGAGATAAAGTTTGGACTTAATATATGAAATACAGATAGACACTTTGCTGAATTACTGTATCCGTGTATCAGACACATTTCGAACACGACATTTGTCCGATAAATGTGTCTGTTATGTCAAACAGTGTCTTAATAAAAAATAAAAAAAATTTTCTGAACACGCTTGGACACACCTAAATATCATCATGTGTTAACGTGTCAAGTCTTATTCTTAACATATATTTTTAAAATAAATTTAGATATAATATATATTATTATTTATTTAAATAAAAATATTTTAAATACTTGATATAATTAAAATAAGATATTAAAAATAATTAAAGATTTAATTTATATTTTGATATCAATAAAATATTAAAATATCATTACGATTTATTTAAAAAATACTTTATATTTTATATGTATATATACTTCTATGTCTTATAAGATTTTAAAATTCACGAACATCGTCCGTGTTCATGCATCATAGGACTTAATAAATCTTTTTAATTTTTGACACGGGGGCTTAATAAATCTTTACTCTGGAAGTTGAGAAATACTCAATGAATTGGTCCCTCCCTCACTCCAGTCTCAACAGCAGAACAACTAATAAAATATATTTCATACATGTTCATTGACATACATAATTTTTCTATACATTTCATGAGGATGAGGTGAATATTCACACACATTTTTTGGTACCTCATATACGCCCGCTTACTTCTTTACCTACTTGAGCTGAAATAAGATATTCACATTTTCACTAATTTCTGCTCAAGAAGATACAAAAGTTGTGTCAAGATGGATAATTTCTTTATTAATTTATTTATGATAGTGTACTGGTATAAAATAAGTTGTTTCAACATAACACTGGATACATAGTATAGCAGATACATGCCTATATATTATGAGATAGCACATAGTGAAGCTGTCAACACTAATCAAAGTTACGCCTGTTCTTGCAGTTGGTCCTGCACATAGATCCATGAAATGAAGAGTTAGCATCATGAACTAATCATGCATACAAAGGTTCGGATCGCTCGGAAGGAAAGGAAGGGAAGGGAAAAGTTCAATAAACTCTATTTTACTCTTCAAACCCTTCCCTTCTTTCACATTCCTATGAACTTTTACATTGAAAAAAAATGTACATTTCCAATAATATGTTTCTAGTATTAAATTCTTAATAATGTAAAAACATCCTGTAAACCACACGCCGTTATATAGGTTTTAGCTGTATTTCATAGTTCCTTAGCTTTCACCTTTATACCATCCTTTTTAGAAGGGAAAAAGACATGGGAATTTTATCATGTCTCCAAATTTCCCTCTACCACCCTATTTCAAAGCTCCCCTAAACTGGGGAGTCTCACAGGATCACAAAGTAAATTACGAGCTTATTAAATTATTTTACAAATAAGAAAACTTAAACTCAATTCTTCTCAGTCCTTATGCTTCCTTTTCCCTTTCTTCCTAACTCTCAGTCTCCCACATACAACATAATGCTTTAGAAAAAGCTAAGCATTAAGCAACAAGGTAACTAACTCCTTTCGGCCTGTTATTGTTGAAGTACCCAGGTAGTTTGGTAAAGCTATATGGAGGTACAAAGGAAATGATTACCAGATTAGATTAATCATATAGGGGCATAAATTATATTAATCAATGTCAAGCATAATTTAGGACTTCTCACTAACTTGGAGCTATGACTTCAGTCACAGGCATTTCTGTGACTGAACCAGTAGGTTTGACTGATCTTCATATTAATTAGTTCATATCAGATAAGCCCATAATTTGAGAGACAATGTAATATCCTATAGAATACCTAAATGAACACTACGTGCAGTGGGGAAGAGAGAGAAACGAAATTCAAAAAAAAAAAAAAAGTAATATGAAGTGAGTAACACTAACCTCTGTCACAAAGAAGGCGTGGAAACCATAAGGAACTCTATGCGGCAGCTCAACAACAGCAACAGGATCTGCTGACATTGTTTTAGCATCGATGACATGCACGAACGATTTTCTGCAGCGTTGTAATTTAATTTAAATTCGGGCAATTAGGTTTTTATTCTTTCGATAGAGGAGACTAAGAGAAAGCCATCTCAGAGTAAGTATATAAGAGATGAGCGATTTGTGACGACTAGTCATAGTAGCCATAATGGCCATTACTGTAGCAGTTTTACAATTCATAGAGATTCAAAGTTTTACATTGACTATCAAAGGCTCAAGAGAACCCTCCTTTTTTATCCGAGCTTGGAACAAGCTTTGTAAAAAGTTTGCAACAAGCTCGACATACACAGGATCACAGATTCTCATATAATTCATTCACATTAAAAGAAAAAAAAAAACTGCATAAGTAATTATTTGAAATGTCAATGGAAAAGTCATACCCAGTATTCTCATCATGTACAAAACAGATCAAGTATCCATCGTCTTCTTCAGAAGTTGTCCCAGGGATACGTGGGACAAAAACAGCCTCGGAACCAAACCTCCCGGGTCCCAAGTCGTAGAGACCCTGAACATTTCCTCCGACTTCAAGCTTTGTTTTCCCAGAGTCCGGTTCGGCATGCAAATCAAATTTAATAATTCCAGTAACTTTTGCAATGCTGTCTAATGTGGTTCCATATACATATCGTTGCTTCCTGATTTTGACAAAGAAAATAATAAACACAGGAGAGGCAAAACAAACATAAACTTAGTTATCTTAGAACATAATTTGAAAACCATATATCGCAGAACTATTATAAACATTGTCCAAGAAGCACAAAGAATGTGTCCACAAAACCGTAAACCCTTAACCGAATAGAATGACGACCAAGAAGAAATAAAATGGTCAAAACTTTGGTATCTTACCTGCCAGTGTAGCTTTCATTCACCCTGGGAAAATCAACAGCAGATGCAGATAGTTTCTTTTGAGAAGCTTCGCCAGATTTCATGTTAAATCGCATTTCATACCTTAAAAAAATTGTCAATATATAGTTAATAAAGTTATATACAATAAATAAAAAGTTTAAGTAAATTTGATTCCAATAATAACAGGGTGAAGAAAAGAAGTCTATTTACAGTTCATTTGAGAAATTTTCAAGCTTTTCCTTGACAGTTCCGCTGACCATGTCCAGATCTGGATTCTTAAGGCGGCATGTGATCAAAACAACCTCATCCTCCTCCTCCCATGCATTAGCTGGTTTTTAAAAGAATAAAAGAAACATAAGGTTGTCAAAAAGGTTGAAATCAACCAGCCAATCAATGAAATGAAAGCACAGATAACAAGTTGGTTTCACATCCTTTACTTGTATATTGTTCATCCCCATAACCCATCATAATGGACTCATCACTTAAATTGTTAGCAGAGAATTTACCTTTATGATCATTGAATTTTTACTGAATCATAATTGCAGAATGTTTATCATTATCATATATTAAGTAGAAGCAGAAAATATAAACATACCATTGTGGAATATGAAGCAGTTTGGAAGCTCGAACCACCTAATATGCTTCTCATCCTTAGCATACCGAGGTAGGACCCCAAATCGAGCTTTCTTGGTCGAATCAAATGTGAATATCAATGTCTTATTCTTTACCATTTCCTGAAAAATGGATTTTGATATGGTATGTTCAGTGTAACAGTAAAATTAAAGAGAGTTTATTCAAAAGCTAAAACTATTGGGTGTAAACATTGAAATAGCTTTTATCTCAAATAGGTTTTCTCTCATAGAAAAATCTTTTTAAATCATGGGATCACTTTTGCAGTGCAAAATTATAATCTAATTAAGTATGGGAGCAGAAGATTGACCACAACAACTTCGGTTGCTCTATGACCATGTCAGGAACAAACAGTGCAAATTTTTTTTAGGCTTGCCATTTTTCCTAGTCTATCACAATGTTGAAATTAGAAAAGCAAAAAGTTTTTTATCCTTATAATTATAATAATCATAAATAAGACTCATTTGAGAATCTAAATACCATGCTTGGCATAGTTGAACTATAATTAACTAATTCTTGTTTTTCCCTTTTTCAGAATATATGAATAGAAACACTCGAAATACCTTTGGCCTAAAATACAGAGGAAGATCCATAAATATTGCATAATTTTCTGTGATGGCAAAGTCATGCATCATGATAGGCTCTGCTATTGTTATGGGTACAGGATCATGCATAAAACCATCCTTTGAAATAACTCTGTACGTAATATATGGTGGTGTATGTGAATAGCCAAATGTGAACATCTCGCCTGCAAACAGGATATTCATTTAGTTGGAAATTGGAATAATTATTCCCCCAAATCATTCAACTTAATTGAAGATGGCTTCACCAGTAAATGGGTCAACTTTTGGATGAGCTGTGAAAGAATGGCCCAATCTCTTGTCATAATCTAACAAACCAAGTGTCTGCAAATCACCATCTTCAAAAACTTTAATAGCATCTGCATAAGTTCAAAAGGACCATGTCAAGGTGTTTATTTTCCTCTGGATGAAACAATTTAAAAAAAAAAAAGAAAGGGGGGGGGGGGGTTGGAGTATTTTACAACTAAAATTTTCAATATAATTGAAAAAAATAAACACTGAATTTTTAAAAACCTCTGATTATCTTTCAAAAAAAATATTTAAGTGTGAAAATTGGTTTTTTTTTTAGAAAAAGGGGGGGGGGGGGGGGAATAGTACCAGTAAATATAACGATAACTATTTGAATCCTCAGGTACAACAAAGTCATTAATCGAAGTTCAGTGTCTTTCTCCATGAAGGAAAAAATAATTGCTTAGATGATCATGGCTGAAGGATGGCTGAAAACTTAAGGGTTTTCTCAAAACCTTTGTTGAATCCATATAGTGACAGTTAAGATAAAATCAAGAGGTGCATAGTCTTCATAAGCCTAAAACATATAATAGCTGTACTTACAGGGTTTATCAGCTTCTGAGAGTGCTAGAAGCTTTCCGTGATGATATATAAGAGCTGTATTGGCTGGTATACATTAGAGTATGATTACAAGTTAGTTTCAGATCTTCCAGTCATGGTTTATAAGAAAAGAAAATGAAGAAATACAAAACAAAAAAAGAAAACTTAACAAAGCACATTTATCAGAAACCATCAAGGCTGACCAAAGGATAATGCACTATCTGGTCATTCTAGAAAAGAATTAAGAGCTATCTTGAAATTTGAAAGATCGGTTAGAAGTTTACAGTATTTCGTAAAGTACCGATATTGAATAGATGTCCATGCATGATGTAGCAAGCACGTAATGTTCACGTCCAAAATACATTAAAATCATGGTCTGAATTGGACAGAACAAGATAGATAGCACAATTTACCTGTTCCATTCCCAAAAGACAAATCAAGTACTTTCAATTTAGCTCTCAACATTTGCATGTTAACCATCAACAGTCCAAACAGACCCTTGAGATCTCCAATCTGAAATATGACATTTAAGAGTATTTAGCACTTTCTTGTAGAATGGATTTTAGAAGTTGAATGGAAGACTTGACCTTTGCACCTTTAATACAAATTTGGATCCTCTAAAGTGAGGATTTCACTTTTGAAGGTAAAATAAGAAGTTTTACCATTGAAGCAATAAAGTAAAATAACTTCTATTCTTAAACAATAGGGTGAAATCCTTCACTTTATCCCCTAAAGAGAGATCCTCACTTTAGAGGGATCCTCCTCATACAGTCAAAAAAGGATCGAGAAAAAGTAGTAAACAATTGGAAGCATATAGTTTGACTGAACTGAACTTTCGTATGCTCATATTTAAATGAGAAAGAAGTTGATAGGTTCTAGGGGAAGCAATATCACAAAAGTGAAAGATATTGACAACTGACAGTATCAGAAGCACAATTGATTCAATCAAAGAGTGAATTAGATAAATATTAAAGCAAAATAACCATCAAGAACAGATTTGAAATAGGAAATGTTTGCAATGAGGCCCCACTGGTCATACTTAATTAAGAACTACAAATAATACAACTAATCCCATGCGGCATGCGGGCATTCATGTCTGCCCACTAAAGCAGTCACTCACTTAATCAAGCATGCAACTCAGGAAGAAGTGCATGCAGAGACAGACTAAAAAAGAAAATATTTAAATAAAATAGTAAAAGTAATAATGAAAAAAAAAAGAAAACAATGACAACAAGGCTAGTGCACATGGTATCATACCTTCATAAATTTGGCGCCTCCAAAGTACTCTTCCTGTTTAAGACGAGAAGTTTTCACAAAACGAGAAACATATGTTGCTTTTCCATCTTTGATACGCAAACCATGAATCATTCTGAAATTCAATGATATGTAGAACAACATTGGAGGGCCATAGTGTAATATAATCAGAGAAAAAAAAGAGTTTACAAGATTTTGACTTGAGCTTGCTAAGGTATAAAACAATTCATCTGCCTCTACCAACAGCTCAAAAGGCACACAAATGGTTTTATACTTATTAAGTTTTTCAGCCACAATATTTCGCATTTATTTCAATAATAATAATAATATCCACCAAACAGAGCATTCATCCTTGCAGATCTAGGATCAAATATCACCACTCTATTTACATGAAATATTATTCTTGAAGACACTTGAAAGAAATGTAAGTTTGTATGAAGGAAGCAAATTACATACCCATCTCCATCAAACCTGCAAAACGAGAGAGGAGGGTATATTGTATAAGCAGTGCTAAGAATAAACACATTTCAATCCAGATAAGCTGAGACACCTCCAGTTTAAAACTAAATCTTCCCATAAAAATAAATATTGCTAATGGAAAATCAATAAGTTGAAGCTAAAACGGATGAAAAACAAAGAACAAAATTACCAGTGATATCCGGCCACAGGAGAAAACTTCGGATTAGGTCCAACCCTGACAAACTCACCATTCAAGCAATCCTACAAAAAGACTTACAAATAGTAAGAAATGAGTAACAGCAGTTGATACAAGAAAAGGTACTGATTATAGACATTTTACTTCAGCAATCAGAAAATAGAAATAGTAACCAGTTTTCAAGGGCAGAAAAGCAGAAAACCCAAAAACATAAAAGAACTATTTTAATCATGGCTAGTAAAGCACAAGAAGGTCTATGAATTTGAACTGAGGCAAAAGATGCTACAATAATTGAAGGACTGTAGTTCAAATGACTAACATTGGAATAGACCTACGTCAACATTAACAATTAATGCATAGTATTTTCCTCCTCCTCAAGGTTATATGGATTTCTCATTTTTGGCTTTCAATTATCTATCAGCGTGAATATATGAAACTTTCTTCAGTTGCACTTAATAGTTGAATAATGTCATAAGATGATGATTTCCAATAATTCAGCCAGTTTACTATGAGAAAGTGGCAGCTTCAATGCTTATTAACTACTAAGCACCAAGTCCTGTATAAATAGTCCTAAGAACATAGCATAACATGCTCAGTAAAATCAATTGACAAAAACTAACTACACAGCGAAAAATACTGAAAGTTTATCATTAAAACAATTCAGTTATTGCACTGATTTCTATAATATGCCATAGAGACACACTCATTAAATACATTGGAGTCCCTCTTAAAATTCCCAGGAAGCTACTTATGTATATATCTTCCCTCATAACATGGCAAGATCCAAATCCTATATTTATTTATTTTAGTTAACTGGATCCAAATCCTTTACAAAAAGTTACAAGCTAGGATAAAATAATAAATAAATAAACAGAAATGTTTTGATGTTTTCAACAACCATTATTGCAGAGGTCAACAACTTCTATTATCTATTTAGCTTTGGAAGACTTACGCAGGAAAGTTTACAAAACAAGAGAAAAAATATTAAATCCAAACCTTTTGTTTATCCAATTCTTCCTACGTCTTTTTTAAAAAAAAAATTAAAATAATTATTCAACCATACTAGGCATACAAAGAAAATCAGCCACCAAATCAACCACTCATAATTAAAATGTAAAATACATATTGAAAATATGTAAAACAACACATGTATTTATACACAAATTATTGGTGGCCGATTTAGTGGCTGGTGTTAACATAGCATTTTTTTAATCATTTTGTTCATCATAGATATAAATCCCTTTCCTTTCTTCATATAGCTTTGGTTTCCACAACCAAACCAAACCAACATATGAAACACAAACACACAAGACTGTTAAGCTACGCTGTACAAATTAAATACAAAAAAAAAAAAAAAGAGTTACTGGCACTAATTATTCAAAAATTGCAAGAAAGAATAATCATATGATAATCTTGATAGTAACTAACCGGGAGGTGGCCGGTGAGTGGAAGATCCTTAGTCGGAGGGGTTTCATCGGGAAGAGGTGCGAAATTACCAGTGAGGTAGTGATGTGGGAGTGAAGTGTCATACATCAACTTCACTAGAAGCTTCTCCAACAAGTCTATCACTTTTGACGTGAAACTATTGCTCGGTTTTGGTTCAACCGAAACTATCCCGTTCCTCTTCTTCTCTTCCTCCATGCTTATCTGATCCTCTCTCTCTCTCTCTCTCTCTCTCTCTTCTTCCCCCTTCTTATTCTGGAACTAACATAAATATATGGTGGAGTTCTTGTTTTGTTGAGTGTCTGTACATACTGACATTCATAGGAGAATTCACCAATCGCCACTCATTTTAGTTGAGGTTAAAAAAAATGAATTTATTAGATAGGAATTCTCGATTTTAGAGGTCACGATAAAACTGATAAATAATAAAATAAAACAATTATTATTAAATTTGTCATTCTTAATATTTATGATATGAATTTCACTATTTTAATTTAAGGTAGAATTTTTAATTCTATTATTTTATTAATTTTTTATTTTAAAAGAGTTCGGTCCAAAATTTTCATATGCTATCAAAAAACGAAAAAATTTGTTTGAAAAAATCATCTTTATTATATTTAGACTTTTAGGACAAAACTAAACTCCTATCTATTTTTATTTTGGACAATTTGCATCTTATCAATTAGAAAATAATAAATCAATCTCAAAAATTCAATTTCGTTAGACATATAAACTCTTTTGTTAATATTTTCAACAAGACTTAACAAATTTTGTTGACATGTCACGTTAGACTTAACTAAACTGGTGCACTGTATTATAAACTGATTTAAAATCAATTTTTTATTTAACAAAGTAGTTTGGTTCAATTTCTAAACAATTTAAAATAATTTAGTGTAATTTTAGTTCAGTTTATGAAAAAACTGAACCGTGAACACTCCTACTTTAAAGTTAGACTATACTTGGCTGAGATAGATAGTAACAATTAGTTTGAGACAACTAAGTCTCAGCCTAATAATCATCAAAACGACATTGCATTGTGAGGAGATGAAGGATGTGACTCAAAAGGCATTTGACCCTTTTCTCCATCAAGTGTTTTCAGAAGTCTAAAACAACTCTTACTTCTCACATAAGATTACTGTGAATCTTTACCAGCGGGTACATTTTTCTCCAAAATGAGGCGATGAAGCTATGAAGTGAAGCGTTGTTGACAGCACTATAAAAGGTCGACAGAGCTACTAACAGAGACCCAAACGCAGAGGTGAGTCAGCGTGGTTCTCTTTTCTCAAAACTTTGTGTATTTTTTTATTTTTAAATTCTGTGTGCTCCCAAATTTGTCATGTTATGGTAGTTTTAATTATGTAAATTAGTCTTGTAATTGTTGACATTAGTGAAAAGATTAAATTTTTAATTTTAGTTTCTTTTTGTGTTTCTATTTTTGCATGTAGATGTCATATGAGATTGTTCTGGTTTTTCACCATGGTGTTTGGTTTGAAAGAAATTCTAATAGAAAAATGTATTACATGAATGAAAAAGTGCATACACTTCCTTCATTAGATATAAAATTATGTGAACTTTAGAGATTTTGAACAGATGTTTAAGGAGTTAGGGTATGTTAGCTATAAAGAGATGTATTAGTATGATACTAGTGTACTTAATCTGGAGTCTGTATTGCATGTTCTTAAAGGCGATAAAAAGATTAATGAAATGTGTGAGAAAAAGCAGCAGAATACAAAAATTAATCTACTTGTGATGTGCATTCTCAATTTTTTTAGTTATTTGATGCATTTTGTAATTGATTCTACTAATTGTTATTACTACTAGGAATGTTTCGGGGATTGGTTATAGCTCTGAAGGAGATTATGCCAAAGGCTCATTGTAGAAATTGTATTTTTCATATATGGAATAATTTTATCAAGCATTATAAAGACAACAAACTAAAAAATTTGTGTGGAAGGCTGCAAGAAGCACAACAACGAGGGACTTTTAAGTATTCAATGGAGTTGATAAAAAATGTGATCAAAGATGCTTATGACTATCTTGCAGGGTTACCTGGGTGCATAGACAAAGGCTTATTTTAGCCACCATCCGAAGGTCGACAACATTACAAATAATATATGCGAAGTATGGAATGACAAGATTATCGAATATATATATAGAGAGGGAGATTTCCAACTCGCTTTAAATTAGCGCTGAGGTGTACACTTAATTGTACGCTGATGTGGACACACAATCAGTTCAACTCAAATTAGTATCCCAAATTTGATTAAAACACCCAAATTGATCTATTCACACTTATAAAACCCTAACTCCCAAATGTTCATCTTTGTTCTTTGTATTCAGCTTTGTTCTTCGTCTCCACTCTTCTCCTCCTCGTTACTGTTGTTCATGTTCTTTGTCTCCACTCCTCTCCTCCTTGTTGTTGTTGTTGTTGTTGTTGTTCGTCTTTGTTCTTCATCTCACTCCTCTCCTCCTCGTTGCTATTGTTCATCTTGTGAAGCTCTGAAAAGTTGTTCTTTGGGCGAGGCATGATGGGCGATGATGATAAAAGTCAAGGAAGCTCAAGTAAGAACAACTCCAGTGGGAAAAATTACAGTAACCGGGGGATTCGAACCAGGGGTAAGAACGTTGTATTATGCAATTGTAGGTTGCGTACTATGATTAAGTACTTAGCAACGCCAGAGAATTTAGGAAGACCTTTTTATGGGTGTCCCAACTATGAGGTAAAATGCTATATTTGATGGAATTCAATATTTCTTTTTGTATTATTATAGTTTGAAATTCAGTGTAATTTCTTTTGTTGGACCGATGGATACGAAAAACAAGGTGTGGTTCAGGTTGCACAAGAAATTTTTAATGAACTCAACTGGAGAATGGAATCTTTAGAGAGTAGTATTAGCACATTGAAGATGCTTATGTTTGGTGTTTGGTTGTTTTGGTTTTTAGTTAAAAAATAGCTAGAGTGTGAGTGTGTCCATGATCATTATGTAATGATTTATGATTATAAATAAATGAAGTTAAGTTTTTCTAAACTTTGTATCTCATTATCCTGGATGAAGGATAATGTAATGACAAAATAAAGCTAATAAATATACACCTTTAACTAGACCAACTGGTAATATATCATTATAATTACAATAACCATGACAATGGTATTGTCTTAACAAAAGTACAAAATAGTGTCAATATGCAACAGCATAATGCAAAATACAAAATATAAACTAGGCCAAAAGTTTATAACTAAGGCTATATCACCATGAACAAACACTAACAAAATGCAAGTTCAGACTTAATCCATCACAATGCAAATCAAAAGCAACAACTAAAGCAATAACACTAAATTATTCTTACTATCATAAAGTAACAACTAAAGTCTTCATGACATCATTAGGATTTCTTTCTTGGTGCCTTAAATCTAGTTGTTGGAATAAACTTCAACAAAGCACCATCTTTTCAAATATTCCTACACTTGCTCCTTCCATTATTTCCCTTGAAACCACATCAACAGCACCAATATTTGACTTTAGAGAACTGACTGCATCAACAGATGGCCTAACAATTAGAAGTTTGTTTTGTCTAATTATCTTTCGCTTGGACAACTGTCGATCATAACAACTAGAATCAACTACAATGCTAATATTTACAACATTAATAGTAATAGTTGATCATAATACTCAATAAAATTATTCAAATTGTGACTTGTAAATAATTTTAGTAACATAGATTACTTTAGCACCACCTTGAGCAACAACACATTGAATAGCAGCACCTTCTACAGCAGTACCTTGTTAGGCACCAGCTTCATCACCAACTTAATCATCAACTTGAGCATTTTATGGAGGCTTCTTCACCAGCTTCATCATCAGCTTGTTCTGCAGCTGCTGCAGCCTCCTCTGCCCTTAGCTTTTTTGCAACTTCGCACAAAATTATGTTCATGCCCTTTGTAGTGAGACCAACATCGCCACAAGTTCCACTAAGTGAACTTGCCATATTACCTCTTTAATTTTGTAGATTTTCTCTCTTGACTGCCTCCAACAGGGGCCTCGTGCATCATTCTTTCTTGCATAGAGCTTTGGTCTCCCACAAGATTTTGGTCTTGTCAGCGGTAAGCAGTGAGAGTATTCTGACTTGTCCCACATCACTTCTCCTCTGACCAGGTTGATATAAAACTCATATGTTTTATTGTAAGATTCCATTGTCAACCATGCATGAACATAATTTTCAGACCGACCATTCATATATGCAATAGCCGCGTGATAAACCCCAATTTTGTGATTTATCTTGTGTTGAATTTAGGAGATTTTATCAACTTATCTCACATTTATTCAATGAAATAGTATGATTTTGTAATTCTCCTTAATTTGTGCTTAAGAGTTAAAAACATGCTTTTTAGCCCTTTAAATTGCTAATTTTAATTCACTTTAATTCCATTCGATACCTTGATATGTTTATTGAATGATTTCAGGGTCATAAGGCAATGATTGGATGGAAGAAGTGAAGAAAAAGCATGCAAAGTGGAGAATTCATGAAAAAATGAGGATTTGGTGGATTCAAGGCCACGCGCACGCGTCATCCACGCGTACGTGTGAGAAGGAATTTTACCAAGCGACACGCACGCATCACCCACGCGTACGCGTGACACTGGTCGCGTGACCTCATTAAAGGCAATACATTGGGGGCGATTTCTAAGCTCATGGAGGCCCAAATCCAACTCCATTTTGATGCTATCGAACCCAAGGATTGAAGGGAAATGAACCAAGTAGTCATAGTTTAGTTTTTCACCATGTTTTAGGTTAGAATTCTAGAGAGAGAAGCTCTCTCTTCTCTCTAGAATTTAGGATAGTTTAGGTCAAATTTTCTTAGATCCAAGTTTTAATTGTTGTTTTGATTTAGTTTCCTTTACTATTTCTTGTTCTATTATCTTAATCCTCTTAGTTTTTCTTGTTAATGCCTCGATGTTGCCAATTTTAGTTTATAAACTCTCTTGTCAATTTCAATTTTCTTTTAATGCAATTTTATATTTCCATGGCTTTTTATGTTTATCTTAGTTGCTATTGTTGATTTCTTGTTTGTGTTAGTTATGATTTTCATTAATTCTTATAATTTATGATGTTTACATTTATTGCACTCTAGGTGTTTGATAAAATATTTTCACTAGTTATGGAGTAGTTTTCTATACTCTTGGCCTAGAATAAAGGAATTGAGTGACCTTGAGTCATTGGGTCTAATTGGATTGGTGATTTAGGTCCATTGTTGATCAATTCGATGTCCATTGACACTAACCTACTATTAAGCTAATTAATGGCTAGGTTGGGACTTATGGTTGATGTTAATCAAGACTATTTGACATACTTCAAGCATAGAAGTAGACTTGATGGGTTGGCCCCTTATAATTGTCAATATATGGTTGTTAGACAAGGATGGTGATCTCAATTTCTATGCTTAGCCAATAGTTCTTCTTGCCATTTAATTTTCATTATTTTCACTTTAATTGCTTTTCATTTAATTTCTTGCATGCTTACTTACTTTCTTGCCTTTTAATTTTCTTGTCAATTGCCATTAAAACCCTTTTGTTTCTTCATAGCCAATAATTGAACACTTCATTGTAATTCCTTGAGAGATGACCCGAGGTTTAAATACTCTCGATTTTTATTGGGGTTTGTACTTGTGACAACCATTTTTAAACTTTGATTGAGAGTTATTAGTTAGTTTGAAACTATACTTACAACGAAGTGATTATTTTTATTGAGAAATTCTAGATCAACATAAATTTTCACATCAAGTTTTTGGCGCCGTTGCCGTTGCCCAATTTTGTGGTTTATCTTGTGTTGAATTTAGGGAATTTTATCAACTTATGTCACATTTATTCAATGAAATAGCATAGTTTTGTAATTCTCCCTAAATTGTGCTTAAGAGTGAAAACATGATTTTTAGACCTTTAAAATTGATAAATTTAATTCACTTTAATTCCATTCGATGTCTTGATATGTTTGTTGAGTGATTTCAAGTTCATAAGGTAATTATTAGATGGAAGAAGTGAAGAGAAAAGCATGCAAAGTGGAGAATTCATGAAAAAATGAGCATTTGGAGGATTCATGGCCACACGCACGCGTCACTCACGCGTACGCGTGAGGAGGGAATTTGCCAGGCGCACGCATGACGTTGGTCACGTGACCTCATTAAAGTGAAAACGGTGGGGGCAATTTCTGAGCCATCCAGACCCAAGTCCAACTCATTTCTAAAGTTATTTGAGGCAAAAATCAAGAAGGAGAAAGGGGGGAGCAATTAGGTAGTGTAGGAAATATGCCTTAGGTTAGCTCTAGAGAGAGAAGCTTCCTCTTCTCTCTAGAAATTAAGGTTCTTAGGTTAATTTCTCTTAGATTTAGGGTTTAATTCTTGTTTTCAATTAGTTTTTCTTGCAATTTCTTGTTCCTACATCTTTGTTCTCTTAGTTTACATTGTCAATTTCGCTTTTATGCCTCTTTTTAGTTTATGAACTCTTGTCAATTTTAATTTCATTTAATGCAATTTGAGGTTTTATGTTCTTTTCTTGCTTGTTTGAGTTGTTATTGTTAATTTCTTGCATTTGGTAGTAGTAGAATTTATTATTCCTTGCAATTTTATTATGCTTACCTTTTGTGCCTTCCAAGTATTTGACAAAATGCTTGGCTTAGGTTTAGAGTAAGATTTTGAGCATTCTTGGCTTGCAAAGAGAAATTAGGCAATCTTGAGTCATTAATACGCAATTTAGATTGGTAATCTAGAGTGATTAGTTAGTCTTGTATTCATTAACATTACTTATGGATTGGGATTAACTAGTCCTATTTGACTTTCTCTCAATGTGAAGATAACATTATACCTTCTTCCGATGTTGGAGATAACGAAATAGGATTAGCTCTTGACAACTATTGTATGATAATTAATGACTATGATAGAAAGCCTTGATTCTTAATCCTTGCCATGAATGCCTCTTTTTAGTATTTGTTATCTTTAGTTGTTTGATTTATTTTCTTATCATTTCTAGTCTTATTATATGCAAATCACCCCTTGAACCTCATAACCGATAATGTGCATACCTCACTGCAATTTCTTTGAGAGACGACCCGAGATATAATACTCTCGGTTATTTTATTGGTTTGCACTTGTGACAAACAAAATTAAACTCTGATTGAGCGTTGTTTGTTGGTTGGAAACTATACTTCGACGAGATTATTTGTGTGAAATTCCTAACCAACGATAATCCTCTTTCACCGCAATGGCATGACGACAAGGCAATCCTAAAAGAAAGATAACTAAGTGAATATATTGCAGTATTTAGAAAAATAAATCCAAAAAGACTATACTGCCTGATTTTCGAAATCAATTACCACATTGTGTGGCTCACCATGAACTTCAAACGTGACTTCCGCAGCATCACCAGACCACATAGGTGTTTGATATCTGCTGAAATATCTCTTCTTTGCAAGTCTGCTTTGTTGTATGGGAAGTAAATGGCCAATATGACTGGCCAGTTTGAATTTGTTTATGGACATGCTTTTCATGGCAATCCTCCTAACTTCCTCTAGCAGTGTAAGTATTGGCTTGGTGGCTGAGTTGAAGACTTCACACATATTGTTGCATACATTGTCGTTCTTTGGGATATCTTTGTACTGCGCTCTGGTCCAGGATTGTCTGGGGATCTTGTACACAATAATGATTCTAGGTGCTTGTCCTTCCATTGCTTTTGGAAGTTATGCCACAAGTGCTATGCACAAAATCTGTGATGCACATTGGGCATAACTTCCTGCAGTGCCGGTATGAGTCTGTGCAATTCACAAATGACAATGGTAACAGTTCAGAATTTACAAGTGTCTAATGCTCAAAATAGACCCTGACTATACATTCATTAAATCTAAATAGTCCCTAACAGAACAATCATTAAATCTAAACAATCCAATATATCTTATATTGTACTTCTATATAGTACATTCATACCTTCTGCATGTCACTCATGAAAACACTAGTAATGTTCTTGATAGTATCTGATGTCTTCATGCAAAAGTTCCAAGAACCACTTTCAAGTTGTTGTACTCTCAACAACAACAATAGCCCATGTTATGGGGTAGATGTGATTGTTTAAATCTTACTCCACAGCACACATCAACCATCCTCCATAGAAAGTCTTCAGAAAAATGTATCCAAACTAATCAAAGGTCTACATCTATGCACAAACCCTTTCTTATAATCATGAAGACACAAAAATTCTGGAAGATAGGGTCTCTCTCAGGCTGCGCATTGACACATAGCTTCACAGTAAATCCTAGATTTGACCTCAATAACTCATTTGCATAATTCCTAAACTTGGCATACTGGATTGCTTCATCACCTCTCACAATATTCCTAACATCTCCTAAACATCTCGTAATATTGGTCCTAGACAATTGAACTTCAGTTTTACTATTAAAATAGTCAAATATCTCACAATGTCTAAAAATAGATTACTTCTTTACCTTTTTTATTAGGATTTCAGTAATCCACTTTCTAGTTACACACCTATTTTTTGTCTTTTTTTCACAAATATGGTCATCATTAAATGCCTTAATCTACCAACATGCATGCCTCTTGTTATAAGAACAATAGACCAACCAAGGATACTCTTCATTTTTACAAATAACTCTAGCTCTAGTAGTGTCATTCTTTGAATACCTTACTCTTCTTCCCTCTTATAGAGTATAGTTTGTAACAACCCTCTTGAAAGCTTTCTTAGTTGTAAATTCCATCCCTAATTCCAATCTGACATGGCCAAACATGGCAACATCAATGAAAATTGGATTCACAACCGAATCTTCCTCGTCATCAGAATTTGGTGGAATTCTCAACTCATCTAACTTTCAAGAGTCACCCAAAAATGAACTTGCTTATCAGATTACACTAAACTAAATAAATAACTCCAAACAAATATGCTTTGGCAAATCATAGATTATACTAAACTAAACTAAATAAAATACAATAAATCAGTCCAAAACAAATATAATTTAGCAAAACGTAGATTAACTACACTAAATAAATTACCAAGACTCTGCTTATCGGATTCATATTCTGTATCTTTCTCAAAGTTCGAGTCATCAGTTAGGGGGGATTAAGACTTCTTCTTGTACAACTTTTTCTTTTTCCTTGCCTAAAGTATTGCCAGTTTGCTTCTTTCTTTTTTTAAATGTCTCTGCGTCAGATTCAGTGCTAGATTCTCAAAATCTAGGTGGAAAATGTTCCTTGTAAAGGCTATCTTTTGCAGATTCATATGAATCAGATGATTCACCATCAGCCCCAATTATTGGCTTTCGAGGTGCCTTCTTACCAGTAGATCTTGTAACAGATTTTTTAGGTGACTTTGTTGAAGTATTAAATTTGAAGCCACCAAATTTTCTAGTTGGTTTGGTGGTGAAATTTCTCTGAATAGTTTGTATAATTTTTGTGTTTGTTTTTTTTTTTTCCAAGTTGGGAGAGTGGGTGTAATTGAGTTTGGTTGAGATAATGGCTTGGTGCTGATGGATTTTTTTTTTTGGGAGCCATAGGAATCAGATGTGATAAGGGCATGTTGATAGTGGGCTATGGTGTGGGTTGTGGTGTGGGCTGTGGTATGGACTTGGGTGTGGACTGTGGTGTCGGCAGTGGTATGGGTTGGGGTGTGAGTCCAGATGAGTTCGTATTTGATTGCACAATTGGCTCACTAGGTGGTGTTGGAGTCTCTTGCTCAGTAGAGACACACAATTGGCTTAGAATTATGTTGGTTTTAATAACACTATTATGTTACTCTATGCCATTCTTGTCACATCCTCCACCAACACATTCATCATCATCATACAGTTCCATATAATCTATAAACTTGGGAGTAGAGGGACCATGTTCAAAATAGATATGGATGACATTATCATTTTGGTGGTAGAGGCTAACCATATCCCTTAGATCCTGGTCAAGCTTCAACCTCCTCAAACCGTATTCTAAAATTTCTTTAGGGTCCAAGTACCAGCAAGCATCAACTTTATCATAGTCCAACTCCTTGTAGTAACCAGTTATGACAAAAACATCTAGGTAATCTGCATCAACTCTAAGCCATTCATTAGTGCGACTTGATGTGTATACAAATTTGCCATCAGAAACTTGGGTCTCGAACCTCCCTCCATGGTGAAAAATGAGCCTTAGCCGATCACTCATATAAAAAAACACAACAAAATATACTAGAGTTCATCATTACAGAAATTTTGAATTTTTGAAAAATGTTAAACAATCATATACTGACAAACCATTAACTAACAAACTATTAACTACGCACTATCACATGCATTTAACTTTGCAAGACAGAATATTACCACAAAAAATTAGCACTATGGCCAAAAAAGAAACCCTAAACCTAGAACACAACCACAAAAAAAATGAATAACGGAAAATATTCAAAAAAGTTAAATACAAGTATTA
Source organism: Arachis hypogaea (assembly GCF_003086295.3). Taxonomy (NCBI): domain Eukaryota; kingdom Viridiplantae; phylum Streptophyta; class Magnoliopsida; order Fabales; family Fabaceae; genus Arachis; species Arachis hypogaea. The sequence continues at coordinate 124,561,484 of NC_092053.1, read as the reverse complement.
GAATCACAACATACCATGTTAATCACCCAACTAACATCAACATAGTGCAAAAAATAAAAATAAAAAACCTAAACCCTTACCATTCAACGTAAAAGATGTTTGAGGCTGATGATGTTGACAGAGACGAAGAGCTTCGCTGATCAAATGAGGGAACAACGGATGACCGCCGGCAAGCCACGACGATGCTGACTTGAGAAAAACGAAGAGGTGATGAGAGTGACAAGAACATATTGCAATTTTTTATGGGAAAGAAACTTTAGCTAATGAGGGGCCATTTGGGAGTTTTTTTAATTGGGGAGGATAGATTATGGGGGCAAAACGACGTCGTTTTGCTGTTATTAGAGGTTCACCACTAAACGGCGTCGTTTAGCCAACTTGACACTTAACTGTACACCTCAACACCGTTAAAATATCTCTTAACTTTTGGACCAACGGGGATTCACGATTCTGAGAGTGAGGAATTATTTGGTCATTTTCCATTACAATATCTCTTAACTTTTGGACCAACGGAGATTCACGATTCTGAGAGTGAGGAATTATTTGGTCATTTTCAAAAGTGGAGGACTAATCTGAAGCGAGTTGAGAATTTTAGGGACTAAATTAGGCATTACCCATATATATATATATAGTCTTCATTGGATGAAGATTAATAGATCTCATTTATTAAATTATATATGAAATATGACCATTGAACTAACTCGCTCTGAGAATTAAATAATTTATTAAATCATACCGTAATAGGATATTCTCACGATGAACATAATATTAGCATTTTTCTTTGACCTGCGATTATCATAGTAATTGACAATGTATTTATTATACTTTGATGCCGGACACCTAATACTTTATGGTGCTAGTTGAATGGATATTTGGTATGATTTAAATACTTGTAGAATTAATTATTAGTCAATATGAAATCCATTAACTATGGTAATGAGTTCGAGCTCTATGATTATAATGAATGAATTAAACAATGCCTTGGCCAATGAGTTTAAATGAATAAAGAAATGAGTTTCTTAGGTTATTCATAATTTATTATAATAATGGTAACAAATTAGAGTTTGACAATCAAACCATACTCTAAAAATTAGGCAAGAACTAGAAAGATTGAAGGAATTATATTCTTGTGACATTTTAAAGAAGTTAAACTATTCGACTTTGATTTAGCGAAACGAAATAGTTTTCAAGTCTTTTGGGAATATTTTAAACTTAAGAATGAAATTGAAATCAGTTTTGGAAACTTGATTAACTCGAAAACGAGTTTATTTGAATGACTCAAACTAAAGAGTTATGATTTAAGAATTTTAATAAATTTAAAGTAATGACATTGACTATTCAAGGATAAAGAAAAATTAGTTCTATGATTTTGTTAATTTGAGAAATTGGTTTATGATTTAGCTCATTTAATTTTGAGATAACAGTTGAAGACCTTGGGAATACTTTAAATTGAAATGAAGGATTAAGAAAGTTCAGCTCGTTAGCCTATAAAGTGATTATAATTAATGATAAATGTGATTATAAATAATTATAAATTTGATTTCGATTATGATTATGATTATTGATCATCTGCATGGGTAGATGCAAGGGTTGTGGCTTAGTTCCACTTACTCTAGGTTGAGGTTTGAGACACTTGGGTAGACGCAAGGGTTGTTGTTCGCCCCACTTGCTCTGAGTTGAGATTTTAAACACCTGCCTAAGTAGATGCAAGGTTGAGGCGTTGTCCCACTTGCTCCGAGATGGAGTGAAAGGCACCTGTCTGAGTAGATGCAACGTTAAGGCATCGTCCCACTTGCTCCGGGATGTGGTGAGAGGCACCTGCTTGGGTAGATGTAAGGGTTGTAGTCCGTCCCACTTGTTTCAGATTGTGGTGAAGCACCGACATGGGTAAACGCAAAGACTATGGTTTGTCCCACTTGCTCCGAGATGTGATGAGTAATACCTGTCTGGGTAGACACAAGAATAATGGTTAATTCCACTTGCTCCGTGTTGTGGTGTTCTATATCCGGGTTAGCTATCGAATGTGTCGGGTTCTGGAACTTTAATCGACAAGAGAGCTCACGGCCATTAGGATAGGCATGTATCATATTGCATTTGTTTGCTATTGTTTGGGTGTGCTTAAATGTTTTGGTTTGCCTATCTGATGAATTATGTCTAACTGTTAATTATGTTACTTGCTGTAACTGCTCTCTACTTGTGTTTTTCTTGTATTGTTTGTGCCTGTGATTGATTCTGTTTTGAGACCAAGTGTTGATTTGATTATATGTTGGGTCGGAGGCCGAGATTTGATTATATGTTGGGCCAGAGGCCATGATTGGTTATGCTTGGGCCAGATGCCGGGGTTGGTAAGTTTGGATTGATTGATCTTTTGGTATGTATTGAAATGTTATGTGATTTATCGAGATTGGAACTTTTTATAAATAAAGATATGAAGTTGGATTTTCGGCTTATTTATATGTTGATGTTTGAATATATTCATAAGACGAGCGATGATCACTGCGGCTGAAAATAACTTTCTTTTTATATATCCTCTTATGACAATTCTAAAACTTCTCTGGTGAGACCATGTGGTTAGGTTCTCTTCGCCCCCTTACAGATTTCTCTTTTTCAGGACGAACGAGGAGTTTAAGGAGTTCTTTCTGCACAACTAATTGTATTGTATATATCTTAATTATAGTTTTTTCCTCTCTTGTTATATATTTTTGTAAGAGCGATAGGAGTCATAATTTGTAATGGTATGTATGATTGCCATATTTATAAGTTACTTGTATAAGAAGTCTTATATATATATATAAAGATTGTGATTAAATTTATTTATATATGCATGCTTATAAAAAGGAAAAGAACTTTCAGTTTTGTCAAAAAAAATAGCAATACGGTTTCGAGTTAAAGACTCATATTTTATTATTAAGCATATAGAAATCGTCATAATATTCTCGCTATAAGAGTGGTGCGGCCGAAAATGTGACATTACGATAATAAGAGGGTTACACCTTAAATCGGATTTACGACGTGACTATTATAAATCCCACGTATTTAGGCAACTCTCAAGTAATTTGCATCCAATTTCTAACTATACTCTACAAAAATACATGCCAACTTTGATATCAAAATTTTTTGTAGGTACTCTTTAATCGTCGTCTGTAGAATATACAAAGGAACAGTGATAAATGTTTGCATCATTTGGTTCGTACCCATTTTTCTATGCTTTAGGTAAAATCTCTGAACAATTACTATATATTTATGTATAGTTATAGGTCGGTGTTGTTTCACATTTTTAACATATATTTTATATTTTAATATATATTATATATGAGTGGTTAATTGATAACAAAATTTTTATATACATATAATATAATTATACTACATATGTTATTTGATCTCTTTTTTAACACTCAATTATCAAATTTGCATTATCAACATGGAAAATGGAGAATATAATTGTTAACATGGTCAAAAGATTTGTTAAGTGGGATGATGAAGATTTGGTGAGAGAATTTACTAACACTGAAAGCTTAATAAAGAGAATATTTGCCAACATAATTTTCAATGTCAATACATCGATCTCAACACTTACTAGTTACTACAACTTGAATGTTATTATTAGAATAGAAACTATTATTCGAACAGTTTGACTTGATAATAATTAAATAACGAATTTAAATTATCTAAATTTTAAATTTTATTTTAGATGGTAAAATATGATTTATCATTATTTATTTTATAAGTGGGATTAAGATAAAATATAAAAAAGAAAACATTTAATAGTGAGAAATTTTACTTTATCCTCTAAAATAAAAATTTAAAATTTAAAAGATCCAAATTTATTAAATAACTATATAAATTTTATTTTTTATTTTGTTTCATATTGAGTGTCTTTGTTTAGTTTTATTTTTTATATATTTATATGTTAAATTAACTATTGTTTTTATATTCAATAACTCATTAATTAATTTACACTCTTATTATATTTTTTAAATATTTTTTAAAAATAAAATTAATAGAAATAATAATAGATAACAAGATTATATTGTGATTAATAAAAGGATATTTTATCCTTTTTTAATTTGAAGATGTAATTTAAATAATATGCTTTAGTTGTTCTTTGTTCTTTGGATGCTCTATAACAATCATTGGATGTTCTTTGTTCTTTGTTCTTTTTTAAACGTTTTATCTAAAACTCTTTTAATTTTTATGTTGTTTTTTTTCAAATGATGTTTGGACAACTTATTGTATACAATTTCTAGAGTATAAAAGACAATTTTTTTAATAAAAAAGACAATTTTTTCTTACTTCTTATAATCATTTTTAATAGAAAAATGAAATACGTACAAGAAATGTATATACAAAAGTGGTGCATATTGTTTATTGTTTATTACCATAGTTATTTATGGTTTCAATTAAAAAAAATTTATTATTTTTTGTCCCGCATTAGACTTTGTATCATTTTCTTTAAATAATGTAATTATCTTGACTTTGAAAAAAAAAAAGTTGTGTATATTATAGAGTGAGTATCTAATGAAAAAATTATCTTTATATAAAAAATGAAAATATATAAATTAAGCCATTAGATTTAAATAAACGAATATGATTAGAAAAAGTATAGGGAAACACTCCCCTACAAGTTAATATAAGTCAACTCTATTATAATTTAAATTTTATAAATAAATAAAAATTTAAAATTCAAAAAGGATTATTTCTATATTTATCCTAATTACATTTATAATACACAATAAAAACAATCCATTAAAAATCTAATTCCTTTTCATTCATTTGGAAACTCCACACATTTTCGACGCTGCCGCCCACCGACCACTGTGGCGTCTTTCGTCGCGCAGCGCGGCCTCTTCCACGTGTCCCAACGCCATCGCCCACGGTCCCGATGCATCTGCACCGCCACGGCCCCATCTGTTGCGACGCAGCCACTGCCGGTCCCCCATTCGCGACGCGCGAACTACTCTGATCCATAGCGACTCCTCCACTCGAGATGCGCGGCCTCCGTGGCTTCTTCCTCGTAACGCGCCACCACGAGTCTCCCACTGTACACGCAACACCGTCCAAGATGTCGTTGCCGGTCACCCTACGGCTCTTCTTCTTCTCCTCTCCTATTTAGTTTTGAATGATTCTTTTAACTTATTTTTTATGTTTCTTTTTCCTAAATTTCGGAAGATTTTTTTTCTTAGGATTTGGATGATTCTTTTTGTAACACCCTCACTATCAGAAGTCACGCTTCCGGCTGCGCTACTCTGATAGCAAGAAGTATTACGACTACTTTACATACTAAATACTAAAATAGGAGCCTGTGACTCGACACTGTATCGCTGATTTCTTTGACAACCGGAAAAAAAAATACTTTATCTTAAGAAAAATACAAGCAGACATAGATAGTAAAACATGTAAATGGCCTAGAATTGAAAAAGATATCCAACCAGAGTCATTAGGAACGGCTCCGGTGTCGGCTCCCAGCGGCAAAAGAACAGAAATCAAAGACACGTGCATCCGTCCTAATGGCAGTAACACCACTCCAGTCGGTAAGGTAGCAGGGATACCAACAAAATTAGAACGGCGGAGCAAAATAAAAATGAAATAGATTCAGGAAAGGAAGAAGCAGTTACCGATAAATGTGGCCCAGCTCCGATGACGGCGTACAGTTGAATAACTTGCAACAACCAAAATCCCAAAAGACAGAGGCTTCAGTTGTGGTCGGCGAGCCCAGCAGCTTTGGTGATGGATCTTCGGCGACGGTGGAGGAAAGACGGCGAGGCAACGACAGCGGCAAGTTGGACGATTGGAGCCTTCAGCAGCGGTGATGGAGTCCACGAACGGCACAGCGGCGGCGCTAATCCTCCCCAACTCGTCGGGGTTTCAGGTCCGCGTTTCTTCTTTCTCGTCTGAGCCCAACGCTCACAACAACCCATCCATGGCGGTGACAGGTCGGCGGCGCTCCTCGGACAGCGACGACGGTGCTGGCGCGGACCTTCAACGGCAGCGGCTTGGCAGCGAGCAAACGCGATCTCCTCTCTTCTGCCCTTGCTCGCATCCTCCTCTCCCTTCGTCATCACTCTCTCTCGGCCTCCCTCCTACGTCGACACGACGGCGGCGGCAAGGAGCGCGGCGGCATGAGTACCGTGACACACTCCCGCTCCTCTTCTCGTGTGACCCACGCTTCGATCCTCTCCGCCCTCCCTTTCTTTCTTTCCTTCTTTATTTCTTTCTTTCTTTCTTTTCCTGTTTCCCCTTTCTGTTTTCCTTTCTTTCATTCTTTCTTTCTTCTGTTCTTTGTTTCCTGAAGCAATTAGGTATTAGGTTTGGGGAAGGAAAAGACGGTGGGGGTAGAAGGTTAGGATTAAGGTAGTTTAGGTAATTTTAATAAAATTAGGGGTATAGAGTATTAATTAAAAATTTAATTTAATCTATTAAAATTATGTTAAAAATGTTATTTGATTATTAATTTACTAATTGACTTTTAATCAAATATTTTAATTTAAAATTAAAGATAATATAATTAATTTTCTTTGTTTATAAAATTAAAGTATTAAATTTTAGAATCTTAATTATTTAACTAAATTGTATAAAATTCTTATTCTTTTACAATTATTAAGCTGTATAATTTAAATATAGAAAATTATTCAATAATTATAAAATTAAATAAAATTTTTAATTTAATTGTCAAAACTTGATTTAATTACTGTTAATAAAATAATTTCTAAAAATAAAGTCTTTAATGAATAAATAAATTGAAATCAACTCACAATAATATTTCTTTTTGAAAATTCTGGATCTTACATCCTACCCACCTTATAAAAATTTTCATCCTCGAAAATTGATACAAAATAAAAGAGATTTTCATATTACTCCACTCTTTAACTTATTTAAAGAAAAGGCGAAAAGTTCTCAGTATATATATATACATACAGTTTCGAATCCCAAGATTTTCATGTGGCATAAAAATATAAATGGTATAAGTATGATGTGAAACAGAAGTTATAAGATAGGCTTGATGCACAAGATGATATGTTTCAAACATGTGATGGTAAAATAAGGTAGAAAAAGTTTATAAAACAAGCCGGGGTTAAAACGATGTGCTTAATGTTCGCTTACTGATCTCATACCAACTTCAGAGATTCAACTATTCAAACTTCAACATAACTTATCTCCACCATTTTCAACCGTACTTTATTAGGCAACTCATTTGAAGGTTCTCAACTTTGTTAAACACTTTACAAACCTTACTACTGGTCATAAGTCCCATATCAACAGAACTCTTTTACATAAAATAAGGTGTCACAACTCCCTGTAATGTCGTACACTTACGAGTTTCCCTTTTTGCGTTCACCAAACGTGTCCTAAAGGGACTAATGTGTCGTTCACTAAGTCTAATGTGTCGTTCACTAAGTCTAATGGTCGCACAAGATGCCAAAACTAATCTCGAGTATACTGAGAAGAATAATAGACCATAGAAAAGAAAGAAAAGCAACAAGGACCGCATTCACGAGAATTTGAAAGAATAAATGCAATTGCAAGTAAACAAGGATGCTCAAGCAATGGAGTTTGCTAGAAAGAAATCGATTGATAATTTCAAGGATAACTCTTGGATCAAAGAAATTCAATAGGATCAATAAGAAGGAATTCAGCGTATTAGTTTGAAACATATCCAAGCTGAGTTGAAGAAGTATGAGGTTTCATAGAAAAGGAATGATTAAAGACTATGGTGACGCATTATCGCGGAACAACTTCAAATGATGACGGAGGTTTCATAGTTTGTGGAGGAATATGAAATTAATAGCCATGTTGCAAGAGTTTTAACATAGTCAGAAGTGTAAACAGTTAAGATATGCGTAAGGTACAAATGGTGAAGCAAGGAAATTTAAATTATATTTCAAGAAAAGAGAAGGAGGAACGATACATCAAATTGTATGGCACAATTTAGAACACATAAGCCAATACAATATAATAAAAATGGACACTTTATAATTTCAAAGATTCAAGGGTCGGCATCGTACCCAAAACAATTCCAATATTTTGTCAAAGAGTACAAAATTCATAAAGAGAAGTATAATGACAGGGATAGACGATCTTAAAGATTCAAATAGCAGTTTACAAATAAGAGGCGGACGTACGGAGTGATTAAAGAATTTTAAAGGAGACAATGAGAAGAGAACGGTGCATTCGTTAGAATTGAATTCAAGCTGAATCAAAGTGCAAGATTCACAAGAAAGTGACCAGAGTCAAGAACGTCATTTACAAAATCCAAGGAAATATGTAGGAACGCAATCAAATGAAAGGTCCACAAGGAATAGATAAACTTAAGAGGAAAATCATCTTATCTAGTAAAAAGATAAGATATGAAATAAACAATTGAGGAAACTGAACAAAATATAGATGTTTGCATTACCTCGAAACTCCGCGACTCCCTATAACCTCGTACACTTACCAAATTCACTTTCTGCGCGCACAAATCGCATCCCTAAAAACTAACATATAAGAAATACTAAACTTGAGAAGATTACAAAAGACACAAATGGTATTTGCAAGAAATCGGAAGAATATTCACGTTCGCAATTGAACAAGGATGGTATTTCGCAAGGATTTTGAAAGAATACGTGAAATTATCAACAGATAGGGATGTATATAAGCAATGAAGTGTAGTGTAAAGGGAGTAAATTCGAAAGCTTAAGAAGGGATTCTGAATCAAAGAGTTTCGACATGGGAAATAATAAGAAAGAGAGTACAGCAATTTAGAATAACTTCAAATTGAACCTAAAGGAATTGGTTTATCTTTTCCTAAAGAAAGTATATAAATTCAATATTTTTCAAAAAAAAACTAAACAAAAGTAAATATTCTGTTATGCTAAATCAAATTCAAATTAAAATAATTTATATGAAGTTTATTAAATGAAAATTAATTGAAATAAAAGCAGAAATCTTGCTTTAGGAGGTTTGAAGAGTTCGTAGATACATAAAAATTTGAATAATGTTGTAAAAGGATCAAATTATGTTCAAATGAGAAAATCTAAGGTAAAGTATTCTTGTAAGGATAAATAAAGACTAAGTAGTACTTTCAGATAAAAGCATGTTGTAACTATATAAAGAAACTATTTATTTTTTTGTAGGAAAATACTTATAAAATCAAAGGTTGTCATATTCAAAATTCAAATAATGGTTACAATCAGAATCAAATAGAAAAAAAACCAAAATAGAACTATTTTCAAAAGAGATTCCAAGACAAGAGTTGTAGAAGAAAACTACTAAAATTGATACATTTTATCAAAACAAGGTCAGCTTTTATCATTTTTACGAAGAAATACAAAACCAAAGATTGTAATCCGAGCAGGACACACAATAATTGCAAAACACAAAACAGTAGAACTAAATCCCATATTTAGTTTACTACGAATCGCAACCTTTAAGATTTCAAATGATTTAGGAATCAAGGATCATGTGTTACACCAAAACTAATTCAAGATCAAATCAATAAATACTAAATTTATAAACAGTGTCAAGGTTGAATGTTCCTTAAAAATTCTAGCAACAATTAGGAACATAATCAAGCAAGGATGTATATGAATGAGGAGATATGGTAGAAAAATACCCAAAACACATTTCAAGAAGGGATCAAGAATTAGGAATTCCAATACAATTGATAAAGAAAAAGATAACGTCAAGCACGAATAAAGATTATATATCGAAACAAAAATAATATCTAGAACTTAGTTTCTAACGTTCCCAAAACCCGTGACTCGCGTTATCTATGACTCGCATATCGTTTATGATAACCCATTAGTGCTTATATATACATAATTCACTGGTGTTAAGCCGGCCAAACTTAATACCAGGAATTATGCAATGCAAGACTAATGGCATTAATCAATAGACCGTCATGTGCATAAAGCTCTAATTCTCGTTATTCAAACAAGACCTACTACATGACAGACTCTCAGAGTATGCAATTGAAGCATAATCAGTCCATTTCCAAGGTTCTACAGGAAAGACCGCTCTGATACCATAATATAACACCCTCACTATCAGAAGTCACGCTTCCGGCTGCGCTACTCTGATAGCAAGAAGTATTACGACTACTTTACATACTAAATACTAAAATAGGAGCCTGTGACTTGACACTGTATCGCTGATTTCTTTGACAACCGGAAAAAAAATACTTTATCTTAAGAAAAATACAAGCAGGCATAGATAGTAAAACATGTAAATGGCCTAGAATTGAAAAAGATATCCAACCAGAGTCATTAGGAATGGCTCCGATGTCGGCTCCCAGTGGCAAAAGAACATAAATCAAAGACATGTGCATCCGTCCTAATGGCAGTAATGGTGCGGTATTTGTAACCCACTAACTTACCGGCAAGTGCATCGGGTCGTACCAAGTAATACCTTACGTGAGTAAGGGTCGATCCCACGAAGATTGATGGATTAAGCAACAATAGTGTTTGATAGGATTAGTTAGACAAACAGAAAATAGTGTTTGGAAGTTCAAAAGCATTAAAAAATAAAGAAGAGTTTGAAGACAGGCAGGTGAATAGGTGAGGAATAAAATATGAAGAAACAGTTAAGGTTTCAGAGTTATCTATTTTCCGGATTGACTTTTCTTATTATTTTATTTTAATCATGTAAGATCTAATTTATGGCAACTATATGTGACTAGACCCTAATTCCTTAGACCTTTCTAGTCTCCTCTAAAATTCATCAACAGCCAATTCCTTGGTCAATTAATTCCAATTAGGGGGTGAAGTTTAATTCTAGTTATATGCCACAGAAATCCTAATTACCCAAACATAAAAGGATTATATGTCACGTATCCTATTAAATCCAGATAAATTAGAAATTTAGGAGAATATATTTTCAAGATGTTGTTCAAGTAAAGAGCTTTTCCAAGTTATACAAGAACGCATTTAGAAAGAGGGTCATACTTCCGTTCCACCCAAATTCATAAAATAAAGAACGAAAACGGTTCTTAAATATAATCAAAACATGAATTAAAATAGAAAAATAATAGTATCAATCCATACAATAGACAGAGCTCCTAACCTTAACAGTGGAGGTTTAGTTGCTCATGGTTCAGAGAAAATACGGATTGTAAATTAGGATGGAATGAGATCCTCCCCAGGACCTCTCCAAAGGAAGGAAAGTTTCTCCCTTTTATAATTAATACTAATAAATTTAAAATCTAATTTTTAAAATTAAAATAATATCTTTTCCTAGAATTCAAATTTGAATTTAAATTCGAATTAATTTAAAATAATCAAGTCTTCAATGGATGGATGGAGACCACTTGTTTCGTCCATTCTACAGCTTCTAATCTGTGTTTTCTGGGCAAAAACTGGGTCAAAACAGCCCATAAATTGCTCCCAGAGTTTTTCTGCATTTTCTGCACGTGGCGCATGTCACGCGTACGCGTCAGTCACGCGTACGCGTTAATGGTCCTTTTTCGCGAGTCACGCGGACGCGTCGGTCACGCACACGCGTCGCTGAGCAAATCTTCAAATCACACGTACGCGTCAGTCACGCGTATGCGTCGCTCCTCGCTGCCATCTCCTTTGATTCTTGTACTGCAGAAACTCCATCAGATCCAGCCGAATGCTACCTAAAATAAATAGTATTGCACAAAACTCAAAATAGCATCCATAGTGGCTAAAATATAATTAATTCTTAATTAAACTCAACAAATTAGATGCAAATTCACTAGGAAAAGATAGGAAAGATGCTCACGCATCAAGTAACACTACTCCAATCGGTAAGGCAGCAGGGATACCAACAAAATTAGAACAACGGAGCAAAATAGAAATGAAATAGATTCAGGAAAGGAAGAAGCAGTTACCGATAAATCTGGCCCGGTTCCGATGACGGCGTACAGTTGAATAACTTGCAACAACGAAAACCCCAAAAGACAGAGGCTTCAGTTGCGGTCGGCGAGCCCAGCAGCTTTGGTGATGGATCTTCGACGACGGTGGAGGAAAGACGGCGAGGCAACGACAGCGGCAAGTTGGACGGTTGGAGCCTTCAGCAGCGGTGATGGAGTCCACGAACGGCATAGCGGCGGCGCTGATCCTCCCCAACTTGTCGGGGTTTTAGGTCCGCGTTTCTTCTTTCTCGTCTGGGCCCAACGCTCACAACAACCCAGCCATGGCGGTGACAGGTCGGCGGCGCTCCTCGGACGGTGACGACGATGCTGGCGCGGACCTTCAACGGCAGCGACTTGGCAGCGAGCAAACGCGATCTCCTCTCTTCTGCCCTTGCTCGCGTCCTCCTCTCCCTTCGTCATCACTCTCTCTCGGCCTCCCTCCTACAGTGACATGACGGCGTCGGCAAGAAGCGCGGCGGCATGAGCACTGTGACGCACTCCCTCTCTTCTTCTCGTGTGACCCACGCTTCGATCCTCTCCGCCCTCCCTTTCTTTCTTTCTTTCTTTCTTTCTTTTCTCGTTTTCCCTTTCTATTTTCCTTTCTTTCATTTCTTTCTTTCTTCTGTTCTTTGTTTCCTGAAGCAATTAGGTATTAGGTTTGGGGAAGGAAAAGACGGTGGGGTAGAAGGTTAGGATTAGGGTAGTTTAGGTAATTTTAATAAAATTAGGGGTATAGAGTATTAATTAAAAACTTAATTTAATCTATTAAAAATATGTTAAAAATGTTATTTGATTATTAATTTACTAATTAACTTTTAATCAAATATTTTAATTTAAAATTAAAGATAATATAATTAATTTTCTTTGTTTATAAAATTAAAGTATTAAATTTTAGAATCTCAATTATTTAACTAAATTATATAAAATTCTTATTCTTTTACAGCTGTTAAGCTGTATAATTTAAATATAAAAATTATTCAATAATTATAAAATTAAATAAAATTTTTAATTTAATTGTCAAAATTTTATTTAATTACTGTTAATAAAATAATTTCTAAAAATAAAGTCTTTAATGAATAAATAAATTGAAATTAACTAACAATAATATTTCTTTTTGAGAATTCTGGGTCTATACACTTTTTTCTATATTTTGTATGTTTTTTTTCTTAGGAGTTGGATGATTCTTTTATCTTATGTTTTGGTATTTTATTTGGAGTTTGGACTTTTTTTTAAAGAGAAATTAGGATTTGCGTAATAAATAGTAAAAAATGAATTAGAGTAAAAAGAAGTAATTAATAATTATTATTTTTGTATTTTTAAAAAAATAAAATCTAAATAATTAATAATTAATGACAACTAATTAATATAGAGTATAATTTAAATATGTTTGTTAACTTGTTAATAGCTATACCTTCTTAGTTCCCTAGCAAGATTGATAAGATTAAATTTTGAAATAAAACCAATTCATTTGCATCTTCTTCATTTATTTCTTTTCGAAACCAAAAACGTTGAAACCAATAAATGTTTAGATTAAAGCAAGGCCTATCATTTTTGTGATTAAAATTTCTTGCATTAAATGCTAAATTACTGATTAATAATGTTTCAAAAAAAGATAAACAAAAAACCATTGTATAAAAAATCAGCAAAGTCCCAACATTAATGAGAACCCTGTATTTACTATTAAAAAACTGTTTATTATGATAGATATATTTGATCATGAAAATATAAATAAATTTTGTGAGAGAATTTTTATCATTTATAAAAAAAAAAAGTATGAAGTTGCAAATGGAAAAAAAATTGTTGATAATTATGCTAGAAAAATTAGTGTCTTTTTGTAAAAAATTACTACCAATAAAAAATTTATTTGTATTCAAATTATCAATGCTACGTTTTAATTTTATTATAAACAAAAAATTTATTCGTAATTTAAAATATCAGGTCAGAAATATTAAAATAAGGGTTTGGTATTACCTAATTTCACAAACACTTCTCATTTCACAAACACTTCTCACCTCCAAATGTAAGGGTTTATGTCTTCACACCTTATTCCCTCCGAATATTCTATCTATCAGGCCTCCAGGTCTCGTAATTAGACCATTTCTAATAGGAAATTCATTTCAATTTTTATTTATGACTCACTTGTCATAAAAAGTAATTTTACATCAACTTTTACGTCATAAACAGTAAAAATATGAACTCAAGATATCTCTCTCTTTTTCATTAGGAGAAACTAACTTTAATCCCTATTATAGTCCCACTTAATTAATAAATTAAAGTAATTAAAATTAATATAATTACTATTTTTTTACAATAATATTATTTAAATTTATAAATTCAAAAATAATTTATCATTAAAAAATATTAATATTAATTTATTAATAATAACAATAACATAATAACGACTAGTTTTTAACGATTAATTTTGCAACGGCTAATTTTGTAATATGATTAGTATTTTTAAATTTTATAAATGAAAATAAATAATTCAAACAAAAATTATTTTATAATGTGAAAACGTTTGAATTTATTTTTTTATGTAAACAAATTTAATTAATTATAATTTAATATAAAAAAAATACATAATATTTAATAATAATTTAATATAGTTATTTATGTTAATTATAATTTAAATAATTAATATAAATTATTAATTAAATAAAAATATAATTATTTAGATAATATTAATTATGATTTAATATAATTATTTAAATAATTAATTAATTACTAATTATAATAAATTATTATAATTAATAATTAATTAATTATTATTTAATATAATTATTTAATTAATTATAATTTAATATAATTATTTATTTTAAAAAAAAACTTACCACATGACAAGTTATCATTTACAATCATAAGTTCCTCTCAGGAAGAATTCTTCTTCCTCCATCCATAAGCAGGAATGCTGCTGTCTTTCTCTCCAACAATTAGAATTCCATTATGTCAGCAAAAGAGGAAATGAAACCTTGAAAAATTGATGCCTTGGAAATACTCTTATGCAGCACTGAAACTCTTTCACGTCGAAGATCCGCCACAACGAAGCTCTGTCGCATGGAAGATTTGACACACTCAAGTTTTGTCATACCGCATTGTGTAGCTTTTAGTGATCTTTTTTATATTTTTATGTTTTGAATTGATTTGTTTATTTTTATAATGGTAAAACATGATGTATTAATACATTTGTGTTTATATTTTGAATTAATTTGTTTGTTTTTAGTATTTTTTTTTTGTATGAATCTTTTAATACAAGTTTGATTTTAACTGAAAATTGAATAAAAATTTATTATAATTAAATTCATATTTATTTTGTATAAAATAAGTTTATTTTGGGATGAAAAAACATAGTTAATATTTTGTTCTATCTTACCGATAGATTTAGTGATGAATAATCCGTCAATAAATATAATTACAGAAAAGCTCTGCATACAAGTCCTAATGACTTGTATGGTTTATAAGTTCATTAACAAATAAAACCCCAAAACGTGCTCCAAAGATTACGTTGTATACACGCTCTATATAGAGATCCCGCGTATATCTAACTACCAAATTTAAAAGATTTGTTTCCTTTTTCGTTTTTGTTATTTGCAGATTTGCTCGTTCTTCTTCTCGTGAAGCTTCTCCTGGTTTCTTCGATCGTTCTTTTCCCCTCCTTTCTCACTCGTTTCTTCTTCGTCATTTACGTTAGTTCCTCTCTTTGTAACTCCAGCTTCGTTTTCTATTTGATTTTTTGTTTTCTGAAATCAAAGTTTGAACTCGTTTTGAAAATAATGGATGATTCAACCTCAGATTGTCAGCTGAATCCAAGCGAAGTGGATTATGAATTTGAATCTAACGAAGTTCCTGAGGTTTAATTTACATAGGATTACTATGAATTTTGTTGCAGTAATTTGTATAGCATTGTGTAGGTGAATAATTCGTGAACATTGACTGTCAAAATAATGCATGAAGATAAATATGTGGATTGAATGTAATGTATTAGTTTTGATTAATTATCTGGAACTTATAGCAGACGATCAGGTGTAGATCAGAACTTTTTTGGGTGTATTTTTGCGGGAAGTGTGGGTGTATTTACAATTTACTGCTTTTTCTGTTATTTTAACTGAGTTGTTGTTGTTCGGGTGTATTATATCAGACATGATTGGGTGTGTTTTTAGTTTTTGACATGGTGTATTCTGCAGCCTGTGTATTTATAGTTTATGGCTTTTATTGTCATTTTAGTTGAGTTGTTGCGGTTCGGTGGGTGTATTATATCAGACATGATTGGGTGTATTTTTAGTTTTTGACATGGTATATTCTGCAGCCTCTCTCTGTTGTTGATGACCAGTTTGTTCCGAAGGTTGGAATGACCTTTACCACTCTTGAAGATGCTAAAAAATTTTACAGGAACTACGCCAAGGCTGCAGGTTTTTCTACAAGAGTTTGGAGCAAAAATAGGAAGGGAAACGAGATTAAGAATCAATTGATTACATGTAGCAGAGAGGAAAAATGGAAATCTAAAATATCTCCGACCGAGAAGACTAATCCGACAGCGGGTTTAAACTGTCCTGCAAGAATTTATATACACACATTGAAGGATGTCGGTGCTTGGATCATTTCAAAGGTTGTGCTGGATCATTCACACCCCTGCTGTCTAAGTAAAGTAGAGATGCTCAAACAGCACAGGGAACTAAGCATGTCCATTTGTCGTACAATAGAGAATAACGAGGAGGCCAGTATCAGACCAAGCAAAACCTACCAATCATTTGTTGCGGCTGTCGGGGGTCACCGCGAGTTAAATTTTATCGAAAAGGATGTGAGGAATTACATTACCAGGGAAGTGCGGAATGTTTCCGAATAAGAAGATGCAAAGGAATTCGGGAAATATTTGTTAAGAATGAAAGAGAAGAATCAGAATTTCTTTTTTGAGCTTGAACTCGAGGAGGATCAATCGATTAAGCTGGCTTTTTGGGCCGATGCAAGAAGTAGAGCTGCCTTTGAGTATTTCGGAGACGTTATTTCATTTGACACCACCTACAATACAAACAGGTAACAAACTGCCCCTGTTTATGATGCTAAATTAATGTATTTTTATGAATCCGCAGCAGAGGTGTATATTGGCTGTTTTTTTGGGTGTATACGAAGCATTTTTTGGGTGTACCTAATGATTTTGCATTCTGCACTATGGTAATTTGTTTCAGGTATAATTTGGTTTGTGGTTCTTTTGTCGGGGTGAATCACCACGGTCAGTCAACACTTCTCGGATGCTCTTTGATGAAAAACGAAGAAATTGAATCATTCAAATGGTTATTTCAATGTTGGCTTCGTTGCATGGGAGGAAACGCTCCGAAAGAGTTTCTCACCGATCAATGCGCATCAATGAAAAGGGCTTTAGAGGCCTGTATGCCAACAACAATTCACCGTTGGTGTATTTGGCACATCATGAAGAAGATACCAAGCAAATTAAACGGGTACAAGGGACATGCAGATATTGAACAAGAAATGAGCCAAGTTGTTAGGAACTCTCATAGCAAAGACTCATTCGATAGGAATTGGAATAATTTTCTGCTAAATTTTGGTCTTATGGACAACAAGTGGCTTTCAGGTAATGTTTGTTAAAAATCTGCAGTAGAGGTGTAAATTGCATGTTTTTTCGGGTGTATTTATAGTCTGTGTTTGGGTGTATTCTGCAGATCTGTATGAAGACCGTCATATATGGGTTCCTATCTATCTGGATCACCACTTCTGGGCAGGGATGAGAAGCACACAAAGGAGCGAGAGCATACATTCATTTTTTAACAAGTTTATCACCCGGAACAGCTCGCTTATTCAGTTCATCAAACAATACGATAATTGCCTCGGAAGCAAGGAGCAAGCAGAGAGAGAATCAGATGCTGCAGATTTTCATACAGTCATACCGTGTGCAACCAAATCCTCCATTGAAGCTCAGTTTCAAGATGTGTACACTCATCAAAAGTTTAGGGAAGTCCAAGCGCAATTCAGAGGAAAGGCGAATTGCATCACCAGATTAATGAATTTCGCTCTAGGCTATTCAGTATACGAAGTCGGAGAACAAGTTTCCAGCTCAATATTCAACAAGTTTGTGGTTACTTACGACTCAGTAGCAGCTGAGGTAAAATGCCAATGCTTATTATTCGAGTCAAGAGGGATACTATGCCGTCACGCACTAAGCGTGTTAAGCTTTGAACGAGTAAGCCAAGTGTCACCTAGATATATACTGGAACGATGGAGCAAGAAGGTAAAGAGGCGACACACATCAAGAGCAGCCACGACGAGCCACTGTTGGAGCCAAGAAGCAAGATGTTTGACCAATTGGTTTTTCGTTCGCAAAATATTTGCGAATTTGCATCCGAATCGGAGGAGCTGACTGCAATTCTGCACCGTGCGTACGATAACGTCATGGCTGAGATGGAATCATTAAAAGCCAAAAGGAAGGGGACATGTTCTTTATCCCACGAAGATGCCAACTTGGAATCCGTTAACGAGCTTCAAAACCCGCCAAGGATTCGAACAAGAGGACGTCCAAAAAATAGGCTAGGTTCAAAGTTGGACAAACAGATTGCAAATGCCACAAAGAAGAAGAAACCGAAAGTTTTAAGCAAGGTAAAAGTAATGTTCTTTAAATTTGTGGTGATTGAATTTATTTTTCTCGTTAATAGTTTAGCTAATATGTGAGTTTGTTATATTCAGATAAACTTGTTTGATGCTGCATTAGTGGTGCATTCAAATTCCAGCCAATATCAAGGACATGTTATGAATTATCAGTTCAGGGTACCAGCAGCAGGGGATAACTCTTTGGGTGTATAGTTACAGAATATGGGTGTAAAAGCACTGTTCTTTTGGGTGTATTTTTGTGAATTTTCTTGTGATTCACATTTTACATATAGATACATATATTTAGGGTTTAGGTTTTTAGGGTTTACAGGTTAGGGGTAAGGGTTTAGGTTTTAAGTGTTTAGGGTTCAGGGTTTTAGGCTCAAAGCATTAGGGGGGTAGATCTCAGGGTGTATATTCAACTTTCTTTGGGTGTAAAAAATCGCAGGTTATGGGTGTATATTTGATTTTATATTTTTCTTCATATTATAGTACCTGTAATTCATACATTTTGAATACAGCACAGACAGTTTAACAGCACAGACAGTTTGGGTGTATATTTAAGCAATCTTGGGTGTATATTAAACTTTCGTTCGGTGTAAAAGTTTATAATTTGTGTTTAGATCTGCCTTGATGTTTTTCTTCATATTTTACCACTTGTAATATAGAGCTTTTGAATACAGCACAGACAGTTTAACAGCACGGACAGTTTAACTATGGAAAAAAATTTCATTGAATAGAAGTTGTTTATAAATGGCAAATTTTTACAACATTTGTTCAATTTACAAACTAGCTAGCAGTTAGATTACTCAGTTTCTATATCAGTAGAATTTATCTGACAAAATGGACTCAATAATACTGAGGATGGTTTGGACAGTCTTATTGCATTACTCGCTCTAATTGCTTGATCTCTCTCTTTATTCATTTCACTGAATAGTATCCGCGAAGCATATTCTACTCTATAGTGGTCCACCTCGTCCTACAATTAAAAAGTATATTCTGTTTAAACAACAATATTAATTCAGTAAAGTAATACAGAGTTATATAGTTTTAAAGACAGTTACCTGTGGCCAATTATCCCATTCATACTTCGCCCTTTTAATGTTTTCGGGCTCAATTAACTCAAGCCACTTCATAACGTAAATAGCACAGTCATAGCTGAAAACGAAGAAAATAAATTACAAATCTCATTTAGGAAAGTTTTATGTTCAGAGTCACAAATTTATACCTTGATTTTTGGCCTGAGATATTAACGTATGTTGCTTTAATTTCCAACTCATTCTCCTTTTTCTTCATAGGTGTCCCGCCGGCATATGCTCTAATTCTTGAAATTACATATCCATTAAAAAACAAAACAAATCAGTAATACACCCGAATGAAATACACCCAAAGGAGAACATACTTACACCCAAAGCAAAACATACATATACCTTATATTGAATTGAAATACACCTATCTATTAAAATAAAGAACACAGAGCCAACTTACAGTGAATTTATTAAGCTGCTTTCTCTCATTGCTTGGAGCTTTCTTGTGTAGCGGGTCAAGTATATAAAATCTCCGCTTTGTTGTATCAATCACCCATAACCATCAATGGTCTGAGTAGCAAACAGGCGCAAAAATCTGAAGGATTGCCACATTTCAACAGTGTGTTATTTTATTTGGCATATAAGTAAAGAACGGTACTAACAAATTTTACAAATGAAAACTTACATATCGATGCGAAGTTAATTTTTTTGCATCTATGAAGGGAATAAACATTGGGTAGTCTTCCACTCTGAATTCTTTATTGGTTTTAGGTGATATGAATTCCCCGTTTGGGTGCTTCGAAACGGCCATGTTCTGCAACAATTGTAAAGCAACAAATGAAATACTGAAAATACATCCAAGTGAATACTTTAAATAAACCCAAATGACTACACAACTTACACCCAATTGAACGTAAAAAATACACCCAAATGAATACAAAAACAGACCCAGTTGATCAGAGAATATACACCCTAAGGAATACAGAAAATACACACAAAAATCGTAGAAGTAACACTTACCACAATATCAGGGGGGAGACAGTATACTTGTTGTCGAAACCTTTTATCATTTTTCTGGTTGAGGATGAGGCACATGGCAGATACAATCTAAAAATATATGCCGAAATCAATTTACATTAATAAACAATGCAGTTAACTTTGGGGTAAAAACATTAATGTTATTCTAATATTACATCAGCTTCTATATAACTTCCTGCCTCGAGCGATGCAAGGTGCATTCTAGACAATATGTATTTATCTTGGGCAATCAGAGTGCACACGTTGTCAAACTCGTTAGTTTTGCCATCTGCGTATGTCTTCACTCGCGTTGCCCAGATGTAGCACTTCTCTTTCATATCACCCGTATTTTGATTTATTCCCGCAGGAGTTTCAAACTTCCCAGAACTTTCTCCGCCAGTCTCCTTTTGAATTTGTGGACTTTTACTTTCTTCTTTCGCCGCACTGCTTGCTATTTTTTGTACCAAATCCTCTAATTGTTCTAGCAAATTTGCAGTTTCTGGAGTTTTTGCCCTGTCTGCCTCCTGCGTTGACGCTCCCTCCTGCGTTGACGCTCCCTCCTGCGTTGCTGCTTCTTCTTGGCTTGAATCAGTCAAGCCAAGGCTGAATGATGGCATTGGATCTGTTTTAGGAACATACGATGCTGTCCGTGCCATCATCATCAGCGCAGCAGCGTCTTCTGCGGCTGGATAACTGCGTGATCATGTATAACGTATTATAAGAGTAATAATATACGGATGATAAGCAAAGATTGATTTTACTCTGATGAACTTACATTTTAGATGGAGCTGGGGAAAGCGTGGGTGTGCTTTCTTCAAGTTGTTGGGGGGGGGTTCAGGAGTGCTGCACAGTTACACAAAATTAATCATGGCGTAAAAAAAACTATTCAGGAACAATATACACCCAAACTGTAACCAAATATACACCCGAACTGTAACCCAATATACACCCAAACTCTAAACAAATATACACCCAATACTATTTCTTAAGTTTTTGTAGTTCCTTCAATTTGTAGCAGAGGGGTTGGTTCAAAATCTGTCTCAGGTGTTTCTTCAAATTCCGGCACAGTGGTTGTTTGGGACACTGGCACAAAAACTTGAATCGGAACTCTAAACAAGAAGAAAAATGAAAGGTTAACAACGCCTTTGAAAATAATAAGGTTATAAGGTTGAAATATTCTTGAAAAACTCACATTGCAAGCCCTTTCGACGGTGTCTCTTCCCTCACAACCATTATATTCGAATCAGCCGGCTCACTGGCTGACTCTTGAACCAGACTCAACCTAAAATACACCCGAACAATTCAAAAGAAAGACATGCTTTGTTTTTTGAGAACTTACATACTTGCAGTTTTTGCTTTTTTTTCCTGCCTTTTTTTTCTCGAATAAAATAATAAAGGGCTTTTTTTTCTAAAAAAAATATATACAGAATTAGAAGTAGAAGGTAATAAAAGAACAAAAGTAACGGTTATTTGAAAGAAAAATTACATGCTCTCTGTCGGCCTGTTTACACTACTTTATTCTGTGTGTCCTTGAGAGGAAAGATCATCACTTCCCAAGTTCACGTTCGGTATTCTAAACAGATTTCATGTTATTCAGACAAAATATGATACAGGTAAATCATGATAACAAGATTTTATTAAATAATGCTTCTTACGTTTCAGAGGAGACATAGCGACCTTCTGTCGATCGCAGGTCAGCTTCCTTCTCCCTGCGAAACAAGAAACAATTATTAGCAAAGAAAACACACTAAAATCTGAAATATACACCCCAACAAGACATACCCCTCTGCAGCAGATTTTTCATTGTTTTCCCTTAACAATTCATCTAGATATTCACTTCCTATTTCATATCTGTCACTACATTCATAAAAGAAGATGTTAACAAAAATAATTATGATGATAGACGGTAATATAGCTTACGAAGTACTGTACCTATCATAGGATTGATCTTCTTCAGGAGATGAATGCTCAACAACAACCTTTTTCTTTTTGGATTGTGTTCTGGGTGGAAAAAACAAGTATGAATCAGAAATAAAAAATTAATTTTATCACAGAATATTATCCAAAGAAGTGCTTACTTTTTTGGTGTTCTTTGTGTCTTTTTCTTTTTTTTTTTTTTGCTTCTTCACCGGTGATGATTCTTCGCTTCTATAAGTTAATAAGAGACACTTCAGTTAATACATGAGATCTTGATAATTAAGCCAAAAGAAAGGAGTAATAATTTCAGAACATTACTCATCAGTTGATTCAGATTCTGAATCAGAATCCTCTTGACTCTTCTTTCTTTTTTTGAAGTCCATTCTGGAAGGCAAACAATCATTATTTAGAACATACTAAAGATATAAAATACACCCAAATGAATGCACAAGATACAACCAACTGAATGGACAATATACACCCAACACAACAAACAAAATACACCCAACTTAATAAACAACATACACCCAACTTCATAAACAAAATACACCCAAATGGTTCCACAAAATACACCCAACTCGATAAAGAAAATACACCTAAGTATGGTACTTACTTTTTCCCCTTTTTGCTGGGTTGTTTTCTTGGTGAATCCTCTGAGTCTTCTTGAGTCTCAGACTCAGAGGTAGAACTGTCACTATCAGTTGTTTCTTTCTCCGAAGACGATGTTGAAATTGCCTTCCTTTTTTTTGTTTTTTTGATTTCTTGTTTTTTTTCTTTTTTCTCTATTTTTTTCATTTTCTCTCTTGTTTGCGCCATCTTTACAATCCCCTGAAACATTAGATATTTTAGTTAGCAGCATTCAGGTAAATAAAATACACCCAACATATTATGTTCACTTACCATATTTTCCCCTCTTTCCGCCGTCATTCTTTCGTTCAACTGCTCCTTACTCCAGTTGGCAATCCAGGGTTTTGGCGGTCTTTCAGCCCTCTTCTTGCCTTTATTTTTAGAAAGATGAAAGTAAATTATCATCAGGACAAAGAGGCAGCCATCAATTGCCTTTTCCTTTTTCTCCTTGTAGTCGGTTATGCCCTTGACGATAAAATTCAAAATATGCCCTCCCCAGTTTCGCTCTGTTATGGTGTCCATCTCAAAAATTGGGGCCAGGTGCACAGGCGAGATTTTGTTTATTGTCGTTGGTAAAAAGAACGCCATCTGTATATAGAGGATGAAAATCCTCTTGAACATTACGCGATCCTCTTCGTTACCAACGCCAATATCCATCATCTCATCTATAAGACTTTTGAGGGTCTTACCCTGGAATCTTCTAAAAATTTCTTTGTCATCCTCAGAAAGTTTCTTATAATCGACTTTCTGAGGAAATAGATATCCTACAAAAAGAAAAACAACATAGTATGAAAATCAGTTCAAATACACCCAAGCATCAACTAAAATACACCCAAGCATCAGTTAATATACAACTATAATTTTTAGCGAGTTACCTGTTGTGTTGATGCCAAGCGCATCACCTATTTTTTTTTTTTTGTGTTATTTTAAAAGAACCGTATCCGATTTCCAGTCTCTTCTCCCCTAATTTGAAGTTGTTAGCCAGCTTCCTTAACACTTGGTGATGCACCTTTAGTGGTGGAATGTGCATCAAGCCACCGAATCCCAAATCCCTGACAATCGTTTTCTTCTCCTCACTCATGTTTCTGAATTTATCACTTAACAAATGTGTTGCACACTTAAGGTCTTTGGTTTGCTGTAAACAAGAATAAAATTATATAAAACTGATTTCTATTATATAAAACTGATTTCATCTAAGACATATATTTGTTCTTACATTTTTTTCAACTTGGTTTCTCGCTGCCATTTTTTCTGAAATGAAAAATACACACATATATATCAGCAAGATACACCCATATATATGAGTCAGATACACCCATAGATATCAGTAAAATACACCCATAGATATGATTCAGATACACCCATATATATCAGTCAGATATCACTCAAACATGCATCAATATACAAGGTCAAGCAATATACACCCATGGACAAGCAAATATAAGAACAGTTGCAACTGCTGACTATTACAGTATATCAGTTCAGAAATATACACCCAACAATTTGTGCCATATACACCCAACAAATTACCTCATATACACCCACCAAACTACGGAATATACCCCCAAAAAATCAGTTACCAGAAGAACTAGAACAACAAGAACAGTAACACCTAGAAGAACTAAGAAGAACAGTGTAACATAAAACCAAGAATAACATTAAAACCTAGAACAAGTAGAACATGATAAACTGTAAAATGAGACGTAGAGCAAGAAGAATAGTAAAACGCACAACAACGTAGAAGAACAGTAAAACCTAGTTCTTCAATTTCGAAATGTGGAAAATATACATGAATGGTAATGTAACGTACCTTGAGTATTATAGCTTTGTTTTCTCTGGAGATTCTTGATCGAGAGTTCTATGTTGTGTTGATGGAATTTTCGAATCTTAGCGACGAGTTGTATATCTTCAGTATCGAATGATGCTCGAAAATGGAATGTTTGCTTTTTCTCTGAATGGCTTTGAGAAGTGGAAGAAGTGGAAGAGTCTGCCATTAAGAGACGGTTTACCCGAAGCGTAACCGTTTGAGTGGAACGCGTGAATGTTACGCTCCATTCAATATAATTCAGTGCGCTTGTGGAATGTTTGTGGGCTGGGGACTTGTATCACTTGTAAGGTCTTATTACTTGTATGTGTAGCAGGCCTGGAATAATTATTAATGCTTTTTGAAATATATTATTGATAAAAAATCTATTGGTAAATTTGACTATAATTAACGACGACAAAAAAATCTATTGAAAAATATAACGCTCTCGGCCAAATAAATTGAAGCAATTATGAAAGAAAAATTTGTCATTGGCAACAAAAATTTGTTGAAAATTACTGACAAACAAATATTTATTAGTAAATTATTATTAATGGACAAAATCTATTAATAATTTTCTCGATAACTAAAAATTACGAAAATCAAATTTGTTTACAAATTTATTTGTAATATACAATTTTCTAGTAGTAATTTGTTTTCAATTTTAGTATCTTTTGAAAAAAATATTTTACAAAAGAACAAAATGAAAAAATAAAATTTTATTGTTTTACTAAGTACTTCCTTTTTCTCTTAACATACAAAATTTTAAAAAAGATTAAAAATAAAAAATTCCAAAAATAAGCATAACTATATTTTAAATTTTAAAAATTAGTATTATCTAATAAAATGATAGACAATATTTTTATAATTTAAAAAGCATCACTGCTTAAAGTTATGACTGTGTTTATAGTATTTTTAATTTTTTTTTATGTTTAAAGGAAAAAGAAACACTATTTTTTTCGGTTTGCTCGTTTATAAAATATTTTTTTCAAAAAATACTAAAATTGAAAACAAATATATTCTCATTAGACTTTAGAGTTACGACTCTCGTTTTCCCCCGTGTGATTTTTTTTCTTTCTTCGAATTGTTATTAATCAATAACTTAGTATTTTTAATGCTAGAAATTTGGATAAATACCTATTTTAGTTTTTGATAATTATTTGTTCACAAGACAATAAAATTTTTGATAAAAAATATTATTTTTGGATTTTGATATTTAATTTTATAAAATTGGTTAGTTTTTTTATTAATGATATTTCTTAAGAACATATTTATATGACACGTTAATTATTAATATATCCGTTATTTAATTTTTATACGTAAAAATAATTTAAAATCATTAATATTTTTTAGTTTTATATACTAAATATAGTTAATGTATTTAAAAAATAAAAAAACACTAAACTGCCTTGACAATGAAACTTTCAAAATTTTTTTTGTCAATTTTAATTAATTTTTAATGGATAAATAAAGTATATAATATATTATGTAGGCTTATTCTATTAATACAGAATAAAAATATTGATAGAAGAACTAATTAATTTCATAAAAATAAAAATTAAAAATAAAAAAAATATTTTTTTTATTAAAAACTTCATTATCTTTTAAAATAATTGTTAGGATAGTTTATTTCAAAATTTATCCTAACAATTTATTTAGATCCAATTGGCTTAATTTATATCTTCTTATTTTTCATATAAAGATAATTGTTTCATTAGATACTTACTCATATATTGTAATTATTTTATTTTTTAATTATTATCGATCACTTTTATTTTAAAGACACATATTAAATTACTATTTGTAAAATCTTGCAAATTTTTTTATAAATATATAATAAATATGAATTTAATTTTGATGCACTTATAATATAAAATTATTTTACACGTGTATTCAATTACATAAAGTTATATTAGTAAAAATAACTACTTTTTACATTGATCGCGTAAATGGTCATCCAAAAAAATAGTTGTGATTACACTACTTTATAATATATTTTTCGCAGTTAGTATAATATATTAAAAACTTGAACTTTATATATTTTTTATAATTTTTTTATTTTGCGACTTTAATATGTGATCTTATGTCTTAACTAAACCCTTGAAATAAAAACATTTTTAATAACTTTGTATTCGCTTATTCCCAAAAATTTATTGCTGAACCAGAAATTATTAAATTAAAATTAAAATTAAATTAAAATTATTGTTCTAAAATTCTAAACGATAACCAAAACTCCAAAAGTATTTTCCCGCCTTTTGGTCATTTCCTTGACTTCAAGTCTTCAACACATGAACACAACAAAACAAGTAAACAACGCAAATCCATCATCACTTACCTCAAAATTCAAATTTCAAAGTCTTTCTCTCCCTTTTCCCACTCTCTAAATCCTGAAACCTTCAACAACCCCCGGTGAAGCACTCAACCAAAGCTCTTTCATTTAGGGTTTCGATCTCCAAAACCCTACACCCTTCATTTCTTCCATTTTTATTCCCAAATTTTTCTACTTTCAAGCGATGTACATTAAGGAGGTTTGCTTGGAAGGTTTCAAATCATATGCGACGCGAACCGTTGTTCCGGGTTTCGATCCGTTCTTCAATGCCATAACGGGCCTGAACGGTTCCGGCAAATCGAACATTCTCGATTCGATTTGCTTCGTGCTGGGTATCACCAATTTGCAGCAGGTTCGAGCTTCGAACCTCCAGGAGCTTGTTTACAAGCAGGGACAAGCGGGGATTACGAAGGCGACGGTTTCAATTGTTTTCGACAACTCTGATAGGAGTCGAAGCCCTCTCGGATATGAAGACCATTCTGAGATTACAGTAACAAGACAGGTTACTGTATTTTAATTTTTAATTTGTTGAATTTATCTGTTTCTGATGCATTTAGATGTTTTGGTTGAATTAAATTTTCTATACTAGCCGTTTATAAGTGGTCGTTTTAATCTTTCGTTAAGTTGTCTGTTAAGAGCTCGCAATTTCTCTTTTGTATACTAGTTATACTTTTGTACATTATTGGCAAACAACAGTTGACAAAAAATAAAATAAAACTTATAGTATGTAATTTTGAAAAAAAAGAAAGCATTATTTTATATGGGTTTTGTTTTTGTCTGTCTAGCTTCTGTATATATATATATTTTTTAGTTCTGGTTAGTTAAGATCTTTTTACAGCTTTGTAATTTCTAATTTCGAAACTATTTAACATAAAAGAAAATAAAATGTTAAACTAAAAAAAGTTGACTTATGGGTTCTAAGATTCATAGTTGTGTGAACTGATTTTCTCATGATACTTTTAAGGTTTCAAGTGGTTGTTCACTGCACTGTTTAGGTAACTATTGCTTCTAAAGTCAGATGATAGTTAGTAATTCTTGTTTTGTATACCTATGTGTTTAATTGACGCACAATGCAGATAGTAGTTGGAGGGAGGAATAAGTATTTGATCAATGGGAAGCTTGCACAGCCTAGTCAAGTCCAGAATCTTTTTCATTCGGTGCAGCTAAATGTTAATAATCCACATTTTCTCATAATGCAAGGGCGCATCACTAAGGTTTTAAATATGAAGCCACCAGAGATATTGTCTATGCTTGAGGAAGCTGCAGGGACGAGAATGTATGAGACCAAGAAAGAGGCTGCTCTAAAAACACTTGAGAAGAAGCAAAGTAAGGTTGACGAGATTAACAAGCTTCTTGATCAGGAGATATTG
The DNA here is from genome assembly GCF_003086295.3 of Arachis hypogaea. NCBI lineage: Eukaryota > Viridiplantae > Streptophyta > Magnoliopsida > Fabales > Fabaceae > Arachis > Arachis hypogaea. The sequence continues at coordinate 124,532,947 of NC_092053.1, read as the reverse complement.
CCTGCATTGGAGAAGTTGAGAAAAGAAAGGATGCAGTATATGCAATGGGCTAATGGCAATGCTGATTTAGATAGGCTTAGAAGATTTTGTATTGCTTATGAGTTTGTTCAAGCAGAGAGGATTAAAGACAATGCTAGATCTGAGGTGGAACAAGCAAAATCAAAGATAACCGAGATTGATGAAAGTGCTAAGAAGGCTCAGGTAGAAATAAAGGAAATGGAAACAAAAATAGCTCAGTTGACTTCTGAAAAAGAGGCAAGAATGGGTGGAGAAGTGAAATCTCTCTCAGATAAAGTAGATGCACTTTCTCAGAGTCTTGTCAAGCAAACATCTGTGTTAAATAATAAGAAAGACACTCTCCGAAGTGAAGAAACCAACAAGGATAATGTAAGTAGGAAGTAATTTTGATATTAACTTTGTTTGGTACTAATGATTATAGATTCATTTAAATGCTAATTTTAAAATGTCCATTTTGTGAACCTGATATTTGAGTTTAAACCCTGGATATTTTTAAGATTGAGAAAAATATTGAAGAACTGAAGCAATCTGTAGAAGAGAAGGCCAATGCTGTTAAAAAAGCTGAAGAGGGAGCTGCAGATCTTAAAAAGAGGGTCGATGAGCTTACTAAGAGGCTGGATGAGCATGAGAAAGAATATCAGGTACCATAAGCATATATTGGTTTCATGTTCACAACTTTCTCATGTCAATGGGTAGACTATCAGGTTGAGGTGGATTTTTTGTATTCTATTGCTCAAAACTATTGGCAGGGTGTTATAGCTGGCAAGAGCAGTGGGAATGAAGAGCAATGCTTAGAGGATCAACTAGCTGATGCAAAGATAGCAGTTGGGAGTGCTGAAACAGAACTGAAACAGTTGAAAACCAAAATTAGCCATTGTGAAAAGGAACTGAAAGAGAAAACTAAACAATTAAGGTCAAAGCGTGAAGAAGCTGTTTCTGTAGAAAATGAGCTTGCCGCTAGAAGAAAAGACGTGGAAAATGTTAAGATCGAATTGGAGTCTATTCCATATAAAGAAGGAGAGATGGAAGCTCTGCAAAGGGTTAGATCGGCTTTGTTTTGCTTCTATTCACTTCTCTACAATCTAACAGGGTTAGCACTAAGATATTTTCGTCTATAAAAAAACTTTTCAGGATCGTGCATCTGAGATGGATTGTGTACAAAAGTGGAAGGATGAAATACGCAATATTTCGGCATACTTGTCAAATGTTGAATTCACGTATTGTGATCCTGTCAAAAACTTTGATAGATCAAAGGTGAAAGGTGTCGTTGCAAAACTCATCAAAGTAAAGGATAAGTCCACAATGACTGCCTTAGAGGTTGGATAGCATGATAACATTATTTTTTTGGTGAACACGTATGATAACATTTATCTGAATTTGTTAGTAAAAATTCATTTATATGTTAATCCCATAGTGCATGTTTACTTTCAGGTTACAGCAGGTGGAAAGTTGTTTAATGTTGTTGTTGACACAGAAGATACTGGAAAGCAGCTACTACAGAATGGCAAACTTAGAAGAAGAGTGACAATCATACCCTTGAACAAAATACAATCCTATAGTGTTCCCGCTAGAGTTCAACAAGAGGCCGCTAGATTGGTTGGTCTCTGCAACTTTTATCTCTCACTTAGTTTTTATTTTTATTTTTATTTTTTTTCTTTATCTCATTAATTTGCATTCTGACTGACTTGATTCCTTACCTAACTTTGCTGACGATTTTTCATACTTGAATTTCAGGTGGGGAAAGAGAATGCTGAAATAGCACTTTCTTTGGTTGGTTATGAAGAAGAATTGAAGGTGCTACTCCTTGAATTTATATTTATATTAATATTAATATTCCCTGCTCCACACAACTGCAAAAACTAAGTCTTATTCCCACTAGATGGGTCAGCTAATAATTTTTTTTCTGTTCGTGTTCCCTTTTTACCCTCCCTCCAATCTGAATGATATATAATAGAATCATTGGTACTGAAAGCAGTTTCAATGCCTTTTCAATTTGTACGAAACATCTCTAGTTTTATTTTGAATTTCATATTACGGACATTTTATTCAGCTGCTAAAAAAAATTGTTGCATGCTTATTTTTTACTATATTTTGGGGGGTAAAAGAATTGCTGTTCTTTCCCCTAAACTTTGTTGGAAAGATGTTGATTGAAGCTGTCTTGAACACAAAATAAGCTAAGCCAAACTCAATCAACTAATTTGATGCTGAGATTGAACTTTTTTTTATTTTGGATAAACTACTCAGTTTTGTTTTTAATTTGTACTTTTGTTTCAGAGAGCAATGGAGTACGTTTTTGGTTCAACTTTTGTTTGCAAGACCATGGAAGCTGCAAAGGAGGTAATTGATGAAAACTATCTTTTGCTGCTTAGGCTTTCTACACATTACATGTGCATCCCCCCCCCCCCCCCCCCCCCCCCCCCCCCAAAAGAAAACCATCTTTTCCCTATTCTTTACTTTGCTAAATATGCAAATCTTCTATGAAGAAGTGTTTGGTGACTACATGCCCACCTGTATATGCTTCTCTTAGAATACTATAGTTTTTGTAAATATGCTGTTCTCTTGGATGAGTCTTCGTTTGTTTCCACTAGTAGATACTTTGTCTATTTGTTGAGGATTTTACTCTCCTATATGCATGCTCAATTTGGGTTGCACTTTGTGAATGTTAGGTGGCATTTAATCGGAATATTCATACAACAAGTGTCACTCTTGAAGGAGATATATTTCAGCCAAGTGGCCTTTTGACTGGTGGAAGCCGAAGGTATGCCATTATCTGGTTTCATGAAAGTGAAAATGAAAGTATGTATTAATTCACTTGGAGAACATGTCAGTTGAGATCTTCCCCCTTTGATATGGTATATGTAACTGGGAAAAAGAAAAGAAATTGGAACTCATTGCTCATGGTATTCAAGGGACCTTGGTCTCTAACAATTCCCCCTTAACACATCTCTGCCTAGTCTCTATTCCTACCATGCTTTCCCTATCCCAACTTTGGGAATTCAGTGTAGTGACAAGCTCTCGATTTCTTCTGTTATGTTGCCACCAGCCCTATTTTTGTTTTTCCTCAGATATACTCTTGTTAAAATATTTGGCACTAGGCGACATTTATATCTCAGGGAAGTTATAACGTATGATCAATATGAGGGGATCTAACAGAATTCTCATAAGGAAGATCAAGAGAAAACATGTATAAAAATGATCTTTCAAGCTCCTATAAAAGTGAAATTTTGAACAGGAGTTAGATGAAGATAAATGGTAAAATTGGCAAATAGGAGAATCCTGAAAAGAATTAAGCTGAAAATGTCTTCTAAAACCACTAGAATGAGGAACATTTCTACATAAGTATACCCTCAAGTTTTGAGTAAGGCCTATTAGTCTATCACCATGACTAATGAAAAATAAAATAAACCTTGCCAGATAAACTTCCAAGGACTAGCATGAGTAGCTTTGTCCAATACTCTAATTGAAAGTGTTAAAAATGCATAGAATTTTTTGACGTATTTTACTATGAGGTTCCATTGTCTTTTGTGTATGATGATATTATGAGAAATTGTAAGCATTTCTTGTAACATTGTGCTGGCTTTGACAAAACAGGGGTAGTGGTGATCTTTTGAAGCAACTACATGATTTGGCTGAGGCTGAGTCAAAACTTTCAGTGCACCAAAGAAGGTTATCGGAGATTGAAGAAAAGGTAGATCCCCAACACTGCTTTTTCCAATAAAATATGGAAACCATAGTAGTCAATCTCGGATATTGCTGCATCCTGGACGTCCCAAAAACTGTAATGTTGGGATCCCGGGACGTAGGATGGCTGGGATTTGAACAAAGGTAGAGGGACATTGTGATATATATATATACATAACATGCATATTGTATATACATTTTTTTAGATAAAAGTAGCAAAATCTTAAGTTCTATATTTCATAATAGTTCCATAATCCATACTAAATAAATTCATTACCCATAAATTGTAATTTAAGTTGTCAATGATCAATCATCTTCATAGAAGGGCAATGAATTTACCCATATAGCCTCTTTAAAACCATTGTAGATGGTGCTTATATGGGGGCAAAACCGGTTTCTGCACCTGTTATAAGATCCTAGCAGAATTTGTCGAGAAAGGTTGGGGTTTTGGCCGAGATCTCACTAGGATTGGATCTTGTCTGGGATATTTGGGATGAAAAAAACGGAGATTTCATCTGATCTCGTATCAAATGCATGCTAAGGATGGGATGGGACTTGATATCCAGCTGAGGTCTAATGAGATTGATTGCTATGATGAAAACATGCCTATAAAACTCTAACATAGGCATGGGTTTTAAATTGTAAAAAATGAAAACTCAATTATAAAGTGGCTATGATTTCATTAATACATCCATGTTAAGTTAACTTAAAAGAATGATGATATCTAGTTTACATGGGTTGTGTTAGGGTCATTTACTAGATGTTAAGATGTCAAATAGTAGGTCCATTTATCATGCTTTTGAGAAATACCCCTTCAATGAAATTTATGGTAGAGATTTTCTATGAAATAATTAGATGCATTAGGGTTTAATTTTGATGCACTGTAGCATAAAAGGTTTTACACATCCGTCCAATCACATAGTTTCTTTTGAATGACTATTTACATAGTTATGTAAAAGGTAGTTATTTTTGCTACATGACGTTATGTGATTGGATATAAGTGTAAAATTATTTTACACTAACAGTGTATCAAAATTAAATTGTTATTATTCTTGTTGTTATTTAAAAATAGAGAAGAATTTATCCTCCTAATAGATATTCTTATACATACTTTAGGTTCAGGGAAGAAGAAGAAAAAAGAAATAGTTTGACTGATTAAAATTGCATCAATCACTTTCTCTTTATCTGTTGAAATCTTCTTCATAATACATAGTAGATGATGACCACTGGGAGGAATTCATAAATAATTGTATGTTCAAAAGACAATGATTCAGATTCATCACTTAAAGCTTACTGATCTTTTACTCTTAGCAAAGCTATCAAATTGCTGCATGCATATCAACTTTTTTACTTCAGAATGAAATGTTATATTTGGGTGTGGATAAAAAAAGTGGTAATTCCTTAGTGAGATTTCATTTGTAAAGCTTTCCAATCAATGATGTTTTGACAACAAGAATTCCAAGAGCTGGAAGAATACAACAACAACAACAAAGCCTTATTCTACTAGGTGGGGTGGATCAAACGATGCTATTGAGCTCTATCACTATCATATATCATGTCTATAGTGAAACTGTTTCAAGAAGATAAAATCTGCACATTTAATATTGGGGCGAAGAGGTTAAACAATAGTGGAGGGAATATGTGGAAGTTATTTTGTTGTTTTGATTTAGTATATGTTAAGCCTCAGATATTGTCTTACCATATTTACAAAGACAGCATAAAAAAAATGGTCCTCTTATCCATGGAAATGACCCCATCATTTTGCTTTTCTTGTGAATATATGTTGATAGCTGCTCTTACTTTTGATAATGATGTTGATTCTAGTTGTCTTCTTTTTATTTTTTTGGTTGGAAAAAAGGGGGGCGGGGGTTGGGTAGGTGGGCAGGGGTGCTATTTCTTTTCTAGTAAGCTTATGATTCCGAGATAAATTTCAATCTCACAGTTCTTTGTGCTTGGCCTTGAATCTTGTGTAATGCAGATTACAAAGCTTCTCCCTCTTCAGAAAAAATTTAAAGACCTCAAAGCACAACTAGAACTTAAATCATATGATCTTTCATTATTTCAGAGCAGAGCTGAGCAGAATGAACATCATAAGGTTTTGTTCCTTTCTTTTCATTCCAAAATTTGACCCCGTACTAGACACACTAATTTTACCTTGATTTCGTCAATTTTTGGGTTCTTTTTTCTTCATGTTATATATCTCTGTCAACGTGCTTCCTTGCTTGTTTCTCTTTGTAGCTTGGGGAGTTGGTGAAGAAGCTTGAGCAAGAACTTGAGGAAGCAAAAGTTGCAGTAAAAGAAAAACAACTTTTTTATGAAGAATGTGTCAAGACTGTTTCATCCCTTGAGAAATCAATCAAAGAACATAACAGTAGTCGAGAGGGTAGGCTGAAGGAATTAGAGAAAAAGATCAAGTCAATCAAATCCCAAGTGCAATCTTCTTTAAAAGACCTGAAGGTAATTCTCAAAATGTTTTCTCATCATCATGATTCATTTGAAATTATTTTTATTTATTTTTTTTTTACATTAGAAAATTTGAAATGTATTAGTACAAGTAAATAATGCCATTCCTAGTGTGATAGTCGGTTCAAATCTTGGAATGAATGGTTGGGCTCTACACAAAGGTCTATGGCTTATAGTCTATTCCTTATATCTTGGCTACACACCGGAGATCGCTTATGCCTGAAACAGAATCTGTACATAATTATAAGATATATACAATCAACTATTGTATTATAACAATTCCTAAAGATTTTATCTGATCCTATAATGTCCTAACTATTTTATTCACAGATTCATAGATATTCTAACACCCATAATGTGGCTCAAGGTGCAACGAAACTTCTGATGTGTCAAATTTGACAATTTGACACATAGATATTCTAACACCCATAATGTGGCTCAAGGTGCAACGAAACTTCTGATGTGTCAAATTTGACAATTTTTCGAAGTGCCTTCTTTGCTAACTACTGTCATTTTGGGGATATATTGGCTTTGATCCTTTGACAAGGTAGTCAAAGGCGTAAGGCACCTTTAAGACAGTAGGGGCTCATAATGTCTAGTTAAAAATATGTGTTCTCCTGCTGAAGAGTTCTGATCCATATAGAGTTAATACACAATACTTTCAGCTGCTAACCTATAGCTGGGCTAACCTAATCTAGGATATAATTACATCGTTACGGCTGCACAAGCTTGTAGAGTTTGATTACATAATTACAGATGCACAATACCACAGAATTTGCAGATTTGAATGGGCAAATATTCTCTTGCTGGAATATCTACTAATTTACCGGCAAATATGCCATAATATCCAATCAATTCTATTGACATACATGTCTTGAGGCAAGAGGCACCAGAAAGTGCACACCTCACTAAAGAACAGCATTACAGTGTATATATATATCAAGTACATTCTAGAGTTAGGTGTGGCTTTGATTATATTGGGATTTGGTCTTGCATTTGTCTTTTATCTAATGTTTGGTAATGCTGCTATTTTTATGGCAGCCTTGATTTGTATTTCAAGAAATTCATTGATCTTTTATCCAGCCCTGCCCATCTGTTTTTGAGGGACAATTTGGAATTTGAGTACTAAAATATTTGAAGTTTCCATTCTAGATTGTGGAATTCACTATAATTTGCAACTGGTATTTTTCTTATTGTAATCCAAAGATTAAGAAAAGGAGACTTGTGATGGATAAATTGTTAGAAGCATGCTTGGATTGCTTAGAGAAGACTATTAGATAATGCTTCTCTAACAATTTCTCTAACAATTTGCCTGCTGGTTTGCAGGGACACGATAATGAAAAGGAGAGACTTGTGATGGAAATGGAAGCTGTTATCAAGGAGCAAACATCCTTGGAGAATCAACTAGCTTCTTTGATAACACAGATCAGTAATCTTGCATCAGAAGTAGAAGAGCAAAGTTCTGCAGTAAGAATAGTTATTTATATTGTTTAGATTTCTTCGTGAACAAGAGTTGTGGCCTCAAACTTTCCATGTGTAGGTTGATTCTGCAAGGAATGATCTTGATCAAGTTCAGTCACAGCTGAACTCAGTTCGCCTGAAAATGAAGGAATGTGACAAGGAAATCAGTGGTATTATGAAGGAGCAGAAAAAAATTGAAGATAAACTTAGTGAGAGTAATCTTGAAAGGAAAAGGATAGAAAATGAGGTAATAATTTATTTTCTCATCTATGCATTTGGAGGTGCCTTGCTAATGAAGAAATTCCTTATTGTTATTCTAGGTAAAACGGATGGAGATGGAACAGAAAGACTGCTCTGTGAGAGTGGATAAATTGTTAGAGAAGCATGCTTGGATTGCTTCTGAAAAACAGTTGTTTGGTAGAAGTGGAACTGATTATGATTTTTCTTCCCGTGATCCTGGTAAAGCAAAAGATGAACTTGAAAAGCTTCAAGCTGAACAGTCTGGGTGTGTTGACGTGATAAACTGACTTACTGTTATAATAATAATAAATGTTTTGTGCAACTATGATTATTATATTGTTAAAGGATTTCATGTAATTTTTCCCTTAGGCTTGAGAAACGGGTCAACAAGAAAGTAATGGCAATGTTTGAGAAGGCAGAAGACGAGTACAATGATTTAATGTCAAAGAAAAACATAATCGAGGTTTCTTTTTGCCCATCTATTTCAATAATTTGCCACATTTCTTGCATAACTGGTTATTCTATCATTGTGTTGTACAGAATGACAAGTCTAAAATCAAGAAAGTGATCGAAGAGTTGGATGAGAAAAAGAAGGAGACGCTAAATGTGACCTGGGTCAAAGTAAACACGTGAGTTTTTTCCACCACTTCATATATGCCCCTTACTCCATCTATTCTACATGCTTTTCAATTTGGCAATGCCTTTTTTTCCCCAGTGATTTTGGATCCATATTTTCTACACTACTACCGGGTACAATGGCTAAGTTAGAACCTCCAGAAGGATGCAGTTTTCTTGATGGTCTTGAGGTTCGGGTTGCATTTGGAGGTGTTTGGAAACAGTCATTGTCTGAATTAAGTGGAGGTCAGCGATCTCTGCTGGCACTTTCTCTGATTCTGGCACTGCTTCTATTCAAACCTGCTCCACTATACATCCTTGATGAGGTATGCTTTGCATGAATTGTGATTCCTCCACCACCAGCAAGAACCTTAGTATCATATTGTTATTAGAACTGGAAGAGGCATAATTTAGTTGGCAATAGTGAAATAATCTTTGACTCTGCAAAAAGTACTGCCTTTAATGATGACCGATGAGCATATGGGTATTGTCCTTGTTAGAATTTGAAAATTTTATGCTTATTATTTTGAATTCTATTTCGCTTCCCATTGCGCTTTCGAATATAATGTTTTTCAACTTATTTGATAAATCATTCCACTAGTAAATGCCAATGGCCCTTTGATTTGTTCACTTTGCAGTTAAGAATTTAATTATTGCATGGTACTTTTCCATTTCCGTCCTCAATGTAAAACCAGTCAAAGCAATTTATTGGATATATTACAAAAATAATTATTTATTACCTTAAATTCAGCCAGAAAGAATATTGTTAGCTTGAGTTTGGAGATTGATCTATTGAGCTTCTGCTTTTTGGTTATTGAGAATGTAGGAGGTGTTGGTTTTCAACTTTTCATGTCTTTATTCTCTACTATTATTAATTATTAATGTATAAAAGAATGACCAAATAAAAAATAATTGAGAATCCAAAACTAAAATAACTTATATTTTATGAGTATTAAAAACAGTTACATCTTTTCCTTTTTTTCCCCCTCTCTATATTGTACTCTTACCTTGCGAGTTTCATCTTAATTCACTGCCATTCCCCATTTGGTTCGTTCTTTCTATATTTGAAGATTTCCTTTCGGAGTTAATTTTCTAATTGCTGCAGGTTGATGCGGCTCTTGATTTAAGCCACACACAGAACATCGGGAGAATGATAAAGACTCATTTTCCACACTCCCAGGTAAACAAAAAGGACTAGTTTTTATAGTGGTGTAATTTCCTTGAACTCATTGAATCCTTTATTTTTCTAATTCCAAAAAATGAAACCCAACCAAATTTATCTCCAAGTTTATTAATACTAATAACAGTAGTTTGTCTTGGTTAGTTGGTTGACACTCAAATCAGTAATGCTTCCAACAATTTTCATTCGTTTTTATTTTTTTGAGGGAAACAACTAAATTCATATAGTTTCCAGATTTTCAGAAAGTGTCTGTTCAGCACTCATTGAATTGAATAGCCTCATGTCTTTTGGTTTCTTGTTTTGCAGTTTATTGTTGTTTCACTGAAGGAAGGAATGTTTAATAACGCAAATGTTCTTTTCCGGACAAAATTTGTCGATGGTGTTTCAACAGTCCAGCGAACTGTTGCTGCTAAGCAAAGCAAGTGAAATATTGGGATTATTGGTTCAATCCTGCAAATGAGTTCATCTTGCTAGAAAAAGAAAATGTTCATTCAACTTGTGAACAACAAACACTGTAAGGCTCTTATGTATTAGTATTTGTAGAGTAAGAACTTAATGTTGGACCTGGTTTAAGTAAATCCATACTGATCCATTTCAGATGGATTATAATCATCGATGTAAAAGTGTATGGAGAGTTTTGCTGTAAAATATAGTTTAATTTTCTTGTATTCATACCCTGTACGCAAGCCTTAGCCAGTGGTTTCGAAACCAGCTAGCCAGTGCACCTTGCATGAAATGCACCTTGGTTTCGAAACCAGCCAGTGGCTAGTAGTGGTTAGGTTAGTTAGAACCCCTACCCGTGTGGGTGTGTATCTAAACGCCCTCTGCGCACCCTTTCAGCACTCCTCTGGCTTAAAAAATCACCATTCATAAAATTATTTATATGCAATATATTAAATTTAATATTTACGATAATATATAAAAATTTATAGTATTTAAAATATGAAAATATAAAGTATAAACAACTTAATAACTTTTTTATATTTTGACAAAGCCAAGCAAGTCTAACCAATTAGTTAGGTTAATTTGCAAATATGGATTTGACTAAATAATAAATTTAAGACTTTTATAGCTGCTTGTATCTAGACATGTGACAGATCAAGTAAGGTTAGTCGGAGCACCAGTCAGCTGTCAATCTTTGACAAATTTCTGACCTCTTTCCACTCCATGAGTAGTGCAAGTCCTTGAGAAAAGAAATGTAAAAATAAATGACGAAGATGAGTAGTGTAGCTTTTCTCCCCGCAAGAAAAGGGTTGTGCTATGGTGCTGAAAGTAATTTTTTTCAGTACATGCTGAAATGAAGTGGTACGAAGTAGTTATAATCGGGGACAATAGCTGATGTGCAGTAGATGAGTGACAGTCATTCGGTAGTTGGAGAAAAATAATTGGTCATGTTTGCATGATAAATTAATGCATAGTTGAGAGATTAATGGATTGTTAAGGGAGATATTTTATTTTCTAATTTTGGGTATGGCCAAATTAGGGGTGGTAATAGGTAGGATATAATAGGGTTTGAATCTAATCCTAATCCTATCCGTAGATTAAGAATATTCTAATTCTAACCCTATTCATTCTTAACCTGCGGGTATTCGACCTACCCGCAGGGTACTAAAAAGATGCAGTATTATTATGTATCTTGATGATAATTTAGAATAGAATTGATTTTTATGAAAAAAAAAACGTAGTAAATTATCAATTAATGATCTTCTCTTAATAGCTAAGGATCGTTTGCATTCAGTGAAATTTTTGGTTCAATATCCACTTGAAATATATTTATATAAGTATATAACATATACATATATACGGTGCGGGTTGGTCGGGTAGAGTTGAGGCTCAATCCGCACGAGAACCCTACCTGCACCTTATCCTACCCACTGTAGATCGGATTAGCAACCATATCCGATTGAGTTGAATCGGGTTGGATACATACGGATAGGATTCATGTTGTCACCCCTAATCGCCGTACTATCTAGATCATGAAATACTCTTTTGGACATACAAATCAAATTGGGCCATGAAATGCTTTTATAGTAACAATAAACAAAAAATATAAAGCCTAGAATAAGGATTTTTTATTTTAATAAATAAATTAATTATAATAATTACTAAAATAAATAATTTAAAAAATATTTACTGAAAAAATATCTCTTTCTTATCTCGTTTACACTGTAAACAAGATAATTTTGCACGTATCTCATTTACAGTGTAAACGAAATATATAAACGAGATATGTATATTTTTTTAATTTTCGTATATCTCATTTACACTGTTATTTAAAATCGTCCATCTTCTCTATTATTTGAAACATTCTATTTTTAAAAGTTTGATCTAATTTATATTATTAATATTTTTTATTATTTTTAAAAATTATATTTAATTATTTATAAATACATATATCTTGTTTATACCGTAAACGAGATATACGAAAACTGAAAAATACACCTGTTCATACCCTGACCCAACGCTAAGGCCTAGGATCCAAGTAAAAAGGCCCAACCCAAAAGAGTTGAGCCTCACACTACACAAACTAGATGCCACGAAGTCGGCTATCTTCACGACTTGCTCTAAAGAAGTCGGTACGAGGATCAGCTGGCAGATAAACCCTCCCTCAAGAGGATAACTTCCCCTAGAATCTCTCTAACCACTTCCAAGAGCCATATCTCAACCATTCTAAGATAAAGGGACAGTTATTCCCCTTAAAAGGTGGAACTACTCCAACGGTGGTTATTGGTTCACCACTATAAATACACTGACACCTCTCAGGTATCTCTAAGCCCAATACTCTCTAGACCTGCTCACACCCTTGCTGACTTAGGCATCGGAGTGTCTTTGCAGGTACCACCCCCCGCTCGTTCATACTCACAAGTCGGACGGAGGCCCTCAAGGCGTAGACCCGCTCGAAGGATTCCTTCCTCAGACGATTGGGCCAACCTAGCAAGTCCAGCCCACCATCTCCGGTTACCCATCGTAACATTGGCGCCGTTGCCGGGGACCCGAGAGATCAACCAGTGATGGCGGACGGATCCCCTGAAGAGGGTCATGCAGAATCAGATTCCGAACAAGAGAATCTGGATATCGGAAACAATGATGCAGACCTGACCCTCCACCAGGAAACCAACGATCAGCACAGAGAAGGTACCTCCGGAGTCAAAAATCCGAAGGTGAATTCCTCAGAAGGGCGCGAATCGGAGAAGGATGGATAGTCCCATGCAACTGAACTTATGGGATTAGTCCATGTCCACCAAAGCCGCCTGGAACAATTGGAACAGGAACGGGAGCAACAAAGGGAGACCGAAAAGAACCTAAAAGAGGAGATGGAACGGCGAAAAGAGTTAGAAAGAAAACTCTTGAAGTTAGAATCCTCCCTCAAAGGTCGGAACTCCCGCGACGATCGAGAAGAGTCGCCCCTAGGAGGGAAAGACCCCTTCAGCGAGGACATAATGAGGGCAAAGGTTCCGAGGAACTTCAAAAGCCCCGATATGGACCTCTATGACGGATCCAAAGCATCACTTAAGCAATTTCAAAAGTCGAATGTATCTGGCTGATGCTTCTGACGCTACGCGATGCAAAGCTTTCCCGATAACCTTGTCGAAAGCGGCGATGAAGTGGTTCGACAGCCTCCCTCCGAGGTCTGTCACCAGTTTTGAAGACCTCTCAAGGAAGTTTTTGATGAGGTTCTCTATCCAGAAGGACAAAGTAAAACATGCGCCAAGCCTCCTGGGGATAAAGTAGGAGGTCGGAGAATCCTTACGAACCTATATGGAAAGGTTCAACAAAGCATGTTTAGAAATCCAAGACCTGCCCACCGAGGCAGTCATTATGGGGTTAGTCAATGGGCTTAGAGAAGGCCCCTTCTCACAGTCCATATCAAAAAGACACCCCACCTCCTTAAGTGATGTACAGGAAAGAGCTGAAAAGTACATCAACATGGAGGAGAATGCTAGGCTGAGAGATTCGAGTTGGCGACCTGGGCATCTCCCCTCAACAAAAGAGAGGGAGAGGGAGCCCAAGAAGAAGGAAGAACTCGGTCTCGACTGACCAAGGAAATATCACTCTTATACTCCTCTAAAGGTTTCCATAGTGGATGTATACAGAGAGATTTGCAATACTGAAAGGCTGCCACCTCCCAGGCCCATTAAAAATAAAAAAGAGGGGAGCCGCAGCGACTACTGTGAGTACCATAAAATATATGGTCACTCGACAAATGACTGTTATGACCTTAAAAATGTGATAGAAAAGCTGGCTAGAGAAGGCTGGCTCGACAGATATCTCTTAGAAAGGTCAGACGGTCATGGGAAGAGAAAGCGAGACGATATGGATAGAAGAGACCCACCACCGCAGACTCCGGAGAGACATATCCATATGATCTCAGGAGGATTCGCGGGAGGGGGACTCACCAAGTCCTCTCGCAAAAGACATCTCAAGCGAGTCTACCAGGTCGGAGGAGAGTCATCCGACCTCCCCACCATTTCATTCACAAGAGAAGATGGACAAGGAATAATCCCTGGGCATGATGACCCAGTGGTAATTACTATGATCCTAGCCAATGCCCATCTCCACAGAACCCTAGTAGATCAAGGGAGCTCAGCGGACATCCTTTTCAAGCCCGCTTTTGACAAACTAGGGTTGGATGAGAAAGAATTAAGAGCCTACCCCGACACCTTGTACGGACTAGGCGACACACCGATAAGACCACTAGGATTTCTACCCCTACACACTACCTTTGGAAAAGGGGAAAAATCCAAAACTCTGAGTATAGACTTCATAGTCATCGACGTAGGGTCAGCATATAATGCTTTGATCGGCAGAGCTACCCTTAATCGACTCGGAGCGGTGGTGTCAACTCTGCACCTTTGCATGAAATTCCCGACCCCAGCAGGAATAGCAACGGTGAGGGGAGATCAGAAGTTGGCAAGAAAGTGCTACAATGAAAGCCTGAACCTGAGGGGAAAAGGCAAAGAAGTCCACACCATAGAGCTCGGCGGTGCAAGGGCCCGAGAAGAGCTGCGACCACAGCCGGGAGGAAAAACTGAGGAAACATAGGTCGGCGAAGAGGAAGGAAAAAACACCAACATAGGAGCCAACCTAGGGGAAACCCTAAAGCAAGGGCTGATTAAGCTCCTAAGAGACAATTCCGACCTCTTTGCCTGGAAAGCCTCCGACATGCCCGGGATAGACCCCGAGCTTATGTCCCACAAGCTCTCGGTATACCCAGGGTCCCGACCTGTACAACAGAGAAGACGCAAGCTCGGCCCAGAACGAGCCCTAGCAGTGGAAGAGCAAGTGCAGGCACTCTTAGAAGCCGGCTTCATAAGAGAAGTTAAATATCCAACATGGCTAGCCAATGTAGTGCTAGTCAAAAAACAAAATGGCAAATGGAGAGTGTGTGTCGACTACACCAACTTAAATAAGGCATGTCCCAAGGACCCTTATCCACTACCAAGTATTGATACCCTAGTAGACTCTAGCTCGGGATATCAATACTTATCATTCATGGATGCCTACTCGGGGTATAACCAAATCCCGATGTATGAGCCCGACCAGGAGAAAACATCATTCATCACGCCCAGAGCTAATTTCTGTTACGTGGTCATGCCATTTGGATTGAAAAATGCGGGGGCCACATATCAGAGGCTGATGAATAAGGTGTTCGCTTCTCACCTTGGAAGCTTAATGGAAGTCTACGTCGACGACATGCTGGTGAAAACCAAGAAAGAGGCCGACCTCTTAACAGACCTCTCGCAAGTCTTTTACACCATAAGGTCACACGGGATGAGGCTAAATCCCGCAAAGTGTACCTTCGCGGTGGAGGCTGGAAAATTTCTAGGGTTTATGCTAACACAAAGGGGGATCGAAGCAAATCCCGATAAGTGTAGAGCTATCCTGGAAATGAAAAGCCCGACTTGCTTAAGAGAGGTCCAACAGCTAAACGGCCGACTTGCATCCCTCTCCCGATTCTTGGCAGGATCAGCACTAAAATCCCTTCCACTGTTCTCCTTATTGAAAAAGGGATGTCAGTTCAAGTGGACTCCTGAATGCGAAGAGGCGTTCCAGGAGTTCAAAAGATTCTTGAGTCAACCTCCGATACTGACCCGACCTGTAGTTGGAGAAGACCTCGTCCTATACTTATCTGTAGCAGACAAGGCTGTCGCGTCAGCCCTGATAAGAGAAGAAGAGGTCGGTCAGCATCCAGTGTATTTCATCAGCAAAGTTCTACAAGGCCCCGAGCTAAGGTACCACAAACTAGAGAAGTTTGCCTACTCCTTAGTGGTAGCCTCACGAAGGCTACGGCCTTACTTTCAAGCTCATACAATAAGAGTCCGCACGAACCAACCCATGAAGCAAATCCTCCAAAAGACGGATGTTGCAAGGAGAATGGTTCAATGGGCAATAGAGCTCTCCGAGTTCGATTTGAAGTACGAAACTCGGATAGCAATCAAAGCTCAATGCCTCACCGACTTCATAGCTGAGTACGCGGGAGACCAAAAGGAAAAGCCAACTACATGGGAACTCTATGTAGATGGATCCTCAAACAAGACAGGAAGCGGCGCAGGCATAATATTGGTCGATGAAAGGGGAACCCAAATAGAGGTTTTCCTCAAATTTGAATTCCCAACTTCAAATAATCAGGCAGAATATGAAGCCCTGACTGTTGGATTAAAGCTAGCAGAAGAAGTCGGTGCAACAAAAGTGATGGTATATAGCGACTCCCAAGTGGTGACCTCCCAGATAAGTGGAGAGTATCAGGCAAAAGACCCAAATATGAAGAGGTACTTGGAAAAAACTCTGGAGCATCTTGGGCGCTTTGCGGAAACCGAGATCAAACATATAACTCGGGATCTAAATAGCAGAGCAGACGCCCTATCCAAGTTAGCAAGTACCAAGCCAGGAGGGAATAACAGAAGCCTGATCCAAGAAACTCTCCAGGAACCTTCCGTGGAAAAAACAGAAGAAAGGCAAGTGGTCCTTGAGGTAACCGGATTAAGCCTCGGATGGATGAAACCATTGGTCGAATATATGAAATTCGACATCCTCCCCAAGGAGGAAAAAGAGGCTAAGAAAATCCGGAGGGAAGCACAACACTACACTCTGGTGAAAAATATTCTCTATAGAAGAGGGATATCAACACCATTGTTAAAGTGCGTATCGACCTCGAGAACCACCGAGGTATTAGAGGAGGTTCACAGTGGGATTTGCGGAAATCATCTTGGAGCCAGGTCGCTTGCCAGAAAAGTAATCCGAGCTGGATTCTATTGGCCGACCTTGCAGAGAGATGCCAGGGAATTTGTGAAAAAATGTCAACCATGCCAAATGCATGCAAATTTTCACGTGGCTCCCCCTGAGGAACTAATTAGTATAACTTCCCCATGGCCCTTTGCAAAATGGGGGATGGACCTGTTAGGCCCTTTCCCCCAAGCCCCGGGACAAGTCAAATACTTGATTGTGGGAATAGACTACTTCACAAAATGGATAGAAGCAGAACCACTGGCTACCATCACAGCCCAAAGAAGTCGGATGTTCCTCTACAAGAATATCATCACAAGATATGGGATACCATATTCCATCATTACAGATAATGGAACCCAGTTCACCAACTCTACCTTCAGAAGCCTGGTGGCCAGTATAAAGATTAAACACCAGTTCACCTCGGTAGAACATCCGCAAGCAAATGGACAAGCCGAAGCAGCCAACAAAGTCATACTGGCAGGGTTGAAGAAAAGGCTACAAGATACAAAAGGAGCCTGGGCTGAGGAGCTCCCACAAGTGTTATGGGCTTACAGGACAACGCCCCAATCCGCCACTGGAGAAACGCCCTTCCGACTTGTCTATGGGGTAGAAGCTATGATACCAGTAGAAATCAGTGAGCAAAGCCCAAGGGTGATTCTCCATGATGAAATCGGAAACATACATGGGCACAAAGAAGAGCTCGATTTGCTCCCCGAAGTCCGAGAAGAAGCCCAGATAAGAGAAGCAGCGCTGAAGCAAAGGATGACTACAAGATACAACAAAAAAGTCATTCGAAGAACCTTCACCCCAAATGACTTGGTCTTGATCAGAAACGACATTGGAGTCAATAAAACGGGGGAAGGAAAGCTCGCCGCCAATTGGAAAGGACCCTACAAAGTTAGCGAGGTCTTAGGAAAAGGTTATTATAAGGTGACCGATCTAAGTGGCACCGAGTTACCAAGGTCGTGGCATGCTTGTAACATGAAAAGGTACTATAGTTAAAAGCGAACTCTACTCCCTGATGTACTCTTTTCCCAACTTCATGATTTTTTCCCAAAATCAAAGGGTTTTTTCTGGAGAAGGATTTTTAACGAGGCATCATAGTAGAGGCTAAGGGAAAATAGGCTGTCAAAAGCCCTTAGTAGCAGTAAGGTACCTCCCCAATAAATAAAGATCTTTTTTTTACAATATCTCTTATAAATTCCTTCTCGTCTTTTCTTTCTACGAAACGCGCCGACTTAAGCTTGACAAAACGTGAAAATCCCATGAACCGACCTAGATGGTCGTCAGGATAAAACGACGAGGTACAAGTCGGTGTAAAGAGGTTATAAAAGTCGATCGTGAGAAACTTGGAGACATCTCGACTCATAAGTCGAAATGAAAAACCAAGTAGAAACAAAAACGAATCGCAAAAATAGCCTAAGTCATAGAAGCTCAATAAAACAAAGTTGAGTATAAGGAATAATCAAAAAGAGATCGAAAAACCTAGGAAAAAGTTTAAAGAATGTCCTAAAGCCCTTAAAGGCTTAGAAGGACAGACAAGCAAAAGGTTTTCAGAAAAGATTAAAGGGACTTCAAAAAATCAAAATTGGAAAGCATGCACACGTAAAAGGTAACTGAAACCCTTATCCAAAAAAAAGGGGGTATTTCTTTGTTAAAACTTAAAACCCTTATCCAAAAAAGGGGTACTCATAAATACTTTGTTTACGGCCTTAAAAGACCAGAAGAAATTGTTCAGTTACCACCACCACCAACAAACAAATATAAAGAGTTTAAAAAAGGGGGGACCCACAGGCTGGGCCCCCATATAGCCAATAAAGTTATTTTTTCAGAGGAGTAGACGGATCACCACCAGAACCAGGAAGAGTAGTCGGAGCAGCGTCAGGACCAGGGAAAGAAGCATCCATTGGAGATGGAAAGGAAGTCGGAGGAACCTTTGAAGAGCTCGGAGCATCCTTTGAACGAGGAGGGGACTCAATAATCCTCTGCCCCCCGAGTCTTCAAGTCTGACTCAGAAACAACTTGGGGGGCACGAGGAGACACTATATCGCCATCAATGACGACCTTGTCAGGATCCAAAGGAGAGAGATCCAAGTCAGGAGCAATGACTCCGACTTGCTCCTTAAAAACCCTCCAGGCCTCTTCAGATCCCTCGGCAATAGAGTCCTCCAATTCGTCATAGGCAGTCTGAGCATTCAGCAGATCTTTTTTCACAACCACAAGGTCCTCAAAAAGGCTTGAATAGCTCTCCTGCGCCTTCAGCTTTAAACCGACCTCCATGTTGCACTGGGCTTGCAACTTGCTCTCCCTCTCCTGGAGACCCTTCCTCTCCTCCTTTAGTTTAGCGACCTCCTTCTTCAACTTCTTCTCATGTTCTTGATATAAAAGAAGTCTCTCCTCCAACTCTTTAGCCTTCGAGGACAAACCAAGAGAGCTAAGAGGAGTCTTCTCGAAAATATCAAGAAATTTGGTGCACACCGCCGCTGCCCTGATACTCTCCTAAGCCAGAATAGTGAGGTGGTTCCGGATAGAAACATCATCCAAGCCTATACGGGCATGAGGATAGATGTACTTCCGGATAAATTCAGGGGTATCCACCTTGGCTTCACCCTCGAAAGAAGAGCTAGGCTCTAAAGCCTTGCGTTTTTTCCTTTCAGGCTCAGGGGAGGATCGGGGGGGAGGGGACGGCTGAGAAGGAGCAGAAGAGGAGATAACAATAGGTTCAGAAGGGGTCCCCAAACTACGGGAAGAAGAGGAAGGAGGAGGAAGAAAGGAGCTAGCTACCCTGGCGCCACCGATCCTGGCGCGAGATCTTGCCTTGGCCTCTTGAACCCTTTGGTAAGACTCATTTGAATTCTTCTTCGCCATCTCTGCAAAAGAGAAATAATTAGTAAAACAAGTCGGTAACTACAAGTCGGTAACCACAAGTCGGAAACAAGGTGGATAAGTAAAAACTACCTAGTTGCGACTGGACGAAGGATGGCACCCCCTGGAGAAATTTTTTATGTCCAAATATGGGGCCTCCCCCACACTTCTCGGAGGAACCCCACAATGGCTGCCTCCACTTCATCCAGGACATCCAGACCATATTTCTCACAGGGGGAGGCCTCCAGCCAGTATAGAGGAAAGCGAGGAGAAGAATTCTCATCCAAGAAAAAGGGGTGGTGACCCTCTACAGCTTGCACTTTGAAAAATAATTTTTGAAGTCATGGAAAGATTTATCAAAAAGGGTGAAGACCCTCCGACCTTGTATAGCCCGGAAGGACACCCATTGTTGTTTATTATTTTGCCCACTGAAGGACTTAGTCATATGGAAGAGAAAAAAGAAAATCCTCAAGGAAGTCGGAAAGTCTAAAGCATGGCTGACAAATTGATAAATTTTCAGAAAACCCCAGGAATTGGGATGAAGCTGGGTAGGTGCCACACGGCAGTGGCGTAAAACATCTATCTCAAAGTCAGAAAAGGGAAGGAAAACGCCCAGGCGGGTAAGCATGCTCTCATACATGAAAAAGAAATGAGGGGCTGCCTCCGAAGCCCTCCCAAAACAGACCCGGTCTTCTGGACCCGGGGCAAGTAGTTCATACTTCGGCTCATCCTCATCAGAGGTGCAGAGCCGGTGGCGAGTGCGAAGATCAGTAAGAAAATTAGTGTCGACCCAAGGTTCCTCCCCCAGGACTGTGACATCAACCCACTGAGCAAGACTTTCAACAGAAGACATTTTCTTTCTTTGGAAAAAGGGTTGGTAAAACCTACAAAAGGAAAAAAGAAGAGAAAATCAAAAAACATGGTCTCTAAGGGAGAAGTACGGAATCAAACAGAGGTCTACGGATCAACCTATCCATCTAAAAAATAAAAGCATGCAAACAGAAAGCATGTCGTTAAAGGAAAAGAAGAAAAATCTAACCTTTATCTGAGAATAAGGTTGGAGAAGATAAAAGCCTTCAAATGCAAGAATACTGCACGAACGGATGAAGAGAAAATTTGAAAAATCACAGAAACGAAACAACGAAAGAGAGGGAAAGTATTTATAAAACACGTTAGGGGCATAATGGTAAAAACGGGCAGTCATTAATGGGTGCACCGTTACCAAGGTAATTAATACCTAGGCGAACCCCTAACGGACGCGACGTTCGATTAGACGTAACTGTGAAAATCAAAAGTCACGAAAAGTCACGTCGGTTGCGCAAAATCACGTCGGTTCCCTCATAGGTCGGCTACGACCCTGAGTAGAATACTCGAACCCAATCTTAAAAGAGAAATTGGGCTCAAGTAGGGGCACTGTTCATACCCTGGCCCAACGCTAAGGCCCAGGATCCAAGTAAAAAGGCCCAACCCAAAAGAGTTGAGCCTCACACTACACAAACCAGATGCCACGAAGTCGGCTATCTTCACGACTTGCTCTAAAGAAGTCGGTACGAGGATCAGCTGGCAGATAAACCCCTCCCTCAAGAGGATAACTGCCCCTAGAATCTCTCTAACCACTTTCAAGAGCCATATCTCAACCATCCTAAGATAAAGGGACGGTTATTCCCCTTAAAAGGTGGAACTACTCCAACGGTGGCTATTGGTTCACCACTATAAATACACTGACACCTCTCAGGTATCTCTAAGCCCAATACTCTCTAGACCTGCTCACACCCTTGCTGACTTAGGCATCGGAGTGTCTTTGCAGGTACCACCCCCCGCTCGTTCATACTCACAAGTCGGACGGAGGCCCTCAAGGCGTAGACCCGCTCGAAGGCTTCCTTCCTCAGACGATTGGGCCAACCTAGCAAGTCCAGCCCATCATCTCCGGTTACCCATCGTAACAACACCTATTTCGTTTACACTATAATATCTCGTTTACAGTGTAAACGAGATAAGAGAGGGGTATTTATTTCGATAAATATTTTTTAAATTATTTATTTCAGTAATTATTATAATTAATTTATTTATTAAAATAAAAAATCCCCCAGAATAATAAGTAATGATAATAATAGTAATAATAATTATTTACCAAAAAAAATAGTAATAATAATTATAAATAAAGCAAACTGTGCAGTAAAAATTATAAATACTAAACCTTAGATAATTAAATGGTGCAAACACTAAAGAAACGTGTAACAATTTGAAATTTAAGAGGTGTTTGATGTTTAATGCAAATTTGGATAAAAGTATAAACTGGTTTGGAAGTGTTCAATTAAATATGAAAGTTTAAGTTGGTTTAATGGGTAGGAGTTAATAATTTGGATATATGGATTAGGATTAGGATTTAAGATTTATGTTACACATGTTAGGTTTAGGATTAGGGTTTAGTATTAGGATTTTATTGTTTGTTGTATACATATTAGGTTTAGGGTTAGGATTTTAAATTTAGGTTTAGGATTCAACCGGTTTAAGATTTAGGATATATTTTTCAATAATTATAGGAACTAACTTCATCAATACTAATATTATCATATCTAAATGATATACCAAATCAAGAGATTAAGGAGAAAAAAAGTAAACGAATTTAAAACACATCTTCAAATGAAGAACATATATTTAAAGATGGAACAAAAAAACAATAGAAAATATATACAAATTAACAGTTTAAAAAAAACATATTTTCACAAGAACATAAGAGTAAAGTTACAAGTCTAACAACAACTGAAAATGTAAGGACAAACACCACATAAAAAAACTAAATCCATCAATTAAAACAAATACAAAAATAAAAACAAATATAAATGTAATTTTGTACGACTTCAATATAAAAAAATTTTGTATCATAAAACATTTTAAATAAAAAACATATCAAATTTAATATTAATTATATATATTTTAATTAATTTTTAAATAATACAATACTTAATTAAAATATCCCGCAGGTTTCACCCTAATAAAGTTAAATTGATGGGCAGGTCTCACTCTAATAAAGTTAAATTTTCAATCATTTTGGTATCAAAAGTAGTCTGAGCAGCAAAAGTGAGAAACAAGAAACAGTAAAGCAAATAGGATGCGGGAAAAAACCCCCTAAAGTCAATGTTGCTCCCCGACTACTCAGCTCTACCTCCAACAGTCCAGCCACACCTCTAGCTCCGGCTGCTGCCACTCAGCTCCATCTCCAGCAACAGCGTCACTACTGCCGTCCACCTCCTCCATTGCAAGTTACTAATTAATATTTGACTCTTCTAGTAATTGGATCTGAGTTGTGTTTAGACATTCTGGTTCTTATAATCGGATTTAGGATTAATTGTATCTAGGAATTTCTGGTTCTTGTAATTATATCTAAGTTGTTTATCCTAATTTTTTTTCAAATATTTTCAGAAAGCCGTGGATATTCGTGGGGAATCGAGTCAGTCACAATTGTATCTCATCAAATTGGATATTTACATATTGCAAGGTAATAATTTACAAAGAGAGAGAGAGAGAGAGAGAGTAAGCAGTATCTAAGAATTAAGAAATAAGATAGCAGTGAGATTTCAATTGGTGATGGATTCCTTAAGCATGTCTCCCTGGAAAATTGAATAAACCGGAACGCAGCAATTTTATTCAGCATATATGCAGACTTGATACCTAGCTCTACCCGTCTCCTGGCTGCATGCAACGGCATGTCATCCAGAAACTTCACCGCAACTCTGTAAACCTGCCATCCGAGGATGGTCATCATTTTCAAAGTTTCCAAACTTCTAATCCTCAAAATCCCAGCCACCATCTTCCTCATTGCCAAAATCACTGTCATTTTGTTCCCCGTCCGAATCTTCAAGCTCACTCTGGAAATAACAATCAACAAATATTCAGTTCTCCTCGACTAGAGATCATCTTCCATATTTTATTTTATTTCATCAGTTCTCCTCGACAGCAGCTTTCAGATGATACGAAATTTGATGTTAATAGCGGAAAAAATGCGGTAAGAAAATAAGATCCAAAGCCAGTACATAAATCTTCTACAAGAAACTATATATTTTTGAGGGTGTCTTACCAGGGTGGATTCTGACATGATCTATTTGGTTAAGGTCCTCTATTCCACCCCTATCTTCAGGCTCCAAATCATGAGACAAACCCTTTGAATAATTCGAAGTGACAATATTCAGAGTATTGAATATACAAAACACAGAAAGCTGATGCTAACATGCAAGACCACCAGATACATAGAGAAATCTGATGATTAGGTAACATCTACCGGGCATGCAAATGATGAATGCAAGTTATGATAAGTCAACACTTACAAGTTCCTCTTTCATTTCTTCTATTTTTCTCCCCAATTCAGTAATATGCTTACTCAGTGCCTACACAAGTCATACAAGGTCAATTTTGAGACACAAAAGATATAGTATATAGAAGGAAATATACAGATTTGCCATTGACATAAAAATTTGGAACCTCATGACGTTGCATGGCAATTGACCGCTTTAGTGCCTTTGCCTTTGTTAGAAGGTTTCTTGGCTTTATGGTAACGGGACGCCTATAATTCTTCCCACGGTAGTAAATAAGACAAAATCCTTTTGGAAGTCTATCTATCGAAACTAGTATTCCACCACTCTCATATTCCAGTAATCTAGCTGTGTCCTCAACAAAAGCAAAGGTCTTTTGTTTTGTTATTAATTTAACAAGCTCACGATGTCTCCAATGCAAATGCATATTCTCAATGACACCATCAAAAACTCCACGTATACCTGAAGATTATCATTAATAGTTGTTAGGTAATGCACCATTATAATATAGCAACTTTCAAAACAGCTGAAAATTACCCACCAAGTGGCAAGTACGGCTTCATAATTAAACCAACCCTGCGGAACATAGCACGCTCTTCTTCTGATATTGTTTCCTGATCACAATCAGGATCAGCTGGAACCAAGGAAGCTTCTACCTTGGATAAAAGATTTTCTGCTCTAATTTTTTTGGTCTTGGCCTGTTCAGAATTAGAGTTGTAATGATAATAATAATAAGAAGAACAAGATCACTACCAATAATCATAAATAAATGAAAAATAAAAAAACTCGAGCATATAATCTTCAACAATGAAAAGGATTAGAGACTTACAAGAACCAGTTTACGTTCAACTTTTCTGAAAAGCTTAACATTCTTAGCTTTTGCAGACTCTTTGATCATCTTCTCACGTTCTTCAGCAGATATATCCTTTCCCCAGCGTGTCTGAGCTTCATAGAACTCAGCCAATGATCCTGCTTGAGTCGTTGCTTCATCTGTCCCTGATTGAGTTACATCAATGGCTCTGTGCCGTGCTTTCTCCTCATCATCTACTACTTGTTTCGTCATTTCTTGTCTTTCAGCTAAAACAGCAGCGACACTAGTCGGGACAAAGTCCTTCCCGCGATATATTACAATGAAATATTTATTTCTTATCAGCAAGGTGCCTCCTGTTAATTTCTGAACCAGGAAAGAAAAACAAGATTTATCATCATGCTCCATTGAACAATGACTAGGGCTATAACCGAAGCTACAGATAACATACCTTTAGCTCCCCAGCCATTAGTTCATTGTTTGTATTCAGGATACCACGCTTAACAGCAATCTTCACAACTAAGCTTTTTTCCCATAGCTTCAGAATAGCAACTGCAAGACCTTGGAGATTTCGATTTCTACCTTTACAAGGTTCAACAAAAGATCCATATAAGTAAAAGGACAATGATTTAATACATTACCGTAGTAGAATAACATTACCTAGAGCAAAATGACAAGGAAGAGCTTTGGAAAGTTTCCTCATATTCGTCAGCTCTGCATCTGTTAGTCTCGGAGGCATTCCAGTTGGAAGAAGTCTAAGGGGAGTCTTATATCCAGGTACAGTAGGAGGAAGTAAATCCGCATCAATAGGAAGTATTCCCGTGCCCCACCATTCGACAAAACGAGGACCTAAACCACCAAGCATCCTGTCAAACTCTTCTTCCTCTGGCGTCATGTTCGCAAGCTGTTCTTGATTCATCATAACCGGCTCACTCCTTTCCAAAGATGCAGGTGTTGGTCCTTCATAGTTTTTCCCACGAAACACCAGCATAACACTTCCTGACCTCCATATAACTAACCCTCTTGTTCTGCGCTGCAAAATGCTACAAGATTTCAGTTCATAAGTTCTCTAAACAAAAATGCTATTGAAATCAAGAACAAAATAAGAATAAGTGAAAGCGGAAGCAAGAAACCTCAACAATTTCATGAGCAGTCTTCATATCTCTGGCAAGAAGCTCATGGAACTTGAGCCTAACAACTTCCTTCTTCCTCCACTGATCATGAATCTTGTCCAGCACAGCCTGCGTGAGCCCAGCTTTGGCCACATTCACCTTCTCCTTCAGTTGCATCCCCAATCTTCGCAACCGCGCCCGCTCCTCCTCCTCAAGATTCAATTCCGCCAAAGTTGGCGGCTTCACCTTCCTCTTCTGCATCACCTTATTCTCTATCTCCACAGCTTCCTTCTCATCCTCACCATCTCTATCCCATGGCAGAAGCATGTCGTTAGCTTCATCCTCAGCCAATGCGGTATCAGAACGAACCCAGTCTCGGCGTAGCAAGCGACTTAAACCTCCGGGTGCTTCCACGTTATCGTCGTTGTAGGAGGCTAATCGTAAATTTCGCAAGCGGATAACGACTCTGTCGATTGCGTTGCAAGGGTTGTTGTCATTCCGCAAGAAGTGAGAGTCGTCGGGGTCAAAGAGGTCATCGGCGGCCGGTTGGGGGAAACGTGGTGAGGGTTTGGGGTTGGGGAATCGGGAAGAATTAGGGTTAGCGGGAGGCCACTTGGTGAGCCAACTGTCAGATGAGGTGACTTTATTGGAAGGTTTGGGTTGGGAGTGGGTTGGGTAGGTGGCAGAGACACAGAAAGGCCTCAGAATGCTAAGTTGATAAGAGTGCGAAGCAGTTGTGCACAAGTAAGAGGTCCCGACACTCAGAGGGAGTTCCGATAACTTAGCAGTACTGTTCCCAAGTGCCATATTAGCCTCTCCCCAGCATTTCTCTGCGCACTCAGAGTGGCACAAACATAGTTATCAGAACCGAACCGGTAATTGACCCGGTCATAATTATAAAAATAAAATTAAAATCAAAAGTTAAAACTTAAAATGCATGTCAAACATATTAATAACAATCTAGTTCCTGGTACAAAATACTTTCTCAATTTAAATGAACAAGAGAGAGAACAAAAAATAACACAATCAGTAAATCAAATTCAAGGAGTGATCTCAAAGTTGGCATCTATATCTTCATAGGACAAATTTGAAGCTGGACCAACATTTCCTTCATTTTGATTTGCATCTATATCTACATTTGTGTATTTTTTACAAATCAATACCAAGAATAATTTATAATAGGAACCGAGTTGTGATTAAGACATTTTTAAAATTCTAGCAAAAAAAAAATAGAGAGTGGGAACAACAATTTAACTGAACAATTTTATTCTGACTTGCAGAGAACATGAACCTAATTTTCAACAACAAATTCAAATATGATAATTTTTAGTAACAAGAGATTAAGCTCAAAAGATGATTTACAGATTTACAGCAACAAAAAATTCAGCTAAGTGATTATTTCAGCAAAACAACAACAGACAACCTTCAGTGATGATAATCAGTAATTCAACTCAATGATGATTTTCAGCCAAAAAAAAAATAGTTCAGTGATATTTTCAGCAACAAATTCAACTTTTAGCAACAAAGTCAAGGTGCATTAATGAATTACAGCAACAAAAAATTTAGCTAGGTGATTTTTTTAACAAGACAGCAACAGATTCAAGATTTGGTGATGATAATCAGTAAACAATTCCACTCAGTGATGATTTTCAGCAACAAAAAAATTAGCCCAGTGATATTTTCAGCAAAATATTCAACTTTCAGCAACAAAATCAAGGTGTAAAGATGAATTACAACAACAAAATTAAGCAAGAAAGAAAAGAGGAATTTGTTAGAACTCACCAAATCAGCTGCTGACGGCGAGGCTCGAAACAAGAAGACGACATCGACGACCAGCTCCGGGACGTGCTTAAAATAAAATATAAAATATAATTATTAAAAAATTAATATATAATTTTAAATATTTAAATTTAATGATTTTTAAGTTGATAAAATTCAAAATTTTACAATTTTACCTAATAAATTATCCATAATTTATCATTAAAAGTTCACAAACATCTTCAAACATTAAAATTTATAACTAATAAAAATCAAAATGCGCATAAATGACAAATCGGAATCAGAAAAATCAGCATAAACAACTCAGAATAAAAAAAATCAGCATAAACAACAATTCAGAGAAAATTCCAACATAAACAATGCAGTGAAGCACTGCACCACACCACCATCAACAACTCAAATCAGAAAAATCAACAACCAGAATCAACAAATCAGAAAAATCAGCATAAACAATTCAGAATTAGAATCATAGCATAAACAACTTAGAATCAGAAAAAATTCCAACATAAACAATTTGGCGCATTGAGTTGAATTGAAGATGTAGCACTAAAATCAAAGGATGCCTCAACTTCCAAGGCTAATTAACATCTGCTAAACAAAAATCCTAATTCAAACCTAGTGTTCAAAATTAGTAGAATCAAATCAGCCCTGATCACCTCAGAAGCATTAATAAAAATAAATAAATAAAATTCACCCCACAAAACAGAATCATATTTACATATTTGGAAGAATAAAAACTACATGCCAACCAAGAAGTAAGAACATGCCATTTACTATTTTTGACATCAAAACAAAGCACATGCTCTTGATTGGAATGATGGAAGTAGCAGCAGCGGTAGCACAAAGCAATTATATTATATCAGGACAAAAAGCATGAAAATTGGAAGCAATTTCTATTTCATATTTCATAGCTTCCATAGGGAATATTTGGAGACTAATCCTAACACAAGAACACACAAACGAAATCTATTGGATTTCTCATAATCCTAAGAAGTGACCCTTATTAAGATTACGAATATATCCAAATTTAATACCAAATCCAAATCTAATGCTTGTGCAGCTCTCAATGAGACTGATAAGACAGAGACAGAGTGAGCTCGGAGAGAAACAGAGAGCTTGAAGAGAGACGCGACGGCGAGGAGAAGAACTCCGAGCGCGACGGAGAGAAGAGGGCTGATCGATAGAGACCACTTTTGGCGACGACGGCACGCTTTCTATCACAATCCCGGCGGCGACGGCACCCTCTAGCCAAGGAGAGGAGATCAGTGATGGAGACGGTGGCGGCTAGGGCTTCTGGTGGTGATTGCTCTGATAGGGTTCAGGGTTGCCTTTGGTCTACTCGGTGGCTTTTTTTTTCACATAAAACGGCGCCGTTTTGACTAGCAGAAGAGCGAGCCACACCTTTCAGAAAACGGTCGGGTTCAACCGTTTTGCCGGTTAATCTTAATCTTGTATTCAAAATCTTGATCGCGTATCAGTGTAATCAGTCTTATTTTTAAGGATAAAGTATATTTTTTATTTTTAAAGTTTGGCGAAAATTTTAAAAATATTCATAAGTTTTATTTTGTTTTAATTTTATTCCAAAATTTTTTTATTTGCATCAAATATACTCTTCACAGTTAAATTTTCAAAAAATTTAAGACTAATGTAACAATAATACATGAAAATTATGCATGATTTGCAGGAGTTGAGGGTTGTTATAAAATTGTTGTTGAATTGGTCTCAAATTTTTTAAAAAATTAGTCGTCAGGAGTATAGTTGATGCAAATCGAACATTTCTATGACAAAATTGAAACAAAATAAAATTTAAAGATATTTTTGAAACTTTTATCAAATTTTAGGGACAAAAAATATACTTTATCCTATTTTTAATATGTATTTTTGAAGTAAATTTAAAAATAGTATATATTATTATTTATTAAAACAAATAATATTTTAAATACTTTATATAATTAAAATAAATATTAAAAATTAATTTATATTCTAATATCAATAAAATAACAAAATATCATTACAATTTATCTAAAAATTAAATATATATATATATATATATATATATATATATATATATATATATATATATATATATATATTGATATGGCCGCCTTTAATACGAGCTATAACTCGGTATTATAGCCGTTCTCACTAAGAGTTATAACTGTCGCCCGTTATAAGCTTGGCCTTTCATGAGCCATAACTCGGTCAGATTAATACTTCTATCATAACTGACATTCAAACGGCATAATTAAATCGGTTACAATATCAGTCATTCCAAAAACCGACGATTAATGCCGAGAATGTAACGGACGAAGAATTCATCATATAAAGCAAGGTAAAGCATTTCTTCTGGATTAAGTTCGAATAGGACAATATACTGACTTAAGATTTGGCGTGCCTTTGCAGGTACACTCCCCCTCTTCATTGCTCGTACACTCACGCTGCAACGAAAAGAAAAGTTCGGACTCAAGTGTTAGACGCTCAGCCTCCGAGGTTATAGCTCGGCCATCACCGGATAGTTGAAGCCGATCTATTTCACAGGCAAGATCAA
The DNA here is from genome assembly GCF_003086295.3 of Arachis hypogaea. Taxonomy (NCBI): domain Eukaryota; kingdom Viridiplantae; phylum Streptophyta; class Magnoliopsida; order Fabales; family Fabaceae; genus Arachis; species Arachis hypogaea. Next base: position 124,502,640 of record NC_092053.1, on the reverse strand, counting down.
TCGGCGCCCACCATGGGGCCGAAGAAATCAATTCTTTCTTTTTGGTCCCATTACCTTCGCTTACACCCATGGCTAACGTACCACCCCCTTCCATATCCGAGCTTATGCGGATGGTAACCGAGCTACAGCAAGCTAATCAACGGATGGCCGACGAAAATCAAATAATGGCTGCCCAAATCGCTGAACTGAATCATGTCCGGATAGAAAATGACAACACTCATCACCGGCAATTAAAAGATAATGAGCATCATTCTGAACCCTCTCACGTCTCGGACACCATCCGAGCTGAGGGAGTCCAGCCTGAAGATGAAAACGAAGAGTCTGATGAACTCGTAAGACCTTTCACGCCAGAAGTGATGAACTTCGAGCTACCAAAAAGATTCGCCCTCCCGCTGACCCTCACGCCTTATGATGGGCTTGGAGACCCGAAGAAATTTCTCAAAAAATTCCGATCAATAATGATCGTTAACGGTGCATCAGATACTGTTTTATGCCGTTATTTTCCGAATTATTTAGACGGTCCTGCACTTGATTGGTTGTGTGCTTTGCCTGCAGGTTCCATTTCACGATTTCAACAACTAGCCAAGCTATTTGAAGAGTATTTCGCCGGATCTGCAATTTATTTGCATGACTCGGATTATCTTAATACAATCAAGCAAGGACAAAATGAAAGCCTGAAGGATTACATGACCCGTTTTACGAAGATCGCCATAAGCATACCAGACCTTCACCCCGAGGTCCATCTCCACGCAATCAAAAGCGGACTCCGACCAGGGAAGTTCCAAGAAACCATCGCGGTAGCCAAGCCAAAGACTCTTGCCGAGTTCCGCGAGAAAGCCAAAGGCCAAATCGATATCGAGGAGCTCATACAAGCTCGAAAGTCGGACAAAACGAGTTACAGAGATGAACATAAGACTCCGAGCAGTAAGCAAAGTTTTAAACTAACCCCTCGGTTTGATTCTTATACGGAGTTCAACACTAGGCGAGAGGACATAATAAAAGAAATCCTGAATTCAAAATTGATCAAGCCACCGAGAAAGGCTGGTACCTATCAAGATACTAAAAACGCGGATAAATCCAAATATTGTGCATTCCACCAAAAGCACGGCCACACTACTGACGACTGTGTGGTGGCCAAAGACCTTTTGAAAAGACTGGCTCGGCAAGGCCACCTTGACAAGTATATTGGAGGTCACATCCAAAAACATACAACGATGTCTACAACCAATGATTTACCCGAACAACCGCACCGAGGCAAAGAAAAGGTAACGTCGGGCAGTAATGAAAAGCCTCGAGAAATAATCAATTGTATTTCAGGAGGATACGCCAGTGGAGGATCCTCAAGCTTGGCAAGAAAAAGATCATTCCGAACAATATGCTCATTAGATGGCCCACAGAGCGAAGCCAAAGACACAACACAACTCGCACAAGTCACATTTACACAAGCAGACTTTAATTCTACATTACAAAACCTAGATGATCCTGTGGTGATCACTCTTCAGGTAGGAGACCTTTTGGTCAAGAAGGTACTTCTAGATCCTGGGAGCAGTGCCGACGTCCTGTTCTACTTGACATTTCAAAAAATGAAGCTTAGCAACAACATTCTCCAGTCAACAGGGAGAGATCTCGTCAGTTTCTCGGGTGAACGAGTTCCAATATTAGGGTCAGTGTGGTTACAAACCATACTGGGTGAGCATCCTCTTTCAAAAATATGTGATATTCAATATTTAGTAGTAGATTGCTTCAGTCCATATAATCTTATACTTGGCCGACCTTTCTTAAACAAGTTCGACCCCTCAGGACGATCATGTTGTCACAATCCATGGAGATTATAAAGAAGCTCGGCATTGTTACAACATCGGCATGAAGTTCCAAAATCATTGGAAACAACAAGTCAACAATGTCAACCTTACCAACAATAGCTCAGCATTAGCCGACCTGGATCCAAGAGCCGACTACCGAGAAAGACCTACTCCATCCGATGACTTACAGAAAGTGTATTTTAACAATGATCCTAACAAATCACCTTTGTAGGTACGTCAGTAAGTGCAGAGGAGCTACAAGCCATCACCACCTTCCTACAAAAACAAGCCGACTTATTTGCATGGACGCCTTCTGATATGCCCGGCATCGATCCACAGATCATCAGCCATAAATTAGCTATAAACCCATCTGCACGACCTGTGCAGCAAAAGAAAAGGAAACTTGGCGATCAAAAAAGAAGAGCATCATTAGAAGAAACGCAAAAGCTAATCAATGCAGAATTCATCAAAGAGATCAGATTCACCACCTGGCTGGCCAATGTGGTTATGGTAAGGAAACAAAACGGTAAGTGGCGCATGTGCGTCGATTTTACTGACTTAAACAAAGCATGCCCAAAGGATTCTTATCATTTACCATCCATAGACACTCTGGTAGATAACGCTTCCGGTTACGCTACCTTAAGTTTCATGGATGCCTATTCGGGGTACAACCAAATCCTTATGCACCCCTCCGATCAAAGTAAAATAGCATTTATTACTGACTTCGGCAACTACTGCTATAAGGTTATGCCTTTTGGACTAAAGAATGCATGAGCAACTTACCAGCATCTTATGGATAAGGTTTTTGCCAAACAGATCGGTAGAAACATAGAGGTTTACGTGGATGACATGGTCGCCAAGACAAAGGTCGGCCGGAACCATATTGACGACTTAACAGAGATATTCGGCCAAATACGCCACTACAATATGCGTCTGAACCCGGAAAAATGCGCTTTCACAATACAAGGTGGTAAGTTCTTGGGGTTTTTATTAACAAACAAGGGCATTGAGGCAAACCCTGACAAATGCCGAGCAGTTGTGGATATGACGAGCCCGAAAACAATAAAAGAAGTACAACGCCTCACAGGAAGGCTTGCTGCACTATCAAGATTTGTACCATGTTTAGCTTCAAAGTCTAGTCCTTTTTTCCAAACAATAAAAAAGAAAACCCGATTTCAATGGACCGACGATTGTGAAAGAGCTTTTAGCACACTTAAAGCAACTCTCTCACAACCGCCGATTTTACAAAAACCCCTTCAAGAGGAAGACTTATTTTTGTATTTATCAGTTACTGATTGGGCGATAAGCTCTGCTCTTGTCACAGAAAGGAACAAAACTCAGTATCCAGTATACTTCGTCAGCAAAACGCTCTACCACGCCGAGCTTAATTATCCGAGAATAGAGAAGCTGGCCTTAGCATTAGTATTTTCAGCAAGAAGACTCCGACCTTATTTCCAGAGTCATGTCATCAATGTCAAAATAGATCACCCATTGCGACAAGTGTTACACAAGCCAGACATTGCAGGGAGACTTATAAAGTGGTCGATCGAATTATCGGAGTTCGACATCAGATACCAGTCAAGAGGGCCGATCAAGTCACAATTTTGGCCGATTTTATTGCAGAACTTACCATACCCTCAGAAGAAGACCACACAAAACAATGGAGCTTATACATAGACGGCTCATCCAACAAGGAAGGATGTGGTGCTGGAATACGACTGGAGGCCGACGATGGTTCCATCCTTGAGCATTCCTTACACTTATCTTTTAAAGCTAGCAACAATCAGTCAGAATATGAAGCCCTAGTCGCAGGACTCCGACTTTGTTTAGACCTCCATATATCCACTATAATGGTATACTGTGACTCACTATTGGTTGTTCAACAGGTAAACGACCTGTTTCAAGTAAGAGATCCTCTTCTATCTAAATATTTACTGTTAGTTAAAGATTTAATCTCAAAATTTTCAACATTTGAAATACAACACATACCAAGAGAACAAAACCAAAGGGCCGACATTTTATCCAAGCTCGGCAGCACCCAGTCCGACATGTCTACATTACATCAATTTACTATAACATCTCCAAGTGTTAATCTAACAGAGGTGCTAAGTGTTACACAGGAAAGAGATTGGCGAACAGATTTCATAGCTTATCTCCAAACAGACCGTGTACCAGATACCACAGATAATGTAAAAAGGTTCCGAAAACAAGCAAGTTTTTTCACATTACTCAACGGAACCTTATACAGACGAGGATTCACTCGCCCACTGCTAAAATGCCTTAGCAAAGCCGAGGCCGACATAGCATTGTCCGAAGCCCATGAGGGTATTTGCGGAACACATACAGGAGCTCGGAGCTTAGCCTCCAAAATCCTCCGTGCTGGCTTCTTTTGGCCATCTCTCAAACATGACAGCGAAAACAAGGTTCGAACCTGTGCCAATTGCCAGAAGCACGCCTCGATCATCCATATTCCTGCCGAAGATATGCATCATTCCGATGTCACATGGCCCTTCAACCAATGGGGGTTATACATACTCGGTCCGTTCCCCACGGCACCAGGTTAGGTAAAATTTCTTGTTGTCGCAATTGATTATTTCTCAAAATGGGTCGAGGCCCAACCTTTGGCTAAGATTACATCCCAACAAATGATCTCTTTCGTTTAGAAAAATATTATTTGCCGTTTTGGCATTCCTCACCATATCATCACTAACAATGGTCGCCAGTTTGCCGATCAGAAATTTCAATCTTTTTTGCAGAACCTTAAAATCAAACAACACTTTGCCTCCGTTGAACATCCTCAGACAAACAGACTAGCAGAAGCAGCAAATAAATTCATCTTGCACGCCTTAAGAAGAAATTAGACAACGCTAAAGGGTTCTGGGCCGAGCTCATACCTGAAGTCCTTTGGGGATACAATACAACTCCTCAGTCATCAACCAAGGAGACACCATTCCGACTCGTATATGGCTCTGAAGCCATGATACCACTGGAAATCTCCCAAAGCTCAATCAGAACACAGCTCGGAATCCAAGATGAAGCTTGGCGAGCCGAGCTAGACAACATCAAAGAAATAAGGGATATAGCCACGCTCAGACAATGCGCGGCACAACAAATATTATCTCGGTGATACAATAAATCGGTAAGGAGTCGATCATTTGAAAAAGGAGATTTAGTCCTTCGAAAGACAGAAGTTGCACGAAGACCACCATCCCACGGAAAGCTCGCCGCAAACTGGGAGGGCCCATACCGAGTCACACAAGTCCTCGGCAACGGAGCATATAGACTAGAATCAATAAATGGTACAATCCTACCTAATACTTGGAATGTGTCCTCCCTAAAGAAATTCTATAGTTAAAAGTCGGGGACAGGCTTGTACTCTTTTTCTTACTACCAAGATTTTTCCCAAAAAAGAGTTTTGCTTGGAGAGGTTTTAACGAGACCAGCCTACCTGCACCTTTGTACTCAAAGGTTCATCAATTTAATCAATCAAGTTCATCTTCAAATATATATGAGCTATGCGCATCTATCACCATTTTGCTTTAATAATTTAAAGCATAACTACAAATTTGTCTACTATCGACACCCAAAATGACGAACAATTTCAAACCAAAATAACTCGGCGCTACTAACATACGAGAGAATATTCTGTTCAGAAATTCTAATCAAACAAGCAAAAGGCTTCTATAAACAAAAAGCCATTCCAGCCACTGATATGTAAACAAAATCAAGATATTCCATCAGCGTCAATAGCAAGTGTCACAAACTTTAAACCCTTAAACAAGTTCCAACAACATATCCAAAAAAGCTCAAAAAGTTCCCTTAAATTACTGCTTTTACAAAACAACAGAAGGAATATTAAACAATCTCGGCCTCGCCTTCGGCCTCCCCATCATCCTCGACCATCTTCCCATCACGAACAATCTTCGCAGGATCCATCTCAGAAAGATCAGCATCCGGAACCAAGAACTTCGCCTGTAAGCATGCTCTCTCAAAACCCTCAACAAAAGAGTCCAATATTTCATCACCTTTCTTTTTCTCCAGCTCTTTAAGCTGAGCAGTAACCTCAATTAACCGAGATTCCATGCTCGCTAGATCAGCTTCCTTTTTCTTCCAATCTTCCACATCCTTAGCATAATTATCTTTTGTTTCCTTCGACTGCTTCTCAGTTTCGGTCAACCGACTTTGTAACCCGGCAGCAATACCCTTACTCTTAATTAACTATTCTTTATACACAACACATTCCGCTTTTTCACCTGCCAGCTTTTTATGCCTCAATTCTTGACTACGCCCTAAGCTCGCTAGCCTAAGACCAACAACCTACAAAACATGATAACCACAAGGTATATAAAATATACAAATTAAAGTAGATTACCAATATAAAAGCACGATATTACCTGCATATACTGACCAATAGCCATCTCACCGACTTCATTCGCCAAAGAAGCATCGGCAAAAGATTGACAGTACTGGTCAGCCACAGCCATGTAGGGATACTCTTTCCCCCACACAGACACACCTCCACTTTGCTCAGATATCTCATGAAGTTTTCTTTGATTCACGACAAAGGCCTCAATTTCCTTTATAGCAACACCATGCTCTTTCCCACTAGACTCCTCAGACAAATCCACAACATCCGACTTCCTCATTTTCACAATCACCTTCCTTCGACCCTGAGTAGGCTGACTCACTTCTCCAGCCACTACCACCTTCTCAAGATTTGATGAGAAAACCTCCTTTTCCAAGTTCTTATTTTTGAACCGAGACCTCAGCGACGCAGCTGAAACGCCAGGATACTTCCCTCCTGCAAAATTCCAAGGAAACAACAAATCAGTACAACACAAGGCACTAAAATAAAACGAAATCACAAACAAAACTCACCCATATATTCTACCACAGCATCTCTGTTTTCATCCCACTTTAACAATTCAAACATCGAAATCAAGTCTTTCCGATCAATTTGTTCCACCAAGAACTCAATAATACAGACATTTCTCGGAGTAATGACTTCGGCACCGAGGATGTTCTGTGGTTTCGAACACCACCATAAAGGAAACCTCTCACCCAGCAACTCATCCATATAAAACGGAAACTCCCTTTCCACATTCTTCACTTTAAGGTACATCTCTTTAAAATCCTTAAAAGATGATTTATATAGTTTGAAAATACCAAACCCAGGAGTGCTGTTCAAATTAACCCACCCCCCTTTCCAAACCCCCTTTGCTTGGAACATAGAAAAGAATAAATCCACAAAAGGCTCTTCCTCCAGAAACTCCATCAATATCTCAAAGCATTGCAGAAATGCCCACCCATTATGATGCAACTGTGAAGGAGCACAGTTAAGTTGCTTCAGAATCTGACATTCAAAAACAGTAAAAGGCAACTTCACTCGTAACTTCTCTAACACACAACTATGCATGTAGAAAAACTCAAATCCCTGCCCCCTATGATAAACCCTATCCTCACTACAACATGGCAGCAACTCCACTTCAACACCACACCCAGCCCTTACAATTCTCTTCACATCTATCTCCTTCACAGCCGTGTCATCACGAAACAAAGACACTCGGGACTTTACATCATCACTTACCCAGTCATACGACCAATCAATCTTCCCTTTCTTCTCCTTTTCAAAACCCATGAGAGACCCAGAACAGAAAAGCAAAAAGAAGAAAGAAGATAAAGATGATAAAATAGAAATGAAAGAAATGACGTGCATATCTCTTTTACTCATTTTGTTTTCAAAACAGCAAAAACCAAAGGTCATGAAAAAGTTAGCAAGCCAAACCTTTGAACTTAACCACATCAGAAAAATAACTGTTACCTCAATCACACCAAATGGTGCAAGTGTCTTGGGAACATAAGAAGCTTTTAATACCCCACGCACTACTTCTCTCTCCTCAATACAGGGAAACAACCCACCAAATTCCAAGTAACTAATTTCATTTTTTAATGAAGTACGTTGAACTGGGGACTCACTCAATAACTCATCTGACCGAGTTATAACTCATCAAAAAGCTCAACCTGCTTCATTAAAAACCCCTCCTCATGTCAAGCTTGGGGGCTATGATATGTCTGCCTTTAATACGAGCTATAACTCGGTATTATAGCCGTTCTCACTAAGAGTTATAACTGTCGCCCGTTATAAGCTCGGCCTTTCATGAGTCATAACCCGGTAAGATTAATGCTCCTATCATAACCGATATTCAAACAGCATAATTAAATCGGTTACAATATCAGTCATTCCAGAAACCGACGATTAATGCCGAGAATGTAACGGACGAAGAATTCATCATATAAAGCAAGGTAAAGCATTTCTTCTGGATTAAGTTCGAATAGGACAATATACTGACTTAAGCTTTGGAGTGCCTTTACAGGTACACTCCCCCTCTCCTTTTCATTGCTCGTACACTCACGCTGCAACGAAAAGAAAAGTTCGGACTCAAGTGTTAGACGCTCAGCCTCCAAAATTATAGCTCGGCCATCATCGGATAGTTGAAGCCGAATATATATATATATATATATATATATATATATATATATAGATATAGATATATATATGCCTTTGTATCTTATAAAATTTTAAAATTTATATGTGTCATGTTTCATATTATGTCATGTTTTGTATCTATATTCATACATCATAATTGATAAATACTTCTCAATACTAAAACCTAATTTAATAAATTATAATACTCCTCCAACTTTTTAATTTCTGAGACACAGATAAATTCTGTTAGTAGACTCTTTTTTTTATGTGTTGTATGGAAATTGTGACGATAGATAAATAAAAATAAAAATTTTGTAATAAATTGAGATTGTTTTCTTAGAAGCTAGAACTACGATTAATAATTAACTCTGTCAAAAGCAAAGTAACTATACTGTGAATTATACACAAAGACATAAGAAATATAACATCTATGCTTAAAAATTAAGAAGAATTTATACTTAAATAATTTTTTTTCATTTTCCTTAAAAATAAAATTTTTAAATGTTATTTTTTTTTATTTTTGCAGCCTCCTCATAGAATAGATTTATTAGATTTGAAATATATGTGGTAAAAAAAATTACTTAATTAAACATAAATCTTGTGTTGTATTTATTTTTGGTGGACAAGACACAGAAATATGAACAGTAAATATTTAAAAAATATTTTAATAAAAAAATATGAATACTAAATAAAGTATTTTTAGGATAATTTTTTTTATGTGCACTTTTAAACGAAAGACATTTGTAGATACTGAAATTTAAAAAAATAAACATGGATTTTTAATGAAATTTTTTCTTTTTTTTCGACAGATAATTACCTTTTTTAAGAACCCTCATTTGAGTTTTTCCTTTGCGGAAAAGGTTTTAGAGAGATACACAGAGAATATAAAAAAATATTATTTTTCCTGTTTTTTTTTATATTTATATTTGTATTTTTATTTTTTTTTTCAATGTGTTTTTTTTCTCTTTATAAAAAGACCAAATTTAATACCTATTAAATCTTTTAATTTATACAATAAAAATTTAAAAATAAAAATAAAAAATTTAAAAAAATACAAAAATAAATTATATCAAAAAAATTTAAATGTTGAGTTTGAGAAGAAAGATTGAATTGGCAAAAACAAAATTTAGCAAGTACTGTATATATCATTCTTCGACAGTAAAAAAAAGAGAAAAATAAAAAAAAAATATAAAAAATATATTTATTTTAGTTATTTTGTATAATATGTTAGTTTTATCTATATATATATATATATATATATATATATATATATTGAAACATAACTAGTAGCAATTTAGTACAAATCTATTGGGTGTTTAATAACGGGACTACCCACGTCATTTGTTTTGTTGCTTTTCATTATTTCCATTATTTGACTTCAACTACCCCACGTTTCATTGGTTTTTATGTACTTATTTTAAAGATCAAAAGTCCAAAATGAATTTTGAACCTTTCCATTTTTTACTTATTCTAGTTGGCAACCCGTGTATTCGAACGGCCTTAAATAGATTTTTTTCGGTTAATTTTATTTTTAATTTTTGGATTCTAATTAAAATATAAAATATTTAATTTAGTGTTACAATTGATTAGAGATGATAAAATGGGTTGAATCTGTTAGGTATGTCTGCTAAATATGCTAAAAATGGTAGATCGGACTAGGATTTAAAATTCGCCAAATTAAAAAAAAATTCGTCAAATTTGCACCGTTAAATTGGCGGGTTTTGACGGGCGGGATGGGCCAGTCCGCCAAGCCGAAGATTTTTATTTTTTTATTAAATAAAAGAGTGATTACTATTATAAAATTAATAATTATAGAATTTTTAAAATACTTTTTTTTGTTTTTATTTTTTTTTTAGTTATTAACTTTATTTATTTTATTTTATAATTTCTTATATTTGCTTAAATTATGTGACTTATTTTTTAAAATAAAGATGGTTCTATTGACAAATATTATTTTGAATAATTTTATTGAAGTTAAAAATAAAAAAAGATAGTGAAAAAAATTATATTATAATTTGACTATCTTTTATTTGTATTTGATTTTTTAATTATTATTTTTGGTTAATTAATGAATTTTAATTTTGAAAAAAAAAAGAGTCAAGCGAACTAGCCTGCCGATCCACCAATCCGCCATAAAACGGGACGGGCTAGCATTTTGAACCCATCTTAGCTGACGGGACGAGTCGGCCCGGCCGCTTTGCCACCCCTACAATTGATAATGACTATACACTTGTGAATATTGTGACAAATTTACCATGTAAATATAAGATGATTAAACATATTTAGAGTGAAAAAAATATTATAATTTAAAATTTAAAAACATATAAATAGTTAAAAACTTTTGTAATTGAAGTCAGAAAACTTCTTAATATACTTGCACAATAACTTACTTATCTCCAATAACATAGTTTTATCTAAATATTCTAGTTAACTATTCCAAATCATCCAATTTTTTTTTAATAGTTATTAATTAAATAATTCTTTTCGCACACGGATCACAAAATAAAAATTATATTCTAACTATTAAAACTAAAAACTAAACATCAAGCACGACACTCGTCCATATGCTCATCAAAATTATAATTCGAATCTTTCAGAATAGCAAGTTGTTGCTTATTTCTGGGAAACAAGTCATTACTATGTTTAACACTTGGACTATGTGAATATTTGACACTCTGATTAATAACATCCTAAATAACATAAAAAAAGCAAAAATATTCACTGCAAAAAATACCATTTATACAAAAAAATTGAACAATAATCTTTAGTATTAATATCTACTCATATACTTTATTGAGTATACAATTTTATAGGAATTACCTTGTATTGTGGATCCCTCAAACATGTAATGTCACTTGATGGGTTCTCTATTGTTTTAGAAAAAAATAAATTAACATACATATATAATTAACTTACATTAATAGTTTCAAAAAAGCTGAACAAAAAATAACTCATTTTCACATATTAAGAATTAAGATGGAGGCAACATTTTTTTTCAAAGGAATATGAGAATCATCACTAAATCAACAAAATGCCTTTAGATAGAAGCAAACAGGAGTAAAAGGCGAAAAAGAAAAAAAGTTCTATAATTATTGTTTAGATCTCAAAAAGATAAAATTAATTTAAGAAAAAACCTTAGTCATGCTACATAATATCAAGTAATAACATATAATACCTGGAATACGATGTTTTGCATGAAAATATAATTATAAAAAGATAAAGGAGAATGCAAATATAATATAAAAAAACATAAATATAGTAATAGGCATAAATTGAGATTATCTCTTACTATTCAATTCTTGAACTTAGAATATATATTGTAAATTATATCACCAAAGCAATCAGTAATATATACATTTACACTCCATTTTATATCACCAATTGCATTGTATTTGCATAATCACTTAAAGACATTGGTTGAATAACTTCTTTTATCATATTATTTTTCTAAAATAAGAATTTTGAGAGTTGAAGCAGAACTGAATAGTAAAAAAGCTCTATCACAGTAAGTGATCTAATTAGATTAGGTACAAAACACTGCAATTCAAAAGATAGTTTTTCAATTTTTAGTAATGTAAGAAAAATTTGATGTCTTATATTATAGAATAAAGACCACAAAATCAAAACTCATTCGTTCATATGCCTGAAAGGTCAATACAAAGAACACAATCAAAACTCATGACTTCATATAAATGAAAAACCAACCAATTATGTATATACCACTTTCTTTATATGCACATTTAATAATCCAACATTTTTTTCTTTCGTTCACTTGTATACTGATCATGTTTTCAACTTGAACAAAGAACAACAAAAGAATATATTTATAGAAAATTTTGATGCATTCATTAATCGTGAAGAAAACCTTCCTCCACTAATGCCTTTTTATAAGTAAGGAAGTGTTATTTCCAAATCAATTTATGACGAAGTAACAAACAATTAGGGACATCAAAAAAAGAAAACTGTAAAAATTATATTACACATCTTGTTCATGAATCTAACTTTAAAATTAAAGTGAACCAAAATAAGTATCAATTAATGGAGAACACAAAATTATACTGACAAATGGCAACACCAATATTTTATTCCAATGTATACAAACAACATTTGTTAATTACTCAAGAGATGGAAGTTATCGGAGATAAATTATTCAAACAAGTTAAATAGGAAACACATGTTTTGAAAATTAACATTTTTCTCATTTGTAGTAGGACGTCACTCACTCATAGATCCAAAATTAAAAAAAAAATGGATATTTACATTGGGGCCATCATCATTATTCACACATGAAAGAACAATAAATATGAAGATGATACCAAAACTTTTCATCATAATTCATAACAACATAATAAAGATTACATCCAGAGAATCAAACTTGGTGCACATGTGAATGACCTTATATTAAGATCAAAGGTTTTTTTATTGCTTATTTCTATCCTCACGCAATCTTATATAGGAACTATTCACAAAATTCTAATTTCTAACACAGGTCCAATTTCAATCAATTTGTATTGAAAGACTCAACAAACTCATACTTCCGAAAATTCACATTCATCATCACACATTAAAAATTAAGTATTTCATACACAAATTTTGTCTTCTTTTTTTCTTTTGTTGAACTTCTGATCATTAAAATTTAATAAATTAAAGCAAACCTTAAAAGTATCAAATACACAATCCAAATACACAAGACTAAATGACTTTATTAAAGAGAAAAAAAATTAAGTTACACTATTCTTTCTTTAATTGTATGTTAATTGTTAACATTAGTTAGCAAAACCTTTCTTCAGCTAATACATTGAAAATTCAAGTAGCCAAGCACTAGGGTGAGCAAGAAAGAATAACCTAGGAAATATCAAACCATATTCAATCATTCTTGAACCATGGCTTTCGAAGGACGGTTTAATAACTAATACCAATTTAATCAAAATAAATTTCAAACGAATTCAGCACAACCAAGAAAAAGCAAAAAAGAATCTAGTATTTAATATTACACGAATTTGAAGCTTTTGTCATTGATAGTTAATTTTTTGAATGCCACAAAATTAAAAAATAAAAGACATGAATTGAGATAAAAGTTATAGCTCAACTTCTAAACACCTAAGAAAAAAATCGACATAAAAAAAGAAAAACCAGAATTCAAAAATGCAAATCATTAAAAAATTAGAAAAGAAGATATTTGAAGGAGAATGAGAAAGAAGACTGAGCCACAAGTTAAAAGATGTACATCACCTACTCCCTCTGACTCACATGCAAACTTTTTTCAATTCTGTAAAGGAGAAAGATTATAACCAAAACAAACATAGATTGATGTGAGAAATATAACTGCACATCTATAAAAAAGTACTGACTACCTCAACTACCCTCAAATCTTATGAGATATCGTGCCACCCTGTAATATAGAACCTAAGAATATAACAATAATAAATTTAAATAAACAATTTACTTAACCAATAATATAAGATGCACAATTTCCAAGGTTACCTAACTACTTCAACTACTTTAACATGTATTTATAAAAAAATTAACTACCTCACTTGTCCTAACCTCCTACATTATAGTTGACAAACCTATGAAACAAAACTTAAGAAGTGAACTATGACTCGCATTCTTGTAAGCACAAAAGAGAATGTCAATGACATAATGAAGTTAATAAACCTTTACTAAAAAAACCTAATAAAGCTAACATATGAAGTTGGTAAAACATATGATTCAGATAGAGTGCAAATACTGCAATATGTCATCATTATTCTATAACAGAACAACAGTAAACATCACATAGTAATGGTGACAAATGACAGCAGCAGCCAGCAGGTATTTTCTTTGAATCAGTATAGACTCGGAAATTGTCAGTCCTTTATTTTGAATGATAAAACCAGTGAATTTTTTAAATGAACACAACATGTGTAACTGCATGCATCTTAAATTAAGCAACAAATCAAACCTTCCTATTTCAAATCAACCAATCCAATTAGGTGAAAGTAAATATAATTAGTTTGTTTGAAACTCATTTACTAAAACAAATAAATAGCACAAAAAAAAATATTTTTGTTAATTAGATCAAGGCTTCAAAGGCACATACAAAAATTGATTCAAAAATTTTCGTTCTATTCTCACACAAAATGAAATGAAAATTAAGATTAAATATCTTAATTCTAAAATTTATTATAGATCACAAGTACCACCTAATGAGAGTTAGCTCAGAAGGGCTAGGTTGAATTCCAAGTAAATCTTATTCTAATTAATCTCAAAAGCTCTAATCTTAAAATCTCTCTTGGGAGGAGTCATGTGCCAGTTACCACTATAGATTCTGGGACTTAAGAGTTTCCTTCCTTATCTTTGGTCAATCAGAAACAAAAAAAGTTGTAAGTCCTTGGTGAATTCTTTCTATAAGATACTTAGTCGGGCAATCAAAGGAAAGGAGAAGACAAATAAAATTGTGCTGAACTGTTTCGTTTTCACTAAAAACCAATCTTTCTAACATAGGGAAAGGACCTTTCAACGTCATAAAATGTTATATTTGCTAGAAGAAATCAGAGACATTGATTCACACATTTTAAAGAGTTTATCTTTATCTTAGAGAAAGAAATATATGTTGAAAATGAAAAATAGTAAAAAAAGGTGAAAAATCAACATCTCTAATACATACACATTTATGAATATCCAGAATGACAATATGCCATATTTTCTAACCAAAAAAAGAAGTTTTATCTGTTAACATGAAAACATGATTCTTGATTTTTAGATTATAGATTTCCATAAATATAATACAAAAGAAAAATGATCAAATAACTTTTATTAGAAAAATTATTATCGACTATATAAATGCAGATTAGAGCGAAGAAGAACAATAGATTAAGAATAAAATAGAATAACAAACCTGAAAAAAGTAGTGATTAAAGACGATTATGCATGTCCTTAAAATAATGTAGAACCAAAGATTTGATAAAATTTTAAGAAATTAAAAATAAAAGACCAGAAATTTCAGAAAATAAAAGTTCATACCCCAAACGAAGGTTGACCTAGCGTCGTCCATGTCGAAGCCATCTTAAATTTCATCAATGGAGGTCCTGAATGAAGCCACCGTCTCTCTGTTGAAAACGAGACGGAGTGGCATCGGTGATTGCGGCAAATCGGTAGCGATGCACTGGCGGGATATCGATAACGCATGACGTGGAAGAGCGGTCGCGGTGAGCAGCATCGCTGGAAGAGAATAAGGTGTTGCCGATTCGACTTGAAAGGGAATCATCGAGGATGGATGACCTAAAACCAAAAGGGTTTAAGTAAAAATTTGAAATTAAGAAAAAAACTGAAATTGAAAGAAGAAGAAAAAAGGAAGAGAGATGCGTACCACTGTTGAAGGGGAGAAGAATCACTTAATCAGTGACCATGGCTTCTCTGAGTTATCTTTCTTTCTCTCACTTCCTTTCCTATTTTCTCTGTATTTCTTTGTTGAGCTTTTAATGTAACACCCCAATTACCCTAAGCCTTACCTCTAGCCGTAAAGCGAAGGTTAATCAAGGGTTACGACAATTCTAAGGCTTATACATATTTATATATAGAAGGAAATAATATATTCTAGAAACCCGATGAAGCATTTAGCTCAAAGACAGAATTACGAAAACGCGAAACGTTCACACGAAGCTAATGCGTAAGATGCACGATATAAATGCAAAAGAATGGAACATATATAGATATAATAGTATAATAATCATACAGAACTAGCCGCGGCTTGCGGAGTTTGAGCCGACTAGTTACAAACAGAAAAATACAGAGTTTTGGAATTAAAATAGCTTATACAACTTATCTCTCAAATGAGCCTCTAAGGCCATAAAGTTAAATATACAAAAAGTGAGAGAATACTACGACAAAAGTAAAATAGAAACATACGAGGAAAGAACCATACTCCGCTCTGTCACCATGTCCGCAATTTCACCGAGGTGAATTACGACCTGCATCTGAAAAACAACAACAAAGTATGGAATGAGAACCGGAGGTTCTTAGTATGGTAACAGTGCCCAATAATGTAAGATGTAAGGCTCCGTGACGCCGAAGGCAATCCTAGAACTTCACATCAAACCGATATTCAAGCTTAGAATAAAATAATTAAATTAGGAACTTAAACCATAAACCGAGTTATCTAAACTTATGGGAGTTCTAACTAATACTAATTTCACCGCTGTATCCCACAGCCTTCGCCACCCTAACCTCTGTGCGATCCCATCGTCATCACCTACCTAACCTCCTTAGTAGCAGACAAACACAATTAATGCAAGCAAGTAATACACAGGTAATAATCATATATGGCAAGTAATTCAAGAAGCAAGTAGACATATTATACAATTAGGCAAACCCAAGTAGTCAAAGCAAACAAGCACATAAGAGATGCATATGATGAATGCCTGTCCTATTGGCTCGTGATATTACTTGTCGGTCTATAAATGCCAACCCGACACACCCTTTCGGATGTCGCCTTTTTGCCACTTCCGAGGATATAGCGCCTGGCATGCTCTTGTTCCGAGGATATAGTGCCTGGCACACTCTTGCGGTAGAGAAGGAAAACAACAACAACATCTATTTCATCATAAATCGTTCCAAGGATATAGTGCCTGACACACTATCATTCAAAGGATATAGTGCCTGACTCACTATCATTCCAAGCATATAGTGCCTGGCTCACTATCATTCCAAGGATATAGTGCCTGACACTTTCCACATCCAACAAGTCCGTCCATCTCAATCATCACAACTCATCACCAATTCTCATCTCAATCCTCTTTTATTTATCAATTCTCAACATTTCAAGGATATAGTGTCTGACACACTCTCCACATAATTCAATAATTTTATCATTCCTCTCCAAATTCTCAACTCATCACAACCATCATAAATTCATAACTTTCCATTCCAAACTCATTAGTTCATTAGCTTCTCAATTCGTTGTCAGTAATCATCAAGTTCACTATTTTTCCTTCTCTCTCAACCAAACTCATCCTCATTACACTAGAAACCTAAACCTCTGTTTGCTAACTTTTTAAAGAAATACCAAATAAATTACCTAGGACCTTTCCCATGTTCTAATACTCGAAATTAAGCCCAAAAGTCTTAAAATGGTGTCTTAGAAGCTTACCAGCTTGTTGGAAAGGTGAAATAGTTGAAAACAAAGTTTAAGTTTGAGAAACAGGGCGTGTGCGTATGCCCAGGAAGTTTCAAAACGTGGCGTACGCACAGGGGTGTGCGTACGCACAGGTGCTAAAATTCACACTGTCTGTTCACTCGCACAACCTATGCTAGTGCCCCCAACAGACGACCCTTCCCAATTTGTGTGTGCGCACAGGGTTGTACGTATGCACAGGTTGTAAAACTCCATTGGTGTGTGCGTGTGCACATACCAAAATCACAAAATTCTGTAACTTCTCCAGAATTTTAGATTTCGACACCAATCTTTGAATGATCATAATTTCCTCTACAAAAAATCCAAATTTTACAAACTTTATATCAATTTAAAGCCCTTGAAATCATCTTCAATTTAAAATAAATTTCAATCGATTTCGAAAATCGAGGCTCAAGTTATGATCCATCAAAATTCACCAAAAATCAATTGTTACCCAAAATCTCAAAAACTCAATTTTAAACAAAACTCAATCCAAAACCAATTCAATCACATTTCAACCATACCAAAACAACCTAAAATTCATACCAAACACTACTTCAACCATTTTCTCAATCACACAACATTCTAAACCATTCAACAATTCTAAATCCAACCTAATTCACAATTTCCGCTTTCCATTAACCTTATTAACATCAATCTAACCACTCACCATTACCATTCATCATCAATGTCACTTATTTCCAACTCTCATCTAACAAACACATTAGCATCAATTCATCATCATCATCATCATCAATACTCAGACTCATTATTCACAATTTCTCAACAATACATTTAATTCATCAAACCTCCTCACTCATTTACTTTCAACATAAACCACAATAACCAACATTCAAAGTCATCATCAACATCCATCTTCACACATCATAATCATCAAATTCATCATATTTCATAATTATCAACAATCAAAAGTATCATCAACATCCATCTTAAATCTCAACATCCACCATCACAACACATCAATAATTAATATTATTTAACAACATCAATAATGTTTCTCATCCAAAATCATCACACATCATACCCCCAACACATACATCCTTCTCAATCTCATCATCATACATATAGTACAAATAACTACATATCCAATTCAATCCTATCCTATGGGCTACTAGCCTAAGTGTCCAGAAACATTACATATTACATAAAGAAAACCGAAACCATACCTTTGCCGATTTTTCATATGCTCAAACACCAAACTTGATTCCAATCAAGTTTCTACCAAGCTCAAAACCATCAAAGCCAAACCAAAAGCCACCAGTAACTCCAAAAACAAGCTTCATACGTACAACATAATCATACATCAACAACTAAAGCTTATACTATACCAAACCACAAAGATAAAGAGGTTTCTTACCTTATCCAATGAGATTAGGGGTAAAATCTATCAATTATCTGCTACTAGATATAACTTAAACAAGCAAAACCACAAAATCTACTCAAAAACCAAACATAAAAACGCGCAGAACTAGAGCTGGGAAACTAGAGCATGAGATTCGAAATCTTACCAGAAAAACCTAGATAGAAAGGAAGAGCTCATCGAGAGCTTCGCGTGGCCACAAACGACTCATCAATCGGAGCTCCGGATCAAAAGTTATAGCTCCCGGAAGGTGGAGGTGAATAGTGTCACCCCATTCCTTCTCTCTTCTCTCTTAATCTGTGGCTCTCTCTCTCTCTCTTGGAGGTGAGAAATGAGCTGAAAGCTCATTAAACATGTATATATATATTGGGCCTTGGGCCCGATCTAATCCGTTAGCATTTTTAGCCCGTTTGGCTCATTTTGGGCCAAAACCTTTAAGATTAGTGCCCGGTTTTCAATTCTAAATTATTTTTGTTCTTTCAAAACAATAAATAATTTTTCAAAATCTTATTTTTTCCAAAACACGCAGTACTGGACTGAGTAGAGTTGGTACTGCCAGCTTAAGTGCCAGTACGCATTTTTACAAAAACTTTTCAAAAAAGATACATTTTCCAACTCAGAAAAATTCACTGAAATCAAATTTCACATTTATATTTTCAATTTAAAACTTCTAAATTTTGAATCCATCTCGACACTTAAAATTATTATTTTATCAAAACAGTTTTACGTGAAAAACTCCGGTTCTTACATTTAACCCTCTATTTTATGAAACAAAGGAAAGGAAGAAAGAAAAGTGGGTTGGGAGTAGTGACAATATACACCTAATTCCTTTGACCAAACAAGACAACTCATGCTAAATTTTGAAACCTAATAAACCTATCTGATGTAGTGCGTAAAATAGGTTATAACTTGTTGAGATGAACAAAAATTTTATCTTATGAAATTTTTGGTCTTTTATTTTTAATTTCTTAAAATTTTATCAAATCTTTGGTTCTACATTATTATAAGAACATGCATAATCATCTTTAATCACTACTTTTTTCAAGTTTGTTATTCTGTTTTATTCTTAATCTATTGTTCTTCTTTGCTCTAATTTACATTTATATAGTCGATAATAATTTCTTTGATAAAAGTTATTTGATCATTTTTCTTTTGTATTATATTTATGGAAATTTGTTATCTAAAAACCAATAATCATGTTTTCATGTTAACAGATAAAACTTCTTTTTTTGGTTAGAAAACTGGCATATTGTCATTCTGGTTATTCATAAATGTGTATGTATCAGAGATGTTGATTTTTCACCCTTTTTTTTAACTTTTTCATTTTCAGCATATATTTCTTTCTCTAAGATGAAGATAAACTCTTTAAGATGTGTGAATCAATGTCTCTGATTTCTGCTAGCAAACATAACATTTTATGACGTTGAATGGTTCTTTCCCTATGTTAGAAAGATTGGTTTTTAGTGGAAATAAAACAGTTAAGCACAGTTTTATTTTCCTTTTCCTTTCCTTTGATCGTTCGACTAAGTATCTTATAGAAAGAATTCACCAAGGACTTACAACCTTTTTTGTTTCTGATTGACCAAAGGTAAGGAAGGAAACTCTAACTCCTAGAATCTATAGTGGTAAGTGGCACATGGCTCCTCCCAATAGAGATTTTCAAAATTAGAGCTTTTGAGATTGATTAGAATAAGATTTACTTGGAATTCAACCCAGTCCTTCTGAGCTAACCCTCATTAGGTGGTACTTGTGATCTACAATAAACTTTAGAATTAAGGTATTTAATCTTAATTTTCATTTATTTTGTGTGAGAATAGAACGAAAATTTTTGAATCAATTTTTGTAACTTTCTTTGAAGCCTTGATCTAATTAACAAAAATATTTTTCCTTTGTACTATTTATTTGTTTTAGTAAATGAGTTTCAAACAAACTAATTATATTTACTTTCACCTAATTGGATTGGTTGATTTGAAATAGGAAGGTTTGGTTTGTTGCTTAACCTAAGATGCATGCAATTACACATGTGTTGTGTTCATTTAAAAAATTTACTGGTTTTATCATTCAAAATAAAGGGCTGACAATCTCCGAGTCTGTACTGTTTCAAAGAAAATACTTGTTGGTTGCTGCTATCATTTATCACCATTACTATGTGATGTTTACTGTTGTTCTGTTACAGAATAATGATGACATATTGCAGCATTTGTACTCAATCTGAATCATATGTTTTACCAACTTCATAGGTTAGCTTTATTAGATTTCTTTAGTACAATTTTATTAGCTTCATTATGTCATTGACATTCTCTTTTACAAGAACGTGAGTCATAGTTCACTACTTAGGTTTTGTTTCATAGGTTTGTCAACTATAATGTAAGAGGTTAGGACAAGTGAAGTAGTTAATTTTTTTATAGATACATGTTAGAGTAGTTGAAGTAGTTAGGTAACCTTGGAAATTGTGCATCTAATATTATTGGTTAAGTAAATTGTTTATTGAAATTTATTATTATTATATTCTTAGGTTCTAAATTATAGGGTGGCACGATATATCATAAGATTTGAGGGTAGTTGAGGTAGTCGGTACTGTTTTATAGATGTGCAGTTATATTTCTCACATCAGGCTATGTTTTGGTTATAATCTGTCTCCTTTACAGAATTGAAAAAGTTTGCATGTGAGTCACAGGGAGTAGGTGATGTACATGTTTTAACTTGTGACTCACTCTTCTTTCTCATTCTCCTTCAAATATCTTCTTTTCTGGTTTTTTTTAATGATTTGCATTTTTGAATTTTGGTTTTTCTTTTTTTATGTTTAGTTTTTTCTTAGGTGTTTAGAAATTGAGCTATAACTTTTATCTCAATTCATGTCTTTATTTATTAATTTTGTGGCATTCAAAAAATTAACTATCAATGACAAAAGCTTCAAATTCGTGTAATATTAGATACTAGATTTTTTTTTTTGTTTTTTCTTGGTTGTGATGAATTCGTTTGAATTTTTTTTTATTATTAAATTGGTATTAGTTATTAAACCGTCCTTCGAAAGCCATGGTTCAAGAATGATTGAATATGGTTTGATGTTTCCTAGGTTATTCTGTCTTGCTCACCCTGGTGCTTGGCTACTTGAATTTTTAATATATGAGCTGAAGAAAGGTTTTGCTAACTAATGTTAATAATTAACATACAATTAAAGAAAGAATAGTGTAACTTAATTTTTTTTCTCTTTAATAAAGTCATTTAGTCTTGTGTATTTATAGTGTGTATTTGATACTTTTAAGGCTTGCTTTAATTTATTAAATTTTAATGATAAGAAGTTCAACAAAAGGAAAATAGAAGACAATATTTGTGCATCAAATACTTAATTTTTAATGTGTGATGATGAATGTGAATTTTTGGAAGTATGAATTTGTTGAGTCTTTCAATACAAATTGATTGAAATTGGACCTGTATTAGAAAGTAGGATTTTGTGAATAGTTCCTAGCTATATAAGATTGTGCGTGAGGATAGAAATAAGCAATCAAAAAACCTTTGATCTTAATATAAGCTCATTCACCTGTGCACCACGTTTGATTCTCTGGATGTAATATTTATTATGTTGTTATAAATTATGATGAAAAGTTTTGGTATCATCTTCAGATTTATTGTTCTTTCATGTGTGAATAATGATGATGGCGCCAATGTAAATATCCATTTTTTAATTTTGGATCTATGTGGTGAGTGACGTCCTACTACCAATGGGAAAAAGGTTAATTTTCAAAGCATGTGTTTCCTATTTAACTTGTTTGAACAGTTTATCTTCGATAACTTCCATATCTTGAGTAATTAACAAATGTTGTTTGTATACATTGGAACAAAATATTGGTGTTGCCATTTGTCAGTATAATTTTGTGTTCTCCATTAATTGATACTTATTTTGGTTCACTTGAATTTTAAAGTAACATTGCATGTTTGAGGGATCCACAATGTAAGGTAATCCGGTAATCCCTATAAAATTGTATATTCAATGAAGTATATGAGTAGATATTAATACTAAAGATTATTGTTCTGTTCTTTTGTATAAATGGTATTTTTTTGCAGTGAATATTTTTGTTTTTTTGTTTTTATGTTATTTAGGATGTTATTAATCAGAGTGTCAAATATTCCAATAGCCCAAGTGTTAAACATAGTAGTGATCTGTCTCCCAAAGATGAGCAAAAACTTGCCATCTAAAAGATTCGAATTATAATTTTGATGAGCATATGGACGAGTGTCGTGCTTGATGTTTAGTTTTTAGTTTTAATAGCTAGAATATAATTTTTATTTTGTGATCAGTGTGTGAAAAGAATTATTTAATTAATAGCTATTGAAAAAAAATCGAATGGTCTGTAACGAGAATATTTGGATAAATTTGTGTTATTGGGGATAAGTAAGTTATTGTGCAAGTATATTAAAAAAATTTCTGACTTCATCACAAAAGTTTTTAACCATTTATATATTTTTAAATTTTAAATTATATTATTTTTTTACTCTTTTCACTCTAAATATGTTTAATCATATTATATTTACATAGTAAATTTGTGACAATATTCACAAGTGTATAGTCATTATTATCAGGGTAAAACACCTCAATAAACCAAATGCACATCAATATTACTTGAATGTCCCAAATCAAAAAATGCAACGTCAAAGTCCCAAAGCACATTTCTATATAAAGTGAATTGATTAAATCGAAACACGTAGTAAATCGAATCCAATAGATTCGAATTAGGTGAAAAACGTTAATTGAATGAAAATCGAATAAAGTTGATTCGAATTAAGTGCATCGTTAAAATGCTAATAAATCGAACGGATTGGCTTCGATTTACATGTTTTGCTTTGTCTCCCATAATTCGAATCTAATGGATTCGATTTACGTGAACTTTGGCTATAAAGTTTTTGTTTTGAAAAATAATTTATTAAAATTAGTTTTAAAAGATAATTTTTAAATAAACTTTTAGCATTTAAAAAGTTATTATTATTATTATTATTATTATTATTATTATTATTATATAATCAATTATTTATTTATTTTGTCCAAAAAAGTCAATAATTCATACATACTAATCTTATTATTGAGAGTATCTAAAAAGAGTACTAAAAAAACGTCACATAAGTATTTATAACATATAAAATAAGATATTTTAGTACTCTTTTTAGGTTATTTGGAACGTTTGGCTAGAGAGGAATGAGCGGCTTTTCAATAATAAAGAAGGGAGTATGGAGGAGGTGTTCCAGAAATTCTTAATCAATTTTAGAGAGTGGAGTAGCTTAGATCCCTTTTGTTGTTGATGGCAATGTCGGAGATGACACTAGGTTTAGTTGTCTGTTTATAGTCCCTACATGTTCTTTTTGTTTGTTTGCTTTCTCGCTCCACTGTTTCTGTTTTGTGTTGAGCTCCTTTGTTTAAAAAAAAAATACTCTTTCTAGGTACTCTTAATATATGAATTGTTGATCTTTTTTGGACAAAGTAAATAATAGTAATAATAATAATAATAATAATAATAATAATAATAATAATAATAATAATAATAAGATTATTGAGAATACTTAAAAAGAGTACTAAAAGAGTATGTTGAGTGAATAAGTCTATAATAAAATAGGTATAATATATTTTTATTTCTCTTATTTATAGAAATATTTCTGCAAGTTATTAATTTATTCTTATTAAAATTAAAAAATTTAATATAACTTTATATATTAATAAATATATAAATTTATTTAATTTTTATATATTTATATTTATTATAATATTTTTAAAATTAAAAAATTATTATTAAATATAAATATTAGTAATTGTGCTTATTAAAAATTATTTTTAGTTTAATTTATCAAAAATAAATACTAAAAATTTATAGCCAAAGTCCACGCAAATCGAATTCATTAGATTCCAATTATGGGAGACGAAGCAAAACATGTAAATCGAAGCCAATCCATTAGATTTATTAACATTTGAACGATGCACTTAATTCGAATCCACTTGATTCGATTTTCATTCAATTAATGTTTTTTTCCTAATTCGAATATATTGGATTCAATTTACTACATGTTTCATTAAATCAAATTTAATCCATTCGACTTATATAAAAATGTGCTTTGGGACTTTGATGTTGCATTTTCTGATTTGGGACATTGACGTAATATTAATGTGTATTTGGTTTATTGAGGTGTTTTGCCCTTATTATCAATTGTAATACTAAATTGAATATTCTATATTTTGATTAAAATCCAAGAATTAAAAGTAAAATTAACTGGAAGGAATCTATTTAAGGCCGTGCGAATGCATAGATTACCTACTAGTATATCATATGAAGCTTCTAATTTTTTGAGAATTCTGATTTTTAAAAAATTCAAAATTCTAAGAAAATGCCATGTCAGGTTGAGCTCTTCCAAGTTTACTAATTTAAAAGATGCCTTTTATGTTTATGACGTTAGGCAGAAGTTCATTCACCTTTTTCTTATTGGCATGAACATATAAACCTGGTTAATGAAGGTGAGTTTATCTTAAATGTTCTGGGATATTTTTTTTTAAATAAAATAATAAATTTTATTATTTTTTAAATTTGATTTTTTAACTTTAATTTTTTAAATATAATTTTTTTTTACATTTAGGACAAGTTTACCGCACTTCCGACGAACTTCTATATTTTATAGAGTTTGTCTTATCTTCTAGGAAACTTTGGCAAGAATATTCAAGAAAATTAGTAACAGAGAGAAAAAGAGAGTGATATAGACTGAGTATTTGTATATTCTATTAAGTGTGTAATATAGAGAGAACAATGTACCGCTATTTTATAGCTAAATTTTGGTAATAGAAAACTATTAGATAGTAACTGAATTTGAATGAGTCAATTCTTATTTCTTGGATGCTGATAGGGATGTCAACGGGGTAGGGCGGGGGACGGGGATGCCTCCCTGCTCCCCATCCCCGCTCCCAGATTTGCTCTCCGTCCCCGTCCTCGTTCCTTGCCGTGGGGAAATATTGCTCCCCATCCCCATTTCCCACAGGACTCAATTCCCCGCGGGACCCCATTCCCCATTTATCTGATAGTTCTAACTGATTATTAATTTCTATATGAATAGAGCTGTAAGTGTCTATCCTATACAAAATAGGAAGATTTTATGCAAAAAATCTAAACGACAAGATGATGACTTCTTTCAAAATGACGTAGTGGGGGGACACAATGGCAAACTAGAGGACAGAGCAGTAGACGAGGTGGGAGATGCGATAATAGAGAAAAAATTGGATACGACGACATAGTTACGGAAAGGGATGCCACAAATAGAGAGCACGGTGCAGTGAGAAGGGAGGGTGGCGAGGGAGTGGCTGCAGAGAGGTTGGATGGAGTATGGACAGCGTTAGGGATCTCTGAATTGAAGAAGGGTTATACAAATGAGGATTAAGAGTTTTGGGTTTCTATATATCTATATATGTGAAATGACTAAAACACATATATGAGAAATAAACTATTAATGACAATTCAATAAATTTATAAATTTCGGGGATTAGCGGGGATAGGGCAGGGACCCCTGCTTGGGTCCCCGCGCTTGTCTCAGGAAAATTTTGTCCCCCATCCCCATCCCCGCGAGAAAAATTCTCCACAGTCGGATCCCCATTCGGAGCAGTCCCCGCAGGGATCCCCGTGTCTCGGGGAGTTTTGCCATCCCTAGATGCTGAGCTGTTATTATTCTTTACATGTCCCCTCAAAATGAGAGAGGGCTTTAAAGCCACTTTCAATTTGTCACGAAACTTGGAAAACTGAGTGATTGAGAGAGCTTTAGTGAAGATATCAGCTACTTGGTCTATGGTGGGAAAATTGGAGACAAATAGCTTCCCAGCAGTCACTTGGTCTCTTACAAAATGAAGATCTAGCTCAAAGTGCTTGGATTTGCTATGCAAGATAGGATTGGCTGCAAGCAAGCAAGCACTTTAATTATCACAATAAATGGTAGGAGGAACTGGATTGGTATGAATAACTCTTTTAACAGGTTTTGAAGCCAAGCAAGTTCAAATTGTGCTGCAGCTAATGCTCGAAATTCTGCTTCTGTGCTGGATCGACTGACCGCGTGCTGTTTGTTGCTTTTCCATGCTATCATATTATTGTCTAAATAAATACAATAGTCAGTGATTAATTTTCTGTCATCACAATCTACTCCCCAATCTGCATCAGCAAAGGAGAGAAGTCTAAAGTTAGTACAACTGTTAAACACTAAGCCTTGATCAACTGTACCTTTTATGTATCTAAGGATTCGTTTGATAGCTCTCCAATGATTGATATTTGGGTTATGCATATACTGGCAGACCTTACTCACTGAATATGTGAGATCTGGTCTTGTAAGAGTCAAGTATTATAATACTCTAGCTATGGACCTATACAACTTGGGATCATCAAATGGGTTAGAATCATGTAAACTTAGTTTTGAAGAGGATACCATTGGGGTTGGTACTACATTAGCTATTAACATGTTAGTACGAGCTAAAAGATCAATAATATACTTTTTTGTGTTAAAAGAAGTTCCTGGCTATTAATAAATATAGCTTCTAAGCCAGGAAAATAACTAAATTGACCAAGATCCTTGAGAGAAAAAATAAAGTTTAATTTGTCAATGAGAAACTGTAACTCTTGAGGATTATTCCCTGTTAATAAAATGTCATCAACATAAGCACATAGTAGAGTAATAGAGTTTGATGCATGTCTCACAAATAATGAGGGATCTGTTTTAGTATTGGGAAAACCAAACTGTTGCAAGGTGGAGGATAAGGTTAGAAACCAAGATCTTGGTGCTTATTTGAGACCATATATAGCTTTCTTAAGGCTACAAACTAGTTGAGTGTTAGATGCTGAGAAACCTTGAGGTTGTTCCATCAGGACTATTTCATGCAATTCTCCATTGAGAAATGCATTATCAAAGTCAAACTGGCGCATTTGCCAACCCTTGGATAGTGCTAAAGAAATTACAACTCTAATAGTTTGTGGCTTAATCACAGGGGAAAAGGTTTGATCAAAATCTACCCCTTCTCTTTGAAGAAAATATTTTGCCACTAACCTGGCTTTATATCTAATTGGGTGGCCTTGTGGATTCTTCTTGACAGTAAACACCCATTTACTATCGATGATAGTAGCATTTGACGGTGGCAATACTAATTCTCAAGTTTTGCATCTGGTTAAAGCTGTATACTCAAATTCTATTGCTATTCTCCAATGTTGATGTTGAAGAGCTTGTTGTACAGTTTTAGGTGGATGATGAAGAAAAGAGGGATCCTCTTTAGAGTCTAACAAGTGAGTGAGATTAGCAAATGGGTTAGAGTGTGTGGATTTTGATCTTGTAGTCATTGGATGAGAATAAAATTTCGGTGGTGGAGGAGGAGGCAGTGGGTGAAAAGGGAGTTGGATTTCAGTGTTAGATATAGGGATCTGTCCAGAAGATAAAGTGTGAGATTGTTGTGACGCTGATGGTGTATTTGTAGCTATTGTAATGAGAGGAATGAGAGGAGTAGGTGCTGGTATAAAAGATGTAAGAAGTGAAGATGAGATAGGTGAGTCTGATTGAAAGCTTGGAACAACAACAAATTGGTGATTAGAGTAAGTATCTCTAAAAGAATCAGAAGTAGATTTAGCAATAGTTTTAGTAAAATGAGTTGAGTATGGAAACTTACCTTCATCAAAAACAACATTACGAGATAAATAGAGCTTACCATCAGGGAAAGACATTTGTAGCCTTTATGTTGAGGATCATATCCCAAAAATAAACATAGATGTGATCTATAATCAAACTTGTATTTGTTGTAAGGTCGTAAAAGAGGATAGCAAGTATACCCAAATATCCTTAAAAAATTATAATCTGGTTGTTGATGATACATCTTCTCAAAAGGAGATTGATTTTGTAAAATAGGAGTGCAATCTGTTAATCAAGTAAGCTGCAGCAAGTAATCTATCATCCCAAAATTGTAATGGCAAGGTAGCAGTGGCTAAGAGAGCAAGACCTACCTCAGTTAGGTATCTATGCTTTCTTTCCGCAGTGCCTTGTTGTTAATGAGTATAGGGACAAGACATTCTATGAATGATACCGTGTTGAGCAAAAAAAGTCTTAAAATCATTAAATAAAAATTCAAGACCATGATCAGTTTGTAGTGCTTTGAGTTTGAAACTAGTTTGATTTTCAAAGAGGGTTTTAAATTGTTTAAATGCAGTAAAAGCTTCTGATTTACTAACAAGAAGAGAGATCGATGTGTATCTTGTATGTGCATCTACAAAACTAATATAATACCTATATCCGTACCGAGAAATAGTAGGCGAAGGCCCCCAAATATCAACATATACTAATTCTAGAGGCTATGAATATATAGAATTAGAATCAGAAAATGGTAATTGATGTAGTTTAGCCATAGTACAAATCCACATACAGACAAAGGAGTAGACAATTTTGAATGAGTAATCTGATTTGTATTAAGAACTTGTAAAACAGTTTTCCTTGAAGGATAGCCTAATCGTTTATGCCATGTATCAATAGAAGTCACTAGATTATGTGATACATTCGTGGCTGTCTTTGTATGTATAGAAGAATTAGATGTAGAAAGATGTCTAGGTACATAGAGACTAGGAAAAACATAAATTCTATTCTTAGTTATCCCTTGCAAAAGCTGTCTCCTGGTAGCCTGATTACGAACCACACAATGATAAGGCCAAAACTAAAAAAATACACAATTATCTGCTGCAAACTTTGAGACACTAAGTAAATTCTGAGTTATTTGAGGAACAATCAACAAATAATTCAATTTAAAGAAAGATCAGTTTGAGTATCACAAAGATATGAGGAACCTGAGTTAGTAATTTGGATACCTTGACCATTACCTATATAGAGTTGATTTGAGCTTGTTTGACTCTCAGCAGCTTAAAGGAGATTATTGTTGTCTGCAGATACATAATGGCTAGCACCACTATCAGGATACCAAGAGGATTCATGGATAGAAGGTGGTGCTGAGAAGAAGGCTCTTGGCTGATGAAAAGAGGGAGGTGGTGCAAGTGGTTGAGTTGATTATGTGAAATTGGATGCATTTGGTGATGAAAATTGTGGGTCAAACCTGTAATAGCAGCTCCATGCAGCATGTCCGGGTCTATTGCAGATTTGGCAGAACAATCTTGATGAGGAATTATTGGACCTTCCTCCTCTTATGAACCTACCTCCTCTTCCTCTTCCTCTAAAATTATTGTTTCTTTGAAAATTTTGATTATTTGCATTTGAAGATTGTGATAGATTAGCTAAAGGAATCGATTGAGAAGGTTTCTTGAACCGATTTAACATGTTTTCATATGCCACCAAATAAGATTCTGTTTTAACCACTGTGAATTTGCCCATTTTTGCCATGACAGTACCAATAAATCCTTGATACTCCTCAGTGACTCCATCAAGAATTGTTTGAACATGTTCATCTTGAGAGACTGGAGAATCTAAAGCAATTAGAGAATCTACAATTTGACGAATGTTGGAGAGATAATCCGCAACTATAGTTGTAAGCCTTACTGATCTCAATTAAGATCGAAGAGTTTGAATTCTTGCTCTTGACGATGCAGTAAAATATTCAATGATGGTATCCCACATTTGATAGAAGTACTTACAGTGCACAACTTTGTTCTTGAAGCTTGTTGATATTGAAGCTATAAGCCATGTAATCAGTGACTTATCTTGGAGCTTCCACTCCTTATAGGTTTCAGATTCAGTTTGTGATGGCTTTGTAGCATCTCCAGAATCTACCATTTTAGTAGGTATGTTTTCCTTCTTGAAATGACCTTCAAGACTCTGACTTTCAACCGTAACAATCGCAACTTGTTTCCATGTAACAAAATTATTGTCATCAAGTTTATCAATAATTACTGGTAGAAGGTATTTGGTTGTAGAAGCATTAGACAGGATCATAGCCATGGTTTAACCTAAGGGCTCCTAATACCATATCAAGAATATTCAAGAAGAATGAATATGATGAAGAACCAAGCAATGAAGGTTCTAGAGAGAAATAGAAAATCAGGAACAGAGAGAAAAAGAGAGTGACATAGACTGAGTATTTGTATATTCTATTAAGTGTGTAACATAGAGAGAACAATGTACTGCTATTTTATAGTTAAAGTTTGGTAACAGAAAACTATTAGATAGTAATATGAGGTTCATAGAGTAGCCTAATCTAACTTATCCAACGCTGTTTAGGTTTTTTCACGTGAGGAGTACATACTCCTTCAACTCGCTCTGCTAGGGTTTTTCCCAAAACAGAATTTTTGTGCCATCTAGGTCAATGTTTGATTTTGTCAATTCCTTTCTTTAATCCTTTCTTTATTCCCTTCTTTATTCATTTCCTTTAATTCGCCATGAGAGTTCTTTCATGGAATTGTCACGGTTTGGAAAGACCCCTAACAGTTCATAACCTTATTAAAGGGATGCGTCAATCCCACTCCCCCGAGATTGTATTTCTATGTGAAACAAAAAACCAATCTCGTCTGGTAAAAAGTAAGTTGAGATCTTGCCATTTTATGGATTGCTGGATTGTTAGTCCGACAGGTACATCTGGTGGATTGGCTTTAGCATGGAAGGAGGGCACAACGGTTGAGATTCTTGCTGAAAAAGAGTTTTTCATAGCTGCCAAGGTAACTGATCATGCTTTGAACTATTCTTGGCGGTTGATTGGGGTACATTTAAATAGTTTGGATGGGATTCGGTCTACCCAATACACAGAGCTTTCCTCTTTTGTACAAGGTTTCTTTGGAAAAGTTATAATTATGAGTGATTTTAATGCTATAGTGAGTCTCGATGAGAAGGAAGGAGGGGGGTTAAAATTATATCTATATATATATATATAGAGAGAGAGAGAGAGATTGGTTTTTTGAATTTGTAAATTTTATTGATGGTGGTGGACTGAAAGACTTGGGTATGATTGGGAGAAGGTTCACCTAGACTAATAGGCAACGAGGGCAGGACCAAATCAGGGAGCGGCTTGACCGTGCACTTGCAAACAGTGAGTGGATGGATTGTTTTCCATCAGCCTCGCTGTCTCAACTCGCAGAAAATGGTTCAGATCATGCGCCTATCTTCCTTGGTACAAATCCGGTCATAGAAAAATCTAATCGGAAGTTTAAGTTTTAGGAGAGATAGTGTGGTTTAGAAGAAATTCGGGTAATTATCACTGAAGCTTGGAAGGAATGGGTCGATGGCTCAGCAATGTTTGTTTTGACTCAAAAATTGAAGCATCGTAGGCACTGTATTATTCAATGGCAGCAGCAGAACAAATCTAATTCGAAGAAGAACATTGGTGAACTCACATTTAAACTTGAAATTCTCAGAGAGGAAGATATTACAGGGGGAGAACAGGTTGAAGCCTTGGAAAATAAACTTGAGGATGCTTACTTTAGGGAGGGAAGCTATTGGAAGGAGAAATCTTGTATAAAGTGGCTAAAAGAAAGGGACATAAATACAAGTTTCTTTCACCAATCATTCCAATCCAGAATCCGGAGAAATAAAATTTGGAAACTGGAAAATAATGATGGTACGTATGCTACCATCTGTGAGGAAATTGCACAAGTAGCTGAAACATACTTCAAGGATATCTTCACATCGATTAACCAAGCTAATCCAGCACATGCATTCGAAGATTTTGAAACCAAAGTTTCAGCAACCATGAACAGAAAATTAACTAGACCGGTCAGTTTTGATGAGGTAAAACATGCGCTCTTTAGTGTTCACCCCCAGAGCGCCCCTGGTGATGATGGATTTACGGCTAAATTCTTTCATTTCTACTGGAGTTTAGTAGGGGAGGATATTTTTAAGGTTGTCTTCAATTTCTTTGTCAGTGGTAGACTACTAAAGAGTTTCAACCATACACAAATCTGTCTCATTCCTAAGATCTATGATGCAAAGGATATGACACAGGTTAGACCCATCAACCTTTCCTCAGTTGTGTATAAGATTATTTCTAAAGTACTAGTCCATCGACTACAGATCATGCTTTGAACTGTTCTTGGGGGTTGATTAGGGTACATTTAAATAGCTTGGATGGGATTTGGTCTACCCAATACACAGAGCTTTCCTCTTTTGTACAAGGTTTCTTTGGAAAAGTTATAATTATGAGTGATTTTAATGCTATAGTGAGTCTCGATGAGAAGGAAGGAGGGGGGTTAAAATTATATATATATATATATATATATAGAGAGAGAGAGAGAGAGAGAGAGAGATTGGTTTTTTGAATTTGTGAATTTTATTGATGGTGGTGGACTGAAAGACTTGGGTATGATTGGGAGAAGATTCACCTAGACTAATAGGCAACGAGGGCAGGACCAAATCAGGGAGCGGCTTGACCATGCACTTGCAAACGGTGAGTGGATGGATTGTTTTCCATCAGCCTCGCTGTCTCAACTCGCAGAAAACGGTTCAGATCATGCACCTATCCTCCTTGGTACAAATCCGGTCATAGAAAAATCTAATCGGAGGTTTAAGTTTTAGGAGAGATAGTGTGGTTTAGAAGAAATTCGGGTAATTATCACTGAATCTTGGAAGGAATGGGTCGATGGCTCAGCAATGTTTGTTTTGACTCAAAAATTGAAGCATCGTAGGCACTATATTGTTCAATGGCAGCAGCAGAACAAATCTAATTCGAAGAAGAACATTGGTGAACTCACATTTAAACTTGAAATTCTCAGAGAGGAGGATATTACAGGGGGAGAACAGGTTGAAGCCTTGAAAAATAAACTTGAGGATGCTTACTTTAGGGAGGGAAGCTATTGGAAGGAGAAATCTTGTATAAAGTGGCTAAAAGAAAGGGACATAAATACAAGTTTCTTTCACCAATCATTCCAATCCAGAATCCGGAGAAATAAAATTTGGAAACTGGAAAAGAATGATGGTACGTATGCTACCATCTGTGAGAAAATTGCACAAGTAGCTGAAACATACTTCAAGGATATCTTCACATCGATTAACCAAGCTAATCCAGCACATGCATTCGAAGATTTTGAAACCAAAGTTTCAGCAACCATGAACAGAAAATTAACTAGACCGGTCAGTTTTGATGAGGTAAAGTATGCGCTCTTTAGTGTTCACCCCCAGAGCGCCCCTGGTAATGATGGATTTATGGCTAAATTCTTTCATTTCTACTGGAGTTTAGTAGGGGAGGATATTTTTAAGGTTGTCTTCAATTTCTTTGTCAGTGGTAGACTACTAAAGAGTTTCAACCATACACAAATCTGTCTCATTCCTAAGATTTCTGATGCAAAGGATATGGCACAGGTTAGACCCATCAACCTTTCCTCAGTTGTGTATAAAGATTATTTCTAAAGTACTAGTCCATCGGCTACAGAAATTTATGACTTCGCTGATCAGCCCTAATCAAAGTGCCTTCATTAAGGGTAGATTGATTTCAGACAATGTCCTAGTCGCTCATGAATGTATGCACTATCTAAAGACAAAGAAGAGGGGCCTATCGAGTGAAATGATTGTTAAATTGGATATGAACAAAGCCTATTATCATGTTGAGTGACATTTTCTTTGATTCATTTTGGAGAAGCTGGGATTTGAATCTTGGTGGATTGGTTGGATACAGGAGGTGGTGACTATAGTTTCTTACTCTATCGTTGTTGAAGGTCAACCTTTTGATTTTTTTAAACCAAATAGAGGTATCCATCAAGGAGACCCTCTATCTCCATATCTTTTTCTTTTCTGTGCAGAAGGATTATCCTTTTTGCTAAACAAGGCAGAGCAAAACGATCTCATTGAAGATATTCAGATCAACCAAAGATGTCCTACTGTTAATCATTTATTATTTGTGGATGATTCAATCTTTTTTTGCAAAGCGTCAGAAAAACAGTTGTAAAAATATTCTCAATCTTCTCCAGTCATACAAGGGGTTCAATAGCCAAAAAGTTAATTTGCATAAATCAGTTCTATTCTTTAGTAATAATACTCCTCCCACTGCTCGATTACTACTGGCTTGAAAATTGAAAATTGATCAAATTGGTGCACAGGATAAATATTTGGGTCTTCCATCTACAGTCCAAAAATAAAAAAAAGGGGCCACCTTCAGAGAAATCAAGAACAAGGTGAGGAAGCGAGTTGAAGGGTGGAAAAGAAAACTTCTCTTCTCTGCAGGCAGGCATGTTCTAATCAAATCTATTGGGGAGGCTATCCCAATTTATTCATTATCATGTTTTCGTCTTCCTGACACTTTAATTAGGGAGATTCACAATATACTCTCGATTTTGGTGGGTCAAAAAGGTACAGAGCAAAAAATGGCATGGGTTAGTTGGGATACTATGACAAGACCGAAATTGGAAGGTGGACTAGGTTTTAAGGACCTAGTGGCTCAGATTTGGCGCTATTAGCAAAATAATATTGGAAAGTTGTCTCTCAGCCACAATCACTCCTATCTAGACTCCTCAAAAATAAATATTTTCGATACAGTTCTATAATGAATGCAGAGATTGAAACCGTACCTTCGTGGGGGTGGCGTAGTATATTGGAAGGGCGTAAGGTTGTTGAAAAGGGGTTGGTTTGGTGAGTTGGTGATGGATCCAGTATCCAAATCTTCAATGATCCTTGGCTTGCACCTCCACATCCTTATGTTGTTTCTTCATCTGAAACTTCTAATCTACAAAATCAACTACTATTGATGGTCAAAGACTTAATACTTTCTAATGGTCAGTAGAATCAAACTTTAATTAGAAGTATTTTTTCTGAGGACACTAGTCAGCCTGTGCTAGCAACAACAATTAGGGGGTGGAGAAGATAAAATTTATTGGGCCCTTAATAAAAGTGGTTTGTATGAAGTGAGTACTGAGTACTGTGTGGCTTATGGGTTCTCGCTTCCTCCCATTGAATTTTGCCCAGAGATTATGAGACAACAAAATTTGTGGCGAGAACTGTGAAAGCTGAAAATCTCAGGAAAGATTAAGATTTTTCTCTGGAGGGGCTTCCATGAAAAGCTTCTTGTGCTACAAAAGCTTTATCATCGCATCCCATCGATTCAACCTATCTGCCGAAAATGCCTACAATTTCTAGAAACAATCAATCATTGCATCTTCCATTGTGTAGAATCAAAGGAAATTTGGTAAAAAAAAATGGACTTACTAGCTACTAGAAGGAGCACCGAAGACTTTGATTTCTATGTTGAGTGGAACTTGAGAATGGGAGTCTTGCGTACCCAACCTAATAGCTCCTCTCAGAGAATGATGATGGTAATTTTGAGCTGGTCCTTATGGAAGGCTAGGAACAAGTTCATCTTTGATAATGTATTAACTAGTGTAGAAGAGATAATGGAGTCGGTTTTGAAGCTGCAGGAAGAGTTTTAACAAATTCCCACTTCTTAATTGATGAGCACTTTACTTTTTTATCTCTCTTATTAGATTATTATATGATGTTACCTCTATAGTAGAGCGTTGGGAATCCCCCATTTCTTTTATTTGTCCCATATATGGACACTTATATGTTTCTTTCATTTCATGAATGGAATTATCTGATTTTGGGATAAAAAAAACTATTACATAGTAACTAAATTTGAATGAGTCTATTCTTGTTTCTTGGATGTTGAGCTGTTTTTATTCTTTATAAATTTTAATATGCTTTTTTCATAAATATGAGATTAGGTGAAGAAAAAAAAGTTAGATGGTTATCAATGGTAACTATTATCATTGTTTTCAGAATACATAGAAGTACACAAAGGTAAACAGGAATAAGTCGTATTTTTTTTAAGAAAATAGTGATTTAAATTAAAAAAAAAATCCTTGTTATATATAGCTTATTCCTATGTACCTGTATATTTTTGGAAACCATAATAATGGTTGTCATTAGCTCGGCCATATTGAAAAAGTCATGCTTGTTGTTTGTGTATTTTTATATACTCCTATGTACTGTTTGGAGACCTATATATTGTTTAGAGATGATGATAATGGTTTATAAAATTGGATTGGAAAAGTATAGGGTACCAATTTCTTGTCTGCCAACTTATTGTTAAAAATAATTAATTATTATATTTTAAACACATGTATAAGGAGACACATCCAAAAATATATATATAAAGACACTTCTATTAAATACAATTATAAAAAAAATATTTTTATTAGACACATTCACAAAGACACTTTCATTAAACACAGTCATAAACAAGAGTTGTTCTTGGTAGAAATTGACAAAAATACTATTGATAACGTAACAGAATTGAATTGGATTTTAAAAATTTGGTTGAAATTCGCCGGGTTAAAATTAAAAAATTGGATTTAAGAAAATAATAAATTTTTATTTTATTTAAAAGAAATCCTAAATATTTTCGTTATTTGTTGACTTTTTTTTTTTTTCTTGAATTGGTTTTTGATGATGGAGTCGGCGGAAACAGGAGCATGCCTGTGGATGGTTACAAACGACTACATCTTTGGCATCCGCTTTGAGAAGTTAGAAAAATTGGGGAAGAATGAGGATAGGGATTGGAAATCCCATCTTGAGCAGGCTCCGTTTGATTTCTGTTTGAATCTTCCAGAGTCCTGCATGTTGGATCACTTTATTTTCGACTCGAAAATTTTCTTAGTCGGTAAGCAAACCGAGTCTGGAACCAAGATCTACCAAATCTCCTATGTCGGCGGCAACACGTTGGGCATATCTGAGGCAGTAGAGACGGGCGCAATCCCTCCGCTACCGACCGAAGACTTCCTTTTCCTTGCAAACATTAAAGATGACGTTTACTTGTTGGAGCTTGGTGCGGTACCACTGTTAGGAAGAAAGACGGGGTTATGGGTTTTATGTCCCAATCCCCGTCCCCCGAACTGGCATTCCGCGCCCGCTCCTCCAACCGAAGTCAACTCTGATAATTATAATTCTCCTCTTTGTTTTGTGCTAAATGATAAATTCTTTTTGCATCGCCTGTCCGCACCAGGAATTGCATATCTCTACGATCCCCAACCTAAAGCATGGATTAAACTGGAGCGCACATTTTCTCTTCCTGGTTATGATCTTTTCCTGCGTGTGCGGTCCCTTGGGGATGTAGGCGATGGCAGTGTGGTGCTGACATGGAAGCTGAAGGGTCTTCCCATACGTGGTGTGAAATATGACATACACGCTTTGCTGGTGGATAATAAAGATTATTGCATTCTTCGCCAGCAATGCCTTGATGAGTTGTGTGAGGCGATCCAACCATCCTTCTTTGATGATTTTTCCTCCAATCTCAACTTGGTTGACCTTGGCAACAACAAAGTATGTGTTACCATCTCTGGTCTCGCAGAAGGCATTCCATCCTTTTGCATTTTAGTAGTTGAATTAAGGTTGGTACAAGAGGAGGAGCAGCAAAGGTTCTTATCTGTGCGTGTACTCGTGAATCGAGTCTTAGATACGAGGCCTTATTTCTTAGATGACCGCGTTGTTCAAGTGCTCTACACCTCCTTTCTTTTCTCCCTCAGAAAGGGAATGCCTCGCAAACATCCATATTCCCAAGGTATAATGTTGCTTTTGTCAGCATGCTTCTTGTTATTCTGTAAGAGTTACCATTAAATTATATCCATCAAAAACATTGTTAGGGATTTGGTGAATAAATTTTCTTTATTTTTTAAAAGACTTGTTATTCTTAAGACTTGAGAACAAAATTACGTTACAGATTGCATCTCTCCAAGGAAAGAGCCCAAGCTAGCTGGTGGGACGAATCCAAGCAACCCAACAACAGCATTCGAACAAGAATGACTAACTTCAACCTGTTCATGTATGCTTTGTTTTATTGTTGTTCCCTCTGCTATGATTACTTGTTTTTCATTGGCGATCAGATTTTGAATACTGATGTGTTTATTCCGCTATTAAATAATGTTAGACATGTTAGTAGGATTTCAATGTTCATATAATCATTTTGTACTTTTTTAGGTTATAATCTTTTTCATTCACAAAATTGAGAAAATATCAAGTTTTAGTCAAAGATAATAGATGAATCAATAAGAGCATATGAGTCAAGAGGAATAAGTGATGTATCTATTTAACTTGTGGCTTATTCCTCTTTCTCTTTCTTTCACTCTTCTTTCTTTTTGATATTTTAATATTTTACTTTTCTGAATTTTATATTTTTACTTTTTTTTTTAAGTTAAGAATTTTCACATAAGGTGTTTGGAATTTGAGATAGATTTTACCTTTGTTGATGTCTTGATCTTTTCCTAATTTTATTGTGGCATTTATAAAATGATATATGATCGGCAAACATTCAAATTCGTTTCTGTATAATTTTTAAATTTCATAAATTATTGGTACCATGTTGATTATAATTTATATAAGCCTTTATTGATAGAGAAAAATATGTGATTCCAAATTTCCAACGCAGTTGACACTTTTGCTCTTTTTAAGCCTTTGATAGTCTTTTTCTTTGTAAAAATTTTGAGCTTTTTTTCCTTGGTTTTAGAATTTCTTTTGGTTAAAATGCTATTAGTTATTGAATCATTATTTCAAAGCTATGGTTAAAGGAAGATTGAAAGCCAAGGTTACAGTAGGGGCCTGTTGACACTTAAAGGGTGAATGCCAAGATATGGTAGGGTCTTGTGGGGAAGGAGATGTTGCTGTTGTCTAATTATCTTAGAATTCATTTAGTTTATTCAACAAATTATGCTCTTTCTCATTTGTTTTTTGGTGATTTGTTTCTCTGGCTTATTTAATTATATATGTCATGAGATTTATTGTTTGTGTTATTTCTAAATCTAGATGAATGAATGATAGTTAACGGAGATCACAGCAAAATTTGAATTTGACAGAGGAGGTTATTTTTGGTCTGCAGATTAAGTGTTATATGAAGCAGTTGTTGTCGATTCTCGGACATTGTCATGCTAGGGGTGTGATGTACTGGGATATCAAGGGATCAAATCTTCTGGTGAATAATGAAGGGATACCGAAGGCGTGGTTGAATATAATAGTACATTGAAATTTTCTTAGTGCGGTATTGGTTGGATTTGATGATTTTTATGAAGAATAGTTCTGGTAGTAGTAGCTTCTGCTTGTCAAATCTATGGATATAAGACTTTTAAAAGAAAATTAGATATAGAGATGTCGACTATTTTACATAACATCCTTTTCAGCAATAATTTTTATATTATCAATGGTTGGAATTGTTCTGTTAACCTGCAACATTTTCCAGGTTAGATAGACGGTGGTTGCGATAATGTCAAAATGGTACATAAGGTAAAGATCTGCTACCCTTCCCCCTCCCAGAACCAAAAAGGGTCGTGCAATATTTGCTAGCTGGAGTCCATTATATTTTCCCAGGTTTTGGTTTGGGTTTAGTAATCTCAGGAATAATTCGAGTGCATGATGATATGCTTATGGTTGAATTTCATCTGTGTTTGTGAATTACAGTTCCTTAGTTATTGCTGCAGATTATATATATGCTACCTAGGACATTTGTTAGTTAAGCATTAAAAAGAGATGTCCTACGTTGCATGAGATTTCAATCCTTAAGTAGAGTTTCACATTTCTTAGGAAAATTCTTTTTGTTTGTTATGTTAAAATAGTTGGAACTTGGAATTAATTAAGTGCATACTTGCCCTATCTGGCTATAAATCTCGGATTTTTGACGAAAATGTGCAGAAATATATTTATGTACATTAAAATTTTTATATTTTGAATGGTTTTGTCTCTCCTATTCAATAAAAAAACACAATAAAATATTCATGATACGAGATATCTATGTGTTACGGGTCTTTCTATGATGATTTCACTTGCTATTGTTCTAACTTCTAAAGGCTTTATTATTTCACTTATGAAAGCATTAGTGGTATGTTATTCGTGATCCTAATCAGCAGTAGCTTAAATTCCAGCAGCTCCCCAACATCCTATATTGTTGATGGCTCAATATTATTATTCATTACGGTCAGTGGTTTTAGCCAGGACTAATTAACCTAATAGGCTTTAGCCAGGACTAATTAACCTTGAAAATGAGGTCGACTATTCATTTACTATTATAAAATAACTAAATAAATAAATAAAGAAGAGGTAATAAAATAAAGTATAAATAGAAAAATACTACTATCAGTATTTACCAATACTATTATATTACTATATAGATAATATATTAATATTATATTAGTAGTATACTGTCACGGCCTTGGACACACTCCAACGCTACCGTACTGGCACTCGGACTTACTCAACCTCTTGAGCTAAGACCAAGTCAGCCTAACCCTCAATACTTAGCAAGAAGGCTAAGAATACAAGAGAACACAAGAGAAAGGAAGCTTTGGTGGAAGAACACTTTATTGCTTAAGTGTGGTTACAAATGATTCACACACCTTACACTAACTCTTATTTCCTATTTATAGCCATCCACCTCCTCAATGGATGGTTAAGATCAAATCTAATCAACGGTCCAGATTAATCCTCCAGAACCTTCTTTACAAATATCTATCCTACCACAACTTTCCAATTGTTTCTAGATTATTCCATACCACTCTTTATACTTCTATATACATCTACACTCTTCTAGAATACTCTATGATCTTCTAGAGTCTTCTAGAACCTTCTAGGATATTCCAGGAACTTCTAGGACATTCTAGAACGTTCCAGAACCATCTAGAGCATTCTCAAATACTCTAGAAAACTCTACAAACATTGTTAAATTTAACCTTCTAAAATTTACTGTGACATTCTCTCCCACCTAATGCGCAGACGTCCTCGTCGCGTTCTGTTCATGATAGCGCTCTAGGTGTTCTTGGAATTGCCACAGATCTTCGCGAGTTTCCCAGCTAGCTTCGGTTATCGGGAGTCCTTTCCACTTGATCAAGTATTGGATACTTGGTGGCACCCCTCTTCGTCGCACGATGCGATTAGCTAGGATCTCTTCAATTTCTTTATCAAATGATCTAATTACCACGGGTGGAGCACGACTCGAGTTACCTCTACTCGGTTCATCTTGGTCTTCATGATATGGTTTAAGCATACTCACATGGAAGACCGGGTGAATCTTCATAGAGGGAGGGAGTTGTACTTTATAAGCAACCTCCCCAACACGTCCAATGATCTCAAATGGTCCTTCGTATTTGCGGATTAAACCCTTATGAACCTTGCGAAAGGCTTTGAATTGTTGTGGCAGAAGTTTAATCATTACCTCCCACTTGATAGCTTGCATGCCTCCTCTTCTTATCTGCCCATTTCTTCATCCTCTTTGCAGCTTTGTCGAGGTAAGAACGAGTAACATCTGCTTGTTCTTCCCATGACTTAATCATATGATAGGCTCCAGGGCTCTTCCCTGAGTAAGAGGAAGAAAGAGAGTGAGGCGTAAGCGGCTGTTGTCCAGTCACAATCTCGAACGGACTCTTTCCTGTAGACTCACTCCTTTGCAAATTGTATGAGAACTGAGCAATGTCGAGGAGTTTTGTCCAATCTTTCTGATTAGCGCTTACAAAATGCCTCAAGTAACACTCGAGTAAGGCATTCACTCTCTCAGTCTGCCCATCGGTTTGAGGATGGAAGCTTGTTGAAAAATGAAGCTCTGACCCAAGGAGTTTGAACAACTCTGTCCATAGTCGTCCTGTGAAGCGTGGATCTCGATCACTAATGATGCTTTTAGGCAATCCCCAATATTTCACCACATTCTTGAAGAATAGTCGTGCTGCCTCTTCTGCAGTGCAATCAGTAGGGGCGGGTATAAAGGTAGCATACTTCGAAAATCGATCTACTACCACAAGAATAGATCCAAACCCCTCGGACTTTG
The DNA here is from genome assembly GCF_003086295.3 of Arachis hypogaea. Classification (NCBI taxonomy): domain Eukaryota; kingdom Viridiplantae; phylum Streptophyta; class Magnoliopsida; order Fabales; family Fabaceae; genus Arachis; species Arachis hypogaea. The sequence continues at coordinate 124,460,121 of NC_092053.1, read as the reverse complement.
GTAAGGCAGAGATGAAATCTAGAGAGACACTTTCCCATGGTCGCTCCGAAGAAGGCAGATGTTCCAACAACCCACTTGGTGTCTTATTTTCAATCTTATCTTGTTGGCACACAAGACAAGTCTTCACATAGCTCTCCACTTCATCTCTCATTTGGGGCCAATAATAAGAAGATTCAATGAGTGCCAAGGTCCTTCGCTGACCTTGGTGACCAGCCCACTTGGTGTCGTGGCATTCTCTCACTAATTTTCTTCTTAGATTTTTCCATTTAGGGACGTATAGTCTTCTCCCTTTAGTGTAGAGAAGGTCGTTTTCTAGCCAAAATCTTTTGGTCTTACCTTCTCTAGCCAACTCCACCAACTTCTTGGCTAATGGATCGTGATGCAACCCTTCCTTGATGGTATGCACAATATCTCCTTCAACCATAGAAATGGCCGCCAACTCAGCCTTGCGACTCAACGCATCTGCTACCACATTAGTCTTGCCTGACTTGTATTCGAATTCGAAATCAAACTCAGCCAAGAAGTCTTGCCACCTAGCTTGTTTGGGGCTTAACTTCTTTTGAGTTTGGAAGTAGCTTGTAGCCACATTGTCTGTCTTGACGATGAAGTGTGAACCAAGCAAGTAGTGACGCCAAGTTCTCAGACAATGCACCACCGCAGTCATCTCCTTCTCTTGGACAGTGTATCGCCTCTCTGTATCATTCAACTTGCGACTCTCAAAGGCAATAGGATGTCCTTCTTGCATCAGAACTCCTCCAATAGCGTAGTCAGAAGCATCAGTGTGGACTTCAAATACCTTTGAGTAGTCGGGTAGTGCTAGTACTGGTCTTTCTGTGATAGCAGCCTTCAACTCATCAAAGGCCTTTTGACACTCCTTTGACCATTCCCAAGAGTGATTCTTCTTGAGAAGATCAGTTAATGGTGCAGCCTTAGTGGAGTATCCCTTGATAAACCTCCGATAGTAATTAGCCAACCCAAGGAATGACCTCAATTCAGATACCTTGTTTGGCGGCTCCCACTCTTTGATAGCCTTCACCTTTCCTTGATCCATGCAGAGAGTTCCACCCTTAATGATGTGTCCCAAGAAGTGGACTTCGTCCCTTGCAAAGGAACACTTTTCCTTCTTCACATATAGGTTATTCTCTCGCAAGATCTTGAACACGGTTTGTAAGTGTTCTACATGTTCCTCCAAAGTATTGCTATAGACAACAATGTCATCCAAGTAGACCACTACAAACCGATCAAGGTAAGGTCGAAAGATCTCATTCATCAAGGTACAGAAGGTCGCAGGAGCGTTGGTCAAGCCAAAAGGCATCACCAACCACTCATACGATCCATACCTCGTGACACACGTGGTCTTAGGCTCATCACCATCGGCAATTCTCACTTGGTGATATCCTGACCTCAAATCTAGCTTTGAGAACCACTTGGCTCTACCAAGTTGATCAAACAAATCGGCTATCAAAGGAATGGGGTATTTGTTCTTGATGGTTACCTTGTTAAGTGCTCGATAGTCGATGCATAGCCTCAATGAACCATCATGCTTCTTTTGGAATAAGACTGGTGCGCCATAAGGTGCCTTCGATGGACGGATGAACCCAGCATCTAGCAAATCCTTGAGTTGCTTCTTCAACTCCTCAAGTTCTGGCGGTGCCATCCTATAAGGTGTTGAGGCGGGCGGCTTTGCTCCTGACTCCAATTCAATCTTGTGGTCCACCTTCCTCCTAGGGGGTAGTTGTTTTGGCAACTCGGGAGGCATCACATCCTTATTTTCTTCAAGGACTTCCTTGATTTTGGGAGGGACGTCTTCTCTTTCAGATGTTGACTCCTCTTGTAATAGAGCCAAATATGTAATCTCTCCCTTCTTGAACCCTTTCTTGAGTTGCATAGCAGAGAGTATCGGTGGTCCTCCAACTTTAGAGACTGTAGGGATCATGCATGGAGACCCTTTCTCCATGACACATACTACGTCGTAGTATGGCATAGGTATTATATTTGCCTTCCTTTGCAAATCGAGCCCGATGACTATTTTAAAATCATCCATGGGTGCTACTGAGAAATCTACAAGGCCCTTCCAAGAACCAAGAGTCATCTCAACCCCTTTTGCTACTCCCTTAAGGGGTTCACCCTTGGTATTTACGGGTTTGAACCAACCATTCTTTTCGGTGATCTTCAACCCAAGCCTCCTTGCTTCATCAGGCGTGATGAAGTTGTGTGTAGCACCAATGTCGATCATAGCCATGACAGGTTTTTCATTGATAAAGGCTTTGACATACATCAAGCCTTTCTTTTCTACAGTGCTTGCCTCTTTGCTCTTCACAGCATTTATGTGTTGGATAGATCCAACACACTCAGTTACTTGAGTTTGAGCTTCTCGTTCCTCGGCGATAGATGCCAAAGTCCCTAGCTTGGGACAATCCTTCATTTGGTGTGGTCCCTTGCACACGAAGCATCCTCCTTTGGGCACGAAAGCCTTCTTCTTTTCTTCGTACTCTTTCTTTGAAGAGTATTTTCCTTCCTTCTTGGTTGAGAAACTCTTCCCCTTGTCTCCCCCACCTTTAGCAGAACTAGGCTTGGAGGAAGACTTGGGTTTAGAGTCTCCCCTATGATACTCAGTGAGTGATTCGGCCACCACGATGGCCTCATCGACATCCTTAACATTCCTTCTTTGTAGTTCTTGCTTTGCCCAAGGTTGGAGTCCATCAATGAAGAAGAACAATGCATCCTCTGATGCTAAGTTGGGGATTTGAAGCGTGAGAGTAGTAAAGTCCTTTACGTAGTCGCTAATCGTACTCTTGTGCTTCAACTCCCTCAACTTCTTCCTTGCTTCATAAACCACATTCTCAGGAAAGAATTGTCTTTTCAATTCCCTTTTGAAATCTTCCCATGTGACTATGTTGCAAGTACCCTTTTCCATATCTACGCACTTTCTCCTCCACCACAAAGTAGCATTATCAGAAAGGTAGAGAGCTGCAGTGCGTACCTTTATTGCTTCTTCGACCACCCCTTGGCCTTCGAAGTACCTCTCCATTTGCCATAGGAAGTTCTCCACCTCGCGAGCGTCCCTTACGCCCTTGAACTCCTTTGGCTTGGGGAGATCAATCTTTGTCGTCTCCCTTATAATGGTTGGTCGAGATTTCGCCTCCTCGAACCAAACTCGAACTTCCTCAAATAGCTTCAAGGAATTCTCAAGCTTCTCTTCGATTTGGAGCATGCTTTCTTTGAAAGCATCTAGTTCTCCTAACACGTGAGCCTCGAGGGTCTCCTTGTCATGTTCTATCCTTTGGAACCGCTCATCCATAGAGGATAGAACATTTTCCAACATAGAAACTCTTTCTTCTAAGAAGTTAGAGTCCTTACCTCTAGGCTCACTTGAAGAACGGCCCTTCTTGCCTCCCCATTGAGAAGGAATAGTATCCCTTCCCCTTTGAGACTCAACATGCTCCATGGTGATACTAGAAGCCATACCCACAAGCGACTTGTGCTCCCTCTCGAACCTTGCTCAGATACCAAATTGTCACGGCCTTGGACACACTCCAACGCTACCGTGCCGGCACTCGGACTTACTCAACCTCTTGAGCTAAGACCAAGTCAGCCTAACCCTCAATACTTAGCAAGAAGGCTAAGAATACAAGAGAACACAAGAGAAAGGAAGCTTTGGTGGAAGAACACTTTATTGCTTAAGTGTGGTTACAAATGATTCACACACCTTACACTAACTCTTATCTCCTATTTATAGCCATCCACCTCCTCAATGGATGGTTAAGATCAAATCTAATCAACGGTCCAGATTAATCCTCCAGAACTTTCTTTACAAATATCTATCCTACCACAACTTTTCAATTGTTTCTAGATTATTCCATACCACTCTTTATACTTCTATATACATCTACACTCTTCTAGAATACTCTATGATCTTCTAGAGTCTTCTAGAACCTTCTAGGATATTCCAGGAACTTCTAGGACATTCTAGAACGTTCCAGAACCATCTAGAGCATTCTCAAATACTCTAGAAAACTCTACAAACACTGTTAAATTTAACCTTCTAAAATTTACTGTGACAATACGAATAGAGAAAGTAAAGAAGTACTTTATTGTATAAGAAAGAGAGAGAGAATATTTGTTGTTAATATTGCTGTGTGTATTGTCTGGTATCATATCCCCATTTATACATGTATAGGATTCATATTTTCAACCTTCATTAAATGTAAATTTTTTCTTGGTAACATGAATACTAAGTCACCTATGATATTAATGGGCATCTATATCCTGTGTTTATCACAACACTCCCCCTTGTATGACTATTTAGGATTATTGTCTCGTTAAAACCTTACTAAAAAAAATCCAATAGAAAAAAAACCTTAGTGAAGGAAAAAGAGTACAATATCCTTTGTGATGGGGACTGCCTCATTAAAAACTTTGTCAAGAAAAATCCAATGGGAAAAAAAACTTGACCAAGGGAAAAAGAGTACAATCTTCCCGTCTTATCAACATCATTTAATGTCTCGAAATCGACGCATCCCAATCTCATACACCAATCTTTCAAATGAGAATTTTGGGAGTGACTTTGTGAATAAATTTGCTAGATTGTCACTTGAGCGGATCTGTTTGATATCAATTGTCCCTTGATTTTGAAGATCATGAGTGAAGAAGAATTTGGGAGAAATATACTTTGTTCTATCACCTTTGATGTATCCGCCTTGAGCAATGCATGCTGTATTATTTTCAAACAAGATAGTTGGAGCTATCTTATGATCAATCAGTCCACATGATGACATAATATATTGGAAAACACTTGCGACTAGCTTCATGTATTGCTAGTATTTCAGCATGATTAGAGGAGGTTGTTATTATCGTCTATTTCGTGGACCTCTATGATATAGCTGTACCACCATATGTGAACAGGTATCCTGTTTGAGATCTTCCTTTGTGTGGATCAGACAAGTATCCAACATCTGCATAGCCAACTAATTGTGATTTGGATCAATAGGGATAAAACAATCCTATATCAACCGTTCCATGAAGATATCGAAAGATCTGTTTGATTCCACTCCAATATCTTCTGGTTGGAGAGAAACTATATCTTGCTTGTAAATTCACAGCAAATGATATATCAGGTCGTGTATTATTTGCAAGATACATTAGCGCTCCAATGGCACTAAGATATGGTACTTCAGGATCAAGGATATCTTCATTTTCTTCTTTAGGATGGAAGATGGAATTGATCATTTTCCACATCCAAAGATCTTACGATCATTGGGGTACTCAAGGGATGTGACTTATCCATATAAAATCTTTTCAAGATTTTCTCTGTGTATGTTGTTTGATGAATAAAGATCCCATTTTTTATATGTTCGATCTGCAGGCCGAGACAAAATTTAGTTCTTCCAAGATCTTTCATCTCAAACTCTTCTTTTAGAGTTTTTATAATTGTTGGAATCTCTTCAGGAGTCCCAATGATATTTAAATCATCAATGTACACAACAATTATAATAAATTCAGATGCAGATTTCTTTATGAAAACATATGGACAGATATCATCATTCTTGAATTCACTTTTGGCCAGATACTCAGTATGACGATTATACCACATTCGTCTAGATTGCTTCAGACCATATAAAGATCTTTGCAATTTGACTGAGTATAACCCTTGTGAATATTCATTGGATGATTTAGATATCTTTAGTCCTTCAGGGACTTTTCATATAGATATCCCGATCTAATGAGCCGTATAAGTAGGTTGTTACCACATTCATTAAATGCATATGCAGTTTATGATATGTAGATAAACTGACCAAATAACGCAATGTTATCGCATCCACTACAGGGGAATACGTTTCTTCATAATCGATACCGGGCCTTTGTAAAAAACCTTGTGCCACAAGTCGGGCTTTATAGCACACAATTTCATTTTTCTCATTTCGTTTTCTCACAAATACCTATCGGTATCCAACATGTTTTACATCTTCTGGTGTACGGACTACAAGCCCAAAGACTTCACGTTCTGCAAGTGAGTCTAATTCAGCCTTCATGGCTTCTCCCCATTTTGGCCAATCATTTCTTTGTCGACATTCTTCGACTGATCTTGGTTCAAGATCCTTACTTTCATGCATGATATTTAATGTCACATTATATGCAAATATTTCATTGACAATTGTCTTATTTCAGTCCCATTTTTCTCGGATAAAGACATAATTTATCGAAATCTCGTCATTTTCACAAATTTCAGGTATCTGAATGTCTTCTGGCGTTAAAACTATATCAGAATTTTGGACAACTGCAGGTGTCTTTACTATGTCTTTTTCAACAGGAATAGTATTCACCTCTTTTCGCTTTTGAGGATTTTTGTTTTTGGAACCGACAGGCCTGCCACGCTTCTGGCGTGAATTTGCTTCAGTGGCTACTTGTCCTACTGGGACATCAATTCGAATTGGGGTATTTTTCGCTGGTATATAAGATTTGGTTATCCTCTTTGTATCGGAAAATGCATCAGGCAATTCATTTGCTATTCTCTGCAAATGTATAATCTTTTAAACTTCTAGTTCACATTGCTCTGATCGAGGATCTAAATGCATCAACGATGATGCATTCCAATTAAGTTCCTTTTCAGGAAACTTATTCTCTCCCTCCTAATGTTGAAAATTTTGATTCATCAAAATGACAATCTGCAAATCGGGCTTTAAATACATCTCTAGTTTGTATCTCAAGATACCTCACTATAGAGGGAGAGTCATATCCAATATATTTTCCCAATTTTTTTTGGGGTTCCATTTTGGTGCGATTAGGTGGTGTAATGGGAACATATATCGCACACCCAAATATTCTTAAATGGGAAACATTTGGCTGCTGGCCAAAAGTTAATTGCATAAGAGAGAATTTATGGTAACTCGTTGGCCTCAAACAAATAAGTGTTGCGGCATGTAAAATAGCATGCCCCCAAACCGAGGTTGGGAGATTTGTTCTCATAAGTAAAGGTCTAGCAATTAATTGGAGGCGTTTAATAAGTGATTCTGCTAACCCATTTTGTGTGTGAACATAAGCTACTGGATGTTCAACACTTATTCCATTAGCCATACAATAAGTATCAAAAGCTTGGAAAGTAAATTCACCAGAATTATTAAGACGAATTGCTTTGATTGGATTTTCTGGGAATTGTGCTTTTAATCGAATAATTTGAGCCAGTAATCTCGCAGACGCCAGGTTGCAAGAAGATAATAAGCACACATGTGACAATCTCAAAGATACGTCTATTAGGACCATAAAATATCTAAAAGATCTACACGATGGATGAATAGGTCCACATATATCTCCTTGAATCCTTTCTAGTAATTCAAGGGACTCAAATCCAATCTTTACTGGTGATGGCCTTAAAATTAACTTTCCCTGAGAACATGCAGCACAACAAAATTCACTAGTTTTAAGAATCTTCTGGTTCTTTAGTAAATGTTCATGGGAGTTTTCAATAATTCTCTGCATCATGGTTGTTTCCGGATGACCCAATCGGTCATGCCAAGTTATGAATTCATTTGTGCTAGTAAACTTCTGGTTTACAATGGCATGTGATTCAATTGCACTAATCTTGGTATAATACAACCCAGATGAAAGTGAGGGTAACTTTTCTAATATAACCTTTTTATTTAAATCATGAGTTGTAATACATAAATACTCATGATTTTCCTCATTCATTGTTTCAATATGATATCCATTTCGGCGAATATCTTTGAAACTAAACAAGTTCCTCAAAGACTTGGTAGATAATAGTGCATTATTTATTATAAATTTTGTTCCTCCAGAAAATAAAATTATAGCTCTTCTGAAGCCTTCTATCACATTGCTTGAGCCAATAATAGTATTAACATATTCTTCTTTTGGCACAAGATTGGTAAAATATATATCACTGTTAAGAATAGTGTGCGAACTTGCACTATCCGCAAGACAAATATCTTCAGAATATGTCCTTGCCATTTTTCTTCAAAGACAAATGATAATAATAATAAAATGAGTGGAAGTACATGCACAGTAAAATTATTCACGTGAATACTTAACAAACACATACACATATCAAACTATTCCATCATTGATCAAATAGCCAATATTTTTTTCAGAATCCTTAAAGAAGTCAGATACATCATAATGAGTGGTGGAATTTTCAGCATCATTTGAAACAACATTTGATTCATTTCCTTTGTCATCCTTTTTCAAAGATGCCTGGTAAAGATCGACTAGGTGCCTTAGGGTACGACAGGTACATGACCAATGACCCTTTCCACCACAACGGAAACACTTATCTTCTGTTGATTTATTTTGCCCAATATTTCTTTCTTTATCCCACTTCTGGTGAGATCCTTTCTTGTGAACATAATTTCTTTTCCTTCCATAATTTTTCTTGTTATCAAAATCTTGTCATTTACCTCTTCTGGGGTTATAAGTTGCCGCATTTGCTTCAGGAAATGGGGCGGCCCCAGCTAGGCGCGCTTCATGATTTCTTAAGAGCAACTCATTGTTGCGTTCAGCAACAAGAAATCAAGAAATTAACTCAGAATATTTTTTAAATCCTTTTTTCTCGATTGCTACTGCAGGAGCACATTCGAGGCATGAAAGGTCGAGAAAGTTTTCTATAACATATCGGGTTTGAGGAAATATCACCGTCTTTTGATGATTATACCTTTCTTTAAGGCCTTTCCACAGATCTGCAGGATCTTTTAATGTGAGATATTCATTTTTTAATCATACGTCAAGATGACGATGAAGGAAAATCATAATTTTGGCTTTATCCTTCTGGGATGTATTATTTTCAGCCTTAATGGTATCTCCAAAATCCATTGAATCAAGATGGACTTTAGCATATAGTATCCATGATAAATAATTGTTTCCAGATATATCAAAAGCATTATATTCAAGATGAAAGAACTTCGATATAATAAAAATTTGTTACCTGAAGTCTTCCTAAAATATCGTTAGAGTTTCGTGTTGATAACGTGTTATAAAATAACTAAATAAATAAATAAGGAAGAGGTAATAAAATAAAGTATAAATAGAAAAATACTACTATCAGTATTTACCAATATTATTATACTACTATAAAGATAATATATTAATATTATATTCGTAGTATACGAAGAGAGAAAGTAAAGAAGTGTTTTATTGTATAAGAAAGAGAGAGAGAATATTTGTTGTTAATATTGCTCTGTGTATTATCTCGTATCATATCCCCTATTTATATATGTATAGGGTTCATATTTTCAACCTTCATTAAATGTAAATTCTTTCTTGGTAACATGAATACGAGTCACCCATGATATTAATGGGCATCCATATCCTTTGTGTTTATCACAACATTTACAAGGCATTTTTTGAGTTCGTCAAACAATTGATTGAAATTTTAAGACTTTTAATTTCTTTTAAAAAATTTAAATAATAGTAAATAGGGGTGTTCAAAACTAAATAAAATAGGCGATCGAAATAAGAAAATTAAATTATTACACGTGCAAAAATAACTATTTTTTAGGACAAGTTATCGAAATAAATTGTTTGAAAACCAATATTACCAAAATACAACATTTGAACAATGAAGACGCAACTATAGAAATCGTGAGAGGGGTATAGCGGACATCCTATAGCAGTTGCTGAACAAAAAAGAAACTGCGGTGCCTTTGTAGCGGTTTTTTCACAAATACAACAATGAGAAAATCGTGACATTCCGCTAACGGTTTACATGTGCCTCTATAATTAATACTACCATATATATAACATACACCAATAAAAAGAATTTATAATTTCATTATATTGCACAAGTTTTATTTTTTTTTAAATTTAATTAAATTTAAAAATATATTTTTTCTAGATCAACTTTAATATTTGTATACAACAACGTTATTATTTGAATAAGATAAATGAACATAAATTACAATAAAAAAAAACAAACAAATAAGGTATATATTTCTAAATTTCACAAAATTTCAAATACTAAAAAATTCAAATGCCTCAATTGAATTTTCATTAATTATAAAATTTTTCATTTGATTGAAATCAAAATATTAGTTGCATTTATAAAAAAGGTTTAGCCAGCATGTACTTCAATGTACAAAATTTAAGTTTCTAATATATTTTGTATTTATTAAAAAAAACTAAAACATGTTTATTATAATAATAATAATCTTATCATATACTCTTAAAATAAATATTTATAAATTCTTTATATAGGTAAGATAATTAAAAGAATATTCGAACAAAAACTCAAAAAGCTATTCTTTATATACTCTTAAAAAAATATTCCTTAAATTTTATAAATTCTTTCGGATAAAATAAATCATGCATTGAAGAGAAACTAAGTCTAAAACCATACGAAATAATTTGTATATATATTGATATATTATATTACTATATAAAAAATATTTTGAGTACTCTGATGTTTTAATCATTTTAGTAATTTTAACTATTGGTTTTAATTATATATTATATATATTATAATTGAGATTAATAATTAAAATTACTATAATACTTGAAATACTTTTTATGATATATAATAAAATGATTATCAAAAAGAAGAAAGAAACACAAAACTAAGAATATATTAAATTGGAACATGAATAATGTATAAAAAAAGGGATAAAATAAATAATATAAATTTATTATATAATAGTGATGATATTATAGAATAATGATAATAATATATTTTATATAGTATATAGGATAATATGATGATCAAATAAAAGATATAGATTGAATTGAAATGATATATGCGAAGAAATTGCTGTAGGAGTGCCGCGGTTTCTTCTTTGTTCAGCTCTTTCAGAAATTACTATAGGATATAGCGGTTTCTACTTGCACGTGTTTTAACGTAAATCGTTGTACCTTCTAACAGTTTACGTGCAATCTCTAATTCGCTATATCTCTCCCGTATTTCTATAGAATTATAAAAGTTGTATTTGCATCTTCATTATTCATATGTTGTATTATGATAATATTATTTTTCAAATAATTTATTTCGATAACTTGTCCTTTTTTTTATATTAATTGCGTGAATAATCATACAAAAGAACGGATGTGATTTGTACGTAAAAAATAAATTCTCTGGACCATGTAAAACCCTCCCCCTTAAGAGTCCAATAAAAATATCAAGACTGTTTGACCAAAGTAAAGAAAGCAAAAAAAAAGGGTGATAAAATTAGTAAAATGAGAGGTTATTACACTTAAATTTGTAAAAAAAAAAATAAATAAAATGATAAAATAAGTGATTAATTATCATTAAATTTATAATTTTTATCATATATAAATTTTATTATTTTAATTTAAGAGTGATTAATTTTTTATTTTATTACTTTATTAACTCTCATATTTTAAAAGATGTTTATCTAGTACACTTATATATTTAGGGCGCAACTAAATTTTTATTATCCAAATTATATTATTGAATAAAATTACTAAATATTAGTGAGTATTCACATAAAAATAACAGATAAAAATTACTAAATAATTAGACATATTTTATTAAATCACTTAACATAATAAGTGTAAATATCACACGTGTTATATTATGTGAAAACATTTTATGTCAATTACTCTCATAAATATTTCATGAAAGCAAGCATCGAAAAGCGCCCATGGCCTACTGTATAAGGTGTTTGACTTCTCTTTTTTTTTTTGGACTTGAAGGTGTTTGACTTCTAATCAGGCAATTGAGAGTTCGAGTCCCCATTGGACGTGTGATTTTTATTTGTTCTTTTTCTTGTTGGGCCAAAAAGTCTTTAATGAGCCTTACATCGATGAAAAAGATATTTGTATTAAGTCTACAAAGCTCATTTTTTTGCCTTGTTAATTAATTATAATAAAAGAGTAGATATAGTATATTTAGTATTCAACCCTAACGTTTTTCTTATCTCATGTAAAAGTAAGAATTAATCTCTACATACAAGTTTTTCATTATACAAGATATACAAGTCCTGAAAATTCCTAATTCCTAGAACGCGCCTCTTATGACACGTATGTTTCACGCGCCTCCTTAACAGATTTTCTAATCAATTAACGCGCGAATATATAACTTCTTTTTTTGAAAAGATTTCGTTTCCTTTTTTGAATTTCTTTTGCGTTTTCTTACCTTCTCTCTTCGATCTCTTTCGTGCGTTTCTCTCTCCCTTTTCCTTCGCTGTTTACATAAGTTTTCTCTCTGTTCTCTTTCTTCGTTTTTTTCGTTTCCATTGTTTCTAAAATCAAGTTCTGAAATCGTTTTGAAGATAATGGATGATTCAACTTCAGATTATCAACTGAACCAGAACGAAGTAGATTTTAAATTTAAATTCAATGAAGTTTCTGAGGTGTGATTTAATTCCAATTAATAATTGAATCTGAATTTGAATCCAATTAGTAGTTTATGATTATGTAACTGAATAATATGTGAACCTTGTCTGTGAAATTTGCTGTTCATTGTTTCTTGTTTGAATTGAATCTAATGTACTAATTCTGATGAATTTTCTGCATTTTATATCAGGGGTGTAAATCAAGAATATTTTGGTGTATTTCAGGAAAGTTTGGGTGTATTTACAGTTTATGACATTTCATCTCATTGAGGGTGAATTGTCTTATTGTTTTAATTGAATTGCTTTAGTTTTTGTTTATTGATAATTCATGAATTTGATTTTTATTATTTTTTATAATGGTTTTATAGTTGTATTTGCATTCTATAATTTATGCTTATTTTAATATGGTGTATTTTGGGTGTATTTTGCAGCAAATCTGTGGTGTTGATGAGCAGTTTGTATCCAAGCTTGGGATGACCTTTAACACCCTTGAAGATGCTGCAAAATTCTACAAAGATTATGCGAAGGCTGCAGGTTTTTCTACAAGAGTTCGGAGCACAAATAAAAAGAGAAACGAAATTAAGAATCAATTGATTACATGTAGCATAGAAGGAAAATGGAAATTGAAAATATCTCCGACTGAGAAGACAAATCCCTCAGCTGGATTTGAAGTAAGAAAATCGAAATATTTTTTATTGTTTTAAGTCCACATCAAGTGATTGAGGTGTGGTTCAATTTAGAAGAAAAAAATATAGTATTAGAGGAAATATTTTTCTATATTTGCAACAAATTTGGGTGTAACACGAAGATATTTGTATGTAAGACAAAGATATTTGGGTGTATTTATAAGAATTTTGGGTGTATTTTTATTATGATAAGTTCTGCATGACTTAAAACTCTTCCTCTTCCTCTTCCTCATCTTCTACTTCTTTTTTTTTTTCATCATCATCATTATCTTTTTCTTCTTTTTTCTTTTATTCATCTTCTTTTTTTGTTTTACCTTCTTAAGTTTTTTCTTATTTTACTCTCTTAACAAGAATAAAAACAAAAAAATCAAACAAAGAAGAAGAAGAAACACATAATGCTGTAAAATTATTTGGAAGAGGATAAATTTACATTCATTTAGCTAAAAAAAAGAAAGAAATAAGAAAAAGAAGAAGAAGAAAAAAATGCAGCATTAGAAAAAATATTTTTCTTTCAAAAATGGTATTTGTACACTAAAATCAGCTACCAATGTATTTGTGTATAAATACATGTGTGCTTAATTTATTTTCAATGTATATTTGTATTCCAGTATACTTTGGTGGCTGATTTTAGTGTACACGTAGCATAACTCATTTCTGTATTTATAGCAAATTTGGGTGTAAAACGAAAATATTTGGGTGTATTTTTATTCTGATAAGTTCTGCATAATTCAGAACTCTTCATCTTCCTCCTCCTCTTCTTTTGCTGTTTCTTCTTCTTCATCTTCTTATTTTATATTCTCATAATTCTTTTTGGGAGGAGAATATCAAACAAAGAAGGAAAAAATATATTTTTAATAATTAAAATTTAATACATAATCGATTAAATCGTGTTATTTTTGTCAAAATTAGGCCAGACAAATTAATTTGACTGAAAAATGATAATTAAATTTTAAATCGATCTAAATTAATATTACTTTTTATAAAAAATGACTACAATACTCCTATTATAGAAAATGATTAAAATATTCTTATCATATATATTAGTTTTGAGAATCCTAAATTCTAACTCTTTTCTTCTCTGTGGTAATAGAGTTAAAATTTAAAATTTTTAAAATTTATATATATATATATATATATAGTTTTGGCTAAACTGATTTATCCGGTCTAATTTTAATAAAAATAATAAAGATTAATAAAAATAACAAAGATTAATTGATTATATATGTTAAATTTTAATTTTTAAAAAATATTTAAAAAAAACATTTTTGACATTTTTATTTATTATTATTATTATTATTATTATTATTATTATTATTATTATTATTATTATTATTATTCCTCGATTTCTCCCACGATCACCGGCTAGTACGGTTTCCATTTATTTATCTTCTTCTCTTTCTTCTCCTCTCATTCCAAAACGGTCAACCACGCCGGAGAATCGAGCTCGGCCACCGCTCTCCGATGAAGGATTCATAGGAACGATGGCGGAGCAGAGCAGCGCCGCCATGAACGACCGCGAACCAGAGCTCAAACAGAACGAACACCAAAACAGCAACAGCAACAACAAAATCGAAACCAACAACGCCGACGGCGGCAACAAGAAGAAGAGCAGCTCAGATCCAGACTTGTTCTGCTGCTTGTTGCAACCCGCAACCGCCGAAGGCGATCCCGAATACATCGGCATCCGCCGCCTCCTCCTTCACCGGAAGGCCGAGGCCGGACTTCTCAGCCGCAGAGTACGTTCCATTTTGAAAATTTGCGCTTCATCGATTCATAGTTTCAAATTTATCGCACAAATCTGAAAAATCACATTGTTACAGTGTTCGCTGCTTCTAAATTCTCTATGCGATTTCTTTGTTAATCTCATTCTATTCTGTTTTTCCATTTGGTTTCTTTGGAACTTCATGTTTGCTCAGATCAATCGTGCTAGATTTGAATTTTGGTTTAAAATCATATATATATGATTTTTCCTCTTGGAGTTGGTGCTGTTACTTTTGGAGTTTTGGAATGATTTTGCAGTTCGGTCATTGATTCGCGTGTTGTTACAGTGCTCTGTAAGCAATAGATTTGAGAGAAAATTGTAAAGCAAGGTAGAAGTACCGTGAAAAGTATGATAGAATCTGGTCATGTGTGGAAACTACCTTTTCGATGACTAAAGATAGAGGAAAAAGAAAACAACCTATTGGTGGAAAAAAAAAGAAAAAAAAGAGAGGAATAAAAAATGATTTACATATGATTCACAATAGGATGAATGTCACCTAATCGATTACAATTTGGTTGCTTTTCCACGAATTTTCTACTCAGTTTTGTTTGTAGGCTGTCTTTTATGCTCTTCTCAATTGTGTTGTTTTGGATGAAGTTCAGCACATTTTTGACGTTGGAATATTTGTGTTGAAGGATTGGAGATGCAATGGAAAAACTTATGTGGCATACAGGAATTATATATCTAGGCCCAAGAACTGGGAAAGTTCACGTGTCCCAAGTCTGCAGAGTACTCCAGGAAACAGGTTTTGGAATTTTTTACTTGAAGTTATGAGCATAGATGTTTGATGTTGAACTCCATGATTTTCAACTCATCAAAAGGGTGACAAAATTTGAAGACCTAAAGATAGGCATGGTTGTAAATGGAGTTTCAGTTCAAATGATCCGGATATATAGTTAGATACATTAATATCTCTCAGACATTATTCATATGTATTAAAATATCTCAGACTTTTTGGCTGAAAGAACCGGGAGCTCTTTTAATCTGGTGTATTTTTCTTCACCAATCCTTTTCTATTATTTTCTAGGTTAAAAATGATATCACATCTTATAATAAAATGTTGTTATAAGACCTTTCTCTTTCCCAATTCAATTGCCATCCTTCTGTTTTGATATTCATATGTACTTCTTTGTGGTTAATTCTTTACTTTTAGTCAAATATGACCAAATATTTTGCCAATGCAGCTTTCTCATATATTGTGCTAGCTTAAATTTGTTTCGGTACAATTCTGACATCAGGATAATTTACTGGTTGATGCATCAGTGGTCGATGGATGTCATCTCCAAATCCCTTCTCCCGCTGGTCTGAGGCAGACAGCTGGACTTCTAGTCGGGTATGTTTAGTTCCCTATAGATGTTGTGATAAACTTGCATTGAGTGTGCTGTCATTGAAGAAAGATTGTAGTTGCGAAGCACCCCTGAGGATGTAGGATACCTAGGTTTATTTTGTTATTTGTTCTTTTAGAAAGGGAATGTCAGAAGAAATCCTTAAGCAATTGAATTAGGTATATTAGGAAAAATTACTAGATAAGTTCTTGGTCTGGACCGTAAGGCTCTGTTTACTGAAACTTCTCAGGATGCATGCTTGTTTATCTAACTATCCTAGACTTCACAATAATTGGAGCTTCTCAAAGGTCTTATATTCTTTTCCTTTTATATATTCTTTTAAAATATCTTTTTTTAAAGGGAAAAAAAAAGAATCTAATATTTAGTTTGCTGTATCTTTAAGCAGCTTTTTTGTTTGGAAGAATCCTTTCCGTTTTAATTCTTAAAAGGCTATAGTATATAGCTTCAAACTTTCAAAATGTTCAACCAAACATGCTAGCGAAAGGATGAAAAGTAAATATTAAACTCACACAAATGATTTTATATCTAATATGTGCTAGTTTGGATTGGCTTTTTTGAGTGAAAAAAATACTTTTCTTAAAAAATAAAGTACTTTTATTCAATTTAAAACGTATTTGGATACGTCTTTTAGAAAAAGTACTTTTATTTAAAAAAGCAAATTATTTGCTTTTTCTAAAAGCTAACAATACTTTGCTTTTAAAAAAAGCAAAAGCAAAAGACGTTTTTCATACTTGAAAACTCTTTTTAAAAAGCCTATCCAAATGTAAAATAATTTTGTCTGTTAAAAAAGATCTTTTTTAAAAAGATGAAAAAAATAAGTACTTTTTTCAAATGCCAATACAAACTGACCCTCCTCTCATGCAAGAGTCCTCTGGATTTGAAGGATAGATAATATTTTGATCTATCCTATCTTGCATGGGAATATAACTTTTCATTAGAAGAATGAGGTTACAGAGATCCAATTGTGCCCCACTGAATTGGCGGGACTGATATCATATTGTGAACCATCTTTTCCACAAATTCTAATAATTAAGTGAAAGCACATGAATAGATTTTGTATGTAACATTAGCAAGTTCAATGCTTCTCTAGCCGAAATTACAATGGGCAAAAGTTGAAGTATCTCCCAACCGTCTTTTCTAGATTTTGGAAAACCTTACCGGACCTTGTGTTTCAGGTTTCAAATTATTAAAGGAAACTATGGTAATGCAATAGGATAGCGACATGTATATTAGATAGTTACAGTTAATGAATGTAAAAGAAACGTGGTTTTGCTTGAAACATGCAGTGTTCAGTTTTTTAAATTGGAGGAGGTTCGTTAAATTTTTCTATAAAACTTCAAATGGTGGTTTAATTTTCTTGATCTTTAACCTTTTGACATGTCATGACCAAATCATGTGTTCGTTTAATTCTAGGATGTGCAAACTCCAAATCCAGCATCCAATAATAGAGCAAGTTTTGGTTCAAGTGTAAGTGATTCTGATCGTCCACGGCATCGGGGGGTTGAGCCTGGCTATTCTTTTATTGGCATGCATTGCATCTTTGATCAGTGCAAAGCTGCTGGTAATATCTAGAGCTCTTGGTTTTCTTTCCATTATGCCACTGATTTATATCTAGTCCACTTGGTTTGGAAGGAATAATGCCTAAATCCTTTATGTGTAGTTACTGTGATAAAGTTTGGACACATGAGTTCTGATCTACTAGCTTATGGAGCATCAGATGGAACCTTGACTGTTTGCAGTGTTTCTGAGACACCTACGGTCATCAAACAGTTAAATGGGCACTCCAAAGATGTTACAGGTTGGATAGACTGGTATTTTTTTTTCAGTCTTTTATTTCATCTTGTATCACATGTATTATTATAAGTTCACTAAGGCAATATCATCAATGTATTATTTTTAATGTGGATTATGCTTGAAAAAATTGTGTTTTGCATATTTCGTATTGTAGAGGAAAGTTGTGACATTTCAGGAAAAATAGCTTTGCTATTGGTTAACCATTTTTCAACATGTGATTCAGCCAAAGTTTTATTACTTAGACGACAAGATCTAATATGCTATTATTGATTGCCTTGCCTTTTTTCTCTCCCTCTGTTTTCTATATTATAGAGGAGTTTTCATCCTCTTTAAGATCTGTAACTAAATTTATTTTCTATCAACTATGATTTTACAAAGAAAGAATTTTGACAAATATAAACCTGTGATTAATCATCAACTAGTTCACCTATAGACTATGATAGGCTATCCTACAATTTTAGGCCAAGTTCATACCTTAATGGTTACTTTGCTTTTATAATAGAGTTTGCTGCAATTTATATATATTAAGGATAAAAAAATACTATGTGCACACCAAAAACCAGCCACCAAATTAGTCACCATATATTTGTGTATAAATACATGTGTTGTTTAACTCATTTTCAATGTATAGTTTTATTTCAACATGTATTTTATATGGGTGGCTGATTTTGTAATTGATTTTTGATGTACATGTAGCATGATTATTAGAAGGTCAATGCCAAATAATTGTTATTTTTCACTGTTATGTTTACCTTATTTTAGTTTGTTCCTTTACAATCAATGCTTTCTCTTTTTGATGGTTTATTTACAGATTTTGATTTTACATCAAACAACCAGTATGTTGCGTCATCTTCATTGGATAAAACTGTGAGAGTATGGGAGATAGGAAAAGGCATTTGCATACGGGTGATATATGGAGTTTCTTCGCAATTATGCATCCGTTTTCACCCTGTGAGTACAAGATATTGCATATATATGAGTGTATCTTAACCTTGTTTCCGAGTTGATAGCTTGATAGCATTGCTATCTTTGATATTGATAGCTGGATAGCAAAATACTTATCCTAGATTTTAAAATGTTCGAATTCCTTAAGTTTTTCTTGGATTTTATAATTAGGTAAAAAACTAAGGGTGTGTTTGCGAGTTGCAAGAGAAAGGAAAGGGGGAAGTGATTAATATTTTTAAGCCCTTTTTTGTTTCACAAATATAAAATATGTAATGAATAGGGATTTGGAGGGCTTATTATATATGTTTACAATTTTATCCGTTATTAAATATTAGAAATAATAAAAGTAAATGGTAATAAATTCTAAAATAATAATATATTAAGGATAAAAAGGTAAATTAAATTTAATACCTCCAAAACCCTTGACCTCCAAAAACAAAACCCATGAACGAGATTTAACCTTCCAAAGCCTTTTCCTCCTCTCCAAAACCAAATTCATGATCACACCCACCCCAAGGGTCCACAGATATTATTCTATTTTATTTCTATCTTACTTTTAGATCGATTTTTTTTTATCTTTATAAGTTTCAGTTTTTTTAGCTGTTCCATTGAACATTGAATGAAAATTAATGTACTTTTCATTGTAAACGAAATATTATCTAACACCAAAGAAATCCTAAAATTCTATGCCAAGTATCTATGACTTTGTATGTGTTGTATTAGATCCTCAGTCTCTTCTGTCTTCCTTCTCCTCGTACCCTATACTAATGAAAGAGGTGATAAAATTGACTTGTAGACTAAAGACTAGATATTTCATGGGTGGTTTTGAATCCCTCACAGTTTGAGGAAGTCAAGCCCTTAAGCTTTGATTTACTTATGTCTGTGTGTTTCTTTTTTTTCTTTTTCTTTTGTTTTTCCCTTTTCCTGGTAGTTGCATAGATTGACTTTTAAAATTTTTATTTTGAAGAGAATGATAAGGCAATAGCCAGTTTGTTTCATTGAGTTTGGTAAAGAATTGGGACTACCTCCTAATATATGTTGGGTTATTTGTAAGTTTCTTTTTCTTGTTTTGTCGAAAAGTAGTTGCTGTTGGGGGGTTGGTGGCGTGAGTAGGATTTATTTATTTTTTCTTAAACTTTGTCCTCCATGACATCCATCGACCACAATGATATTTCCCTATGATCAATAGTGTCTACACTGTCTTTGACCATCACCAACGCTTCTCAACCTGGTTTGATAAAGTCTAAACCGGTTCAAAACCAATTCCATGAGTTTCAATCTGATTCTGAACCTGTTCAAATGTTTTTCAACTAGTCTGGTTAAAAATCTAAATCATATTAAATCAGATTGTTTCTTACAGTAACTCAAACCATGGTCACTCCTAGTGAATTTCAAAATATTTCAATTGGTTAATCTTAAAAACGATATGTTCTCAGCAACTTTCTGTATTTAATATGCTTGCATAATTTTTATTTTTATATGGGTAATAAATTTATTCTTTCCATATATCTTTGGTTGTGATGGAAGTCTGTTTCTCTCTATATGGTGCAGGTAAATAACAACTTCCTTTCAGTTGGCAATTCACACAGGGAAATCAATGTAAATATGCTGCCTGTTTCTCTTTTTACTCTTTCAAAACAAAAAGGAAGCATCATATATGACAGATCCTTTTCTGAAATGTCATGAATTGCATCATGTTCTTTCTTCACATAGTATAGTGAAGAATTTATAGTTTGGATCCAAGGTTATTCGTGGAAAGATTTGGAGAGACTGGGGTGGAATGGGGAGTAATGGCATAAGATAGAAAGGGAACAGAAATGAGTTACCCGATTTGTGTTTGGATAATTTGAGTTAAGCAATTGGAAGGGTAATGTGGCTTACAAATTGTCATATTGTTAAATTTCAGTATAGCCTATGTAAATGTTTTTGGTATAATCCTCATTATTATGAGGGAGAACCCATTCATAGTGTAAATGACTCTCAGCAGATCCCAATCACTCCAAAACTCCCAAATACAACTATGCTTTGTTCTATCAACAATGTCAATACCCTGCCATATAAGTCCCAGATAAGTAGAATTATTCCCTTTGTCACTTCCCCATGTAAGTGAGAAGAAATAATCTTTTCTTTTTTTCTTTTTTGTGGAATTGGAAAAGAAGCAAGGAGAGTCATTTATTCTCATGAACATGTAAATTCATGATACGGTCAATATTCTTGCCATCAGCTACTCGTGACTTGTGGATACTCTATTACCTTGAATAATTTCTCCTCTAAAATTCTGTGCTACTATATATTTTCACTTACCATATGTTAACTGTCATCGTAACTTAATTGTTTCAATTCACTTTTCTTAAACTTTATATTTTGTACTAGGTGTTCAATTTTAGCACTGGAAGGATAATTAATACATCAGTATTTGACAGTGAAGTTACCGCAATGGACATTAATCATACAGGAAACCTCATATTTTGTGGGGATGCACAGGTGTGCCTCTAATATACATGCATATGTATATCCTTCTTCAGTTTTATCTGATTTTCTTTACTTACTGGATTGTGTATGCAGGGATGTATATACTCAGTAAATATGAACTCCCACACAGGTGTGTTATCCCGCGCTCATCGTTACCGAAGTAGCAGCAGACACAAATCTCCTGTAACAACAGTGCAGTATCGGAGTTTTTCTTTACTGGCTGGAGGACCCGTATTGTTGACCTGTACTCAGGACGGAAACCTGTCTTTCTTCAGGTTTATAAAGAACTGCCGTTAATCCTCAGTGCATTTCCTTGTTTTTTAGTGAAACTCTTATTCTTTGTTTATTTATTTTTCTTTGGATCACTGAAGTTGTTATGTTGTAGTGTGGCTTTGGAGACACAAGGTTATTTAACTATACGATGCTCACTCAAGTTAGCCCCACGTACACACAAAATTCAAGCTTCTTTCTGCCCCCTTCTTTCCTTAGAAAAAGGAGAGTTCATAGGTATATCATTGTCACTGCTTTCTCTTTTTCTCCACGACCTCTTTGCATAGTTTAAATTTAAATTATGTTGCTCTTGTAAATTTGACCCAAAATCTGGCTTTGTTGGCACTTGCACCCATATCTCAATAATTAAGCTTTGTTGACACTGCTATAAAATATATAATGCTCTATTGAGACTTGATAGTTGATAGGCCTTAGAGACCAATTTTCTGCGAGCATGTTAGGGCCTAGTTGGTTTTTCTTTTTCACTTTTGATATTTTCTTTTAACAAAATTTTGAAAACGAAAGATACTAAAATGAAAACAAAAACCAAAAGGCCATAAGTTTTCCCGAGTGTCTTGTATTACATAGCAGTATTTAAGTTACTATCTTTTTAATATTATCCTGTTGTCATGTGAAGTTGCTGGAAGTGAAGACTCAAATGTCTACTTCTATGATTTAACGCGGCCAAAGCATACTTGTGTAAACAAGCTGCAGGTTAGTTTTCTATTTTAGTGGACTCTTCAACGTGATGAAAAATCAAGAAGCTCAATATAACTTGGAATTTATATTATATAGGGTCATCGGTTTCCTGTCCTCGGAATTGCTTGGAACCATGGAGAAAACTTTTTGGCTACATCTGATTTTTATGGCATAGTAATTGTTTGGAAGAGAGCAAAAACGCATGAAAACAATACATAGCAATAGAAGTTCAAAGAATATAGTTGAAGGCTTGTGAAGTTAGTTTTCTATACCTTGCTTTGCGTCTTCTTTTTTTTTTTTTTTTTTCAATCCTTGGTATCTCGTGTTATTTACTCATTATTATTATTTTTAAAATTTTTGTATCAATGAAATTAACCAACTGATAGTACGTAGCTTATCAAGAAAAAGCATATCCCGAAAGTGTATTCCTTCTTTTTCTTTTTTTAGGAAGATAATGTATTAGTGAAACAAGATTTGGGATTTTGTATTGTAAACATTGCATCGACGTTGTGCCCCATGTAATTTAGACAATTTAAAGAATAAGATATTTGGAGCTAGAGATAAAGATGCAAATGTGAGTTATGATGAATTAATGTGATTAATACTATATACGAAAGTGGTGGTTAAGTAATTTGTAATGATATCAATTCGTTTTTGTAAATTCTTTGAGTAGCTTCTCTTGATATCATCTTATTATTAACAAAAATATTATTTGTATTTGTGTATAAATATATGTGTGGTTTAATTTATTTTAAATATATGTTTATATTTTAACATATATTTTATATTGATAGCTGATTTTGGTGTATACGTATAGGTAAAATGGAATGAGTTTTTGTTAAATGTTTTTGGTTTTTAAGCTGGATTAAAATTTAAAACTTTTATCTGGAGAAAAAATGTTACTCATCCTTTTAATTTCGGCCTTTATTTAGTCTTTTAATCTAATAATATTATTTAATTAATTTCATAATAGAGTTACTTTTTTAATTTTTAGGTAAACACTTTATTAAATAGATTTAATTTAACTCTTGTTAATTAAAAATTTCTCTAACCTTTTTTTAAAGTAAAGCAGTTAATTTTTTTTTCTCTTTCATTTTCTCTCTCTCAATGTACGTGTGCTTCATTCCTGAAAAAGAAAAGAAAATAATCAAAATATTAAGAACTCAATAAGTGGTGGCCATAAATTAATATATTCAAATTGATAAAACAAAAAGCTTAACAATATCTATTTTATTTACAGATATATTTTATTTACAGATATAGGTAATGAGTTCAGTTACACATTCAAGTGTTTTTGGTAATTAAATCTAATTAAATTGGTCAAAACTCAACAAAAACTATTTTCATTACACTAGCGTGTACACACGCGCGTTTTAATAACGTAACACATACCTTCCTTGCGCTCTTCCTTCTTTTTTTGCATTCTTCCTTCTTCTTTTTCGCGTTCCTTTTTCTTCTTCGTGTGTTTTCTCTCAATTGTCATTCTTTTATTGCTGCGTGTTTTCTTTTCCTCCTTTTAATTGAGATTCATTTGGATCCAAAAATGAATTCAATGTGTTTTTGTTGATGATGGAGTCTTTTTGATGGCTTGTTCAAAATTGAAATAATTTCGGTTCATTTGTGAATTAATTGAGATTCACTTGATGCTGCCGATAAATATTGACCAAATTTTTTATTCCTTAGTAATTTCGATTCATTTCTTAGTTTAATTGAGATTTATTTGGATCTAGAAATAAATTGTATATGTTTTTGTTGATGATTGAGTCTTTTTGACTGCTTGTTCAAAATTGAACTAATTTCGGTTCATTTATATGTTAATTGAGGTTTAGATGATACTGCTGATAAGTATTGACCAAATTTTTTATTTCTTAAGTAATTTCGGTTCATTTCTTAGTTTATTTGAGATTTATTTGTATTTAGAAATAAATGTATTTTTGTCGATGCTTGAGTCTTTTTGACTGCTTGTTCAAAACTGAATTAATTGAATGAAATGGAGTGGAATCTAATGCAATTGAATAAAGTGATAATGATTAATTTCATTTTTCTTTACTAAAAAATTTGGTCAATACTTATCAGCAGTATTAAGTGAATCTCAATTAGCACCAACCGAAATTAGTTCAGATTTGAACAAACAGTCAAAAAGACTCAATCATTAGTAAAAACACATTGAATTCATTTTTGGATCCAAATGATCTTCAATTAAACTAAGAAATGAACCGAAATTACTTAGAGAATAAAAAATTTGGTCAATACTTATCAGCAGTATCAAATGAACCTTAATTCACACACAAATGAACTGAAATAAACTAAAATTTGAACCGAAATTATTTAATGATGGCATAGAAAAAATCAAAACCAATAAAAATGTTTGCAAAATATTGGTGTTATGGGTGATGACGATAATGAAAGAGAAAGATAACGAAAAAAAAGGAAGAAGAAGACGCAATATCGAAAAAGTGTGCACAAATTTAAAAGAAGAAGAAAAAAATTTGTCGTTTATGTTAAAAATGAGAAGTTGTTTATGTTTAAAAATCAGTTACATAGTGTATAAATATAAAACAAGTTATAACAACTTAGTTAGATTTTGTTAATAAAATTACTTAAATATAATAATATATCAAACTTGAAACTACATAGTTGAGTTAATACTCAAATTGGCCCCTGAAATTTGACCCCCGACTCAATTTAGCCCTTTTGGTTTCAATTGACTCAAATTGTACCCTGAAATTTTGACCCGCGCCTCAAATTGGCTCTTCTGGCGTTTTCCGTCACCGGAAAGCTGAGCTGTCAATTTTCGTTGACACCTGGCACCCTTGCAGTTAGATGACATGGCAAAATGTTTGAAGGCATCAATTTAACCCCTAAAAATTTTAAATAAAACCTAGAAGTCCCAATTTCTCCAAATCGCAAGAGTGTCTCGAAGAGTTGAGAAGAATGTTGGGAAGCAGCAGCCAAGGCTCAGGTAGCTCTAGTAGAGCTCGTTCGCATGGTGGGTGGGTGAAGAATGCACACCGTGACAGAGGTGACAGAGGTGACAGAGGTGGAAAGGTTCCGCATTGGTGCGGTTGTGGGTTGCGTCCTATTCTTCGATGGTCTGGGACAGATTCCAATCCAAAAAGATCATTCTATGGATGTTCTAACTATAATGTAAGTTAGTTAAATTGTTGCAAGCTGATTGTGTGTCTTATTTCTCAAATGCTTGTTGGTTTTGTAGTTGTTCTTCCTCTCAATTTTTTTTTCTTTTGGATTTTTGGTGTTGTAGACTACTGGTAAGAGATGGTGTGGCTTTTTTAAATGGGCAGATGTTGAAGAAGAAGAAGGCATAGTTGGCAGAAATGAAAGTTCAGTTAGTGAAGACCATTGGAAAATATCTCTGGGATGGAAAATTAGTGCAGTTGAAGCTGAAATTAGAATATTAAAAATGTGGAATATTATGTTGTCTGTGTTTGTTATTATTTTTGGAATTGTGATTGTAGCTTATGGATTAGGTGGGATGAAATATATGTAACTATGATGTCAGTTATGTGAATGAAGCATTGTTATGTATTTAATGACAAAATAGAAATGGAATTTTATGTTCTCTTGGTAATGATATATCTTGTAAAAATTCTTTAAAAGTGAGATTATACAAAAGATGAGGTATAACTTATGACCAAATAAGTATCAGAAGAGCATAGTTTGTTCAAATTGGTCAAATTGTTTTGAATCTGTATATGAAGACAAATCAAGAGCTAGCTCTGATAATGATATATGTAGTATGCACTTCCATTAGTTACAAAAGAAAATCTAATAGAACCTTTTGTGGTTCTTGCACTTGACAGGGGATCCAGAAATAAGTAATTCATTAAGCAATTCAAAGTCATTAATCATTGTCAATATCACAGCATTAGCAATAGCAGTATCTGTATCATACTTCAAATACCTTAAATAACATAGTTTCAAATATCCTAAACCAAAACAGATTACTCTACATAACATAGTAATAAAATATCAAATGAGCATAGTTTGATCAAATGCTCTTTACAAAATATGTTCTACACAACTTCCAGTCAACATTGCAAATCGTTTTCTATTTTGTTGTTGGTGGTTTGAAGCCCGGGGTGGGGACGAATGTCATAAACTCTGCCAAGCGTGCAGCTGTCCCAGAACTTGCTCCTTGCATTGGGTCCACATTGAAAATTTTTTTTCCTCTTCGATTGCAGCTTGTCAGGCCTTGTGACCTGTTGTGGAGGTGGAGGTGGGTCTGATGGAGGGACCTGTTAAAATTGTTAACAGAATTAGTGACCAATACAGCCCAATAAAAACCAGTCAATATATTATTAAAATAGTATCAATCAATTGGATCTACCCAACATTTACTCATGTATTATAAACCAATACAAACCAGTTAACAGTTAATCAAATATTAGAAACCAATCACTACCTGTTCTTGATTTTCTGGTTGTGAGTAAGTGGGTTGGGTGAGATCAATCTCTGAAGCATTTGCATCATCAACACCTTCCCTTGGTGCTAATGGAGCATTTTCATTAATCTCAGCAGCTTGAGTGTTACTAGTAGCAGCATTTGCTGAATCTCTAGTCTCTCCAGCCTTAGAACCTTTTTCTTTTGCAACTACAGCCGCTGCTGCACTAACAAGGGCACTAGCAAGGTCATCAGCTTTCCTATGAGAGCAACTTCTCTTTGTATGCCCTCTCGTACCACAGTAAGTACATGTGAATTCTTTGTATTTCCTCTTCAACTTGGTTTCAGTTTTTGACTTCTTAACACTAGATGGCTCTTCATCACCATCCTTCCGTCTTTTTTGGATTATCGGCCCTGGCTTTCGCTTCATTTTAGGTGGATGAGGCCTATTTTGTTCACTTCTCTCCCAAAGATCTTGTCCTGGTATTGGATTGAGAGAGTGCTTGTAAGTATCTCTATAGGCTTCCATGGTCAGCCAATGATGACAAAAATCCTCAGAATTTCGATTTATCTTGGAGATGGCTGCACATGCATGGACACATGGCATGCCTACGAAGACAGATGTGGTGAAACATTATCCAACAATCTATTTAAATAGAGACCAATCACCAGAGACAAATAAAATAGTAAAATAAATAACAACACTTAAATGAATACAAAGCAGTCACTATTTAATCTAAACTATGTTTAATAAAATGATACAAACATATAGAAATAAGAAATTATTGTAGACCTCAGTACCTGTTATTTGCCAAAACCTACAGGTGCATATGCTCTTTCCCAAGTCAACAGCCATGTTGGTAGGCCAATCGTGGATCTCAAATCTTTGATACTCTTCATCTCCACTCCAAATCGGTGTCCATTTTTGAGATTCTTTTCGGATTTTCTGCAATCTACTATGTTGGATTGGTGGGAGCTTACCAACATGGTGGGATAACTTAACCTTGTTTTTTGCAATGGACCGCATCGCAAACATCCGAACCTTCTCTAACAAGGTGATTATTGGCTTAGCTCTGTATATCTAATACGTCCTCATCCAGCCCAGTCAACTCATCAGTGTGATCATTGTCATAAACCAAACTGCCATTTGGTTTGGTGACAAAACTGCCTCCATGATGATACACAATCGTTATACCTTCATCCATCTATAAATAAGATTCAGGAGACACAATGGTTAAAAACAACACTAAATTCAATAAATTGAAAATAATAAAAAAAGATTATAGACAATTCAGTTGGGGCTTAGTTCTAATATGTTAAACAAGTTAATCAATTAAAAGTGTTTTGGCTACCATTAAAAAATATGAATATTTTATTAAAGACAGATATCTGGTTTAATTTCAATTTGTCTCGTACAATACTTAATCATTAAACATGAAAGAATAAAACAAGTAAAATCAACAATATTTAGATACAATTACAACTTTGCTGTTCAAAATGCATTAAACCCCGAACTTGGCCAAGTAATCACACGCGTTAAGAATTTCCATTACACATCATAGGCTCATCATTGAAACTATCTCATCTCCATTGTAATGGAGCAGTTACAAAACCAGGCACACCATAAAATTCATCCATAATTTGGAAAACACTAAAGTTCTGCATTTTCACTTTAATTTAGAGTTAAAAAACAATCTGTTCGGTAGGTCGGGTACCGGACGGTTCGGGTTAGGACCCTGAAGTCAACGCTTGGGATGGTGGAGAGGCTCGTCTGGCCGTGGTTTCCTGGTCCCGGGTGTGCGAGGTCCCAAGCACTTCGTATGTAGAGGGGGGGTGCCACCTGCAAAGACACTCCGACGCTCTTGTCAGAATATGTGCAGGCGGAAAGGAGGTGGTGTAAGAATGTGATGTACCTTGGGGGAAGAGCCAGTCTCCCCTTATATACATGTCAGTAGTGGGCCCCTCCAGCGGTCAGGCCCATACCCTCAAGGGCGCTGTCCCACGGCTGTGTGCAAGCCGTACGGGACGCGTGTCCGGGTCGGGTGGAGGGCGCGTTGTTGGGCTGGCGGGAACTCGGGTCGGGTTAACCCGCGTGAGTTTGGGCCAGGCCATAACAGTGCCCCCGACGCGTCAGCGATGGCCGTGAGGGCCATTGGTGGCGCGTGATGTCTACGTTCGTACGTTGTCGTTGGGTCGGCTGATCGTGGGAGAGACGCGTCTCTTGTGCGCGTGTCTCTTGATCTGCTGTGGCATCTGTTTGCCGTTTCATTCTCCGCGCTGGGCATTTAATGCTCATAATGATTTAAAAAAATCTGTGCGCAAAGACTATCTTGCCCCTGCTTCCTTTTGCGCTTTTGGAGGTGGTTTTTAAACAGTTTTCTCCCTATCCACCTCCCACTCTTACTATTTCCAACTCCTTCTCTCCCTAACATCCAAAGCTTCCAGTGCGAACTCCCTCCTGCTTCAACTTTCAGTCCAAGTTTCCTTCATCGTTCCAGGTAATTTTCTGGTTTCTTTCCTTTGGCATCTGTGTTATGTCCTGTTGTTGTGCGATTGTTGCTTGCGTTTGTTGCATGGCTAGTTTATTTTTGTTGAAAGGTTTTTCAATGTTGGGGTAGGTGAGTTAGGGAAGGGGTACCATTCCAGGATAGGTTTTTTGGGTGGTTTGTGTGGTAGGCGTAGTTTTTAGCCGTGTCTGGTCATGATTGAGTTGAAAAGGCGTAGTTTCTGAGTTTTTTCGGGCTCCCGACCTCATAAACTAACGGAGTGGTACCCCGCTGTAGGTATGCCTCGCGTTGTCTCCCGGTCTTCCGGATCTGGTGCGGCTTACGACCCGTATGCTTGGGTGACTGACGATATAAGGAGCTCACCCAACCAGATGGGTTTGGAGGAATTGACGGAGTTCCGGCAAGCCGGCTACTTGTGTGGGGGGACTGACGAAGAGGCCAACTACGAGGCCATTGTCCCTGCTCCCCATGAGCGTATTTATGAGCTCAATTTTCACTCCCCTCGTGTCCCTGATGGGATCTGGTTTTATAAGTCCATGTTCACGCAAGTTGGCGTTCGGATACCGTTCTCCGAATTTCAAATGGCGCTGCTGAACCGGATATCCGTCCCCCCGTCTCAGCTTCATCCGAATAGCTGGGCTTCGATCCGCTGCTTCGAAATGGTCTGCGAGTACTTGGAGCTGCCGATGTCGGTGGACGTTTTTCTTTTTTATTTCAACCTTACCAACCCCTCCAAACAGGGGAAGGTGAGGAAAGGGTTTCTTTCTTTCCGTGCTGCCCAGGGTAGGAAGATTTTTAGCCTTTTTGAGGACTCCTACCATGGTTTTAAGGATAAGTATTTCAAGGTTCGTCCCGTCAAGGGTCGTCACCCCTTCTGGTTGTCGTTAGAGGGGGAGCGCCTTATCCAGACTTACTGGAGTTTTGGCGCGGGGTCGAATCCTTTCGTCAAAGTGTCGTACAAAAGGTTGTCGGCTGTAGATAAGCAGATAGCTGACGTCCTTCTTGCTATCTTTGAAAAGAATCCCGTGAACCCACATCTTCTTATGGGTGAGCGGGAGGCCGCCAGGAGCTATATTCGTGAGTTGTCTTCTTTGTTTGCCTATGTTTCTTTGTCGTTGTTTTTCTCTTTCCGATCTAACGACTAATCGTGCCTGTTGCTTGTTGCAGTGGAAATGTCTGCCACCGTGACCGGTCTTGAGAATCTGATGAAGACCTTTTTTGAGGCAAGTGATGACGAGAATGCCGAAGAGAAGGACATCGGTAAGTCGGAGGGTCCTTCAGGGGAGAAGGAGAGCCAGACTTCCCCTACCTGGGATACCGAAGCGTCGGGAAAACAGGGCGCAGGGGGTCAGGCTTCCCCTACCCGCGAGGAAGGGCCCGCTGATGGGCATGTGACTCTCACCCCTCATCCGGATAGTGACGTGGAGCTTATCCATACTCCCAAGAAGCGAAAGATGTCTTCCAGCCCGGAAGGGGCCCTTACCATAATGGAGAGGAACTTTGATGCTACCAAATTCATTGACTCCCAACTGATACCCGGGACAGAAGAGCATTTTCATGAGACCGAACTGTCCGGGCAGGCGAGGTGGATGTATCGCACCTTGCTTCGTGGGGCCGTGATAGCTCGGAAGGCCGAATTCGAGTTATCCGGTATGGAGGCGCTCCGGAGGAAGCTTGAGTCCTCTGCTAAGGCGAACAATGACTTTAAGGCTCAAGTTGAACTCCTCCAGGGTCAGCTGTCCGAGATGGGGGGAAAGCTTAGTGCTGCTGAGGAGAAGTCGTCGTTTGTTGCGGAGAGGTTGAAGGCGTCCGATGAGACCGTGGCCCGGCTTCTTGAGCGCGAGATGACATTGGAGGGTCAACTGAACGCCGCTCAGGGTCGGGTTGTCGCCTTGGAAAAGGAGCGGGAGCAGGCCGTCTCGGAGGCGAAGGCCGCTAAAGCAGAGGCCGCTGAGCTTAAGAAGAAGCTTAAGGTGGCCAAGGAGCAAGGGAAGAATGCTATCTTGATGACCGAAGATGCCCTGAAGGCTCAGCTGAGGATCGCTGCTCCTGATTTCGAGACGTCGTCAATTGGCGTTTTCAAGACTATCCAGGACGGAAAAATTGTTGATATGCCGAGGAAGTGAAGTCTTGTAACTTAGGATATTTTGTCGTTTTGTTTGTTTTGAACAATTTACTTGTCCGTTCCATATTTTGACGCTTTATAAGTTATCGTCGTTTGATTGCTGTGATTTGTGCTTGTTTCGTTGTTTTGTCGTGTTGCCGTTATCGTGTTACCGTTTATTCTGAGCGGGCTTATTTCTTGTGCCCGTCTCGCCGTTTTCACATTTGGCAATAGTTCGGACTGATTTGGTCGCGTCGTCGTCGAATTGGTTGAGGCCTATGAGCCGTATGGCTCCCGGGGTGATCAATCCCGAGGTGCCGTTTTAGGTTTTGGTCATGTGAAACAGATGTGAAGTAAGAAAGTTTTAATAAGTAAAAAATTTGAACAAGTGAAAATTACTCGTCAGTTGGGCAAGTATTTGACAAAGTAAGTAAACAAGATGAATTAACATGTAGATAGGGCAAGTATCAACTATCTGGTTAGGCTCCCTGGTCGGCGGGCCGGTGGGTCAGGAGTAGAACCTCTTTAGGTTACCTGCGTTCCATGTTCTGGGTATTTCCTTGCCGTCGAGTTTTTCGAGTTTGTAAGCGCCTTTGCCGAGTACCTCCCTTACCCTGTAGGGACCTTCCCAATTTACCGCCAGCTTACCTTCTCCTGGGGTCGGGACGCCGATGTCGTTGCGTCGCAGGACGAGGTCCCTTTTCTCGAAGTCTCGTTTGAGGGTTTTTGCGTTGTAACGCAGGACTATTCTTTGTTTCAGCGCCGCTTCTGTTAGGTGGGCCATCTCCCTTGTTTCTTCAATCAGGTCTTTCTCGACCGCTTCGCTCATGCCCGCGAGTAGTAGTCGGGGACTTGGTTCGCCGATTTCGACTGGTATTACCGCATCGACCCCGTATGTTAGGCGAAAGGGAGTTTCCCCCGTGGCGCTTTGCTCGATTGTCCGGTAGGACCATAAGACGGAGGGGAGTTCGTCAGCCCAGTTTCCTTTCTTACTGTCTAGGCGCTTCTTTAGACCAAGAAGGACGACTTTGTTTGCGGCTTCTACCTGCCCGTTTGTTTGGGGGTGTTCTATTGAGGAGAACTTTTGCTTTATCCCCAGGCCAGAGAGGAATTCCATGAACTTCTTGTCGGTGAACTGGGTCCCATTGTTCGAGATAACGACCTCCGGGATACCGAAACGGGTTATCACCTGCCTCCACATGAACTTCCGGCAGTTGGAGGACGATATCGTGGCTAGTGGTTCAGCCTCCACCCATTTGGTATAGTAGTCAATGGCTACAATGAGGTATTTGACTTGTCCTGGGCCGACCGGGAAAGGTCCCAGGAGGTCGACTCCCCATTGTGCAAAAGGTCGTGTAGTCGTTAGCGAGCTTAGCTCGGAGGCCGGTGCCTTGTGGAAGTTGGCGTTTTGTTGACACTTCGTGCATTTTCTGACGAATTCCTTTGAGTCCTTCATCATTGTCGGCCAGTAGTATCCTGCTCGGATGAGCTTCCTTGCTAGGGCTTTGCCCCCGATGTGGTGTCCGCAACACCCCTCATGGACTTCTCTAAGCACGTAGTCCATTTGGTCGGGGTGCAAACACTTCAATAGGGGCTGGCTAAGTCCCTTTTTGAATAGTTGTCCCTGTATGATTGCATATCTGGCCGCCTCCCTTCTTAAAGCTTTGGCTGCTTTCTCATCTTCGGGCAACTTGCCGAGTTCCAGGAAGTTGGTGATGGGGTCCAGCCATGAGGGGCTTGACTCCGTCAAGTGGAGGGCGACCGTTGGTTCCTTCACCATGCCTTGGATGAGCGACCGGTTACCCGATCCTGGCTTTGTGCTCGCAAGCTTCGACAAGAGGTCTGCTCGTGTGTTCCTTTCTCTTGGAACGTGCTGGACGATGACCTCCTGGAACTGGCTTGTCATTTGCTTAACCTTTTCCAAGTATTTTTGGAGGAGGGGGTCCCGGGCTTGGTAGCTTCCGTTTATCTGTGAGGTGATGATTTGGGAGTCGCTGCATACTTCGACCCTCGTCGCCCCGACTTCCCGAGCCAGCATTAGTCCGCCTAGGAAAGCCTCATATTCTGCTTGGTTGTTCGACACTGGGAACTCGAACTTGGTCGATTGCTCATAGATGACCCCTGCTGGACTTTCCAAGATGACCCCTGCTCCTCCGGACGTTTGGTTGGAGGCTCCGTCCACATGAAGCCTCCACCGTGTGCCCGTTTCCTCGGGAGGGTCGCCCGTTACCTCCACCAAGAAGTCTGCCATTGCCTGGGCCTTGATTGCGTGTCGGGGTTCATATTGTAGGTCATATTGTGAGAGCTCGATGGCCCAGGTCATCATCCTACCAGCCAAATCAGGTTTTTGCAGTATTTGTCGAATCGCCTGATCTGTCCTCACAACTATACGGTGACTCTGGAAGTATTGTCTTAACCTTCGGGAGGACACTAGGAGTGCCAGCGCCAGTCTTTCCAGTTTGCTATACCTCAGCTCTGGTCCCTGGAGTGCCCTGCTCACGAAGTAGACGGGCTGTTGTGTCTTTGCTTCTTCTGTAACGAGGACCGCGGCAAGCGCTTCCTCGGTTACTGACAGGTAGAGGTAGAGCGGTTCTCCGGCTCTGGGTTTCCCGAGGACTGGTGGTGCCGCCAAGATTTCCTTGAAGTGGTTGAATGCCTCTTCGCACGCTGGGGTCCATTCGAACGTCATTCCCTTTCTCATTAAATTGAAGAAAGGTAGGGCCCTTGCTGCCGATGCGCCGAGGAAACGGGACAAAGCTGTCAACCTCCCAGCAAGTCTCTGGACGTCTTTGATACAACCCGGACTCTTCATTTGAAGGACCGCTTGGTATTTTTCGGGATTGGCTTCCACTCCTCTTTGAGTGATCATGAAGCCCAGGAACTTTCCGGCCTCCATGGCGAACGCGCATTTGAGCGGATTAAGCCTCATGTCGTGTTGTGGTAGTGACGAGAAAACGCCGTTAAGGTCGCTCAGGAGATCGTCAGGTCGTGTGGTCTTTGCGAGTATGTCATCCACATAGACTTCTACTGTTTTGCCCATGAGTTCGATGAATATCTTATTCATCAACTTTTGGTATGTGGCTCCGGCATTTTTTAGACCAAACGGCATTACCTTGTAACAATAGATGCCCCCTGGCATTATGAACGCCGTTTTTTCCTCGTCGGGTCGGTGCATCGGTATCTGATTGTACCCTGAGTAGGCGTCCATGAAGCTCAGATATCTGTACCCTGCCGCTGCGTCGACGAGTGCATCAATATTAGGTAGGGGGTAGCAGTCCTTGGGACAAGCCTTGTTGAGGTCAGAGTAGTCCACGCACATTCTCCACCTCCCATTGTGTTTTTTAACCAGAACCACATTCGACAACCAAGTCGAGTAGTCCAGTTCCCGGATGAATCCCGCTTCTAAGAGGCTGGCCGTTTGCTTGGCCACCTCATCCGCCCTTTCCTGCGACATTTTTCTCCTTCTCTGGGCCACTGGTTTGGCTCCTGCCTTTACGGCCAGGTGATGCGACATGAGCTGGGGATCTATCCCGGGCATGTCGGCAGGTGTCCAGGCAAAGAGGTCGGCATTGGTCCTGATCATTTCCATCAAAGGCTCCTTTATCTCGTGCGGGAGGTTTCTGTTTATGAATGTGAATTTATCGTCCTCCTCGCCGACTCTAAACTTTTCCAAGTCTCCTTCTGGCTCTGGTCTGGGTTTGTCGTCTACCCTGGCATCCAGGTCGGCCAGGAAGACCCCTGACGCTTCCTTGGATTTTTTCCTGAGAGAAAGGCTGGCGTGGTCGCAAGCGACCGCCGTTTCCAAGTCGCCCCTGAGGGATCCCACGGATCCGTCATCGGTGATGAATTTCATCACCAATAGTTTCGTACTGATAGCTGCCCCCAAGCCGTTAATGGTCTTTCTCCCCAGGATGATGTTATAAGCCGTCGAATCTCGTAATACCACAAAGTCTGCCATGACTGTTCTCCGTCTTTGCCCTTGTCCCACAGAGGTCGGGAGTGTGATAATTCTGTCCGGCTTGATGAAGTGGTCACCTAACCCTACCACACCGTGCTGGTGGGTCGTCAGGTCGGAATCTCTCAATCCCAAGGCATCGAAAACGTTTCGGAACATGATATTTGAGTCTGCCCCCGTGTCTACCAGGATTCGTTTGACGAGGCCAGTTCCGACCCTAGCCGTGATGACCATGGGCGGACTTTCCGGCGCCTCGTCGAACCACTGATCCTCTGGGCCGAAAGAGATAGTTGGGAGACCCTTAAGACTTCTAACGGGTGAGGTGGAGATCGCTAGGACCTTGGCATCTTTTTTCTGTGCCGATTTCGACTTCGGGGCGGTATTTCTGGCCGTTACCACGTTTACCACCGTGAGGCCGTGGTCGTCACCCTCTGGTTCTTGTCATCGCCTCGTTGGCCGGGATCTATCTTCGCTGTCGTGGTCTTGGTTGCGTCTCCTTGGTTCCCTTATAAGGTGGGAGAAATCGGCGAGTTTGCCGTCCCTGATAGCTTGCTCGAGGGCGTCCTTTAGGTCAAAGCAGTCTTGGGTCTTGTGCCCATAACCCTTGTGATACTCGCAGTAGAGGTTCTTGTTTCCTCCCGTCCTGTCCTTCAGTGGTCGGGGCTTCGCCAGTATCCCCTTTTCTGCTATCTGTTGGTAAACTTCTGTGATCGATGCCGTGAGGGGTGTGTAGTTGGTGAACTTCCCAACTCGGGGGAATGGTTTGGGTGGTTTACTCGGACCGCCGTCCCTGGCGTGTTCCTTTGGTCTTTCTCTGGCTTCGAAGTGCCGGGCTTGGTTATAGGCCGGCTGCCGTTTATTGGCAGCCACAACCCGGCTGACTTCCTCGTCATTAATGTATTCTTTGGCCACGCACTGGATCTCTTGCGTTGTCCAGACGGGCTTTGTGGTGAGGTGTTTCCTGAAGTCCTCATTCGAGAGCCCGTTCGTTAAGCACAAACTTGCCACTGAGTCCGTCAGACCGTCAATTTCCAAGCACTCGTCATTAAAACGGTCCAGGTACTTCCTGGTCGGCTCTCCGTGTCTCTGTGTCACCCCCAGCAAATTAATTGGGTGTTTGGCTTTGACAATCCTAGTTGTGAACTGAGCCAAGAAGGCGTGGCTGATGTCAGAAAATTGGGTCACCGAGCCTTGCGGGAGGTTGTTAAACCACCGTATTGCCGGGCCCGCTAAGGTGACCGGGAAAGCGCGACATCTGACCTCGTCTCCCACCCCTTCTAGGTTCATCCTGGCCTCAAAGGCCGTCAAGTGTTCCAGGGGGTCTTGCGTTCCGTCATACTTCATGTCTGACGGCTTGTCGAAGTGTTTCGGTAGTCGGACCTCGAGTACGGAGCGGTGGAAAGGAGTCGCTCCTATTATGACGGGTCCTCGGGCAGTTCTTCTCGACTCGTTGTTCTCGCGGTGAGCCTCCTCGTCGCCCCTGTTCGACGCGCGCCACCTTTCATGTCGGGCGTAGATAATGGGGTCGCGACTTCTTCTTCTGGGGCGTACCCGCCCCCAGTGCTCTCCGACTCGTATTGGGGGCTCGGCGTGCGCCTCGAGCGGCTCCTTGAACGGGAACGGGTGGGGCTTCGCTCTGGGGAGCGTTGGTCGCGCTCTCTTTCTGCCAACCTGCGCTCTAAGTCCTGTATTCTGTGGCGTAGTTCTTGCATTATCCTGGCGTGGTTATCACCTGTCCCCCCGAAGGGGCGTCTCTCGTGAGTCTGTGTTGCATCCCTCAGGGGCGACCGTTGCTGTTGCCGGGATTCCGTCGCGACGGCGCCTCCCCCGAGCACGGGAGGCGCTACCTCGGAACCTGTCCCAGTCTGGACCAGCACGAAATCCATGGACGAGTGATCCCCACAGACGGCGCCAATGTTCGGTAGGTCGGGTACCGGACGGTTCGGGTTAGGACCCTGAAGTCAACGCTTGGGATGGTGGAGAGGCTCGTCTGGCCGTGGTTTCCTGGTCCCGGGTGTGCGAGGTCCCGAGCACTTCGTATGTAGAGGGGGGGTGCCACCTGCAAAGACACTCCGACGCTCTTGTCAGAATATGTGCAGGCGGAAAGGAGGTGGTGTAAGAATGTGACGTACCTTGGGGGAAGAGCCAGTCTCCCCCTTATATACATGTCAGTAGTGGGCCCCTCCAGCGGTCAGGCCCATACCCTCAAGGGCGCTGTCCCACGGCTGTGTGCAAGCCGTACGGGACGCGTGTCCGGGTCGGGTGGAGGGCGCGTTGTTGGGCCGGCGGGAACTCGGGTCGGGTTAACCCGCGTGAGTTTGGGCCAGGCCGTAACACAATCCAAGGAATAAAAAAAAGAAATCAAATGAAATGGCAAAATTAAAATAAGAACATTGAATACAACAATCATACAAACCCACACAACAATAATCAGAACATTTCATTCCACAAAATTCAAGGTAAAACTAAAATAATAACAACACAACAAGAATAATATAGAGCTGTTTTACAAGGTTCACTGGAAGAATCGGTCAAACACCAGGTACCAAAAGAATTACTCATCCTAGTCAAAACAAAACTATGTACAAAGTACTAAAATCAAAATTCTCACAAAAAAAATGAATGGCCAAAATGAATAAGGACTAAGAGACCAGAGATCTTTAACCATAATAATAATAATAATAATAATAATAATAATAATAATAATAATAATAATAATAATAATAATTAGGGCTAGAAGTGAGCCGAGCTGAGTCGAGCTAGACCAAGCTCAAGCTCGGCTCACGAAAATTGAGTTTGGCTCACGGCTCGACTTATTAACAATCGAGCTTATTTCTTAAGCTCAAGCGCGGCTCACCAAAAGCTCACGAGCTAGCTCGAGCTCACGAGCCGGCTCAAATAAGAGAAACATAGATACATAATCTATAATTTTATATCAATAAATTATAACTTATATATTTTTAAAAATATTTGAAAAGATCAATTTTATATATTGTTTATCTATCAATAAATTATAAATTTTTTATTTATGTCCTATATTAAAATTATATGTAAAAATAAATATAAATATTAAATAAGTTATAATATATATATATATATATATATATATATATATATATATATATATATATATATATATATATAATCGAGCCAGCTCACGAGCTAATGAGCTGAGTTTATCCAAGCTCAAGCTCGACTCATTTAATTTATGAGCTCAATTTCAGGCTCAAGCTTGGCTCACCAGCTCACGAGCTTAGCTTATCGAGCTGTTAACGAGTCGAGCTCGAGCTGGCTCATGAGTTGGCTTGACTCACTTCCAGCCCTAATAATAATAAACAGAGAAATAATCAACAAAACATACTATTTTCATCTGTGTTTTAATTATTGTTAAAACCAATGAACATTATTTTCAATCTTTAAGTAGAAAAGCAAATAAGAGAAACTCATTGTCCTATCTAAAAAAATGACAAGAAAATAAAAGGGCAAATATTTTTCACAACTGATTGCCAAAATAGAACAAAGTAATTAAAATCTTCACACAATCAATTACATAACTAACAGTCACAAGTGTCTGAAATACCTAAACATGAAGGATTATGCTTTTTACAAGGATAATTAATGGCAGAGTAATTCAGACACCAGAAGCAAAAAAAAATCAATTTCATTTCCCATTTAACAGCTTAAGAGAAGGGTTCTTGATAAATAAAATAGACTACACTTTAATCATTAAGTCATTCATTCCCTCAAAGATTCCAACTAGTAATTACACCTTCAAAGTTCTTGTATTAAAATAAGATTTTTTTTATCAAAATTATATTTTTGTTATGATCATTACATAATGCAGTACTCCCTTTCCACTATATCAGTACTCTTGTAAATAATAGTACAAGAAGGAACAAGAAAACACATGAAAGCAAACTTGTCAGATGTGTTCATTAGTAGTGGAATATGAAGGAGTAAAATTGTTATTTTAAAGGAAGAATTCTTGATAAATAAAATAGACTCCTTTAATTAGTAAGTCATTCCTTCCCTCAAAGATTCCAACTAGTAATCACACCTTTAAAGTTCATGTATAAAAATAGGATTTTTTAATCAAAATTATATTCTTGTTATGATCATTACATAATGTAGTACTCTCTTTACACTATATCAGTACTCTTGTAAACAATAGTACAAGAAGAAACAAGGAAACACATGAAAGCAAACTTGTCAGGTGTGTTCATTAGTAATGGGATATGAAGGAGTAAATTTGTTATTTTAAAATAGAATATGAAGAATCAAGGACTGCCCAAACAGACAAAGAACTGAACGATTCAGTTGATCACAGTCACACACATGCAAAAAAATTAAACCCTAACAAACAAAAACTCTATTATCATCAACAACCATAATCAACCACATTCTCCCAAAGTTACAATGATGAAGTGGACTGAAAAAATTGAAATCAACCCACAACCAACATTTTGAGAAAAAACAGAGCATGAAAGTTGAGAGCAGCGTTTTTGTTACTAACCTGTTTTTCAAAAGATGACTTCCAGTTAATTAATCTTCACAAAGGAGAGCGAACCAAGTAAGAAAATTTTCAAACCTCCATTACTGAGACACCCATGGTGCTTCTCTGAAGGGAAGGGAACGTATACGACGAGAAGAGAAGGAAGAGAAATGGTCAATTGGGTTTCACTTCAAAAGTGGTTACTGTTTGGATTTCATTTAACCCTTTTTTTTCATGTCAACGACGTCGTTCTAAGCATTTCGGCGCCAATAGTAAAACGGCGTCGTTTTGATACTGCCAGGTGTCATTTAAAATTGCCAGGTCAGCTCTCCGGTGATGGAAAACGCCAAAAGGGCCAATTTGAGGCGTGGGTCAAAATTTCAGGGTACAATTTGAGTCAATTGAAACCAAAAGGGCTAAATTGAGTCGGAGGTCAAATTTTAGGGGCCAATTTGAGTATTAACTCCTACATAATTATAATCTTAAGCTAGGCTTAGATTTTTTAGGGTTTTGTTATACCAGTTTCTCTTTCGTAAAAGAATTTCCTTTGATATTTGATTACTAAACAACGAAAATTTGCTGCTTATTCACGCATTTTTTTATGCTTTTTTTTTTCTTTTTTTAAATTTATGCACGCATATTCTTCTTTACCCCTAATGCTATGTCTTCTTTTTTTCTTTTTTTTTCATTATTTTTTAAATTTGTTACTGTCGTCGCCAATACCACCACCATCACCTTCTCCTCCTCCTCTTTCTCCTTTTCTTATTAGAATTTCTCTCCTCCATCATCATCATCGTTATTGTCATTGTCGTCTTCTTATAATGCGTATCATCGTTATTGTTATCGTCGTTATTGTTATCGTTATCATCAAATTTTTGCCATATTGATAACATTGTCTAATCTAAAATTGATTTGGATGTGTTTTTGTTCAAAATTGACTTGGTTTGTGTTTGTTTTGAAACGAATTTATTTGTGTATCATCATTAAGTAATTTCGGTTCATTCGAAATTTAACTTTCGGTTCATTTTTTATTGAATTTCTGATCATTCAATTTTGTTTGTGGGCTTGTTTTTGAACGCAATCATTAATTAATTTCAGTTCTTTCTGAATTTAAATAAGGTGCACTTGGTCTGCGCTTGTTTTGAAACGAGTTTGTTTGTGTATCATCATCATTAAATAATTTCGGTTAATTCAGAATTTAATTTTCGATTTTTTTAATGTAATTTTGATTCATTTCTGAGCAAATTAAGGTGCATTCAGTCTCGTTATTCTGTACAATTCAAAATTCTTCCTCCTCATCTTCTATTGTTTCTTCTTCTTTTTCATTTTTTTTCTTTTTCATCTTCTTCTTTTTTCATTTTGTTATAATTCTTTATAATGCTGCAAAATCACCAAAGAAAGGAGGAGGAAAAGAAAAAAAAATGCAGCAACAGCAACATTAGAATGACGATGGGGAGAAAACATGCGAAGAAGAAGGAATGCAAGGAAGAAGAAGACGACGATGATCACGTAAAGCTCCGCGCGTGAACGTAAATGACTTGGTTGGAAAAATGGCATGCGTGCGTATAATCACGCTCTTTTAATGAGTGATTTTTGTTGGTGGAATCTACTTAGTATAATCACGCTCTTTTAATGAGCGATTTTTGTTGGTGGAATCTACTTAGTTGAACTTGAATGACAATAATGCTTGAATTTGTAACAGATCTAAATATAAAATACGTTGCAAGTAAAAACTAAATTCTTTGTTTTTTAAGATAGTATTTATTTCTAGAAATTAGAACTTAAATTAGGAGATTAGATCAACTTAATATTATATTTGATAATCTCCCAAGACATAAATTTTAGTTCTTTCAATATCTCCAAAAAGGAAACTAAAATTTCTAGAAATAAAAATAAAAATTTTAACTATTTTTTTTAAAAATTAAAAATATTTTAATAAATATTCTTATTTTATATTTATATTTATTTTAAATCAAACAAAATACTATAATATAACTCAATCTTATACACTTTACACAAAATATAATACAAAAATTTAATTTAATATTAATCTCTCCATTTTTATCTTCTAATATCTGTCTTAGTCTCTCTTCTAAATACAGCCTAAAAATCCAAATCCAGTTCAGCCTCACGTTCGCACTGCGATTGCTGAATAGAGGTATAATTGCATGCCTACTCCCTAATATATCAACACACTAGCAACCATCCGTACTACACATCAAATCACCATGAGAGTTTTTGCTAGTATAAAAAATAAACTAAGCATTTTGTTCACTCTTAAAATCTTTGCTTAACCCCAAATACAAACTATGATGGCAATAAGCAGTACGCAGCAAAATTTATATCAGATGATAATAAAACAATCGCAAGGTGACGTATAAAGTTACATCATCACATCTCTACCAGGTAATGAAAAAAA
Source organism: Arachis hypogaea (assembly GCF_003086295.3). Taxonomy (NCBI): domain Eukaryota; kingdom Viridiplantae; phylum Streptophyta; class Magnoliopsida; order Fabales; family Fabaceae; genus Arachis; species Arachis hypogaea. The sequence continues at coordinate 124,417,973 of NC_092053.1, read as the reverse complement.
AATTTAGGAAAAAAGGGAAAACAAAAATACTTTTTGCAAGTAAAATTTCTTAGCATGGTGATATCTATACATCAAACCACTTTCTAAGCTGTTTGGATGGTTTTTTGTCACCGTCGTTCGCTTCGGAACGTTTGTGTGAGAACTTCGATCTATATTGTTCTATAAGCATGTCAAGCTTGTCTACCACGTCTTTTCCAACTGATTGTTTATTCTTTTTTGGACGTTTCTTAGAAACCTTTTGGTCTCCTGGTTCGTTTTGCATCTTCCTTTTTCTTGATCCAACATCTACCTTGTTTCCTGATGTTGTTTTCTTGGTGTCAATGGAAGGGTTTTGACCTTCAAGTTGTGCACGACCGCGGCTCCGGCCATGTGTGTTTTTCTTTGGTTTCATGGCCAAGGCATCCAAATTCTCTTTCTCTGGTAGTTCTTCAGCCTTTCTACCTTTTTTGCCTTTCTGTTTCTTGAATTTGTGTCCTTCTGGGGTGTTTCCATTTGCCACTGTAACACCTGATTCACCATTTCTATCCGAATCATTCATTGGTTTGCCACTCTCCCGAGTTATCCGTTTCCTGTCCTTCACATGTGTGTCAACTTCGTTTTTGCTGGATACGCCATTTTCACTAGCTTCGATTTCATCACGAGAGGCTTGCTTTTGGAATTGTAGCCTTGTCTTCCGGAGTTTCAGTGTTTGAACATTATCAAGAGCGAACTCCACAATTGGCCGGTGTTCAGGACCAAAAGTTTCTGTAATCAATGAAACATCAGTTTAAAGAGAAGCGAGAGTAACGTTCCCCATATCTAACAATGAAATGAAGGATGTTACCAGGATTATTGTTTAGAACTCTCAGAGCCACAAGGGCATGTTGATGCTCTGAAAATTCAACAAACGCAACTCCACGTGAAAAATGTTCACGGACAACCTTTCCTCCTTTCTTAACATCTTTCAAGAACTTTATCTGCACAGTAAGTGTTCGTAAAATTGAATTCATAAAATTGTGTAGAACCTATTTGATGACTCCAAATCAAAACATATTTAACCAACCTGCCGAATCACAGGTTTTTGCTTGGTAGCTCTAGAGATGACTGCATCAATGCAAACTTTCTTTAGTTCTTTTTCAGACATTGGCTTCGGTACATTGTAGATGATAAGTCTTGTTCTTGAAACATGAAAATTTGGTGATTGAAGCTTTGTCTTCTTTTTCTTTTCTAACCTAAAAAATTTCAACAAATAATGTTAGATCACAAAAACCAAGAGAAATTATACTTAGAGAATATTTACCACTGGCAAATATGGAAGATGAAAGGACCCAAAATACGGAAATCAAGATAGTATATAAGATATGTTGTTATTTAATTTTCAAGAGACTGGATTTCTCTTGCCCACTTGTTTTGATGTCAAATAGATGAGCAAATATGAAAAGGGAAACAGTTTATAAAAGTTCAGATGAGAGCAAACGCTGCAAGGACCAACGAGGGATTGTTCCATTATCAGGTGAACATGAAAGAAAACCACTCTTGAACAAAGTAACATAAACATGAACATATTAAATAGGACATAAGTACCACATGCAATAGCCATAACCTTATTGCAAATGTGAGATAAAAGACAACCTCAATCACAGCACACAAAAATTAGAACCAAATGATAGATGTTAGTTAAAATTACAATGGCACTTGCACTTGAAACCAAAAACTACTCACTGTTGGCGTTTTAACATATCACTGGCCGAAACCCCTTCAGCTGCTGGAGTTCCCTCCAGAATGAGTCCTTCCTATCATATAATGTAGATTGTAGCAGCAAAAAATGTTAGTACAATTGCACATCAGTTGCTATAGTGCTGGTACACAGGAGAACACAAACCTTTGCCAGGTAAAGATTGCGATGATCATTAACCTCATTCTTTGCCTTCTCGAGTTCCTTGCTATGGGCTGATTTCTTATCCAGAGCCTTCAAAACTTTCAATGGTCTACCTTTCAGCAGAATACCTGAAGCAGCATTTGATGCTTTAATTGCATCATTAGCTGCTTCTGTGGTTTTAAACTTAAGAAAACCAGTTCCTCTTGGACGTCTGCACAGCAAAAACGGGATGATAAATAATGTTTGGAGTGATATAGAGATGCAAAAAAATAAATAAATAAATAAAGAACCAGAGCATACTTGGTGACTTGGTGTAAAACTGGAACAAAGTATTCTACTTCCCCAAATCCAGAGAATCGTTCCTTCACTTCCTCATTATCACAATCAAAAGGAAGATTATTTATGAAAACTGTTCGCTGCAAATCAACATCTTCTGTTTGCTTAGGATTTGATAAATTGCTTATGTTGGAAATTTCAGGATTAGAAACACCTGAAACTTTTTCTGACTCATTATTTCCTTTATTATCCACATCTTCGGCTGACTCTGACTCTGGCTCTTCATTTTCTTTGGGCAACATAGAATCATTCTGCGCTGATGCTCTTTTTGTGGAGGATGCAATCAAGTTGTTAAGAACCTTTCTAGTAATGTCTACTTCCATATCAAAATCAACTTCAGGAGGAACACCTTCCTTCTCCATGGGACTAGGGTTGTCTTCATCACTATCATCGTCATCACTAGAGTTATCATCACCAATGTTCTCAACATCGTCGTCAGTGGCACTACTATCTCCATCTTTTGTCTCTTGTTCTAAATAAGTATAAAAAGAAGTTTCTTACTCAAGCTATGAATTATCTCATTTGTATTCAACTATATGAAGAATGTTTTTCAAAGTGAATCACAAATTTACGTCACATACTAATCTTAGGAAGTAAAAACAGGAGACAATTAACCACAAATATAATTTCTGATCTTATAAACGATATTACTTTCCTTCACAATAATATCCAATTGTAATCTACCTCCAGGAAATAAGCAAGTTGGGGTAAAGAACACACCTTTCCACAGCATTATTTTATTTGACCTACTCACATCAAATACACATACACATACACATAATAATTGCTGGTGGGAGTATCACTTCAACCAATTATAAAGCTTACCTTTTTCAGTGGCATTTGAATCACTACTAAATATCTTTTTTGGAACAGCCCAATCAACAGCTATGAGCCGTTTTGCAAATTTCGATCCATTAAACTTTTGAATGGCCTGAATCAAAAGCAAAAGCTTCAGGTTATTTTAGAACACAAACGGTACTCAATGTAAAACTTTAGCAACAGATCATACATTTTCCGCATCTTGCTTGCAGGTGAATTTCACAAATCCAAAACCCTTGGATAGCCTAAAATAGGAAAGGGAAAGAAAACCAGCTTGAAAAGACATTATATATTTATGCAATATTAAAAACAGTTTAAGTCTGGCAAGTAAGAATATACCCTGTATCTGACTTGTGTGGAATAAAGACGTCCCACACATACCCTGCAGAGGAAAACACATCCCTTATTTCCTTTTCACCAGCCTGTATCATGTTTAATCAACTAGTCAAAAGTCAATATTGCCAGATAATAATGATTTTCATGTCTTCTAATTATAAGCACCAAACCTTGAAAGGAAGGTTTCTGACGATAAGCTTCCATTTCTGAGTCTTGGAACCCTGGCCCACATACAGAAGATAAGAATTAAGAAACCAGTAGTTATAGGGAATCCTATAGAGAAGTTAACTACATCTACATGGTCAACTGAAGATCAATACAAGAGAGCATGAAACAAAGCATCGATCTTCTGTCACTTAACAGATTATTTGATGATTCTGACAAGAAACACATTATATATTCTAGAAAACCAATACAACTAGTCACTAAGCCCAGCAGAAAGCTTTCTTCATGTATATAGTCTTTCAGCCCGAATGTTGGGCATGGTAGACAAAACCAACTCTAATTTCAACAGATTGTCGCATAGCAGACACATGGTATTGGATAAAATGAGAGAATGAAATACATCAGAGTAATTGTTCTACAAAAGTACAAATATAAACTGGATAAAGAACAAAAACCAAACTAAAAGAACTAAAACCTATCAAGGCTTTGAGGCATCACATATCACAAAGTCCCAGTATGTAATTATAATATGAACATAATGAATATGTTGTGAACAGAGCACAAAGAAACTTATAGTTGATGGTTTATTTCATAACAGAAATTTGAGGAGAATAGTATTTTCATCTTCAGAAGTCAGAAGATAAATAACACATTCAATATGATACCATGGAATCTAATTTTTATGACATTGGAAAAGGCTACATTTTATGAAAGCAAAACAATAAAGCCTGTCTAGCGGATAATAATCATTTTGACACATATAAAGCAGATACTTATCTGTAATAAAATGATATTATACTTTGTGGGTTATATGACACAAGCACTTTACCTCTCCACCCAGTTGCCGTGCCCAAACAGTTCCCCCTTTGATCTCCTTTTTATGTAATGCCATAACAGCAGCTCGAGCTGACTTTACACTTGTAAAGAGTACAGCTGAAGCATCCAAAGCACAGCCATCTTGCAGGAGACCTGGAAAAATTGTGTAATGACCACTAACATCCCAAGCAACAAACAATAACCTCAAATAATTGATAAAACATATTTAGATCCTAGCTGAAAAACCAACTCTTTGGGAATGGACAAACAAGCTTCGATGTCCTTGTCAGTACTTGTTAAAATCCATGATTAACCAGGTAAATAATAGAGTAAGATAGTGACTTGACAGATGAGAGGAAGGATATATAACATTTATGTGATGTGTCTTAGCTCTTAAATGAGGGGAATACTAGCATCTATTTATAACAATAGTAAAACCCTACCACTACTAATGGTATAACGATAAATTTTAATGCTAATCCTAAGAAGTCATATTTGATACTCTTTGATATGGTATGATCCTACCTGATTTCTAACAGTACTCAAATTAAATGTTTGCCTAGTGCAAAGGAGCTTAATAGTAGAATAATAAGATTTAAACTCCCTTAGAACTTAGAATGGTATAGACAGGAGCAAATCTTGCACATTAATCTGTTTCACACCTTAATAATGTGATGAATTTACATAAAATAGAAAAAAAAATGGTAAGTCCTGACTCAAAAATAACATGAACACAGCCCCGTAAAGTATCAATGTTACATTTTCTAATATAACTGGTTTACCACAGTTTAAATAAACCAAGTGCGGAGAAAACTCATCTGCACTATACATCCTATGGGCTAAAAAGCTCAAATGTGCAGTTACCTTGCAGTTCAATATCTTTCCTTGGAAGGGGGTACTTAATAGAACACACAGTGCCAATCTCTTTGGCTTGACGGTGAACATCTTCAGCCATATCGGAATTTATGAGACTACCAAATATAACAGTTCTGGCGACCCTGCCAAACACAATACAAGGACCAGCATTTTAGGAATATACATCCACAAATAAAAAAAGAAACAACCATAAGTCCAGATCAGATTATCTCATACCAACTAAATCGCAATTCTCAACCATGTAACATTCAGTTTGTAGGGATTATCATTCACCTCCAAACTGGAGTGCATAATTAGCTTATGCACAATACATAAAAGTAGAAGAGTAAGTACCTCTGCTTTTCTGAGCCACCTCCATCATCTGCTATATCACTACAAAGAGTTGCTTTTCTCATTTCCATGGGCCTCTTTGAGCTTCTTTGTTTATTTGAAACTTGTACCTCTAAAAGACAATAAAAATAATACTAAATAAACAAGTAAATAAAATTGTAAGCAACTAAGAAAAACAATTTCATGTGTAGTAAAACCATAAACATATTCTCCACCTTCTGCCTTTGAAATTGAAACAGCTTTTTCTTCTCCAGAATCTTTGCTGTCTTTATCATCATTTTTTGACTTTGGGTCATCTTCTGTCTTACCAACTATTGGGTGACAGAATAGAGAGAGAAAATAAGCCAGAGAAATAAAAATATGATTACATTGTGTGCTCATATTTCAAAATGCATATCATTCAAAACTATCACAGAACAGTGAACCAGAATTAAAGTGTGGATCAACCTTGAATTGGTTTCGATTGTCGTTCTTCACGGGGAGGACGTGGCATTGCATGCTTCACTGCAATTTTCCGGCCACCAACAGATGAACCATTCTTTAGTTCAATAGCACGGTTAGCATCTTCCTCGACAGCACTACAGATGGCAACATTTAGTACTAAACTAGAGAAACCTTTGGTACTAGACTAGAGAAAACTAAGAAACAAATTCAATTTCTAATATGTATGACACACCGGAAAAAGGAGGAGTCTGCCTATGTACATAAAAACAGTGTCAACTGATAAGTTATAGTTATTGATTAATTTACCAATTAAAAGTTAATAACAGTATAACACCATGGTTATACAGCACAGGCACCATATAAACACATACAGCGTGTTTGTATATATCTGTGTCTCAAAAAATACTGCAATGAGATATTATGGAATCCTTATTTTCCAAATGCAAAAACTTTTAGTTGTATCTGTCTATTTGAGCTAAGGCTCTTCTTATCAGATTTCACACTTAACGAGCAGATGACGGTGACAATGAAGACGAAGCATTAAATAGTTAAAAGGCTAAAACACTTACAATTGAACATAACCAAAGCCACGATGTTGGGTTGACCCTGTGGATAATTGATCAAAAATAGCATCACAAGTCAGTGTTTTGTTAAATTAGAACAAGTGTACAACTCAGCTTGGGTCACATGCGGCAGAATTTCTTATTCTTGCTTGGTAATTCCATCCATTGAAACAGGTATTAAGCAGAAACTGACATATTTTATCCACCCAATTTTATAAACACAAAATTAAGTAAACTTCCCCACAAAAGTATAGAAACAGGCAGTTCTAAATCCTAATGTTATACACAGGTAAACAATAGAAGGTAGATGCACTGCTCCTTACCCTTCTGAGTGACCATGAAGCAACGCCTGACAGGTCCAATCTCACTGAATGCCTCCTCAAGCTGATATTTAAGAAAAATTTAGCAAAGTCACAAAGATATTTGTATTCACAAGTGGAATACATATGAACAAGACTAAATACCTGGGAGTTGGAAAAAGAGTATGGCAGGTTGGATACAAAAAGAGTTGAGGGACAATGCTCTTTGCCACTATGTTCCTTCAGTTTACTTTTCTTCCCCATCTCAGCAAACCTTCAACGAAGAAAATACAATCTCAACACAAAACTCTTCTATCTGAAAGAAGTAACCGATGCATTGAGGATTCATCAATAAACAGCTTGGCGACTTAGAAATTCAGACAAAAAACTACCCTCACTTGGGGTGCATTTGGTTCAGCTTTCTTTCACTGGAAAATTGAGTTTTCACATATTTGTATAAATTTTTATAAAATAAACAAAAACTCAATATATTTTCAACATTTTTGAAAAAGCTAAACAGAAGCAGCTTTTTAATTAAATTGGTTTTTCATCTTCTTTTTCCAACAAAATGGAACACCATCAAATTATAAAAGCACTCTTTGAATAATCAAAACCAAACACAGCCTTAAACGGCAAGGTACGTAGCACAGAGAGAGAGTTACAGGAAGACTCTTGAGTATGGAGGCAGTTACCAAAGAGTGAAAGGTGTGAGGAAAAGCGCAAAGGCGTTTGATGCTAATGTAAGAGCACCGGCCAGAGAGAGTGAGAGGCGGAATCAGAGAAGAGAGAAAGCGAAGAAAGTTTGACAGTTAGAAACGTTTTAGGGGTTATTCATCCAAACATGGTTTTAGGGGTTTTTTTTTTTTGGACGCGATTTTAGGGGTTCCTCTCGTATTTTTTTATGGTTTTTGGTTCTCTCTCTCTTCCGGCAAAATATTATCGTTTTTTTTTTCAGGTAAACATAAAAAAAAAATTATCTTTTACTTTCTTTTATCTGCACTTTTGTTGGGCCTAGCCCGAAAGAAATTATATGATTTCAAACATAAAAAATTACAGACACCCGTCCAAAACATATAAAAAATAAAAATGCAGACCAAAAAACCAAACTCAGTTCTTCTAGTGATTAATTCATTAGTTGATTTAGTGTTAATATTCGAATTCTGTCTTACAACTCATGAGTTAGTAACAAATTTTTAAATAGAGTTAAATTGGTCTCTAACTTATTGAATTAAAAAAATTATTAAAAAAAGACCAAAAAGAGATACAAATAAATAAAATAATTCAGACCAAAAACGTATATTATATTTTTACAGAGTTGTATTTTTTTATTAGTACTACTATTTTATATTGCATTTTTCTTCATTAATTTATAAATATTTTACGTTTAATAACTCTTTAAATTGGCATTATGTAATTAAATCTATTTTTTTTGTAAAATTTTAAGAATTGTTAATGATATAACTGAAACTAGAGTAACAAAATAATATAAATAGAAGACTTGAAAAATACACATTTTTTTAAAAAAAAATTACAAATGCACATGCATGAAAGTTAGATCTGTGGGAAAAGAAATCTACATACAATTAAAAGTGATTGATAAAATGAGAAGTAAAAAAAAGTATATTTTATATACTATAAGAAAAATATTGTTACGACGTATTATCTGAAATTAAAGTAAATTTTGGCTTTATACGTGAGTAGGGATGAAACTGGGTCGGGTTACTCGACGGGACTCACGGCTCGGCTTGTTTTATTAAACAGGTTAGGTTTGGACTTTTTGAAAAGTCTATTAGTTAAAAAAATCAAGTCACATGCTTTGAAAGAAGCCTACAAAACTTGTTGGATTGGCTCGTCAAAATATTTTTTTTTAAAAAAATTATTTTTAATTTTACTTATATTAAACACAAAACAAAACAAAAAAAATAATCAATAATCAAGACCAGTTAAGATTGTAGGTTTTTTGTTAAAAGAAAAATTTGTGGATTGTAAATATGGTTATTATGTGTAACTAATTATTAATATATAAATAAACTATGCTTTATAATTTATGAATTATAAATTTTAGAATGCATTTAATGTCAATTTAGTTTTTTTTTTAACTGTATTGTTCTGAGCTTTAATTCATGAAATAGGCTTTTCAAATAGGCTCGTGGGCTTGTCGGGCTTTAAACAGACTAGGCTCGAACTTGAAAAAAAGCCTATGAGAGACTTGAGCCATCTATTTATAACATGGGACAAGCTCATCGAAGCCAAAATTTGGCTCAACTCGACCCATTTCCACCCCCTATACGTGAGGTCAAAACGCCCTTTGGAGTAGGTTCCGACCTAGATGCCAATACAGTGGTTGGTCCGATGTCCTCACCTGGACAATGGGGGATACTTGCAAAGGATTCTAATATTTAAGTTAGCAAGAAATTGAGCAGGTTTAAGTGAGATTGGATTGCAAAAAGTACCTGTGAGATGAGATATTTATAGAGTAGAAGTATAGGACTTGGTCATTTTTTGGAGATGAATCATGGAGATCATAGGTGGTTACTCCCTTACAGTGTGGGAAATAACCCTCATATTCTAGGTGATTACCGAAATAGTAGAGAGAACGTTTAACTTGCTTCCCAAATCGGATTGGGTTCAGGTTTCAGAGACCTGCATCTAACCTAGTTCAACCTTGGTAAACTAGGCCTTCTGTAATGGTCTTGGAGTAATTGGGCCGATCTTGGCAGGCCCAATTTTGTGTGTAGCTTATATGTTAAAAATAAAGTGGGTTGGTCTTATAATGCGTAGGTCTAGGTATAAACAGTACCCCTACCTGAGTTTTGATCTCTGGTCGGAGCTCGAGTAACAAGTCGGTTAAATAGGGGAATGGATCCTCTCAATTTTATTTAACAATTGAGAGAGTAAAGTGTAATCTCTCACCATTAATTTTTATAAGTAGGACCAAGAGAAAACATGAGAGACAGAGCATTGAAGGGCTATAGATCATACTTTACTCAATTTTTTTAACAATTGAGAAGATCCATTCCCGTAAAATAGTAGATCATTTGATAAAGTCGCATCGTCAGAGTTGTAGTCAGACTAATACTCGATGTGATTTTGAAGAGACGTGTGTCACTTTAATATCTCTTGTGTCTTTTCAGTTTTTATCAATTATTGTGCCAGCTTACAAATATTTAAAATAACATTGAATTGACCTTAATGCCCCTACTCTTAGTAGCCTATAAATAGTATTTCTTTTTTATTTCATCTTTTTCTTGCTCGAATTCTCTCCCAACTTCACCCATTTTCTGCATATTCTACTTTTGTCCTTTTTTCACTGTGCATTTTCTTTGCCTGTTTCCTTTATACTTTTTTGTCTTCATATTTTAAGGTTGGTATTTTCTCTTTTATTTCCCCTACTTCTACATTTTTTGTGTTCCTATTTATTTATTCTGTACATTTTTTTAATTTGTTTCTATTCCTCGTTGTGTTAGCATAAACCCGAGAAATTTTTCAGCTTTCACTGCAAATGCATACTTGGTGGAATTTAATCTCATCTCGTGCTTCCTTATGGTGGGGAATACTTCCGTAAGGTTGGACGTTAAAAAGGAAGCTTTTGTTGTCTTCTCTAGCATGCCATCTACATATACTTCCATAAGGTTTCCCAAGAGAGGTTGAAAAACCTTATTCATTAAGCACTGAAAGGTGGCTCTTGTGTTTTTCAACCCGAAAGGCATAATCCCGTAGCCGTAGTTTGCCTTGGGAGTAATAAATGATGTATTCTCCTCACCAGGGCCATACACTAGAATTTGATTATATCCCGAGTAGGCTTCCATGAAGGTCAGATATTGATATCTAGCTGCCGAATCCACTAGAGCGTCGATACTCGGAAGTGGGTACAGATCCTTGGGGTAAGATTTGTTGAGATCCGTGTAATCTAAGCACATTCTCCACTTGCCATTTTGTTTTTTTACTAAAACGACATTAGCCAACCACAACGGGCACTCGACTTCTCTATTGAACCCAACTTCTAACAGTGCTTGCACTTGTTCTTCGATAACTCGTGCCCGCTCCTTACTTAGCTTCCTTCTTTTTTGTTGAATGGGCATGGATACTGGAAACACTATGAACTTGTGATTCATAAGTTTAGGTTTGATACCTGGCATGTCAAATGCCTTCCGTGCAAAAAGGGCAGTGTTGTCTCGCAGAAGTTGAATGAGTTCCTCTTTCAGTCCTTTCTATAATTTTGTTCGAACCTGGTTTGTCTTTTCTGGTAGGTCCTTGACCTGGACTTCTTCTAATTTTCTTTTTGGTTGTGGTCGGAGTTGTTCCTTTTCCTTAGGTCGCTTAAGCTCAAGGATAGTTACCTATCCTCTGACCTTTTGTCCCCTGAGATTCTGGATTTCATTGTAGCATCTTCGGCCTAATGCTTAATCATCTTTTACTGTAGCTATCCCATTTTTGGTTGAAAATTTTATGCATAAATGAGGGGTTGAAACTACGGCAAAAAGTTGATTCAGTGTGTTCCAATCTATTAGGGCTTTATATGTTGTGGACGCATTGATAATTATATATTCCTCCTTTAAGGTGTTACTTCTCGGTCCCTTCCTAAATGTGGTGTAGAGGCTGATGTACCCCATTGGTTGAATTGGGGTTTCTCCTAGTTCAAACATGGTGTCTGGATAGACTCTCAGGTCTTTGATTTTCAGTCTTAGCTTTTCGAAAGCAGGCTTGAATAAAATATCTGCCGAGCTTCCTTAGTTGATTAGGGTTCAATGTAGGTTGGTGTTTGCTAATACCATCGTGATTACAAATGGATCATCATGTCCTGTATAACTTCCTTTGCACCTTTCTTAGTGAAGATAATCTCGAGAAATGGCAAATTTCCGATTTTCTTTTCTAATCTAATATATCTCCTTTAAATGCCTTTTCCTGGAAGACTTGGAGGTTCCTCCTACTGCAAATCCCCTGGCTATGACATGGATATGTCTTTCCAGGGTCTTTTTCCTTTCCTCACTTTTGTTTGTCACGAAAGCTTCTTTCGTCTCCCGTGTCCTGCCTCCTCCTTTGTTCCAACCTAGAAGGAGCGATGTATTTATCCAACCGACCATGATGTGCCAACTTTTTTATTACATTTGTGAGATCATAACAATTGTTAGTGTGATGCCGGTAGATATAGTGATACTCGTAGTATTCCGCCTTGTTTCTCCCATTCTTACTTTTGATCGACTGAGGTGGTGGTAGTTTCTCCATATTATAGTTATCCTTCTAAATTTTCACCAATAAAACTCTAAGGGGGGTTAAGAGTGAAACCTTTTGCTACGAGAAGACTCCTCCTTTTGCTTCTTCTAGTCTTTGTCCATGTTGCCATCATGAGTTTCCTTATTATATCGACCTTGGTGTGGACTTTTGAGATGTGTGGTTTCTTCCATATTGATATACTTTTTGGCTCTGACTTGTACATCGGCCATGGAGGTTGGATGGCGTTTGGAGATGGATTGGGAGAATGGTCCATCCATCAATCCATTTATCAGCCCATGATGGCTTCTTCAGTGGATAAGAATTGGATTTCCAAGCAAGCCTTGTTGTACTTCTCCATGTAGGCTCGTAGTGATTCTCTGACCTCTTATTTTATTCTAAGTAAACTTGAAGCGTACTGGACTTTTTTCTTTCTGAATGGAAAAATAGGTCAAAAATCCATGAGCTAAATCATTGAAACACGTGATTGACCTGGGAGGTAACCCGTCAAACCATTTGAGGGCCGCTTTAGTGAGGGTAATCAGGAAAGCTTTACACCAAGTTGCATCAGATGCTCCTGCAAGGTACATCTAAATTTTGAAGTTGCTGAGATAGTTTTTTGGATTAATGGTTTCATCATATAGAGCCATCTTAGAATTTTTGAATTTTTTTTGGAACTTCTGCCCGCAAAATAACCTTTGAAAATGGGTCCTCTCCACTATAGTGGTAATCGGAGTCATCAAATGCTTCCCAACTACCTTTCTACTTTAGCTCCATTTCCATTCTTTTAATCTTCTTGCCAGCCTCTTTTTGCCACTGTATCTCCTTTCTGAGCTAGTACTCGACATTCTTTTGTCGAGCCAATTCAGATTTCAATTGCTTAGTTTTCCCAAATGGTTACGCACTAGCCCCAGAATCTCAATTGTGCTATGTCCATCCCCTTCATTTTGGGGATCATGAACGGTTAAGTTGAGCTTGTGCGAATTTTGAGGTTGTGGGTTATTTGGATGAGGTTGAGGAGAGGGTTGTATGTTAGCGTGATGGGAATAGGGAGGAGGTAAAGGTGGTATCGGTGGAGAACAATGATTCTGGCTACGACTTTTGGTATGAAAACCAGAGTCCGAGGTTGTTTCACCCTCTTGTCTATTGCTGTTAGCCATTAAGACGAATGGCACTTCAGATTCCTCAACAACGAGCGCCAATGTTCTCAGGTTTTACCTGAAACCAAGGTGAATTCGGGCTTTAGACGTGAAGTCCAAATGCCTTTTAGAGTGGGTTCTAACCTAGGCGCTAATACAGTGGTTGGTTCGATGTCCTCGTCTGGACGGTGGTAGGATGTACTTGCAAGGGATTCTGATACTTAAGTTAGTAAGAGTTTAAGAAAATTTAATTCTACGTATGGTCGTTAAATCTTGAAGCATGCCAAGATCAGTTAATAAATTATTCTCTTAATTAATGTTAATAATAAATACATAATTAGGATTTAAGATTATTTAAAACATAAAAGTAGCCCTTTAGATTTAAGATTATTTAATTATATAAGAAATTAAATTTTTAATTCAATTTAGAAAATTAAAATGTTCGTTGAGTTCATTTTAAGAGATTCAAATACTTCTTTAGTACTAATTTTAAAAAAATATTAAAGAAATTGATATATAAACTCTATTCCACAAACTATGGTGAATAATTAACTTTTAAGAGGGATTGGATTGGAATATGTTTCATTTGGAACAAAAATAAAAAAATCGACTACCAACACAAAGTAGAGGTTCCAACAGAATCAAAATCAGTGCAACTGGAGTATACTCATTATTATCTAATCAAGAAATACAGTTGAGAAAAATGGTGTGAGTTCTCCCATTCACCCACAAGAATTCAAGAAGTGTAAGCGAAAGGGTAAGAAAAAAAAATACAAATGTCTAAAGTTCTTGACGAGAAAAAATCATCAATAGTTGAAAAATATCTCTCATGGAGAATATTAAGAAAAATGAGCTACTTGAGAGGGAAAAGAAAAGAGAAACAGAGAGGGAATAAGAAAAAAGATTATGGTAATCAAGAAAGAAAAAGCTACAAATTCAAGCAACAATAAATAAAAATGAGTTGCAGACTTAGAGGTGCATCAAAGAGATGGAGATAAATGTAACGAAAAGAGAAATTGAGAGGATGGCAAGGGAAAAAAAAAAAGAAAAATGGATATGCAAATACTTAATAGTGACACATCTACAGTAAGTGAAAAATGGTGAACTCTTCATAAAATTACATGTGAAAAAATTATTGCAAAATAGTTTACTTAATTGTTAATTGAATTCATAAAGCTAAGTAATAAGTTATGATTGTTTGTTCAATATTTATTATGTATTTCTATTTGTGATATACTATATTTTATTATTTTGTGATGTAATTTTTAAAATGAGTCAATATTATTATGAACTAGCATTTATGAAAATAATTGTTACAAAACTAACTATTTTCTAATTGTTATAAACTAACCGTTATAAATTAGTCATTCCAAACTAGTTGTTATGAACTAGTCGATACAAAAGTAGATGTTAGAAACTACCTAACTAGTGCAGAGTATAACACCCTACTATACTAAATCTTATGCTTAAGTCATAAGACTGAGATAGTAAGGTATTACGAACCTCTAAGCAGTAAAAATATACATATATTTTTGAAAGAAATAGTATACTAGGAGCCTTGAAACAAACAGGTGAACAAAAATCACAAAATGAAAAGCGCAACGCACAAGAAATAAAATTACTTGCGTAATAAGAAACCTAATCAGAAAAAAGATAAAGGTAAACCGAGATGTAAAGGAAAGCCAAGGAAACAGTATAACTAGCCCCTGACTCAGCCTGCGAAGCCAAGGCTGGCCGGAGGATATATATATACATATAATCATACATAAGTATCCCCAAAATACTAAAGTAAACTCCTATCTCTCCCTCAACCTCTAAAAGGAGCAGCATACATAAGTTACTTGGAGAGTAAGTGGTGCACGAAATTGTGATGTCCAAACTCAAACAATCCCCGGCAACGGCGCCAAAAAAAACTTGGTGCACGAAATTGTGTTGTCCAGGCTCGAACAATCCCTGGTAATGGCTCCAAAGCTTGGTGCTTTGATCCTAATTCGTTCTTTGTACTTGTGTGAGATTAACAATATATAATTGTATTGAATCCCCATTGTGGCTCTATGTGTGGACACAACTCCGTACAACTAACCAGCAAGTGCACTGGGTCGTCCAAGTAATACCTTACGTGAGTAAGGGTCGAATCCCACGGAGATTGTTGGTATGAAGCAAGCTATGGTCACCTTGTAAATCTCAGTCAGGCAGATATAAAGTGATGAAGATGTTTTCGAATTTAATATAATAAAATAGGGATAGAGATACTTATGTAAATCATGGGTAGAAATTTCAGATAAGCGAATGGAGATGCTTTCGTTCCTCTGAACCTCTGCTTTCCTGCTATCTTCATCCAATCAGTCTTACTCCTTTCCATGGCTGGCTTTATGTGATACATCACCACTGTCAATGGCTACTTTCGGTCATCTCACGGGAAAATGATCCAATGCCCTGTCACGGCACGGCTAATCGTCTGGAGGCATCACCCTTGTCAATGGCTTCATCTTATCCTCTCAGTGAATAATATGCTCACGCACCCTGTCACGGCACGGCTATTCATCTGTCGGTTCTCGATCATGCTGGAATAGGATTTACTATCCTTTTGCGTCTGTCACTAACGCCCTGCAATCGCGAGTTAGGAGCTCGTCACAGTCATTCAATCATTGAATCCTACTCAGAATACCACAGACAAGGTTTAGACCTTCCGGATTCTCTTGAATGCCGCCATCATTCTAGCTTACGCCACGAAGATTCTGGTTAGGAGATCTAAGAGATATTCATTCTAGCTTAATTCATGTAGAACAGAAGTGTTTGTCAGGCACGCGTTCATAAGGGAGAAGGATGATGAGCGTCACACATAATCATCACCTTCATCACGTTCTTGGGTGCGAATGGATATCTTAGAAGCGAAATAAGAAGAATTGAATAGAAAACAGTAGTACTTTGCATTAATCTTTGAGAAACAGCAGAGCTCCACACCTTAATCTATGGAGTGTAGAAACTCTACCGTATGAAAATACATAAGTGAAGGTCCAAGCATGGCCGAGATGGCCAGCCCCCTATGGTCTAAGAACAATGCGTTCCAAGATGATCCTAAGATCCTAAGATGATCAAAAGATCAAAAGATGATCAAAAGATGCCTAATACAATAGTAAAAAGGTCCTATTTATAATACACTAGCTACTAGGGTTTACATGAGTAAGTAATTGATGCATAAATCCACTTCCGGGGCCCACTTGGTGTGTGTTTGGGCTGAACCTGAGTGTTGCACGTGCAGAGGCCATTTGTGGAGTTGAACGCCAGTTTCTGTGCCAGTTTGGGCGTTCAACTCTGGTTTTGGATCCATTTCTGGCGCTGGACGCCAGATTTGGGCAGAAGGCTGGCGTTGAACGCCAGTTTACGTCGTTAATTCTTGTCCAAAGTATGGACTATTATATATTGCTGGAAAGCCCTGGATGTCTACTTTCCAACGCAATTGGAGGCGCGCCATTTCAAGTTCTGTAGCTCCAGAAAATCCACTTTGAGTGCAGGGAGGTCAGAATCCAACAGCATCAGCAGTCCTTCTTCAACCTCTGAATCTGATTTCTGCTCAAGTCCCTCAATTTCAGCCAGAAAATACCTGAAATCACAGAAAAACACACAAACTCATAGTAAAGTCCAGAAATGTGAATTTATCATAAAAACTAATGAAAACATCCCTAAAAGTAGCTAGATTCTACTAAAAACATACTAAAAGCAATGCCAAAAAGCGTATAAATTATCCGCTCATCACAACACCAAACTTAAATTGTTGCTTGTCCCCAAGCAACTGAAAATCAAATAGGATAAAAAGAAGAGAATATACTATAAATTCCAAACTATCAATGAAACATAGCTCCAATCATATGAGCGGGACTTATAGCTTTTTGCCTCTTGAATAGTTTTGGCATCTCACTTTATCCATTGAGGTTCAGAATGATTGGTATCTATAGGAACTTCAGATTTCGAATAGTGTTATTGACTCTCCTAGTTCAGTATGATGATTCTTGAACACAGCTTCTTTATGAGTCTTGGCCGTGGCCCTAAGCACTTTGTTTTCCAGTATTACCACCGGATACATAAATGCCACAGACACATAATTGGGTGAACCTTTTCAGATTGTGACTCAGCTTTGCTAAAGTCCCCAATTAGAGGTGTCCAGGGTTCTTAAGCACACTCTTCTTTTGCTTTGGACCTTGACTTTAACCGCTCAGTCTCAAGTTTTCACTTGACACCTACACGCCACAAGCACATGGTTAGGGACAGCTTGGTTTAGCCGCTTAGGCCAGGATTTTATTCCTTTAGGCCCTCCTATCCACTGATGCTCAAAGCCTTGGGATCCTTTTTATTTGCCCTTGCCTTTTGGTTTTAAGGGTTATTGGCTTTTTCTGCTTGCTTTTTCTTTTTCTTTCTATTTTTTTTCTATTTTTTTTTCTATATATATATATTTTTTTTTCTGCAAGCTTTGTTCTTTGCTGCTTTTTCTTGCTTCAAGAATCATTTTTATGATTTTTCAGATTATCAAATAACATGTCTCCTAGTCATCATTCTTTCAAGAGCCAACATATTTAACATTCTTAAACAACAACTTCAAAAGACATATGCACTGTTCAAGCATACATTCAGAAAACAAGAAGCATTGTCACCACATCAATATAATTAAGCTAAGTTCAAGGATAAATTCGAAACTCATGTACTTCTTGTTCTTTTGAAATAAAACACTTTTCATTTAAGAGAGGTGATGGAGTCATAGGACATTTATAACTTTAAGACAAAGTTACTAACTACTAATGATCATGTAATGAAGACACAAACATAGATAAGCATATAACATAGAAAACGAAAAACAGAAGAGATAAGAACAAGGAATGAATCCACCTTAGTGATGGTGGCGTTTCCTTCTTGAGGAACCAATGATGTCATTGAGCTCTCCTATGTCTCTTCCTTGTCTTTGTTGCTCCTCCCTCATTGCTTTTTGATCTTCTCTTATTTCATGAAGCATGATGGAGTGCTCTTGATGTTCCACCCTTAGTTGCTTCCAATAATTGTGTGGAAGAAAATGTATCCCCTGAGGTATCTCAGGGATCTCTTGATTTGCAGTCAAATGTTCTACCACTGAGCTATAGACCCTTGATGGAAGCTTTTGTCTTCCCTTTCCTCTTTCTAGAGGTTTTTCTGGCCTTAGGTGCCATCAATGGTTATGGAAAAAACAAAAAAGCTATGCTTTTACCACACCAAACTTAGAATGTTGCTCGCCCTCGAGCAAAAGAGGAAAGAATAGAAGAAGAAGAAGAAGATATGGAGGAGATGGTTGTGTTGTGTGAGAATGAGTGGGTGGGTGTAGGTGGGTTGTATGATGGTTTTAGAGGAGTAATGGATGGATGTGAGTGGTGAAGTGTTTTGGGGAAGAGTGTTTATGGGATTGTGTGAAAGGATGATTGAGAAGAGAGAAGAG
Organism: Arachis hypogaea; assembly: GCF_003086295.3. Taxonomy (NCBI): domain Eukaryota; kingdom Viridiplantae; phylum Streptophyta; class Magnoliopsida; order Fabales; family Fabaceae; genus Arachis; species Arachis hypogaea. The sequence continues at coordinate 124,399,323 of NC_092053.1, read as the reverse complement.
AGTGAGTGGAGGTAGGTGGGGACCCTGTGGGGTCCACAGATCCTGAGGTGTCAAGGCATTTACATCCCTGCACCAATTTAGGCATGTAAAATGCCCTTGCACACAACACTGGGCGTTCAGCGCCAGGTTGGTGGCCATTTTGGGCGTTCAACGCCCATTTGTGTGCCATTTCTGGCGTTGAACGCCAGAACCATGCCTGTTCTGGCGTTCAGCGCCCAGAAGCTGCCCATTTTGGGCGTTCACCGCCAGAACCATGCTCTGTTCTGGCGCTGAATGCCAGACAGATGCTCCTCCAGGGTGTAATTTTTCTTCTGCTGTTTTTGATTCCGTTTTCAATTTTTATATTTATTTTGTGACTCCACATGATCATGAACCTAAGAAAACATAAAAATAAGAATTAGATAAACATTGGGTTGCCTCCCAACAAGCGCTTCTTTAATGTCAATAGCTTGACAGTGGGCTCTCATGGAGCCTCACAGATGTGCAGAGCTTTGTTGAGACTCTCCAACACCAAACTCAGAGTTTGGATATGGGAGTTCAACACCAAACTTAGAGTTTGGTTGTGGCCTCCCAACACCAAACTTAGAGTTTGACTGTGGGGGCTCTGGTTGACTCTGCTTGGAGAGAAGCTTTTTCTGCTTCCTCTCCATGGTTGCAGAGGGAGATCCTTGAGTTTTAAACACAAGGGAGTTCTCATTCCATTGAAGGACTATTTCACCTCTGTCAACATCAATCACAGCTCTTGCTGTGGCCAGGAAAGGTCTTCCTAGGATGATGGATTCATCCTCTTCCTTTCCAGTATCCAGGACTATGAAATCAGCAGGGATGTAAAGGCCCTCAACCTTTACTAACACGTCCTCTACTTGTCCATAAGCCTGTTTTCTTGAGCTGTCTGCCATCTCTAATGAGATTTTAGCAGCTTGCATCCCATAGATTCCCAGTTTCTCTATTACAGAGAGGGACATGAGGTTTATTCCTGAACCAAGGTCACACAGAGCTTTAAAGATCATAGTGCCTATGGTACAGGGTATTATGAACTTTCCAGGATCCTGTCTCTTCTGAGGTAATGTCAGTTGATCCAGATCACTCAGTTCATTGATGAACAAGGGAGGTTCAACTTCCCAAGTATCAATGCCAAATAATTTGGCATTCAGCTTCATGATTGCACCAAGAAACTTGGCAGTTTGCTCTTCAGTGACATCCTCATTCTCTTCAGAGGAGGAATACTCATCAGAGCTCATGAAGGGCATAAGGAGGCTCAATGGAATCTCTATGGTCTCTAGATGAGCCTCAGAGTCCTTTGGTTCCTCAGAGGGAAGCTCCTTATTGATCACTGGACGTCCTAGGAGGTCTTCCTCCTTGGGATTCACGTCCTCTCCTCTCCTCACAGGTTCGGCCATGGCGCTTATGTCAATGGCCTTGCACTCTCCTTTTGGGTTCTCTTCTGTATTGCTTGGGAGAGTACTAGGGGGGCTTTCAGTGATCCTTTTACTCAGCTGGCCCACTTGTGCTTCCAGATTTCTAATGGAAGACCTTGTTTCATTCATGAAACTTACAGTGGCCTTAGATAGATCAGAGACTAGAATTGCTAAATTAGAAGCATTTTGTTCAGAGTTCTCTGTCTGTTGCTGAGTTGATGATGGAAAAGGCTTGCTATTGCTAAACCTGTTTCTTCCACCATTATTAAAGCCTTGTTGGGGCTTTTGATCATTCCATGAGAAATTTGGATGATTTCTCCATGTTGAGTTATAGGTGTTTCCATAAGGTTCACCTAAGTAATTTACCTCTGCTATTGCAGGGTTCTCAGGATCATAAGCTTCTTCTTCAGAAGATGCCTCTTGAGTACTGTTGGATGCAGCTTGCATTCCATGCAGACTCTGAGAGATCATATTGACTTGCTGAGTCAATATTTTATTCTGAGCCAATATGGCATTCAGAGTATCAACCTCAAGAACTCCCTTCTTCATAGGTGTCCCATTGTTCACAGGATTCCTTTCAGAAGTGTACATGAACTGGTTATTAGCAACCATGTCAATGAGTTCTTGAGCTTCTGCAGGCGTTTTCTTTAGGTGAATGGATCCACCTGCAGAAGTGTCCAGTGACATCTTTGATAGCTCAGATAAACCATCATAGAATATATCCAGGATGGTCCATTCTGAAAGCATGTCAGAAGGACACTTTTTGGTCAACTGTTTGTATCTTTCCCAAGCTTCATAGAGGGATTCACCTTCTTTCTGTCTGAAGGTTTGAACATCAGCTCTAAGCTTGCTCAGCTTTTGAGGAGGAAAGTACTTGGCTAAGAAAGCCGTGACCAGCTTATCCCAAGAGTTCAGGCTGTCTTTGGGTTGAGAATCCAACCATAATCTAGCTCTGTCTCTTACAGCAAAAGGGAAAAGCATGAGCCTGTAGACTTCAGGATCTACTCCATTAGTCTTAACAGTATCACATATCTGCAAGAATTCAGTTAAGAACTGAAAAGGATCTTCAGATGGAAGTCCATGAAACTTGCAGTTCTGCTGCATTAGAGAAACTAACTGAGGTTTCAGCTCAAAGTTGTTTGCTCCAATGGCAGGAATGGAGATGCTTCTTCCATGTAAATTGGAATTAGGTGCAGTGAAGTCACCAAGCATTCTCCTTGCATTGTTGTTGGGTTCGGCTGCCATCTCCTTTACTTGTTCGAAATTTTCAATCAAGTTGTCTCTGGATTGTTGTAATTTAGCTTCTCTTAATTTTCTCTTCAGAGTCCTTTCAAGTTCTGGATCAGCTTCAACAAGAATGTCTTTTTCTCTGTCCCTTCTCATAAGAAAGAGGAGAGAAAAAGAAAAGAAGAGGAATCCTCTATGTCACAGTAAAGAGGATCCTTATTGTTAGTAGAAGAAAAGAAGAAGAAATTCGAACACAGATAGAAGAGGGGGGTTCGAATTTGGTGATGATGTGAAGAAGAGATGTTAGTTAATGAATGAATAAATAGAATAGGATGAGAGAGAGAGAGGGAATTTTCGAAAATTATTTTTGAAAAGGAGTTAGTGATTTTTGAAAATTGGTTTTTGAAAATGTGTTAGTGATTTTCGAAAATTAAGATTTAAAAATTAAAATAATTAATAAATTAAAAAGAAATTTTGAAAAAGAGGGGAGATATTTTCGAAAATTAGAGAGAGAGAGAGTTAGTTAGGTAGTTTTGAAAAAGTTAAGAAACAAACAAAAAGTTAGTTAGTTGGTTGAAACAAATTTTGAAAAGATAGGAAGTTAGGAGGTTAGGAAAGATATTTTGAAAAGATATTTTTGAAAAAGATAAGATGAGAAGATATTTTTGAAAAGATATGATAGAAATTAGTTTTTGAAAAAGATTTGATTTTTAAAATCTCAATTAATGACTTGATTCACAAGAAATCACAAGATATGATTCTAGAACTTAAAGTTTGAATCTTTCTTAACAAGCAAGTAACAAACTTCAAATTTTTGAATCAAAACATTAATTGATTATGTTATTTTCGAAAATTTGGTATAAAAATAAGAAAAAGATTTTTGAAAAATATTTTTTTGAAATTTTTGAAAATAACTAATAATTTTGAAAAAGATTTGATTTTTGAAAAAGATTTTGAAAAAGATAAGATTTTCAAATTGAAAATTTGATTTGACTCATGAGAAACAACTTGATTTTTTTAAAAAATTTTTGAAAAAGTCAACTCAATTTTCGAATTTGATGAGAGAAAAAGGGAAAGATATTTTTTTGATTTTTTTTTTTTGAATTTTTATGATGCAAGAGAAAAACACTTAAAAAAGATGCAATGCATGAAATTTTTAGATCAAAACAATGAATGCATGCAAGAATGCTATGAATGTCAAGATGAACACCAAGAACACTATGAATGTCAAGATGAACATCAAGAACAATTTTTTGAAAAATTTTTAATGCAAAGAAAACATGTAAGACACCAAACTTAGAAATCTTTCATGTTTAGACTCTAAGAAACGAAAAATGCACATGAAAAACAAGAAAAGACACAAAACATGAAAACATCAAGATCAAACAAGAAGACTTACCAAGAACAACTTGAAGATCATGAAGAACACTATGAATGCATGATATTTTCGAAAAAATGCAGGATGCATATGCAAGTGACACCAAACTTATGATATGACTCAAGACTCAAACAAGAAACAGAAAATATTTTTGATTTTTATGATTTTCTGATTTTTTTTGGATTTTTATCTTATATTTTTCGAAAATTATTTAAAAAAGAAAGAAAAATAAGGATTCCAAAATTTTTAATATGAATTCCAGGAATCTTGCCATGTTAGTCTAAAGCTTCAGTCCAGGAATTAGACATGGCTCACCAGCCAGCCAAGCTTTCAAAGAAAGCTCCAGTCCAAAACACTAGACATGGCCAATGGCCAGCCAAGCTTCAGCAGGTGATCATGGATCAGCAGCAGGTGGATGAGCAACAACTAAATTGCTCTTGATAACAAATTGCAAGCCTCAGTCCAAATGAATTTAGACATGGCTTTACAGCCAGCCAGGCTTCAACATGCTTCATGAAACACTAGAATTCATTCTTAAAAATTCTGAAGCCATAGAATAATTAATTTTTGAAAACATTTTTATTTTTTTCGAAAACAGATGAGAGATTTTTGAAATTATTTTTGAAAAAGAAAAGAAAACAAAAGGAAAATTACCTAATCTGAGCAACAAGATGAACCGTCAGTTGTCCAAACTCGAACAATCCCCGGCAACGGCGCCAAAAACTTGGTGCACGAAATTGTGTTGTCCAGGCTCGAACAATCCCTGGTAATGGCTCCAAAGCTTGGTGCTTTGATCCTAATTCGTTCTTTGTACTTGTGTGAGATTAACAATATATAATTGTATTGAATCCTCATTGTGGCTCTATGTGTGGACACAACTCCATACAACTAACCAGCAAGTGCACTGGGTCGTCCAAGTAATACCTTACGTGAGTAAGGGTCGAATCCCACGGAGATTGTTGGTATGAAGCAAGCTATGGTCACCTTGTAAATCTCAGTCAGGCAGATATAAAGTGATGAAGATGTTTTCGAATTTAATATAATAAAATAGGGATAGAGATACTTATGTAAATCATGGGTAGAAATTTCAGATAAGCGAATGGAGATGCTTTCGTTCCTCTGAACCTCTGCTTTCCTGCTATCTTCATCCAATCAGTCTTACTCCTTTCCATGGCTGGCTTTATGTGATACATCACCACTGTCAATGGCTACTTTCGGTCATCTCACGGGAAAATGATCCAATGCCCTGTCACGGCACGGCTAATCGTCTGGAGGCATCACCCTTGTCAATGGCTTCATCTTATCCTCTCAGTGAATAATATGCTCACGCACCCTGTCACGGCACGGCTATTCATCTGTCGGTTCTCGATCATGCTGGAATAGGATTTACTATCCTTTTGCGTCTGTCACTAACGCCCTGCAATCGCGAGTTAGGAGCTCGTCACAGTCATTCAATCATTGAATCCTACTCAGAATACCACAGACAAGGTTTAGACCTTCCGGATTCTCTTGAATGCCGCCATCATTCTAGCTTACGCCACGAAGATTCTGGTTAGGAGATCTAAGAGATATTCATTCTAGCTTAATTCATGTAGAACAGAAGTGTTTGTCAGGCACGCGTTCATAAGGGAGAAGGATGATGAGCGTCACACATAATCATCACCTTCATCACGTTCTTGGGTGCGAATGGATATCTTAGAAGCGAAATAAGAAGAATTGAATAGAAAACAGTAGTACTTTGCATTAATCTTTGAGGAACAGCAGAGCTCCACACCTTAATCTATGGAGTGTAGAAACTCTACCGTATGAAAATACATAAGTGAAGGTCCAGGCATGGCCGAGATGGCCAGCCCCCTATGGTCTAAGAACAATGCGTTCCAAGATGATCCTAAGATCCTAAGATGATCAAAAGATCAAAAGATGATCAAAAGATGCCTAATACAATAGTAAAAAGGTCCTATTTATAATACACTAGCTACTAGGGTTTACATGAGTAAGTAATTGATGCATAAATCCACTTCCGGGGCCCACTTGGTGTGTGTTTGGGCTGAGCCTGAGTGTTGCACGTGCAGAGGCCATTTGTGGAGTTGAACGCCAGTTTCTGTGCCAGTTTGGGCGTTCAACTCTGGTTTTGGATCCATTTCTGGCGCTGGACGCCAGATTTAGGCAGAAGGCTGGCGTTGAATGCCAGTTTACGTCATCAATTCTTGGCCAAAGTATGGACTATTATATATTGCCGGAAAGCCCTGGATGTCTACTTTCCAACGCAATTGGAAGCGCGCCATTTCGAGTTCTGTAGCTCCAGAAAATCCACTTTGAGTGCAGGGAGGTCAGAATCCAACAGCATCAGCAGTCCTTCTTCAACCTCTGAATCTGATTTCTGCTCAAGTCCCTCAATTTCAGCCAGAAAATACCTGAAATCACAGAAAAACACACAAACTCATAGTAAAGTCCAGAAATGTGAATTTATCATAAAAACTAATGAAAACATCCCTAAAAGTAGCTAGATTCTACTAAAAACATACTAAAAGCAATGCCAAAAAGCGTATAAATTATCCGCTCATCAGTAAGCTAAATACATATATACATATATACAAACAGAAAGCCAAAATACACCCAAGGACTACTTCGCTTCCCAGGATCCCGACGCCTAGCAAGGAGCCTCTCGACCTGCATCTGAAAAACAACAATACAATATGGAATGAGAACCGGAGGTTCTTAGCATGGTAAAAGTGCCATGCGTATAATAAATAAGATCCTGAGAATGCCATAGGCAATCCTAGAACTCCGTTATTCAGTTATCCAACTTAAGGACTAAACAGAAGCCATAAATAGGGCGTAGGTGTTCTAATTCTACCTAACTTACTCAAGTTCCATCCTAACCTAACACCAAACCGTTTCTCCATTTCCTCCATTCCTCCATCAATCATAACGCAACAGAAACAAGCAACCAAACAAGTTCACGCACAAGTAATGAGCAAATAGTACAAATAGCAAGTATAACAGATAGCAGGTAATATATATATCACTTAGACATACCCAAAAAAATGCATAGCAACCAATACAAACAAATGCAAATGATACATGCCTGTCCTATAGCTGATGGGGCCCATCTGTCGGTTATCCAGCCAACTCGACAAGTCCAAAAACCTTAGACTGTCCCCCATCGCGCATCCCCAAGAGTCTATGCATAGGGTTCATATTCATTCATCATATAATCACTCAATGGGAACTATCCATACCCGGAAATTTATACGTGCCCGGTCACCCTTACGACACAGGGTCAACAGAGTATCGAGAATCAACCTGGAACACGTGGTGGCAAGTCACTGTTCTTACCCAGGGAAACTCGTATCTCAGATACCATCATTAACATTTCATAATCATTCATTACTTACTCAACATATCATTGCACCTTAATACATAACTCATCATATCCCGGAGCAAGTGGGGCAAAACCACAATTCTTGCGTCTACCCGGGGAGCCTCTATACTAACCAACCTGGAGCAAGTGGGGCGAAACCACCCCTCTTGCGTTTACCCAGGAGGTACGTTCTCATATGCCCAGGAGGAATAAAGGAGGGGATCCTAACCTCCCACCATCTCGCTGGGGGCGATTTTACAATACCAGGAGGAACAGAGAAGGGGATCCTCACCTTCCACCATCTCCTGGGGTCGCACTTTCAAGAAAGAGTGCTCAGGTGCGATATTTATTCTTTTCATTAGCCAGTTTTATGATATTTATATATATATTTGTACCACCTGCCTTCTCACATCTAAATTACCACCTTATCGACTTTACTTCACCTCCAAGTTACCTTATTTTCCTAACTTCTTTTATCTACTGAACCTAGAACCATACTTTAAGCCTTAAAGGGAAGAAACTGGAGGTTTGGAAGTGGAAAATTGGTTTAAAAACAGCCAAAACCGGTCTTTGCAGCAGGCAGCATCCACGCGTACGCGTGAATATGCTCACATGCGTACGCATGCCTCTCGCGCATGCGTCGCCAAAATTCCACGCCACGCGTACGCGTGCACCACACGTACGCGTGGATGGCGTGTTTTTGAAAAAATAGGCAGAATGCCCAGAAGCATTCTGCAGCCAACTTTGCCACCCTGCAACCTAGCTTTATACACCAAACTTGTAACGTCCATAACTTCCTCTACAAAATTCCATTTTCCACAAAGTTGATATCAATCAAAATCTCTTTAAACCATATTTTATTTGCAACAAATTACAACTCAAACCAGAATTTGTAGAGTAAATTATGGACCTCCAAAGTTTACCCAAAATCATTTTTACTAAAACACTTTCAAAACCTCATTTCCACCACATTCACAATTCCTTACCTATAAAACATACAAATTGCTAACATATCCATTTCTATCTCCTCAACAACCATTTCAAGCTAATTTTAACCAATCCAAAGAGCCATAATCTTATCTTGCATTTAGCATAAATCATATGTAAATATATGAACAACCCTTCACAATTACCATTCCATTCATGCACTATCAACTTCTCACACACAATGTTCCATCAACATATCACCAATCCATTAATGCCATCATCAACCCTCACACATACATTAAACCACCAACTCATATAACAACTTTTCAATAACAACACCAACCATAATCATCAATCTATATCAACACCAACACAACCCATCACAAGCAAGTCCAAGGCATAAAATTAATAACCTCAAGGCCTCATATCTCCAATATATGTTCACCAACAATTATACTAACAACAATACAAGCTACTCATTAAATGCCATTAACAATTCAACTTATCTTATGGTTCCTCTAGTCTAAGTTTTCACAACACCGTAAATATTAAACGTGCGAAACTTTAACCATACCTTGGCCGATCACTTAATTCATCCAAGGCTACCTCACAACACAAAATTACAGCCCCTCCAAGCTCAATCAAACAGCCCCAAAGCAAGTCTTGGTCACCAACAAACCTCCAAGTAATTCCAATTCAATTCCAACGCATAAATACCCACTTAACCCACGCCTAATACATATATATATGCTCCAATTCAGTTTTCTATCACAAGTACAAGATTGAGCTAGGTTTTAGGTTGCTCTTACCATACCCATATGCTCAATAGCTTTAGCCCACAAGTTCCGGAAGCTAACTTGAACCTAGAACACAAAAATTGGACAAGATTCACCATAGGTTTTCAAGTTCACCAAAGAAAGAGGGATAGAGATTCTGAACCTAATAGGAGGCTTACCAGTAAAATTGTTCAGATAGAAAGGTAGAGCTCAATGCGCTGAGCGCGTGGCCGCGAACGGTGCGGCGATCGGAGCCCGGACGGAGGAGTTATGGTAGAGAGAAGGGAAGGTGAGGGTTTGGAAATCTCCTCATCCCCCCTTGCTGTTATGGCGTCGCAGAAGCTTATGAGGAAGAAAAGAGCTGCTGCTTCATTTAAGTATTTGGGTCCGGTTGGACCCACGGGCCCGGTTTGGGCTCTGGTTCAACTGGTTCGGTCCTTCTGGTCCGATTTTAGGCCAAATTTTTGAAATTGGTATCAAAATTTCCGTTTTGACGAGCTCTATCCCATTTTGATATTAGTTTTGTATTTTTAGCTTTTCTAATTAAAATTCAATTTATTAACTAATTATTTACCGTTTTTAGCGGGGTTTACACAGAGAGATTTATAAATATCAATTATCATTCATTATATTCTCATACTCCATTTTCAAGTTAGTTTCTCACCTATAAAACTATTGAAAAATTCATTTTAACAAATAGTTAGAAATTCTTATGAGAAAAAACAAGTACTTTAATGAGTTGCTTAAACTGTTACAAATTAGTCATTCTAAAACTAGTCGTCATGAACTAGTCACGGCAAAAAAAAAAAAAAAAAAGATGTTAGGAGCTAACGAGTTGTTGTCGAGAGATTTATAAATACAAATTATTTCATTTATATTCTGAGACTCCCCTTCAAATTTAGTTTCTTACCTTGTAAAACTACTAAAAAAATTCATTTTAAACAATGGCTAAATTTTCTAATGAAAAAAAAAAGGTCTTTGATAAGTTGCTTAATGATAAGGAGAAGAAAAAAAAATAAAAGACACAATGAAAATAATAAGAAATATAAGGGTCTTTTTACTATATTTCTAAAAAATTTATTCTTAGCAACTCAAGTCATTGGAAGAGTTTTTCCTACCTAAGATTAAAAAAATATGTCCTTTGACAATCTAGATCAAAGTATAAAACTGAAAGAACTAGTATTAAGAGTTACCTTAGATTGGATCTTTCAATTTCTTCATATATGAGTGCGACCAATCATAGTTATTAGAATCGAACTGGTAATTAATCTGGTCATACGACTGGGTCACTGGATCATTGGGTCAACCGGTGACTCATTGATTCACCCGGTTGACCCGGTCATAATTAAATAAAAATATAAAATTATAAAAAAATTAAAACTAATAGTTAAAATTTAAAATACATGTTTTACAAATATATTAATAACATTAAGTATCAATTCTTAGATATAATTTATAATGCAAAAGAGATAATAAATTAGTCAGTAGTATAAAATACTTTCTCAATTTAAATGAACAAGAAAAGAGAAAAACACAATACAATCAATATATCAAATTTGGTATTTATGTGAATGCATGTTTAAAAAGATAAAAATAAAAATAAAAATATAATTTATTCAAAGATACTATATATTTATCTTTTGTCATATATAGTAATAAGATACTTGTTGGCATAGTGGCAAGGGAAGGGGCATTATATGCATGATGTCCCCTGTTTGAACCCTTGCATTCAATTTTTTAGTTTAATTTCTGCTACTCTTAGTGGACATGCAGAGCTCTTTCAGTAGTTCGGCGGCATGCGGGTCCACCATGCACCCGCGCGGGTCAACAGTGGTCTAAGTACGAATTAGTCGGTTTTTAACGGGTTCGATTACTGTTGACCGAGTCAAATGTAAGTCCGGTCTGAATTATTAACCAAATCGGCTAGACCACTGATTCACCGGTTTTTCGGTCAAACTAGTCGGTCCGGTCCAGTTCTGATAGCTGTGCTGCCAAGTTCCCAAAATTCTCTTTGAACTTCTATCCATGTGCTCTAGTGATGGGACCTTCCAAAAGCGCACAATCTCTATTTTTTCCCTTTGTCTTTGGATGTCTAAATTATCCTCCAAGCATGTATCATTCTCTCCTTTCTAAAAAAGATTTATCCTCAAATCTATATCCATATCAAAACGAGAAAGATAAAAATACATTGAAAGCAGCTAAAATATCATACTCACCTGGTTAATCAATCTTGTAGGCATTATCATTGATTTTCTCTAATACTTAGAATGAACTATCTTCTCTAGTATCAATTTTAGACTTTCTTTGAGTAGAAAATCTCTCCTTCCTTAAATAAACCCAAACCTAATCTCTTGGTTCAAAAACTATATGCTTTTGACCCTTATTTATCCTTTCAGTCATAGCATTGTTCTTCCTTTCAATCATGTCATGAGCCTTCTCATGTATTGGTTTAATCTTCTCAGCTTTGCTCTTTCCATCTAAACTAACAAGATCACTCAAAGGTAAAGTCATTAAATCCAAAATATTGAAAGCGTTAAAACTATATACAATTTCAAAAGGGGAATAACCAGTAGAGGAATGCATATAATGATTATAAGCAAACTCAATAAATGACAAGTAGTCCTCCCAAATCTTTAAATTCTTACCTACCACAACATGCAATAATGTTCTTAATGTCCTATTAACTAGTAGAATACAACAATTTAGTTTCCAACTTATCCCATAAAACCCTCTAAAATTGACTAAAAAACTTAGCATTATTGTCAGATATAATGGACCTAGGAACATCATGCAAATGAACAACTTTTTTAAAGAATAAATCAACAATGTGTGTGGCATCATCAGTTTTATGACATGCAATGAAATGTGCCATTTTGTTAAACCTATCCACAACAATGAAGATGATATATCTACCTTTCCTAGTCCTAAGTAATCTAAGCATAAAATCTATAAAATATTAATCCAAAGATGAGTAGGAATAGGCAAAGAGTATACAACTCATGTGGTAAGAATTTAGATTTGGCTTGTCTACGTGCAACACATCTAGAACAAATTTTTTCAACATTTTTATACATGTGGGACCAATAAAAATGCTCAAAAACATCTAAAGTCTTTTGAATTTCAAAGTGACCCGCTAGACCACCACTATGTGATTCATTCACACGCAATTTCCTGATAGAGCAAGTAGGCACACAAATCCTATGATCTCTAAAAAGAAAACCATCATGCTCATAGAACTTGTTATTTGCACCCTTCGCACACGCAATATATATAGAGACGGAATTAGAATCCGTTGCACATAAATTCTTCGTGTACTCAAAATCTAACAACTTAGAAATGAAGATAGTAATTAAGGAATACCTCATGGACAATGCATTAACAACCACATTCTCATTACCTTGCTTATTTGCAATCACATATGGAAAAGATTTAAGAAATTCTATCCACTTTATATGTCTTTTGTTCAACTTTCCTTAACCTTTCAAGTGCTTTAAAGATTCGTGGTCAGTATGCACTACAAACTCCTTAGGTAGTAAGCAATGTTGTCAAACTTTCAAAACTTTCACCGAGGTATATAGTATTATAAGTTGAATACTTAAGATAAGCTCCATTCAATTTCTCATTGAAATAAGTCATTGCTTATTTTTCATGCATCAAAATAGTACATATACCAATTCCAGAGGTATCACATACTATTTCAAAAGTATTGTAAAAATCGGTAAAACAAAAATAAGTGTAAAACACAACAAATCTTTTAGAATGTTAAAAATAGTTTTTTTGTTCTTTTTCCCATTTAGAACCTACACCTTTCAAAAATAGGTTCAGTAATAGTAGAAAATTTTTTCACAAGCTTCCTATAAAAACTTGCAAGACTATGAAAACTTCTAAAATTAAAGACACTATTAGGTGTGGGACATTCTTAATTGTCTTCATCCTTCTCTTCATCTATCTCAATTTCCTTAGAACTTATCACAAAATGCAAGAACACCACTCTACTCAAACAAAATGAGCACTTTTTTAGATCAACATACGATTTTTCCTTTCTCGGCTCGCTTTTCTTTCGCGCCTTCTGTTAGGTGGGCAGCGCTACCCCCCTTTGTTTGCGTTGTCCTGCTTTCGCGGTAGAAGCAGGAACCGCCTTCAATGACAAGCAAAGCATACTTTCTTCATATGTGATTTATCTCTTTTAGAATCTTCTCCTTGTTTCAAAGAGGGCCCTGATGCCCCTAAAGATTGAACTATACCGCTAGGGAGCGAAACCAGGATACTTCGATGATACTATTAGATAATAGAATAGTAGATAGGGGGACTGTATCGCGGAATCATCCAGTGGTGACCAACCAAAAGAGGTTGCGTTGATTATTCAATGATAAGATCATGGCACGAAAATACTTAAGGATTGGAGTAACTAGGCTGGGCGGCAGATACTTCAATGAAAGAGCTCCTTTGGAATTTTCCTTGAGAAAAGAGAATGAAATAGCATCCTTCCCTATCCCATCAGATATACCTCTAAAACAGCCTTAACATAAAAAAACATGATCATTAAGACATTTACTACAAATAAGTATATCATCAAAACAAATAAATACAAATTTTTATAAAAATTTCCTCAAAATATTATTCATTAATTTCCCAAATGGCATACCTAATCACTCATACAATCCATATTTAGTTTTAAAAACTATTTTTTACTTATCACAGGTTTCATTCGTATTTGTTAATAACCACACCTTAAATCTTTCTTTTGCATAAAATCACATTTTTTTTATCAATCTCTTTATTTTTCATTCTCACAAATTTTTCAATCCCTATAACTCTCTTTTTCACTCATACTATGACTCTTTTTCTCACTTTTTTTTCTCTCAGAATCCTCTCTTTACCCTCTTATGTTTTAAATTTCTCACATCCAAAAGATTCTTTTGTTAATTCACACATTATCAACTACTTCAAGTACACCTTTTTAGGAGATAATTGATACATGCTTCAAATATTCATGATATGAAGAGTTCAAGTATTATTTAGTAGTTATTAGTTTATATTTTTAAATAATAGAATGTTTAATTTAATTTTATGTATTTTTTTATTTTATTTATTTAGTTATTAGATTAGGTTTTATGTTAGTGGGTTTAGGATTTTCTTTATTTTGACCAAATAAGATGTTATAAATACTTCTTAAATTATTGTAGCTATCATATAGAGAGATTAGATGAGTGCTAAAGTACTTTTTGATTTCGTGGTGAAACCATGGTGTAAGCAAGTGTAGTTGAGTGAGTCTCTCTTTTGTTGCATTGGAAAATTAGATAGAAGGTTGAGTGATTCCCTTCTATTCAATTCCTAAATTATAGTATGGACAAGTTAGATTGAGTGAGTCTCCTTTTTTGTTGTATCAAAAAATTGGATAAAATGTAGAGTGATTCTCTTCGTATTCAATTTCAATCTTTATCTTTTTGTTTATCTTTGAATTTTTATCATTTGGTATCAGATTTTAGATATTAGATTAATCTTTATTAATATATGTGTGTTCTTCTTGTGTTCTTAAAAGAAGTTCTTGTGTCTTTTGTATCTTTCTTTATATTTTTGTCATCCTTATCTTCTCTATTTGTATTTCATTATTATTTCGTCATTGTTGTTGATTTCATTACTTAAAAAAAACATACAACGCAAAAAAAAATGAAAAACACACAAAAAAAAAGAAAAAATTATCTTATTTTAATCATTTTCATATACTATTTTTTCAACTACAAAATTCAAGGACGAATTTTTTTTGAAGAGGAGGAGAATGATACATGTTTTAAAAGATTAGTGATGTGAAGAGTTCAAGTATTATTTAGTAGTTATTAGTTTCTATTTTTAAATATTAATGTTCAATTTAATTTCATATATTTTGATTTTGTTTATTTAGTTATTAAATTAGGCTTTATATTGGATTTAGGATTTTCTTTATTTTAACCTAATGAGATGTTATAAATACCTCTTAAATTATTATAGTTGTCATATAGAGAGACCAGTGAATGCTAAAGTACTTTTTATTTTCGTGATGAAACTATTAGTGTGGATAAATGAGGTTGCGTGAGTCTCTTTTTAGCTACATAAGGGAATTGGGTAGAAGATTGATTAATTTTTTTCGGTTCAATTTCCAAATTATGATGAGGACAAATTAGGTTGGGTGAGTCTCTTTCTTGTTACATCAAGAAATTGGATAAAAAGTAGAGTGATTCTCTTTGTATTCAATTTCAACTTATCTTTTTGTTTCTATTTCAATTTTAATATATCTTTTTTATTCAATTTCAATCCTTGTCTTTTTGTTTATTTTTGAGTTTTTTATCAGTAATGGTGTAAGGGTGATTTTGCTGCCAAAGTAGGTAAATGAATATTTATTTGTAAAATTATCGTATTACCATGGACGCCCTAAGAGTAAATGATAAGCTTGTATGGGTACAACATCACATAGTACTTCATAACTGTGTCTCCCAATAAAAAAATTCTCACGAGTTCGCTTTATGACCTTCAATTCTCTAACATTACTCAACCACTCTAACTTATAAGAATTAGGGTCTTTGGTAGATTTTAACCATAAGTTTTCAACCATGGTAGTGCTAGCAACATTTGTGGGACTTTCAGCATCAATAATTATAAGTCTAATATTTTATCCCATTATAACTTTTGTGTGAAAAATATTCTCTCACTATTCTAAACGATCGTCCTTGACTTGAACATTTAAAATTCGTCTAGTAATAAGAGCCTCTCCACTAATAGCATATCCAATTACATTTTCATCATTTGTAGCATCTTTTAAATGTGACATGTCTTCACACCCATCTGAGCCTTCATCTTCTAATTGTGAGAACACATCATTTTTCTTTATGATCATCGTCCTTTTATTTGGACAATTTGAAGCATAATGGTCTAATGCTCTACACTTAAAGTATGTAATATGTCTATGCCTTGAAAAAGAATTAGATGTTGAATTGGATGAATTATTCTTCCTCTGTTGGTCTATGCTTCTTTCTTTTGAATCTAGAGTCTTGAAATTGTTCTTCTCCTCGAACTTAGCTCCCCTCAAATTCCTCTTGGAATTATAGTTGGGCAAAGCTTTCATCCCCTTCAATCTTTGTTGTCTTTTCACCTTTATAACTATGTTCACCAAATCTTCCACTTGCACATACTAGTGAAATTCAACAACATTTGCAATGTCTCAGTTCAATTCGCCCAAGAAATATGCCATAATAGTTTCAGAATCTTTCTCAATATTGGCCTTGATCAATAACATCTCCATATCCTTGTTATATTTTTCTACGGACTTAGATACCTGGTACAACTTTTAGAGCCACTGATGTAGCTCCCTGTAGTAGTAAGATAGTATGAACCATTGTCGCATAACCTTCTTTATCTTCTCCCAAGAGTTAATTAATGCTTTCGTAATCCTTCTTCTAGTTTTCTCTTACTCATCCCACCAAACATTAGCATAATTTGAAAATTCTACAGTTGCCAGCATCACCTTCTTTATCTTGGAATAATTGTGACAAGCAAAAATTAGCTCCACCTTTCTTTCCCATTCTAAGTAAGCCTCGTGATTAATTCTATCTTTGAAAGTCGGGATGCACATTTTGATAGCATTGATGTTACTATCAGCATCTTTCTGTTACCTATATCGTTTGGAGTTAGATGAATTATCCCCATCGGACTCCTCAATTGATTGTGAACACAATCTCAGGAACGAGTTTTTCTAGGAGAAGGTAATGAATCAATCATTGAATCCATGTCATCAGGTCATTGAATCCTTTGATGTTCTCTATGGAGGGGTTCAAACATAAGTTTTTTATTTATGACCACCCCCTCATCACTTGTAACATTCTTGTTTGTTTTTATGCCATTGAAGAACCTACAAGAAGAAAAGACCTCACAACACTCTTCTCACGTGTATCACTTGAATTAGGATACTCGTGTCTACACATAATTTGTGGTTTTTTTTCTCTTTTGAATTGATTACTCTTGCCTTTTTTTTCACTCTTAGATTGCTTTAAACAAATTGCATTTCAAAAATTAAGAATAAAGAGAAACCAAATTAAGATAATCTTAATGTAAAAACTTTCAACTTGATAAGGAAATCAGATAATGTGACAAGGACACAAAGCAAAGACAAACACTTTTCTAAGTTTAAGAGAAACTACAAAAAAATTCCAAACCCAATTGATACTCGAAAGTAGAACCTTTTTTTTTAATATTGGGCCTCCATTGGTGTAATTCACCAAAATGCTCAAAGATGCCTGTTTAATGCCATTATGGGAGTTTCTGACTGGCGCAGAAAAACGTCAACACTGTTTAGCACAATACGTCACTGCTGTTTTGCACAAAACGCCACTGACGTTTTGTGTGCATGCTTGACACGTGGCGCGAGCCTCTCTCACAAATATACAAAACACTATGAATGTGAAGAACAATGCTTTCACAATGAACAACTACTTTGCAATTTAGCACAACATAACACTTTTTTTATAGTTGATTTTATATTTTTTTATTCCTACAATCACAAAATGTCACTGACATTTTTACTTTTTCTTCAACATGTCAATGACATTTTGACCGAATTATATTTTAAAATATTTTTGCATATCAAAACGTCATTGTAATTTTTTAATTTTTTTAATTAAAAAATTAAAATACTTAAAACGTCATTGACGTTTTTTATTTTGAATTAAAAAAATTTATCAAATTAAAAAGGCACTGTCGTTTTGTGAACAAAAAAATTTAATTATTCTTTTAATCAAAACGTTGGCGTCGTTTTATATTTAAGTAATTAAAAAAATATTTTTGCACACAAAGCATAGGTAACATTTTGTGCCTTTTAAAATGTAAAAAATATCCTATAACAGTATAAAACACATGCACAAAAATATTGAGACACATTACGCAATTTGTTACAATATAAAAAAACAGCCTCCAGAATAATGTGAAACAAATCTAAAATTTTTTTTTAATTTCAGCATTCTTTTTTAATTATTCTTTTTTATTTTTTTCTTTTTTTTTGAATTTTTTGTTTTCATTTTTTTTAAATATGACGCTAAAGTAAAATTGCAGAAATAAAATATAAAACAAAGAAACTAGATGAAAATTATAGAATATGTAAATAAATAAGAATTTACTTATGACCTATAACTGATACCAAATGATAAGAAGAAGAACAAAGAATAAAAACACAATGGAAATAATAAGAAAGATAAGGGTCTTTTGTTAAACCTCTAAAAAATTTGTTCTTAATAACTTAGGTCATTGGAAGGATTTTTTCCACTAGACATTCAAAGAACGTGGTCTCTAAAACTGAAAGAACTAACACTAAGAGTTATCTTGAGCTACATTCTTCAGTTTCTTCATGTATGAGTACTGTAAAATTTCCAAAACTCTTATTAAACTTCTTTACACATGCTCTAGTAATGGGATCTTCCAGAAGTGTAAAATATCTATTTTGTACTATTTTCTTTGGATATCCAAATTATCCTCACAAGCATGTATCACATAATAAAACTTTGTATGAAAGAAAAATTTGATGAGATAATACAATCATGTTTGTATAATGATTCAGAATATGAAGATCTTTATATCACACTAAACCAAAATATTAAATGCTCTTTTTTTACTCATTGTAGATGGATCAATAGGGATCACAAACTAGGACATAATCATCTTTTTAAAGATTGCTTTGTAGAAGAGCCGATGTATTATGTTGAGATTTTTCAACAAAATTTTGAATGGGAAAATATGTATTTTTTTGGAATGTTGATACTCTCTCATTTGTCTATCTGTATTTTCAACAGAGGTCGGTGGTACTCGAAAAAAGGCTTATCACCGTTGCAAAAATGAAATGCTGAAATGCAGATGTTAGCATATGATGTAGTAGCTAATGTTGTTGAGGCTTATGTGAGTATAGGCGAAAGCATCACAATTGAATACTTGAAAAAAAGTGTTGAAGGTGTGATACTATTTAGCAGAAGATATTTCTCTTGAATGGACATTAGTCAATTCAATATCGAAACCACAAGGAGAGAAACATAAGCTATTTGCACAATATCAAGAAGGGCAATGCAAATATGTGAAGTGAGTATTCAGAGTGTTGTAGGCACACTTCACAATCATAGTGGTCTAACGCACTTTTAGGAGAGGAAGAACGCAAACATAATGAAAGCATGTATTATATTGCATAATATGATTGTTAAAAATAAAAGATGTGCTTATGCAAAAAATTTTGCTCAAAACTTAAAGTATGATAATATGAAAAATGGCTTATAACAACCATAGTTGGGAGAGAAAGATTTTGCATTATACCATTAATTTCTCTAAAAAAATGCTTAACTTCAAGATAGACAGAAGTATCAACAACTGAAAAAAGTCTCAATTAAACTCGTGTGACAATTTCACTATGTGCGTCGTCATCTATAAAGTTTAATTATATTTTTCTTTATATTAAGTAATGCTGCTAATTGGTTAAAACTCGAGTTATGTATTATTTGTTGTCGTTAATTATGAAGTTATTAAATTTTTTTCGTATATTATTAATTAGTAATAGTTAAGTGTTTTTTAATTTATAAATTTTAATAATATTATTGTGAAAAAAATTTAATTTAATCATTAAAACTAATTTATTTTTATTTTAATTAAATAAATAAGTTAGATCACAATAGGACTAGAGTTTGTCTTTCCTATCGAGAAGAAAGGGACACTCTTAATATTTTTTATTGCTTATGATACAAAAAATAATGTAAAATTATTTTATATGAGAAGTGGATCATAAATAAAAATTTGATGTAATTTTTTATTGGGATTATTCTAATATTCATATGTAACTAAGTTTATATTCTGTAAGATTTTGGTAACAATGTGGCTAATTTTTTTTGTTATAAAAGTAAAAGTAATAATATACTTTAATATTGTAATTTTTGCTGTTTTTTAAAATTGTAGATAGTACACAAATTGGAGGGTTCGATTTTTGTACCTCAAATTTTTTAATTTTTTTTAACATAAATTGAACGGTCCGATTTCTGTACCTCTAATAAGTCCGATTTTTATTTCTCTAACTAAACGGTTTCATATTTGAGAATAACATCCCAACAATTCATATATTAAAAAAACACCATTACCACTCCAATATTAAAAATAAAAAGTTCTATCAATGTAGGTAGATTAGATAAATAACATAGAAAATAAAAAATTAAATGTAATATGTGGTAGAAAAATATAATCATGATACGTATATAAAAAAAAATAACCATCTTATAAAATATATATTAAAATATAAGATATACATTAAAATGAGTTACTTTCTCTATTTTCATTTTATCATTTTTTTAAGGTTTAATTACTCTGTTGGTCTCTATAATTTTGCGAAATTTTTAATTAGGTTCCTATACTTTTTTTCTTTTTAATTAGGTCCTTACACCAATTTTTTTTCAATTAGGTATCTTTTGGCAGTAATTGACTTAATTGTATAGAGATCCAACTAAAAAAAAATTGGTGCAGAGACCCAAATAAAAAGAAAAAAAAGTGTAGAGACCCAATTAAAAAAAATTGATACAAGGACTCAATTAAAAAAAATATAAGAACCTAATTAAAAATTTTACAAAACTATAAAGACCAACAGAATAATTAAATCTTTTTTTTAATCTTAGTACACTAATTAATTTTTATTAAAAAATCAAATAATAAGAATAGAAATACAAAATTACCTTTGTATCACTATAAATATTTTTCTCTCTCCATTAATAACTACTTGTTACGGCCTGGCCCAAACCCTCCACGGGTCGGCCCGACCCGAGCGCCACCCGACCCAGACGGTCAAGGGTGAGGCACCCCGCAACCGACCCGGACACGCGTCCCAGGCAGCTCACTCACAGCTGTGGGAGAACGTCTCGGAAACAGTGGGCCTGTCCTTGAAGGGCCCACCTCTGACACAATATATAAGGGGAAGGTTTTACCATTCCCCCAAGGTACGTGACACATCACTCTCCCCCCTTTTTTCGCCTACACATTACTGACTAGAGCGTCGGAGTGTCCTTGCAGGTGACACCCCCCCCCCTTTTACAAGAAGAGCTCGGGACCCCGCCTACACCAGACCGGCAGTTCACGACGAGGCGAGACCCCATTACCAACCAGCATACCAACCCGATCCGTCCGGTACCCGACCTACCGAACATTAGCGCCGTCTGTGGGGAATCTCATCCATGGACTTCGTGCTAGTCCAAACCGGGACAGGCTGCGAACCCGAGCCCAGAGGGGACACCGCCGCGATGAAAATCCGGCAACATTCAAGGTCACCTCCGAGGAACGCAACACAGTCTCACGAGAGACGCCCCTTTGGGGAGACTGGCGACAACCACGCCAGAATAATGCAAGAGCTACGCCATAGAATGCAAGACTTGGAACGCCGGCTAGCAGATAGGGAACACGACCAACACACCCCAGAGCAGAGTCACTCCCGCTCTCACTCTAGGTGCCACTCCAGACACACGCCTAGCCCCCTGGCTGAGTCCGAAAGCGTTGGGGAGAGAGGGCGCGCGAGAAGACGTCATGACCCTGTCATTTACGCCAGACATGAGAGTCGGCGTACCACGAACCACGGGGCCGAGGACACCCGTCGGGAGAACGACGAGGGAAGAACGACGGGAACACGGGGACCCGTAATAATGGGAGCTACCCTATTCCATCGTTCCATACTCGAGGTCCGGCTGCCAAAACACTTTGACAAGCCAATGGATATGAGGTATGATGGAACGCAAGACTCGCTGAAACACCTCACGGCCTTTGAGGCCAGGATGAACCTAGAAGGAGTAGGAGACGAGGTAAGGTGTTGCGCCTTCCCAGTCACTTTGGCGGGACCCGCAATACGGTGGTTCAATAACCTCCCGCAGGGCTCAGTGACCGGTTTCGCGGACATCAGCCATGCCTTTTTAGCCCAATTCACGACCAGGATCGCCAAAGCAAAGCACCCAATCAATCTGCTGGGGTGACTCAGAGACCCGGCGAGACGACCAGGAATTACCTGGATCGGTTCAATGATGAATGCTTGGAGATTGACGGACTGACGGACTTAGTAGCAAGTTTGTGCCTGACGAACGGACTCCTGAACGAGGACTTCAGAAAGCATCTTACCACGAAACCAGTCTGGACAATGCAGGAGATCCAGTGTGTAGCGAGAGAGTACATCAATGACGAAGAAGTCAGCCGGGTCGTGGCTGCCAACAAACGGCAGCCCCCTCACAACCAAACCCGGCATCAGGAGAGTGGTGAAAGACCAAGGGAACACGCCAAAGACGGCGGTGCAAACAAGATGCCAAGGCCATTCCCCCGAGTCGGGAAGGTCACAAACTACACCCCCCTCACGGCACCGATCATGGAGGTCTACCAACAGATAGCCGAGAAGGGAATACTATCGAAGCCATGACCTCTGAAGGATCGAACAAGGGGAAACAAAAGCCTTTACTGTGAATATCACAAGGGATACGGGCACAAGACCCAAGACTGTTTCGACCTAAAGGATGCACTGGAGCAAGCAATAAGGGACGGGAAGCTTACCGAATTCTCCCACTTCATAAGAGAGCCGAGGAGACGGAATCGCGACAGAGAAGATGAGGACAGGTCCCGAGCGACAAAGCGACGTCAAGAACCGGAAGGAGACGACCACGGTCTCACGGTGGTGAACGTGGTAACGGCGAGGAATTCGGCCCCGAGGTCGAAATCGGCACAGAAGAAAGACGCCAAAGTCCTAGCCGTCTCCTCTTCATCTACAAGAAGTTCCCAGAGGCTCCCGCCCATCTCCTTTGGTCCCGAGGACCAATGGTTTGACGAGGTACCGGAGAGTCCCCCATGGTCATCACGGCCAGGGTCGGAACCGGCCTCGTTAAACGGATCCTCGTCGATACAGGGGCGGATTCGAACATCATGTTCCGCAACGTATTTGACGCCCTGGGGCTGCACGACTGACGAATGGATTTTTGACGGTTTAGAATTTCACAAATGAATTCTCGTTGCAAGTATAGTTTCTAAACCAATCACTAATCCTTTCATACAAAAAGTTGTTTGTCACTAGTACAAACCCCTAAAATTTATAAACCGAAGTATTGGACCTCGGGTCGTTCTCCCTAGAAATTACAATAAAGTGTCTTGTTATTGGTTATGAGTTATTTTGGGGTTTTGGATAAGAAGCATGAAAAGTAAATGGCAATGATAATAAACTAAAAACTATAAAAGGCTCTTGGAAAGGTGTGAGAACTAGAAGTCCTATCCTAGTTATCCTTCTCAATTGTGATGAGAATTGTTCATTGCTACCACTTAGTTAACCCTTACTAATTAAAGGAAAGTCAAGTGGATGAATTGACTTGAGCCACAAGTCCTAGCCAACTCCCAAGGAAAGACTAGCTTTAGTGCACTCCAAACCAATTAGCAATCTCTCCAATTATCAATCAACAAAGGAATTAGATAACTCAAGAGTCACTAATTACTCTACCTAGGCCAAGAGGAACAAAATCTACACTAAAACTAAAAGAGACATTTCAACAAACACATAATGTGCAAGAGGAGTAAATATTATTAAATGCAAGAATTAAAGGAATCTACAACTACAAAAACAAGAGATCAACAATAGAAAAGCAAAGAAGACACATTTATTACGAATTACCTTTATTGAATTGAGAAAGAGAAAAAGGAACAATACTAGATCTATAACAAAATACAAGAACAACATAAAGGAAATTGCAATAAAAGAATGGAAGAAGAATCAATGTAACTACAAGGAATTGAGATGTAGAAGTAGAAGAACATGAATCTAAATCTAGATCTAAGAACTAAACCTAATCCTAATCCTAATTCTAGAGAGAAGTGAGAGCTTCTCTCTCTAAAACTCTAAACTAAAAGTGATTAGTGGTTGGGAGTTTTTGATTAGTCAAAAAAAATGATCATCCTTCCCCTTAATCCTTCATCCTTTTATTCCTTTCCCTTAGCAATTTGGCGCCAAAAATGGGTTCAGAAACCCTCTCAAATCGCCAGGCACGTGTTGCATTAGTGAGGTCATGTGCCCTCATCGACGCGTGCGCGTACGGTATGCGTGCGCGTCCCTGGCTAATTCTGCGATGTGCGCGCGAGCGCCTTGTGCGCGTGCGCGTGCATGGCTGACTTTTCTTCTTTGACTTTTTATGCTTCTCTCCACTTGTATGCTTCCTTCCTTGCTTCCTTTGATCCATGCCTAGCCTATTTCAATCCTGGAATTACTAGCAAACACATCAAGGCATCTTATGGAATCAAAGAAGAACTAGAATTCATCAAAATAAGGCTTAAAAAGCATGTTTTTACATTTAAGCACAAATATGGGAGAGATAACAAAATCATGCTAATTCCTAGGCTAAATGTGACAAAAGGTTATCAAAATACTCTAAATTCAATGCAAAACAAACCGTCAAATTGGGGTTTGTCAACCTCCCCACACTTAAGCCTTAGCATGTCCTCATGCTAAAATAAGAAGAAACTAAGGGTTATGACATTTATTGAACGCAACTAAACTATATGAGTCCTATCTAAATGCAATTATCTAAAGCAATTGGAAATGTTTAGTTCAAACAAATCAATTCCCAAGAGAGCATGTGTAAGCACAAGAGCTAGGCAATAAGGACTAAGTTCAAACCACAATTGTATTGAATTGTCAAAAAGAGTTCAAACTTGCAAGAATATAGATAATATGGGTGAACACATGTGATTGAATTTTTGAACCCTCACCGGATGTGTATCCGCTCTATTCACTCAAGTGTTTAAGGGTTAATTCACTCAATTCTCTTCTAATCATGTTTTCCAAAATTTGATTTTCTTCTAACAATCAACACTTATTCAATGCATGCATACATTCATCATGAGGTCTTTCATTTAGGTTGTAATGGGGTTAGGGTCAAGGTAGGATCATTTATGGTCAAGTGGACTAGGATTTGAATCTTTGATTAGCATAGACTTTCCCACCTAACCTATTTAATGACCTATACAAATGCAAGCTATTCTAACTACCCATTCTTCACTTTTTCTTACATACTCATGCATTCTTATTTGATTCATAATACTTATGCATTGATCCCCTTTTTATTGACTTCACTTTGGGGCATTCTGTCCCTTCTTTATTGTATTATTTTTTTTTTCTTTTTCATCATCATCATTTTTTTCATTTTTCTTTTCTTTTCATCATTTTTTTTTCTTTTCTTTATATATATTTTTTTCTTTTTCTTCTTTCAAACTAAATACAAGAACATCAATGCATAAGGTCTCAACATTTAATCAATACATGAATATGTGCCCAATTCCTAAACATAAAAGTGTACTGCCCCTTTTTATCCCATCCAATGTTCCCAAGCCTCACCAACTTTGAATAATAAAACACTCTCACTAGCCTAGGTCAATCAAAGATCCAAATAAGGACTTTTCATTGGTTTTCCGCCTTAGGCTTGTAATGTGCTAAAATAAGAATAAGTTGGTTAAGCATAGGCTCAAAATTGGCTAACAATGGAGAGTAAAAGGTTGGCTATTTGGGTAAGTGGCTAATGAAAGAATGGCCTCAATCATATAAATGCACAAACACAAGAAATAAACGGATATATAGAATCAAGCAAATCAAGGATCACAATCATGGAAAGAGAACAATTTCACACAAGAATGGAAAATAAGTGGTTATAAAATGTAACCACATCAATAGGCTCAAGTCTCACAAGCTTGTGTTCTCAATTCAATACATGCTTCACAAGGTATGAAATTCAAGCAAGTTTCAAAAATTCTCTTTCAATCAATTGGGTTAATGCCCTATATTTAAACTTCTTGAAAAATCTCAATGTTTGACTAAGCATTGTTGTGATTGAAAAGTTCAAAAATTTTCTTAGTTCACCCTTTCCTTTTTCACTTAGAACCAATATATTATGCAAAAAGGGTGACTAAATATTTGCAATCCAAAGTATGATTTCTAATCACAACTACAAACTAAAAACAAAGATAAACAAAATGTATAAAGAAGAATCCAACTAAAAGTACGGAATCTATCATCCAAAATATCTAAAAATATCCAAAAGCATCAAAATATCTAAAATCCAAAATAAGCAATAAAAGTATCCAAAGCAAACTAGAAGTGCATCAAAATATATACAAAGATGTGCAAAATGAGATAACTAGGCCGAAAAGTTCACCGGTTCCCAAATAATGCTACCGGTGCCCTCCCTACACTTAAAACCAAGCATCGTCCGCGATGCTAAACCGGAGGATCAGTGGGAGGTACAATGATAGGCTCAGGCTCGGGCTGTGGCTCTGGGACCTCAGTAGTGTCAGGAGCAGCTGGAGGTGCATCCCGCTGAAGTGGCTCATCCGCATCCTCCTCCCGATGATCCTGCTCATCGGAGGTCGGAGATTCTGGGAGCGGAGGCAACTCAGCGCCAAGGGAGATGAGTGCCTGATCCATCCGATCCAGTCGGCGTCTGACATGGAGCCTCTCGCGCTCCAAGAACCGAAACAGACGCTGAACCAGTAGGTAAGTGGGCTCGGGTGCTGAAGGAGGTGGGGCTGCTGGCAAAGAAGATGGTATAGCTGCCTCGACTGCCGCTCTAGCTCGAGAACGGCGGCTGGTCGGGGGCCTCTCGTGCACCCACACACCCCAGGGAATAGTAACTTCCTTGTCGTCGTCATCTGGAGGTGGTGGTGTCACGTCATTGTCCTCCCACGGGACATCAGCTAGCTCAGCTAAGCTAGTAACCAGTGTCGGAAACGGTAACAAGCCGCGAATATGAGCTCTCCACATGCTATGCCTAATCAGTCGGGGAAAATATACTTCCTTCCCCTCCATGACACACCCAATCAAGACTAGCATATCCATCGGAATCTCTGAAAAGTGAGTGGTAGGGAAGACATAGTGGGCAAATATTTGTTGCCAAGTCCTAGCCTCCCTAGTCAGATGTGCAAATAGCATGCCCTTGGGCTTTGTGTTGCTCGAATCCATTACCCAAGAAGCATCTGGTGTAGCAATCACGCGCCGAAGTGCCTCATAGTTGAAAGTCA
The DNA here is from genome assembly GCF_003086295.3 of Arachis hypogaea. NCBI lineage: Eukaryota > Viridiplantae > Streptophyta > Magnoliopsida > Fabales > Fabaceae > Arachis > Arachis hypogaea. Next base: position 124,372,176 of record NC_092053.1, on the reverse strand, counting down.
TGGAGAGGAGAGCTACCTCTGCCTGCTGGTAGGCACAAGTCTCAGGAGTACCAACTCTGCAGAGCAGTGCATCCCTCAAGGCATCCTCAGTGATCATAATCTCTCTACCCCTCAAGAATACTGAATCCAAGCCCGGTCGAAAGAAATTGCAGTAAAATTCCTTGACCCACGAGATGTTAATCCGTCCCAAGTCCCTATCGACGAAATCCAAGCCCAGCTCAGAAATACGGGCGTTTATGGCACGCCTCACATCATTGGGAAGATTCAGCTTCTTCTCAATATTCAGATTCTTCTTTGCATAACGGGAAAGGCGTAGCTCGCAGAGAGATTTGGAAATTTGGTTGGATCAGTGGACGGGAGTAACTGATTTTCTTTCTCCTCCTCATTTAGCGGATTCCTCGCATAGTTAGCAGATGGTGGGGGTGTAGAGGTCTTGGAGCGCTTCCTTTTTTGGAAGCAGAGGCTATAGCTTTTCCTTTATCCGACATCCTGAAAAATATGATAGAATATATAAAACATTTAGCATGTAACAAAGAAGGCATGTTCAGGATACAATTATCAAAGAGCAATCATGATGTTGCACTGAATATGTAAAAGTGAACAAGTAAACATAAGTGAATGAACCAAGACTGTAATCTTCATTAAAGGCAACATCTCATATTCAAAAGGCAATAATATCATCATATTTTTGAAAGAATTGTTAAAGAGGGTTAAAGGTGAGTGGAAGTAAAACGGTTAAAGAAATTAGTAAGTTAGAAAAGTGGATTAGCGATATGATGATATATAGGCTCAATTGAACGAGAAGTTGCGGTTCATGTTCACAATGATTGTGCAAATCCGGGAAGTCAAAAAGGAAACGGAAATTTGCCCAAAACTGAAATAAAGATCAAGATGAAACTAATTTCCTTGAAAATCGGACAGCATTCCGGCTTAAAATTGGACGTTCCCGGATAGCAAAATAGCACAATTAGCACAAAAAATGACATCACTCACGCACAGCAGCAAACAGATATTATTTGGCAACACATATTGCATGGAATATCAACCCAAAACCAACATACCGTACCCAAGGAAGCAAGCAGCAGATATGCACATACGGAGCAATTATCAGGCCTAGAATCCTCTATCCAGCCCTAGCTACGTAATAGCAATTATATCTATCTAACCTAACATACAAAATTTGAATTTAGCTAACTAACATGCAATTCCAGGAACTAACATAAATGAACAAATAAAAAGGAAAAAAAAGAAATAACAGAAATGGAGCAGGAACCTGGGAGCCGGGAAAACTGAGAATGGAAAGGGGGACTACGATAGGGCAGGGGCAGCAGAGACAGAAACTGGCACCGCCGTGAACGGTGGCGGTGAAGACGGCTGGCGCGGTGGTTTGAGAAACTGAGGGGAGGAGGAACGGTGATGGTGAAAGGAAGAACTGACCGGAGCAGCGCGGTGGAACTTGCGCCGACGGCAGCGGCGGTCGCGGTGAGTGGCGCTGGGCGGCAAATGGGTAGAGACAGAGGGGAAGGGTGAGTGGAAGAGAGGGGGCGATGAAGGGAGAAGGGGGAGGCAATGATGGCGGCGGTGGTCGCGGTGAGTGGCGCTCGCCGGAGGTTGCTGGGAGTTGAGTGGTGGGAGAAGAGAAATGGAACGTTAGAGGGGAAGAAGTGTGGTGCGCGAATGCGTTAGGGTTCGCGTCTCTGGGTAAGTGAAAATTCGAATCCGCGCGTACGCGCGCCGTGCGCGTTCGCGTGAGTGGAAGAAATGAAAGAATGGCGCGGAAGCGCCAGACGCGCAGGCGCGTATGTGAAGGAATCGGGATGGGCGCGGGCGCGCAAGGTGCGCGTCGGCGCGGATGTGCTGGGCTGGAGGCTTAAAAGGGGCCCAGAGTTGGCACAACTCTCGGGTCCTTTGGCCCTGGGTGGTGCTAATACGCATCGACGCGCACGCGCACTGGGCGCGTTCGCGTGAGCTGCTTGATCTTATTGGATGGGTGCGGAGGCGTGAAGTACGCCAACGCGTGAACAGCGAGGGGTGCGGACGTGTACAGCGTGCGTCCGCGTGAGTTGAGTTGAGCTGGGGGCTTAAAGTTGGCCCAGATCCCGCGCAACTCTCTGGATATTGGCCCAGAAGTTCTAGCAGCGGGTCGACGCGTACGCGGCAGATGCGCGTATGCGTGCGTTTCCTTATAGCTGTATGGACGCGCACGCACGTAGTGCGCGTCAGCGTGGAAGGAATTTGGGCTTGGGGCATAACGCCGGCCTAAGAGAGGCCCAACTCTCTGGAAAATGGGTGATGAGGCGTCCGCTCAGGGGCGCGTGCGCGTATGGTGCGCGCACGCGTCCTTCCTACCCTTCTTCTCTCTCTCTTTTTTTTTTTTTTCAAGGAGAAAAATTATGCCCAGGAGCTCCCTAGACTACTTACAACTCTTTATTCAATCAACCATCATACAATTTGCAAGAATGTAATTTGATATTATTCATCTACTACGAAACACAACATACATGTGACTAGGCTAACAATTAAGTTGTACAAACAAATTATGTGAAACATCTACCTACAATGGTAACTCAAATCACTTATTAGGCAGATTTAAAAGAGAATGGAAAGAGTTTACCATGGTGGGGTGTCTCCCACCTAGCACTTTTAGTTTAAGTCCTTAAGTTGGACATTTTGAGAAGCCTATTGTCATGGTGGCTTGTGTTTGTACTCGTCCTTGAATCTCCAAGGATCTTTGCTTCTCAATTGGTTGACAGAATTTCCAACCATGTTCATCAAGCTTGGGCACAGTTCTACCCAAGATATGAGTCCCCATAGTTGGTCTTCACATAGCGAACCGGGATCCCATATCTTGTCTTGACACACATCCGTTAGTTGAGTTTCATGGTTTTGTCGGATGAGCGGTTGACATAAAGGTGATTGACACATAGAATTCTCTTTACTCCACCAATGCTCCCTCCTATATCCGTATAAAGTAATCCTTGTCCCAACATTATCCCTATACCTTGAGGCCTTGGCCTTGATAAGCTTAACACCTATTTTCCAACCACTACACAACTCGTTTTTACTTTTAATTCCACAAAGAGTTCTAAGTTGACCATCATTTTCAAGCAAACCATATTCAAGTGAGAGATTAAAGCTCAGGGATAGAGATTTTACCCACTTAAATGTTGTATTAGATGGTAATTTGGGGAGAGAGGCTTCCCCACACTTAGACCATGCAAGGTCCACTTTCTTGTGCTCCTCTTTAGTTGTTTCCACCTCTTCACAATTCTCTTCACTTTCAATCTCATCCTCTTTGTTACGTGGCTTGGTGTTATCTTCAAGAACTTCATCTTGTTTAATGAGAGGCGATTCAATTTTGGATAGAAATTCATTGATGAACGAGGTCATCTCTTGATCAACCTCTTCATATTCGTCAATTTCAATATACACCATGCCCTTCTCATCTTCCTTGGGAGGTTGTGCACACTCTTCTATAATTTCAACTCCATGTCCAACGGGTGAAGATTCCATTGTAGAGAGCAATTCATCTATGATTGAATCCATCTCTTGATAAGCCTCTTCCAAGTCTCCAACGATGATATGCCTTGGGGGTTGCACACCTTCTTCAACTTCAATATCAAGCTCCTTGGAAGAGTGCTCCATGAGACTACATTCCCTTGGACTTTCAACATCTCCTAAATCTTCAACCACTTCTTCCTTTTCTTCAATGATCATAGGCTTCTCCAATTGTTCCAACACAAAATTTGACTCCTCCTTTTCCTCCGAATTTTCCAATTTCTCCTTCATGCTTTGCTCTTCTTTTGACTTTTCATATGTGGTCACGGAAGTACCTTGAATATTCAAGCATTGGTGGGCTAAAGTGTGCACTACCTTAGTCAAGTTGGTCACGAACTCAAGTGTATCCCGTTTCATGGCCTCTTGTCCTTGAAGTAACAAAGTGAGAGAATCGTCTATTGGGGCTTGTGGTGGGTAGGAAGGTTCGTTGTTTTGGAGAGAGAGTTCATAATAGGAGGGTGGTTCTTTTTGGTAAGGTTGTGGAGATTGTGTGTATTGAGGTGGTTCTTGGTAGTGATCTTGATAGGGTGGAGGTTCTAAGGGCTCTTGCTCATAATGGTCATAAGAATATGGTAGGGGTGGTTGGTTATATGAGGGGTAGGGATCATAGGAAGGTGCTTGGTATGGGAAGGCTTGTGAGAATGGTTGAGGTTCATGTTGAGGGTGAGAGTCATAGGCATACGGTGGTGGTGCTTGGAAGTCACAAGGTGATTCACCATAGCCATTGGATTGGTATGCATCATAGAATGGCTCTTCTTCATAGTGCATTGGTGGGGGTTGTTGCCATGAGGATTGATCATATGCATATGGCTCCTCCCACCTTTGGTCATCCCATTCTTGATACAAATCTTCATTATAGTCCTCATTTCCTACAACATGTTGATAACCAAACTCATAGCTAAGGTGAGAATTCATGATAGCAAGAAGAAAATGAAAACAAAATCTAATAAGAAGCAAGAAAATTAAATCCTAAAACTAGCAAGAGCTAACAAAAGCAAATGTATTCACACTATTCACATATATACAATAACCAATAACATAACACCATTGCAATTCCCCGGCAACGGCGCCATTTTGACGAATGGATTTTTGACGGTTTAGAATTTCACAAATGAATTCTCGTTGCAAGTATAGTTTCTAAACCAATCACTAATCCTTTCATACAAAAAGTTGTTTGTCACTAGTACAAACCCCTAAAATTTATAAACCGAAGTATTGGACCTCGGGTCGTTCTCCCTAGGAATTACAATAAAGTGTCTTGTTATTGGTTATGAGTTATTTTGGGGTTTTGGATAAGAAGCATGAAAAGTAAATGGCAATGAAAATAAACTAAAAACTATAAAAGGCTCTTGGAAAGGTGTGAGAACTAGAAGTCTTATCCTAGTTATCCTTCTCAATTGTGATGAGAATTGTTCATTGCTACCACTTAGTTAACCCTTACTAATTAAAGGAAAGTCAAGTGGATGAATTGACTTGAGCCACAAGTCCTAGCCAACTCCCAAGGAAAGACTAGCTTTAGTGCACTCCAAACCAATTAGCAATCTCTCCAATTATCAATCAACAAAGGAATTAGATAACTCAAGAGTCACTAATTACTCTACCTAGGCCAAGAGGAACAAAATCTACACTAAAACTAAAAGAGACATTTCAACAAACACATAAAGTGCAAGAGGAGTAAACATTATTAAATGCAAGAATTAAAGGAATCTACAACTACAAAAACAAGAGATCAACAATAGAAAAGCAAAGAAGACACATTTATTACGAATTACCTTTATTGAATTGAGAAAGAGAAAAAGGAACAATACTAGATCTATAACAAAATACAAGAACAACATAAAGGAAATTGCAATAAAAGAATGAAAGAAGAATCAATGTAACTACAAGGAATTGAGATGTAGAAGTAGAAGAACATGAATCTAAATCTAGATCTAAGAACTAAACCTAATCCTAATCCTAATTCTAGAGAGAAGTGAGAGCTTCTCTCTCTAAAACTCTAAACTAAAAGTGATTAGTGGTTGGGAGTTTTTGATTAGTCAAAAAAAATGATCATCCTTCCCCTTAATCCTTCATCCTTTTATTCCTTTCCCTTAGCAATTTGGCGCCAAAAATGGGTTCAGAAACCCTCTCAAATCGCCAGGCACGTGTTGCATTAGTGAGGTCATGTGCCCTCATCGACGCGTGCGCGTACGGTACGCGTGCGCATCCCTGGCTAATTCTGCGATGTGCGCGCGAGCGCCTTGTGAGCGTGCGCGTGCATGGCTGACTTTGCTTCTTTGACTTTTTATGCTTCTCTCCACTTGTATGCTTCCTTCCTTGCATCCTTTGATCCATGCCTAGCCTATTTCAATCCTGGAATTACTAGCAAACACATCAAGGCATCTTATGGAATCAAAGAAGAACTAAAATTCATCAAAATAAGGCTTAAAAAGCATGTTTTTACACTTAAGCACAAATATGGGAGAGATAACAAAATCATGCTAATTCCTAGGCTAAATGTGACAAAAGGTTATCAAAATACTCTAAATTCAATGCAAAACAAACCGTCAAATTGGGGTTTGTCAACGACACCGACCTAGCGACCCACCAGCACGGTGTGGTAGGGTTGGGAGACCATTTCATCAAGCCGGACGGGATCATCTCCCTCCCGACCTCGGTTGGACAAGGACAGGGGCGAAGGACGGTAATGACAGAATTTATGGTCTTGCGAGATTCCACAGCTTACAACATCATTTTGAGGAGAAAAACCATCAACGACCTTGGCGCGGCGATCAGCACGAAACTGCTTGTAATGAAGTTTGTTACTGATGACGGATCTATAGGATCCATCAAAGGAGACCTGGAAACGGCAGTCGCCTGCGACCACGCCAGCCTCTCCTTGAGGAAAAAGTCTAAAGAAGCATCAGGGGTTTTTCTAGCCGACCTGGATGCCAGAATAGATGACAAACCCAGACCCAAGCCAGAGGGGGACCTGGAAAAATTTAAGGTCGGAGACACGGAGGAGAAGTTCACGTTCATAAACAGAAATCTCCCCCATGGATTGAAGGGACCTTTGATAGAGATGATCAGAGCCAATACCGACCTGTTCACTTGGACACCGGCCGACATGCCGGGGATAGATCCCCAACTCATGTCGCACTGTCTGGCCGTCAAGCCGGAAGCCCAACCAGTGGCCCAAAGGAGGAGGAAGATGTCGCAGGAAAGGGCAGAGGAGGTGGCCAGGCAGACGGCCAGCCTCCTCGAAGCGGGATTCATCCGAGAGTTGGACTACTCGACATGGCTATCGAACGTGGTCTTGGTGAAAAAGCACAATGAGAGGTGGAGAATGTGTGTGGACTACTCCGACCTCAACAAGGCATGCCCCAAGGACTGCTACCCCCTTCCCAACATCGACGCACTCGTCGACGCAGCGGCGGGGTACCGATATCTAAGCTTCATGGACGCTTACTCTGGGTACAATCAGATACCGATGCACCAGCCCGACGAAGACAAAACGGCATTCATAACGCCCGGAGGGATCTATTGCTACAAGGTGATGCCGTTTGGCTTGAAAAATGCTGGCGCCACGTACCAGAGGCTGATGAACAAGATATTCAGCGACCTCATAGGTAAGACAGTAGAAGTCTACGTGGACGACATCCTTGCGAAAACCACACAACCCGACGATCTCCTAAGTGACCTGGAGAGCGTGTTCGCGTCCCTCTGACAAAACGGCATGAGGCTCAACCCGCTCAAATGCGCCTTTGCCATGGAAGCCGGGAAGTTCCTAGGGTTCATGATAACCCAAAGAGGGGTAGAAGCCAACCCTGAGAAATGCCAAGCGATTCTCCAAATGAAGAGCCCAGGTTGTATCAAAGACGTACAGCGATTGGCAGGAAAGCTGACGGCGTTATCCCATTTTCTCGGCGCATCGGCAGCAAAAGCCCTGCCCTTTTTCAATCTGATGAAAAAGGGGATAGCGTTCGAATGGACTTCTGCGTGTGAGAAAGTGTTCAACCACTTCAAAGAGATCCTAGCATCACCTCCGGTGCTCGGAAAGCCAATGGCTGGAGAGCCACTCTACCTCTACCTGGCCGTAACGGAGGAAGCGCTTGCAGCAGTGCTGGTACGAGAGGAAGGGAAGGCTCAGCAACCAATCTACTTTGTAAGCAGGGCGTTACAAGGAGCAAAGCTGAGGTACAGCAAATTGGAGAAACTGGCGCTGGCACTCCTAACCTCCTCCGAAGGCTGAGGCAATACTTCCAAAGCCACCGTGTTGTTGTAAGAACGGACCAAGCAATTCGCCAAATACTCCAAAAGCCCGATTTGGCAGGAAGGATGATGACTTGGGCCATCGAGCTCTCCCAATATGATTTACACTACGATCCCTGACATGCAATCAAGGCCCAGGCAATGGCAGATTTCCTAGTGGAGGTAACAGGCAATCCCCCAGAGGAAACGGGCACACGGTGGAGGCTCCATGTGGACGGGGCCTCCAACCAGACGTTCGGGGGCGCCGGGGTCATCTTAGAGAGCCCAGCCGGGGTAGTATACGAGCAATCGACCAAGTTCGAATTCCCCGTATCCAACAACCAAGCGGAATATGAAGCCCTCTTGGAAGGACTGACCCTAGCCCGGGAAGTCGGAGCGACAAGGCTGAAAGTGTGCAGCGACTCACAAGTCGTCACCTCGCAAGTGAACGGAAGCTATCAAGCAAGAGACCCGTTGCTGCAAAGGTATTTGGAAAAGGTTAGAGAATTGACCAGGCAATTCCAGGAAGTCACGGGCCAACACGTTCCAAAGGAGAGGAACACACGGGCGGACCTCCTATCTAAACTAGCAAGCACAAAACCGGGAACGGGCAACCGGTCCCTCATCCAGGGCATGGTAAAGGAGCCAACGGTTGCCCTCCATTTGACGGAATCAAGCCCCTCCTGGTTGGACCCCATCACAAACTTCCTGGAACATGGCAAACTACCTGATGATGAGAAGACAACTAAAACGTTGAGAAGGGAGGCAGCCAAATATGCAATCATACAAGGACAACTGTTCAGAAAGGGGCTCAGTCAACCCCTACTGAAGTGCTTGCACCCCGACCAGACGGACTACGTACTCAGAGAAGTCCACGAGGGATGCTGCGGTCACCATATCGGGGGCAAAGCCCTAGCGAGGAAGCTCATCCGAGCCGGGTATTACTGGCCATCAATGATGAAAGACTCTAGGGAATTTGTCAGAAAATGCGTCAAGTGTCAAGAAAACGCCAACTTCCACAAAGCGCCGGCTTCCGAGCTGAGCCTACTGATGTCTACACGACCTTTCGCTCAATGGGGAGTCGACCTCTTAGGGCCCTTCCCGGTCGGCCCAGGACAAGTTAAATATCTCATAATGGCCATCGACTACTACACCAAATGGATAAAGGCTGAACCACTAGCCAGCATATCCTCATCCAATTGCAGGAAGTTCATGTGGAGACAGGTGATAACCCGTTTCGGCATCCCGGAGGTCGTCATTTCGGACAATGGGACGCAATTCACTGACAAGAAGTTCACGGAAACAAAGTTTTCCTCAGTTGAACATCCCCAGACAAATGGACAAGTGGAGTCCGCAAACAAAGTCATCCTACTAGGCCTCAAGAAGCGCTTAGACAACAAGAAAGGCGCATGGGCCGACGAGCTCGCTTCGGTCCTCTGGTCCTACCTGACAACCGAGCAAAGCTCCACGGGGGAAACCCCCTTTTGCCTAACATACGGGGTCGACGCGGTGATACCTGTGGAAATTGGCAAACCGAGTCCACGACTACTTCTCGCAGGAGTAAATGAAGCAGTGGAAAAGGACATAGTGGACGAGACCAGAGAGATGGCCCACCTGTCAGAAACAGCACTGAAGCAAAGAATAGCTCTGCGCTACAACACTAAAGTCCTCAGGAGGGAATTTGAGGAAAGAGACCTCGTCCTGCGACGCAACGACGTCGGTTTACCGAACCCAAGAGAAGGAAAGCTGGCGGCAAACTGGGAGGGTCCCTACAGAATCAAAGAAGTGCTCGGCAAAGGCGCCTACAAGCTGGAGAAACTCGACGGCAAAGAAATCCCAAGAACATGGAATGCAGGTAACCTAAGGAGATTCTATTTGTAACTTGGGCACACCGACCAAGCGGCCTAATGAGCCAATAGATGCTTACTCTATTCACGTGTTCATTCTTAGCTATTTATCTTTATCAAGTACCTGCCACGTTCACGAATTTGTTTGGCTAACGACTAATTTTTACTTGTCTAAATTCTTTTATCTACTATTTCCCAATACATATTCCACATAATCACGTTCTTAAACGGCAATCCGGGGCTGATCACCCCGGGAGCCAGTCGGATCATAGCCATGACTAACGACTGCGATAACATGACCAAGATGGTCCCAACCGTTACCAACATAAACGGCAAAACGGACACAAACAATAAGTCCACACCAGAAAAACGGTAACAAAACATAAGGTGCTACTAAACAAACGGAATAAAAGCGATAATAAAAGGCCGACCAGGCGACCACTAAAAAGTAGCAAAGGTCTCAACAGTTATAACAAGTATCTTACAAAACCACACAAAAACACAAAGTTACAAGAGCTCATTTCCGAGGCATGTCAACAATCTTGCCGTCTTGGATCATCTTAAAGATCCCAATAGCCGACGTGTCGAAGTTAGGAGCCACGATCTTCACCTGGGCCTTCAAAGCCTCCTCAGTCATGAAGATCGCGTTCTTCCCTTGCTCCTTGGTCGCCTTGTGCTTCCTCTTAAGCTCTTCGACCTCGGCTTTAGCAGCTTTAGCCGACGAAATGGCCTGGTCGCACTCCTTCTCCAAGGCTGCCACCCGGCCTTGAGCGGCGCTCAGCTGGCTCTCTAGGGTCATCTCACGCTCGGCCAAACGGGACACGGCCTCATCTGAAGTCTTCAGTTTCTTCTCGGCAGACGCTGTTTTCTCCTCAGCAGTCTTAAGCTTCTTTCCCATCTCAGATAGCTGCCCTTGGAGGAGCTCGACTTGCACCTTGAAGTCATTGTTCGCCTTGCCAGAGGATTCAAGTTTTCTTCGAAGAGCCTGCATTCCCGACAACTCGAATTCGGCCTTCCGAGCTATCACGGCCCCACGGAGCAACGTCCGATACATCCACCTCGCCTGCCCCGCCAGGTCGGTTCCAAGGAAATGCTCCTCCGTACCAGGAATCAGCTGGGAGTCGATGAAATTCGCAGCATCAAAATTTCGTTCCATAACGGTGAGGGTTCCTTCCGGGCTGGCAGATGCCCTCCGCCTCTTAGGAGTATGAATAAGTTCCACATCATCATAGTCTTGGCGGGTAGAGGACGAGTGCCCAGCAACGGCCTCTTCGAGAATGGGGGAAGCCTGCGCCCCAGCCGGATCCTTTTCGGACATCGCGGTGTCCTGGGGAGAGGGCAGAGCCTGATCCTCCCTCTCCTCTGAAGGGCCCTTCGGCTTCCCGGCATCCTTTTCGTCAGCCTTCTCCTCATCGCTATCCTCCAAGAAGGTCTTGACCAAATTTTCGAGCCCGGTCACCGAAGCAGACATCTCCACTACAACAGAAAGACAAATACGTTAGTCGTGAAGTCGGGGAGAATAAATTAAACAACAAACAATGCAAAAACACAAGACAGAACAGCTCACAAATATAATTCCTGGCGGACTCCCGTTCGCCCATGAGGAGGTGGGGGTTCACGGGGTTCTTTCCAAAAAGAGCAAACAGCACATCGGCAATCCTCTTATTTACAGGGGACATTCCCTTGTAAGTCACCTTGATGAAAGAATTAGACCCCGCCCCGAAACTCCAATAAGTCGGGATGAGGCGTTCCCCCTCTAACGATAACCAAAAGGGATGACGACCTTTAACAGGACGGACTTTGAAGAATTTGTCCTTGAACCCATGATAAGAGTCCTCGAACAGGCCAAATATCCTCCGGCCTTGGGCAGACTGGAAAGACAGGAACCCTTTCCTCGCTTTCCCTTGTTTAGAGGGGTTGGTAAGGTTGAAGAAGAAGAGGAAGATATCCACTGACGCCGGCAGCTCGAGATATTCACAAACCATCTTGAAACAGCGGATAGAAGCCCAACTGTTTGGATGGAGTTCCGACGGTGACACGGATATCCGATTAAGAAGCGACATCTGAAAATCGGAAAATGGTAGGCGAACGCCGACCTGGGTGAACATGGCTTTGTAAAACCAAATCCAGTCGGCGACCCGGGGAGAACGAAAATTAATCTCATACAATCGCTCGTTAGGGGCAGGAACGAAGGTCTCGTAATTGGTCTCCTCATCTGTCCCCCCCGCACAGATACCCGGCTTGCCAGAACTCCGTCAACTCCTCCAGATCCATCTGGTTGGGCGAGTCCTTCACGTCTGAGGTCACCCAGGCGTAGGGGTCATAGTTTGCCAACTCCTCATCAATTACCATATATTTTCACATGTCAATATCGTACTCCAAAAACATGCTCATCAACAAGAGTTTCAACCTTTTCATCAAATAAACATATCAATCCATGTATCCATCTCAATCCAATTCATTCATCAAATATATCAACATGTCACAACCCACCAAGTTCATGCATAACAACACAATTTACATCATTCATCAACTACCTCATTATTTCAAAATCCTATCCTAAGGCCACTAGCCTACGTTTTCACACCACATTACATTTTAGATACAGAAAATCGAAACCATACCTTGGCCAATTCCTGTTCCACCCGGAACACCTCTAATATCAACCTTCCAAGGTTTCCAAACTCCACCAACAGATTTTTCCAACACAAAGGTCCTTTCCAAGCTTTCCAAAATCACCAATCAAGCTCCAATACACACATATATAATGCCTAAGCCATAATATCACATCAAAACACAATAACTCAATACCCAATACCTCAAATTCAACACTTTCACTAGGGTTTGGGATCTCTTACCTTGCCCAAGGATCAAGGAGGCAAGAACAAGCCTTCCCTTCAAGTTAATTTGATCCTACAACACAAGGAGCTCATAAATTTCAACATTTTTGTCCAATAAATTCAAAATCAAGGGCTGGGATTCGAAGAAGAAACTGTGGCTTACCTCAAGAATGTTTGTGTGGGTTTCGTAGAGTTCGACGCCGCAGTCGTGTGGCCGTAAACGGTGCGTCAATCGGAACTCTGGATCAAAAGTTGTGATCAATTAAAGTTGGAACAAGGGTTTATGTTTCCTCCCCCTTTCTAATTTCCAGTATGAGTGTGTTCTTGAGGGAGAGTGAGAGCTGAGCTCTCTCATTAAATGAGAGCTTGGCTGGGCCCTTGGGCCCAACTTGGGTCCGGTTGGCCCGGTTTGGCCCAATCTTGTGTCGATTTCTTTAAAATTAGTGTCGAAATTCTTGTCTTAAATTTCTCTATCACATTAAACCATAAAAACCTCATTTCTCATTTTCTAGAATATATTTTAATTCATGGGTTAGTTAGCCATTAATTAACCGGGTTTTACATTCTACCCACCTAATTGGGAATTTTGCCCACAAAATTCGATTTCAGTTACCTGAGAATAGGTGCGGGTAGTCTGCTCGCATCTCTGACTCAAGTTTCCAAGTGTGTTCCTCAACACCGGCTCGACTCCATGCAACTTTCACTAATGAAACCTCTTTTCCGCGCAACTTCTTAATACCCGTGTCATCAATCCTGACTGGAGTCACCGACAGAGTCAAATCCTCCTTTAATTGAACCGATTCAAGTTCTAATACATGGCTAGCATCAGGAGTATACTTCCGAAGCTGCGACATGTGAAATACGTCGTGCAGGTTCGAAAGGTGAGGCGGTAGAGCCATTCGATACGCCACTGGTTCAACCCCCTCAAGAATCTGAAACGGACCGATGTATCGGGAATTCAGTTTCTTTGTCTTAATCGCTCTACCTACTCCTGTTGTCGGAGTAACTTTAAGGAAAGTATGGTCCCCTTCCTCAAACTCTAAGGGCTTCCGCCTCTGTATAATTTGGAGAGAATACTAATGTTATAATTAAAAGTTAGAATCAAGATTCAATTGTTTAAAAAAAATTAATTTTGAGTTAATTTTATAACTATCAGTACATTTTTTTATGCTAATATCTAATTATATTTTTATAGACATAAAGAGAAAAATATTAACACCTAATTATTTCTATTTGTGCAACAGACTTAACACTTAATTAAATGTAAACATATACATGTTAAATTGTTTCAAATTTTAGGTAACGAATGTTAAAATTAATTATTAATAAAAATTAGACTTTTTCATATAAAAATAATAACTAAAAATCCTATTATTTGATTTTTTATCTATAGATACCTTGGTCTTTTTAGCCAGAGCTTTTTGTCAACCTACGACTTTTTTTTGTAAAAGTAGTTTGATTTTATAAATCTTTTGTGCCATATATAATCTATACTGTCAGAACAAAGTAAACTGTAATTTTAAAAAATGTATATTTCTGTAATATTATTACGGATAAAAATATTAGTATAAACTAAAAGATAAGTCTAATAGTATTATTAGTGTGAAATTATAAAACTTAAAATAAATAAAGGTAGTAGAATGATTTTCAGAATTTGAAATTATTAAAAATTTGAAAAAAAAATTAAAATTTTTAGAATTTTTTAAATTTGAAATTATTGGTAATTAACGTTATAGAATAAAATTTTCAATAAGTAATTTTAATGAAGAAATTTAAACAAAAGTACTATTATAAGAGTTTTTTTTATTTTTATTTTGGTACGATTTGAATTTTATTGGTATATTTTTATTTTTTTAATTAATTTAATTTTATTTAAATAATTTAAAATTTTTTAATTTAAAATTTAAATAAATATAATTTAAATTAATCATATAAATACAATAATACGAATATTTTTTTATTAAAATTAAATTAAATTATTAATTTAAATTTTAAAATTTATTCTATAACGTTAATTACCAATAATTTTAAATTTAAAAAATTTTAAATTCTAATTTTTTTTCAAATTTTTAATATTTTTAAATTTTGAAATTTATTCTACTATCTTTGTTTATTTCAAATTTTATAATTTCACACTAATAATACTATTAAGTTTATCTTTTAGTTTATATTCTTATCATATAATTTTACATTCTCAAAAAAATTCATACTTATTTTAGTCTACAATCCTAACATTACTAAAAGGCCCAACATATTATTCGCCTTCATTAACTTATAATTTAACACTTCTAATTTATCCACTTCCCAACAACTTCTGTTCCTTCTGAATTTCTGTTTGCGAGTGTCAACACCGCTGTTAGGCGTCAAGCCTCCAAGAATCCACGCATCTTTTGTATCTGCTGAAAAATTTATTGTTCAGCATCATAGCATAACCCTTTGGAAAATTCTGTAATACTAACAGCAAAAACATCATGTCATGCTATCCCTACGTGGCATGCTGAAAGATAGATGCGTGTATGGTAAACGTGTGCCATAGGTATGGTATTTATGTTCACACATCATGTCATGATATCCCTACGTGGCATGCTGAAAAGTGATGCGTGTATGGTAAACCGTAAACATGTGCCACAGGTATGATATTTATGTTCACACTGTCAAAAAATGTCAAATATCTAAATTTTTCATTTTTTGTTAGTGGTGTATATGGGTCGGGTTATTTTGGGTTTGGTTTAATTCAGATTCGACTCAAAATATAAATTGGGCCTAATTTTTAGATTCTAACTCAATCCTAAATTCGATGAAATCTACTCAACTTTGAGTCGAATAAAAATCGGATAAAAATTAAATCTTTAGCATGTAAAAATCACCTAATCTTCAATCATTAATCCACAATTCACATAATAAAATTCAATTAAAAAAATATAACAAGAATCAACTCTTCTCTAAAATTAAAGTATAACCATAATCAATACTAATATTATCTAATAACACTAAATATTTAAATTAATACAAATAACACAATATTATACATTAGTCTAAAATCTTATACATTTTAAACATAAAATATTAACTTATAATCTTATAATAACTAATAACACAAAATATTAAAATTTACAATATTTAAATTCCATATAAAAATAGCCATAATCTATCATTCATCATTTTTAGATGACTAATAATATTTAAATTCCATTCTTGCAGATTACGTGAAATCCCATTTTGCATATTAGTATTAAAAGTGTACAGATAAAAAATATACAAATAACATTTAAGAGATTACAAATGTTTGTTACTTATCCGTTCAATCTAATTTTCAAGCTAAAATTATTAACAACAAATTTATAATTACACAATAAATTTCATAGATTATAAAGTGTTCTAAAATATTTGATATAATTATTCATATTTATTTTACTTTTATTTATAGTTCTACATTTTTTATAACCTTATAAATTAATATAATTATTACTTTTAAATCTAGACTATATTCTTCATGGAACAAAAAATTAATTAAAAAAATAAAAACCTAAAAACTCAAGATGGTTAACCACGACGTTGACAGAAGCCGACGACCAGGACGACAAGCCATTATAAATTAGTGAATTAAATAATTATAGCAAAATTCAGAATCCAAAATTGAATTACATACAGGCATACAACAGCCATTACAAGTTTATAACAATTATAACAAAATTCAGAATCCAAAATTAAATTACATAAGCAATAGAAGAACTGAATTAACCAAATAAAGAATTCTGCCATATAATTAACCAAATAAAAAAATTAACTGAATTTAAATTAGTAGAAGAACTCTACATCAATTCATATAATTAACCAAATAAAAAACTCTGCATCAATTTATATATTTAATTAATAAAATAAAAAAATAATTGAAACTCACCACGACATAGAGGCAGAACAGATGCAAAACAGATACAGAGAAGGCGTCTAGGTCACAATAGCAGAACAGATGCCCATCGACGTTGACAGAGAAGTTTTCGATGACCAGACGAATAGACGATGCCGACCAGGAAGCTTCGGAGTTCAGACGACCAACCGACAACGCCGCTGACAACAGCTTCGATCCACGACGATGATTTCTTTCCGCCCGTTGGAGATCCTTCTGCCCGGTGATACCAGCTCTGAGCCGGCGTCGATTGTGGTTGACTAGTAAGGACGGTAGCCTTCGATGGACTTCGATGAAGATTGGAACTTGGAGGCAAAAATTAGGGTTCAGGTGTGGCTGTGTGGTGGCTGGTGAGTGTAATGGGGTGAGATCTTTGCAAGAGCATAAGGGGTTGGGGTCACCAGGTACTGGGTTGAGTGGGTTCGTTAAGTTTATTTTTTATTTTTATTTTTTTTTGCGTCAAAATGACACCGTTCGGGCCAATAGCAAAAAACCGATCCTTTTAGAAACTCGACCGATTTGGTCAGTTCACCGATTAACCAACGATTCGATTAGGGGTGACAATGGGTAAGATAGGGTTTGGAGCCAACCCTAACCCTACCCGCGGGTTGAGAATTTTATATAAACTCAACCCTACCCTACCCGTAGGTTGAGAATATCTCAACCCTAACCCTACCTGTTCTTAACCTGTGGGTACCAAACCCTACTCGCGGGTTACAAAAAAAATGCAATATTATTATATAACTTGATAATAATTTAAAATAGAACTGTCTTTTATGGGAAAAAAAAGTATTAAATTATCAATTAATAATCTTCTTTTAGTGGCTAAGAATTTTTTGCATTTAGTGAGAGATCTTTAGTTCAACATCCACTTGAAACATATTTTTATATAAGTATATAACATATACATATATAGGATGCGGGTTGGTCGGGTAGGATTGAAGCTCAACTCGCACCCTACCCGACCCGCACGAAACTCTACTCGCACCCTACCCTACCCGCTGCGGATCGGGTTGGCAACCCTACCATGACCAGGTGGAGTCGGGTTGGGTACCCGCGGGTAGGGTACATATTGCCACCCCTAGGTTCGACCAGTTTTTTACCAATTTTTCGCAAGTCGGTTCTATGATCAACCGGACCGATCAGATGACCAGTTTTCGATTAATCCGATTGAACCAGTCAGTCCGGTCCAATTTTCAGAACCTTGATTCTCACATTCTCATATAAGAATGTCATTTTTATATGATACATTCCCTATATATATATATATATATATATAACATTTTAAAAAAAATAAAGCAACAAAATAGAAAAAAGATGGAATTAGGAATGACCAATACATCTGTAAAATTAGGTAACCTTAGATATTACCCACGATAAAAGATTTAACAAGACCAAAAAGCATTTTTACGATATGAGACGAGATCTGCCTCTGCAAATAAAAGGGGACAAGAGTAGATGTACCTGTTCGATGGGGACCCATCAAATTTTTGCGAAGGGTGAAATTTCTAAGATATCTTCGTTTGTGTATACATTGTGTTTTAATATGATAAATTTAGCTTAATTGTATTGAATTATATTATAATTGTATTAATTTTTTTAAATGTTTTAAAGATTGATATCCACTTATAACTCTTTGGTTTGCTTAAGCAAGTATCAGGGTTCAAAATTCATCTTGTACATACAACAACTCATTGAATAATGACAAACTCTTAAATAAAGTTTCAATCTACGACGAATTAGTCATTAGTCTGTTGAATTGGAGAATACCATAAAAAATAATAAAAAATATGAATATCTACGGGTATCCACCTCTCCAATAAAAAAATAAATAAAAATCCATAACAAAAATGAGACAAGGACAAAAAATATTTTCCTAAATAGAGCTCAAGATGAAAATCTACCCATGATATCCATTTTCATCCCTAAATGAAATATAATTATAGAAGCAAAAAGATTGAATGATTTCAAGGAGCTTTTTTCGTTGGAGAAAAAATAATCTGGATCTTGAAGGACCAGGTTGTAAACTCAAATAATAAAAAATACATAGGTTAATTTACAAATAAAGTAGAGTAACAGTTGGGAGAAATTTGGAAAAAATTTAGAATTTCTTATTACAAGAAAACACCAAAATCCATTAACAGGTAGGGTCAAGTTGGGTTGCTTCGTTTGGAATCCATAGAAGGAGACAGCACTTTACGGGGAGATCGAGTGATTGAACGGCGCGAAAGCATAAATCGGAATCAATTTGATGTTCCCCGTAAAGAAGGCAATGTACTACATGGGACAACCAGGGATGCAGGTACGTTGTATCCATGACGTTGAGAATAATAAAAAATTAACGGTGCCCAAGAATTACAATGATAAATTTTACGATATCAAACAAAAATATATTTGTTTATTCTTGTGCACTGTTTATTATTCTATTTATCATTTTTAATACATATTTTATTATAATTTTTTATAACAATTTGTTCCTATTAAAAATGACAAATTAAATAAAAAATTAATTATAAATAATAATAAAAATATAACTAGTAAAAAGTTAGAACTTACAACAATAATAAAAATAAGATTACTAAAAATACTTAAAAAAATACTAAAATATATTATTTTATATGTTATTTTTAATTTAATAAATAAATATTAACTTTTATTATAAAAATAATACTTAAAAAGTTGTCAATTTTTATATGGTATTTTAATTTTATAAATAAATATTAATTTTTATTATAATAGTAAAAAATTATAACATACTACAATAGAGTACTATAAAAAATATTATATAAAAAATACTAAAAGAAGTATAAAAAAATTAAATATATTTAAAAAAATAACATTATAATTTAATATTATACTTTTTTAATAATTAACTAATTATCTATTTAAAAATAATTTTAACTAATATTAACCAAATAATATTCATTTTATCAAAATCAATTTTAGTATAAAATTGCTAAACATAGATCATATTGGCATAAACTCACTACCCAAAATCAATTCTACAAAAAAAACTTTCATTCAAATTCTTTGATAAACGTTAATCCAAACAAACACTAAATCACCTATGCAGGTGCTTTATTTACTAACAATATTAATAGCTTCTATTACAGCCTGAACCTCATTCTAATTTTTCTTCTCATACTCAATTACATCTCCAACCTTCTTGTTTGATTACACTAATTAATATTTGTTTACTTTAATAATGCTCTCTATTATTAATTTTTTGTAAAGCCATCTTTTTTAAATTTGGTGTAAATTCAAATTATAATAACTTAAAAAAAAGACTTACAAATATTTTATATATACCAAATTCCAAATTATTATAATTTTTAAAATTATTTGGAATTTATTAAAAAAATATATATAAAGTAGTGTTTGATATATCAATGTAGAAGATAAAGTTGTATAGGAGGATATAAGTTTTATTAAAATATAAAGTAGTGTTTGATTATTGAAATATGGAGTAATTTTTCGATGGACTGTGGAGAATAACTCAGACTGTTTATTGGGATATAAATTTGTATTATAGTATTTTTTAGGTGGGATGTAGGTGTAGCTTATGTTACAAAGTAAAAAATAAATAAATTCGTCTAAGAAAATCGATCATTAAATAATTGGTCTAATCAAACAAATTTAAATTGATCTGCAAATACATTAAACTTTGAATCAAAACTAATATTTTTAACGATTACTGTATAAATATCATCCCAATCCTTTGTTTGACGTTTTGTTTCATGATCTTTCAACGTTTTAAAAAATAAAAATATTTTCTCCGCAGAAAACATTCTCTGATTTCAATGATATATTATTTTAGAAAATTCTGTGATGTTGACCGCAAAAATAATCATGTCATGCTATCTCTGCGAACATATTGGAAGGTGGATGCTTATATGGCAAATGGCAAATGGCAAATGGCAAATATGTGCTGCAGACAGGACATTTATTCTCAAACTGTGACAGCTAACTAAATGTTTCATTTTTCGTTTTCTGTCCAATGAGGTTAATTACGAATATTCATATTGTTACGTAATCAATGGAACGTTGATTGGATAAACATATAAATAGGTTTTGTGAAAATAAAAATGATGTTAAATAATCTATTGTTAAATTTTGTGATTTTTTTTAAAATAAATTATAATTTCTAAAATTAATTTTTTAACTCTAAATATTAGGTATATTTTTTTTTGAATTTTTGGCAAATTTATTGCGTCTGTCAGTTAATCTCACTTCGAATTTTCGTAAATAATTGGCTGACTCAAATTTTTAAGCTTCGCAACGGATAATGATAATTATTATCATTAATTTTAAAGTATATAAGAGTACACGAAAATACACAAAAATAAGTCGTATTTTTTTTTGGAAGAAATAATGATTATTTTAATTTATAATAAAAAAATTCTTGTTAAATAATAAATATAGCTTATTCCCTGTATATTTCTGAAGACGATGACAATGGTTGCTATTGTCTGTGTATTCCTATGTACTCTTGGGCTATTTTTGTTTTTGAGAACAAGACACTGATAACAAGACACAAATAACAGAAACACAGAATTTTATATTTTTATATTTTATTTGGTGATAAACTAGAACAAATTATAAAAATCTAATTTATTCTCATTTTTTTCATTCAAAAAATTTGAGAAAAAATATAATAATAAAAATATAATTATAAAAAATTAAGAAAGATAAAATAAAAAATAAGTCGTGTCTCTTATTATCTTTTTTATTAGGATAGATACAAAATACACTAATTTAATATCTTTTGATATAATGTTTCTGTCTATATCTCAAACATAATTTTATATTTCTGTATCCTATGTGTTAATGTCATGTCTCACTAAACAAACATAACTTTGGAGATAATGATAATAGTTTAGAAAGGGAAAATTTGGATGAAGTTCGTTAGGAGTGCGACAAACTCCTCCTAAAAAACGCATTCTAGAAATCAAAATTAAAATAATTTGTTTCAAAAAATAATGTTTTTTTATTTATTTCAGAAAATCCTCTCTTTTTAATATTCTTTATATTTTAGGTAAAATTTCATTGTTGCAGATTAGGTGAATTCTCATTTTACAGCTTACACATAATTAGTATTAATAAATGTACAAAACAAGAAAATAAAAAATAGCATTTGAGCGATTATAAATATATGTTATCCGTTCAATCTAATTTTTAAGCTAAAATTGTTAAAAATAAATTTATAATTACATAATAAATTTTGTAAATTATAAATTATTCTAAAATATTTGATATGATTATTTATATTTATTTTAATTTTATTTATAAGAAAAAATTTAAGGGATTAGCAACTTTGTTAAATTCTGGTCGGCATGTAATCAGTAAAGAAAAGTGAGTCATTGGATGAAATTTCACACCTATTTCACACCATTAAAACCATTATTGATAGCTATAAATCACAAAATTGCTGCCCCTAGCATTTTTCTATTTATAATTCTATATTTTTTATAAATTTATAAAATTATTATTTTTAATATATATTTTTCCACAAATTTTGATACAAATAGTATTTAGTCCCCTCCACTACCCACCGAGTGGCGAGTGCCCGGCCAAAAGGCCTTTCAAGTTTCAACTCAATAGTCACACAATTGTACTCTCTCTCTTTCTCGCACCCACATTTCGTCGTAATTCCCCGATGCTCTTTCTTCCTCACTCACAGTGATTCAGGTGTATGTCACCTTCATACTCTTCTTTCCAATGATCAGAAAATTTTCCCTCTTTTTTTCGTTGAAGAAAAGCTCAAATAGTTTCTTAATTTTGATCATTTCCCCCTATGTTTGATCATTCAGGGTTTTTTATTTTGATCAATGGGTTCGACGGTGGATACACTCCCAGCTAAACGTCCCGCTCCAACTGGTATTCTTCATTTCCTTGTCAACCGTTTTTCTTTTTTCGTGTAATCTGCCTTGAATGTTGATTGCCAGGTATAGTCAAATGTATGTTTTGTTGTGTTTTCAGTTGCATTTTGTTTTTGATGTTCCTCTTTAGTTAACCGTTTTCTGTGGAATATTAAATTCCTCTGTTGAATTCGTGAGTATAGAACTTTTTTTTTGTTTTCTGTCAATTTATTTTGGATTTTTCCAATTTTTATGGATATATATTGTGAATTGTGAATTTGCTGTTGGTATATAGGGTTCTATAAGTCAGTTTATGCTTAATAGTTGCCTCGGTAGTGGTGAAAAGTGGAAACCTTCAAAGATAAGTACTTCTGATTCTGAGAATGAATTGAGGGCTACGTGTGTAGAAACTAGAAGTGAGGGTCAATAGTAGTTTTGGCTTCTTCACTGTCGTTGGTTGAGATTTCTCTGGTATGATGATGGGTGGATGCTTGTGCTTTGGATTGGGCTTTAAGTGGACAAGCTAGTCCACATTTTCTTTGTTGTTTGAAAAATGTAAACTGGTGAGTTTTCTAACATTAACACTTATAAATTTTTCGGTTTGGTTAGGTGCCGAATGGAATTTAATCAACAATGATCATTGGAGTTTAAGTCTTTTATCTCATGTGGGTTGCATTTGGAAGGGAGACTGGACTGAGAGACAAAGATTGAGAGACAGAGACTAAACTAAGTTTTTGTATTGTGTTTGGTGTAAAATGTACTGAATTGAGTTATGTTTTAGTATTATGTTTAGTTTAAGATAAATTTGGAGATTAAATGATAGATTTGGAATTTGAAAAGTTAAATGAGGGTATTTTTGAAAAGAAATGTTATTAAAGTTTTAGTATTCATCCCCAAAAGTTTCTGTCTCCTGTGTCTCCACTTTCTGGAGGTACTGAAGGGACTGAAATTTTGTGTCCTGGGACTGAAATTTTAGTTCTAGTTTCTTGCCACCAAACACAATACTGAGTCCCCGAGTCTCAGTCTCCGCCTCGATACCCTGATGTATATGCCCGTTTTGTCAGTTGGCATTGCATCATATTCAGTATATATCGCTTGGAAGAAAAAAATATTTATGTAGTTTACCCTTAGTATAGTTTTTCTAATCTCTCCCGTTAGTGATTTCATAATTTTCTGTGTTTATATGTATACTGCAAGCTGGTCAATTTTTATTTATTTATTTGAGAAAAAGAATAATGCATTAATGGGTGTTACTAGTGCATGAATTTTGACTTGATATATTCATTTTTGGAAACCAGAATATTCTTCTGAGGGACACAAAAGACTGAAATTGTCATCTGATGGCTCCCCATACTCAAATGTTGTGGATTACAGTGACCCATTTGCAATATCTGCTGTTCTGAACCGGCTTGACAGTGGGGAATTTGGAAGTGTCACGAAGGACATAGAGGCCCTCAGAGTGCAGAAAATGCAAATGTTGGGACCATACTTTGCAAAATATCCTTCCCTGATCAATCAATTATTGAAAGTGGCAACTAACCATACTGAAGAAACTGTCAAATTGGAATTTGAACCAGTTACTAGTGCACATCAGGGTGTGATAAAGTTGGAGGGTGGGCAAATTAAGAAGAATGTTCCTGCAGCCCCAACATCTATCGTAATTATTGATTCAGATGATGAGGATGATAATGATAAAAATTCTGATCCTCGATTTCATCAAGTAGTGTTACCTGCACCAGTAAGACCATCTCCTGCGCTGCAGATGAATGTAAGTGTTTCCTTTGCTTTTGTAATTCTTTGTATATTGCTACATTGAGAATTGAGATAATATGTATTGGCATGCTGGAGCTTTTAGTAGAAATGTGTTTGTACCCTGTTTACTTCAGTGCTGAGTTGATTGAAGTGGGTTTTCATTAGTTGTGCAACTGATAAAGTTGAAAAATGAAATACAAAAACAATGGGATATCTAGATTTGTAATTTTAAATTAGTAGTAGCTTGTACCATCCTATTTGTACCTGTGTTCTCCTTACTCCTACTAAGCACAACTTTAATGTTGAAATATGAATAGTTTGTTATGATATTTCCATTTATATTTCAGAATAGTTCAAACTCATTCATTTGGATTAATGGGTTAGGACTATGATAGCTTCCTTTATAAGATTCTGTGTATGCAGATTTACTTTGTAGCTGCTGTTATTTAGCAGATGCTGTTTTTCTAATATGCAAGTTATTTCAGTGACATCCATTGCCATTTTATGTGCAATAATGCTTGATAACAGGGTCATGCTTCCATTGAATTCGATGAGAAAAGTAAAGTTCCAAAAATTGAGAAAAGTCTGGATGGTCAAGATACGAGTCCCAGAGACAAAGGTATCTATGTTGGTATACAGGAGGAAGAAGATGAGGTTGAAGAGAAAGATGATGGCTTAGGTGATATTTGGAGGGAAATGTCAATGGCTATAGAATGTTCCAAGGTATGAATTATTGATTTTTTTTCTTCTTATCTTTTGTTTTTCAGAAATTGAAACTGTATTTGTCCAGTTAGTTTATGTTTAACTATTTGGGTACAATTTCCATGTTATCTCGCTTGTGGTGCTTTCCTACTACCTGTCTTAAGCTGGAGATATGGGGAATAAATTGATATTAAAAAATTATGGTCTAATTCTTTCTGAGTAAGGAAGTTGTTTCTTAGCACTTAGCATCATGACTTGTTAATGCACATACTGTAAGAAATTTTCTGAATGTTGTTATTAGCTAATAGAAATTATTTGGTTTTATTGTAGAGACAAGAAATGGATAGTGAATGTGATTTCTGTGTATTGAAACCTTATAATTAATGGAACATAACATTAATACTCTGGCACTTGATGCTCGGTGTTATACATGCTCTATTCATCATACACATATGCAAGTCTGCTATGGCATGTATATTTAGAGTATGCTGTTATTTTTACTCCAGAAATTTTTTTGTCTACATGGTAAAAGGTTGTTTGTGTTACGAAACCAAGATTGTTTCATGCACAGTTGTTAAGATGCAATCTTGCAAGATTGTTATTATTCTGGGATTGCCAAGGAAGATCATAAAATCATTGGAAACAAAGAAGCAACCTCGTTTCTCTATGTTTTTCATAAGAGAAGGGGCCACTTGGCCTCTTTCTCTCATCTTCCCCTAGTCCTTGTGCAACCACGTTCAACGTCAGCTGCTTCAAACTTGTGTTCTGTTCTGTGTTCTTTCATCACCTTAACGTCGATGAAGTCAAAGGATATGGTGACATCAATGATGTAGATGGAGACTGTGGAAGATGATAAATTTGATTATCATGGCCTTGATTTTCTATGTATTCATCATTCTAGTAATTTGGATCTCCTTCATTTGTTTTAATTATGTTTTAAGCTTATGTGTTGCAATGATGTAGGCGAGTTTTAAGTCGTGTATTTCCACTTGAACTTTTTATCATTTGAATGTAATTTTCAATTTAAAGTAGGATCTTTGATCTGTGTTACAATTACACAGTTTATGTGTTTCTTCCCTGGTTAATTTGTGGTCCTGCTTGCTATTTATTAGAGAATGATGCTACTCTATCATGTACATCAGATTACTTTTTGGTTCTAAATTATACTTATTATGGATGTCTTTTGGAGTTTCTTCAATACTAATTTTTTCTTGTAATATAGCAGCGTCTCTATCTTGCTATTTCACTAACTTGTTAATTGTATTTCTATTAGGATGCTTCTATGGATGTGCTCGATGAAGAAGAGGAAAAGGAGGAAGACTGTGATCATTCTTTTGTTTTAAAAGACGATCTTGGTTATGTTTGTCGTGTATGTGGGGTTATCGAAAGAAGAATTGAGACCATATTTGAGTTTCAGTACAAGGTTTGTCTATTTCTCTACCTGATTTATTTAATTATTTTTATACATATGGTCATAGACACTTGGTAAATTTATGAAATTGAGAATTTAGGCGTGGGACTTGAACTTAGATGCATAGATTGAATACTTGAGCAGTGCATGGCAACATGAAAAGTGAGACACCTAGGAACTCATTTTGTTATAGGGATTCTAGACAAAATATGCTGAATTTGGTGACTTTTTATGTTTGATTCTGATAGGGAACCAATATTAGGAGTATCCATGTATCTCAACTGCTAAGATAATATAGCAGCAGAGGGTAATTATTTTGTTTTAGGCAAGAATCAGGATTTGGTAAACTGAGAAGGACTGAACACTACATTTGCTCAGAGCAGTGTTATTTCATACTGTTTTGTTTTCTCTGGCTAACTATTGCCTTGATATTTAGCTCAGTAAATCAAACCATAGTGCAGTGGTTGTCGTGTGCTCTTTCTCTTCCCTATTTCTTTACTCTGTTGCTAGCTATTAGATTCACCTTAGTTTTGTTAGGCACCCTTTACCAAACCAACATCATTTAATAGGAGGTAGTCAACTTGTATCATGTGGCTTGCTCAACTGATTTGTAAAACATTACCTCATTCATAATACTAATGATATATGATGAGTTATACTTGGGGACAAGAAGAGTTAATTTGATTATTTTATGTTTGTTTTGATTTGATTGCAGGTTAAAAGGAGTACAAGGACTTATGCATCTGATTCATGGAGTTCCAAAGAGAAAGCTGCGATGCATGGGATCCACGTAGCTGAAGATGATCTTGTAGTGACTGATATTTCTGCACACCCGAGACATATGAAGCAAATGAAGCCACATCAAGTCGAGGGATTCAATTTTCTCGTGAGGAACCTCGCGGGTGATAATCCTGGGGGTTGCATCTTGGCTCATGCTCCTGGATCAGGGAAGACTTTCATGATAATTAGTTTCATGCAAAGTTTTCTGGGCAAATATCCCAATGGTAGACCGCTAGTGGTGCTTCCCAAGGGAATACTATCAATTTGGAAAAAAGAATTCCAGAGATGGCAAGTTGAGGATATACCACTTCTGGATTTTTACAGTGTGAAGGCTGACAATAGATCTCAGCAACTGGAAGTTTTGAAAAAATGGAAGGACCAGAAGAGTATCCTTTTCTTAGGATACAAACAGTTCTCCACAGTTGTATGCGATGATTCCACCAGCAGAGCATCAGTAGACTGCCAGGAGATATTGCTTAAGGTTCCTTCTATTCTCATTTTAGATGAAGGGCACACTCCAAGGAATGAGAATACTGATATCATGCAGTCCCTTTCCAAAGTTCGAACACCTCGAAAAGTTGTACTGTCAGGAACTTTATATCAGAATCATGTGCAGGAGGTGTTTAACATCTTAGATCTGGTGCGGCCGCCAAAATTTTTGAAGATGGAAACTTCTAAGCCTATTGTCAAGCGCATTTATAGCAGAGTGCATGTACCTGGTGTTCGAAACTTCTGTGATTTAGTCGAACATACTTTGCAGAAGGATACTGATTTCAGAAGAAAGGTGGCCGTCATTCAAGATTTGCGTGAGATGACAAGCAAGGTGCTTCACTACTATAAAGGAGATTTTCTGGACGAGCTTCCTGGTATGGTTGATTTCACAGTGGTGCTCAACCTTACCTCTAGACAGAAGCATGAAGTTGAGAAATTGAAGAGGCTTTCCAGGAAGTTCAAAATATCTTCTGTTGGCAGTGCTACCTATCTTCATCCTAAGTTGAAACCTGTTGCTGAAAAATGTGGTGAGAACTCCATATCTGATAACATCATCGATGAGTTGATTGATAAATTAGATGTGAAAGATGGGGTGAAGTCAAAATTCTTTCGCAACATGCTCAACTTGTGCGAGTCTGCTGGGGAGAAGCTTCTGGTTTTCAGTCAATATCTCCTACCTCTGAAATATTTGGAAAGGTTAGCAGTAAAATGGAATGGATGGAGCCTTGGCAAAGAAATTTTTGTCATCTCAGGAGAATCAAGCCCTGAACAACGTGAGTGGTCAATGGAAAAGTTCAACAGCTCGTCTGATGCCAAAGTCTTCTTTGGCTCAATCAAGGCATGTGGGGAGGGCATATCACTGGTTGGGGCATCCCGCGTAATCATTATGGATGTTCATCTCAATCCATCAGTTACTCGCCAAGCTATTGGCCGTGCATTCCGACCAGGTCAGACAAAGAAAGTCTTTGTATATCGGTTGTTGGCAGCAGATTCTCCAGAAGAGGAAGATCACGCTACTTGTTTCAAGAAGGAGTTGATTTCAAAGATGTGGTTTGAATGGAATGAGTATTGTGGTGATAGCGCTTTCGAAGTGGAGAGCGTCCCTGTGAAAGAATGTGGTGATTTCTTCCTCGAAAGTAATTCATTAGCTGAAGATGTTAAAGCTCTATATAGAAGGTTAGTACTCAATCTTGCTTGATTATTGCATCATATATTTATGCAGTTTCTTTTTCTCTAACTTCATGTTGTTTATGTGTATCAGGTAGGTTTTAAGGCAGGTTTATGTGTAAGAAGTCTTCTTCTCTGCTCCACTGTTGGTGCACATTCTTGTTTACATCAGTTCATCATATAGGACACAGGTTTTTTCTCTAATATTTGTCTTGTTTGTGTATGGCAGGTAGATTCTTGCATGCAGATAGGTTTTGAACAGGGAGAATCCTTCATGTTCTCTCTGGTTCTGGGAGTAGGTTTATGACGGTCTTGATCAGAAAAAATGGTAAAATCACCGAATGAAATAGTTTTTACTCTTTAGCTACAATTATGTGATTTTGAACCCCACTTTGAGCTGGGAGTTCCGTGCTCTTGATTTAATATCTGAGCTTGTTAATATGAGTTTTTTTTAGCATCTGTTGATTATTTGTTTTTGTTTTGAGATTGTACATGTCTATTTTTGTTTTGTTATGATTATATGCTTTTTCTCAAGTTCTTGATGATCTCTGTGTCTTAAACCAGTTAAAATAAAAGAAAAATCAGGTGAGATGCTGTAGTTTTAAAATTAGCATAATAAGACTTATGTGTTATAATTTTGTCACTTGGTCCTTGTTCAATTTGTCAACCAAGCATGTATTGTAAGTTCTGGTTATACACCAAAAAGCACAAATCGATGATCCCTAACGAGATTAAGGACAAGATTGAGGATGGAAAGAGGATGTAATAAGAATGGCGCTTCTTATCTTAAACTATTATAATATGAATTAAAGTCGGTTACGGTTTTGCAAATTTAAAGTAAGTTGTATTGTTTTAAAGAATAAAACAGTTGCCTCGTAATTTATTCTTAATTTAGGTGTACATTATGATCGATGGGAATGAAAACAAGTTGCAATTGCAAATTTCTTTTTGAAATGTATGGGGATGGACACTCTACACCTACTCACATTTTTCTTTTTCCATCGTTCATCACTTATTTTATTTTTTTGTTATTTCTTTTCATGACTTACGAAAATAACCAAAATTTTTACGCAAACAAGATAAACCTATTTGCACAAATATAAAATAAGAAAAATTGAAACATGAAAAATAAGAACAAAAAAGAACGAAAGAGGAAAAGGGACAAAAAAGTAAAAAAAAAAAGAAAGAAAAATAATGAGAAAAATGAACTCAGTGCATGCAAAAATAAGGAGGGCAGAAAGCTATTAGAATGAGCGTTTGGGGGGAGTTATTTGATACTAGAATGAAAATGAAGATTTGTTAAGTTTCTACATGAATAGAGATTTGCTTTTATTCTTTGGACACTTGTTATAATTTTATGACATAAAATACAAAATAATCTTTTATTTTATTTATATAAAAATTTAAAATTAGAATTATAGTTATTATTGGTTTTGTTATTGTGAGATCTAGATAATATTATTATTATAAAAGTGTGATAAATAATACATGAATAATTTTATAAAAAATACTATTTGTCCTTTAAAATTTAGTCTTTAGTCAATTTTTTAATTTAAATAATATTATATAATTATTTTTTAAATTAAAACACATTTCTATTTTCCAGGTAAACACATTATTAATTAAATTTAGTGTAGGTCTTATCAACTAAAATTTTTCTAACTTTCTCTCAATAAAATATAAATTACTTTTTATTTTATTTTTTTATTTTTTCTCTCTCCTACAGTAACGCATTATCAGTTTATCACCGTTGACCGTTAGGCATCCAAGGTTCTTTTTCTCCTCAAGTCTCAAATATTGTTTCAAGTACATTCATTCACTTTGATTTTTTTTCTTTATTATTGTTGTTGTTGTTGTTGTTGTTGTTGTTGTTGTTGTTGTTGTTGTTAGAATATAATTAGGATCAATTAGAATCAATTAGCATTATTTAGTATATCTGAATATTTATTATAAGAGATTACGTCTTTTTTCTTTCTTGGATTAATCTCTCTCTCAGTCCAGAAATTGCTAAGAGCGTGATATGGATCACTTCTGCTTCAGATTTGTGGAACGGTCTGAAAATTCGCTACTTGCATGGAGATGTGTTCAGAGTTGGTGAGTTGAAGGAGGAGTTCTATGCTATTTGTCAAGGTGATTCCACTGTCACTACTTATTTCACTAAATTGAAATCTATTTGGGAGGAATTAGAAAATTTTCGTACAATTCCTAACTGTTTGGCTTGTGTTAATAGTTGCAATTGTGGACTGAAAATTGTTAGAGATTATGCATCTGAGGAGTGTGTTGTTAAATTTTTGAGAGGCTTAAACGAGCAATATTCCACTGTCAAGTCTCAGATCATGCTTTTAAAGCCTTTGCCTGATGTCAATACTGTCCTGGCCATGCTAACACAGCAAGAACGCCAGCTCCATTCGAATTTCATGGATACTAAAATAGTTGCAAACTCCATGGAAGTGCAACACTCTTCGAGCAACAACCTTACCTCAAGAGGCAGAGGACGAGGCAGAAATTCAGGACGAGGTACACAAGCTTCTAAAGGCTATGGCAGAGGGTATACTTCCAAGCTGTGCACTTATTGCAACCGAATTGGTCATTTGGTTGATAATTGTTATAAGAAGAATGATTTTCCTGCACACTTGAAGCAGAAATCTGCAAATCATATCAGCACTGAAAGGGCAATTGAGGATTCCAGTGCTGAGCTAATTGATTCTGGTCAAGATGATAAGAGTAATGAGACAGTGCTTGTCTTGACTCCTGATCAGAAGGAAACATTAATAGCTCTGCTCCAGCAACTACTCATGACAGCTCCAACTAGTGT
Organism: Arachis hypogaea; assembly: GCF_003086295.3. Classification (NCBI taxonomy): domain Eukaryota; kingdom Viridiplantae; phylum Streptophyta; class Magnoliopsida; order Fabales; family Fabaceae; genus Arachis; species Arachis hypogaea. Next base: position 124,340,817 of record NC_092053.1, on the reverse strand, counting down.
GAACCACATTACTTCTTCAGCCACCCTCACTCAACCAAAAGGTAAACATATTTTGAGTGCATGTTTTCATAAAACCTCTTGGATAATTGACAGTGGTGCCATTGATCATGCTTGCTATATCCAAGAATTTTTGAAAACCTTCTTTCATATAAAACTAGTTTAAATCAATCTACCTTATGGTTCCAAAACTACAACAAATATTTGTGGTACAGTGCAATTTTCAGACACTTTGATCCTTGCCAATGTTTTATTCACCCCTCACTTTAAATATAATTTAATTTCTGTTTCAAAGCTCACTAAAACATTGCATTGTGAAGTCAGATTCACTGATTATTCTTGTGAGATACAGGAACTTCCCTCCTTGAAGATGATTGGGCAAGCTGAAGTGGTTGGAGATCTCTATGTGATGAATGCAGAACCAGTAACATTACCTTCACCAAAATTCTATACAGCAAGATATAGGAGCTCTTTGGCATGCTAGATTAGGCCATTTACCATATAGCAGAATGATAACCATGAAAAATAGTTTTTCCTTCATTAAATGCATTTCTCAGTCACATGTTTGTGACTCATGTCATTATGCCAAACAAAAAAGGTTGCCCTTCTCTATAAGCAATACACATTCTGTTAATGATTTTGATTTGTTACATATTGATATTTGGGGGCCAATTTCTGTTCTGTCCATTTCAGGTCATAAGTATTTTTTAACTGTTGTTAAAGACAGAACCAGATTCACATGGCTTTATTGCATGAAGTTAAAATCAGAAGCGAGAAAATTAGTTCAAGATTTTGTTCAACTTGTACAAACACAATTTAACAAAATTGTCAAGCAAATTAGAACTGATAATGGTTTGGAATTCAAAATGGAATCATTTTATAGTTCAAAAGGCATTGAGCATCAAACCTCTTGTGTTGAAACTCCACAACAAAATGGTGTTGTGGAGCGCAAACATCAACACATCCTCACTGTTGCTAGAGCGCTTTTGTTTCATTCATTTGTCCCAAAATGTTTTTGGCACTATGCTGTACAACATTCAATTCATTTGATAAATCGATTGCCTAATGCCTTCTTAAAAAATATGACTCCTTATGAAGCTCTATTTCATTCTAAACCAGATTTAAGTGAACTTAAGGTGTTTGGTTGCCTTGTATTTGCTTCCACTCTCACTGTTGGAAGACGAAAGTTGGATCCAAGGTCCAGAAAATGCGTTTTTCTAGGCTAAAAACTAGCACTAGAGGTTCAATTTTGCTTGACATAGAAACTAAAGAAATCTTTATGTCTCGGAACACTGAATTTTTTGAACAACATTTTCCTTTCAAAACTGTTTCAAGTAATTCACACTCCACTGCACAACAATCATTCACACCTGCAAATTCGGATCCCTTCTTGGATTTGTATCCTATTTCTGCATTTCATCCTAACATTCATGACACTCCATCTTTAGCAACTAATCACGCAGCACCTGACATTATTCCTCATACTGCATTATCTACTGCATCTTTGCATGACACTCATACCTCCAATACAACTCCTAATCAAGTTACTCAATCTGCCACCATTAATTCACCACCTTCCATTCCTGTTTTAAGACGGTCTGAAAGGGAACGCAGACAACCATCTTATCTTCAGGACTATCACTGCTTCAACTATCATTTACATAGAGATCCCATCCAAACTGTCCAATTATCTTCAAATTGTAAGTATCCCTTGTCTCACCATTTGTCATATGCATCTTTCTCTCCAAAGCACCTGGCCTTCACTCTTGCCATCATTAACAACCCTGACCCTAAACACTACTCTGAGGCTGTCATGCATAATTGTTGGAGAAAAGCTATTGATGCAGAACTTGCTGCTCTTGAGCAAAACAAAACCTGGACCGTTACCTCCTTACCACCTGGCAAGAATGCAGTTGGTTGTAAGTGGATCTTTTGCACTAAATTCAACCCGGACGGAACTGTTGAATGGCACAAGGCTCGACTAGTTGCTCAAGGTTTTACCCAAATTCCAGGGTTGATTATATTGACACTTTTAGCCCAGTGGTCAAAATGAGCACTGTTCGAGTCTTTCTGGCCATTGCTGCAGCAAAGGACTAGCATATTCATCAACTTGATGTTAACAACGCCTTTCTTCATGGCGACCTTCATGAAGATGTATACATGAAGCTTCTGAAAGGGTTGAAATGTTCTGATCCCAAGCTGGTTTGCAAGCTAGACAGGTCTCTTTACGGTTTAAAGCAAGCGAGTCGTCAATGGAATCTCAAGCTCTCTGCTGCGTTAACTGAATTGGGGTTCAATCAATCTGAAAGTGATCACTCTTTGTTCACTAAATCTAATACACATGGGTTCACAGCAATTTTGGTGTATGTAGATGATCTTGTTCTAGCTGGTGATAATTTGAATGAAATTCAACATGTCAAGCACTTTCTGGATAGCAAGATCCAAATTAAAGATCTTGGCATTCTTAAGTTTTTTATTGGAATGGAGGTAGCTCGGAGCAAAGTTGGAATTTCTCTTTACCAAAGAAAATATGCTTTGGATTTGATCAATGATTGTGGCTTGCTTGGAGCCAAGCACGATTCTCGTAGTACCTATAAATACCCTTTTATATTGTATCATTTCAGACAACTTAAACAAACAACTTGAATATACTCAATAATACACAAATTCTTTCTCCAATTTAGTCTCTTGTTTCTAACATGATATCAGAGCCATAGTATCCTCCTTGAAGAAGATATGTTATTTTTCTTTTGGTGAAATCACCGTATTTTTTACACTTTTCTTCTATTCTATTTTTCTTGTCTTTTGTCACTTCTTTGATGCTTTTTCACCTCACCGACTAGCCTATTCTCTCCTTCTTGTGTCCTTTCGAGTCGAATGATCAAACGCCAATGTCATCTGTTATTTTCCTATTCTCATGAAGAAATCATATAGTTTTTTCTCTCTTTCGGCAGTTCTGTCTGTATTCTCTCGTGGCAGTTCTGTCTGCGTTCTCTCGTGGTAGTTCCGTTTATGTTCTCTCGTGGCAGTTTCGTCTATGTTTTCTCGTGGCAGTTCCGTCTGCGTTTCTTTCCGGCAGTTTCATCTGCACTTCCTTAAGACAAGCGGCAGTTCCGTCTGCGCTTCCTTCAGACTAGCGGCAATTCCGTCTCGCTTCCTTCAGACAAGCGGCAGTTTCGTCTGCGCTTCCTTCAGACAAGCGGCAATTTCGTCTGCGCTTCCTTCCGTCAGTTCCGTCTGCGCTTCCTTTAGACAAGCGGTAGTTCCGTCTATGCTTCCTTCCGGTAGTTCCGTCTGCACCCGTTTTAGAGAGTTTATGCATTTTTTTTCTTTTTTCTCTTTATTTCGTTGTTTTAAATAAATTTCAAACTCAAGTTGTCACTTGAGTTTGAGGGAGGATGTTAGAATATAATTAGGATTAATTAGGATCAATTAGCATTATTTAGTATATCTGAATATTTATTATAGGAGATTACGTCTTTATTATTACGATTCTCTTAGTACCTATAAATACCCTTTTATATTGTATTATTTCAGACAACTTGAACAAACAACTTGAATATACTCAATAATACACAAATTCTTTCTCCAATTTAGTCTCTTGTTTCTAACAATTATTATTTTCATTTATTAATTTATATTAATAGATTAAATTCAATGAATCCATAGAAATAACAACCTGATTTTATGCACAGTTAAGGTGAAAGAGAATATATATAACACATCTAAAATTATTTAAATATACATGAAAATATTTTTTTTCACACATCTAAAATCATATAAATAAAATTTAAAAATAAATTTGAATTTTTTTCATACATTACTCAATAAAAACACGTCTAACATATTTTATTTTATTATTAGTTGAATTCTTTATTACTTATTAGAACACTAACATTTATTCATTATAATTTTTTTTATTTTTTGATTGTTTGGTATTTTAACTAATTTTACAAACTAATTAATTGCGTACAAATATAACACATCTAGAATAATATAGTCGCACACAAAATACTTTTTGAACACATCCAAAAATCAACTAAATAAAATTTATGATTTAAGAATGAAATGTCATATCTCATTTTATTATTAGTTGACATTTTTCATTGTTTAGTTGAACATGAACATTTATTCATTTCAATTTATTTAAATTTTTGATTGTTTGGTATTTTAATATCTTATTTATTAACACATTTAAAATTAAATAAACAATATAAACACATCTAAAATTAGATATTTACACATTCAACTTGCATTAACATTACAAACTCCGAATCAAATAGAGGCGTGAAAAAAATAATCAGCACTAGCACATCCATGAACTTAAAGAAAGAAAACCATAAACACATAAAAAATTAAATGAACAATATAAATACATCCAAAATTAAATAAAAAACAAAATCATAAACACATCTAAAATTAAATGATCAACATAAACACATTTAAAATTAGGTATTTGTACATTGAAAATACATTAACATTACAAACTAAATCCTCTTTGTTACTTGCACCAACCTTCATCAAAGTTTCAATCTCTATGCCCTCAGCTTGTTCAAGTTCATGCCTTTAAATCCTGTTCAGAATTTTTCTAAAAAAAAAAAAAGAGAGAGAGAGATCTAAACATTCTAAGAATACTCACATTCCATTCAAATTCACATGTGAACTTAAAAGGTGAATGAGATTTGGATATTTTTCATCTTTGGTATATATATAAAAGAGTGAGTCTTTTAATACAGAACAAAAAGGATATCTCGGGATCTCTTCAAACAATTGAATTTCATTAGTTTTCACAAAGAAAAAAAATTTTATATAAAATACTAGAGAAGGAAGGCGGCGCAGATGACGAAGCGGCGATGAGGAGGAAGGTGGCGTAGAGGACGAAGTGGCAACGAGGAGGAGCACGGCGACAAGGATGGGCGCGGTGCGGAAGAGGAAGCACGTCGAGGATGAAGGCAGCGCGGATGGCGAAGTGACAATGAAGAGGGAGGTCGTGTGGAGGAGGATGCGGCAATGAGGAGGAAGGCGGCGTGGAGGAGGAAGCTGCAACAGGGAGGAGCGCGACGACGAATGAGAAGTGTATGTGAGGTGCAGTTCTGGATATTACGGGTTTAGCTTGTTGAAATCTGATTTTTTTTTTAGGGTTTTATTTGAGATGTGTTAGGAATTAAAAGGTTTAAAATTGATACGAAAATTTTAAAATTGAAATTTTGAATTTTAGTTTTACTTAAATTAATTTTTGGATGTGTATTTAAATTTTAAAAAATATTAAATCCATTTGGATGTGTTTGTTTTAATTTTTTTTAAATTAATGTAATAAAAGACTAAATAAAAAAATACTTTAAAGAATATCTAGTTGAACTGTAATCTTATATATTTGAAAAAAATTGACCTTGAAATGATATACATGAATTTTTATATTGTATTTTAACTTTATGTTAAGTTTTTTAATAAATAAATTATGATATTTATCTTTTACGTTATATTATATTGGATTATGTTCTATTATTTTTATTTTTTTGAAATTTAATTTTTTAAATTAATATCAACATATACCCACAAGGATTCACTTCTGTGAAAACCAGTAAATTGAAATTTGTGACGAAAATGAAAAAAGGATAATAGACAATTTTTCTTAATGAGAATAGAGTGAAGCATGAGCATGCATTTTTACAAAACTTTTTTGCCATTCTTATTAATAATATGAATGACATTTTTATAAAAAGGTAATCCTATGGTGCTTAAAGTGAATATCTTCAACACATACTGAACTGTCGTGACAAAACCCAGTAGCGGACATGTGTACATGAGTTTTCGTGACTTTTGGCTCCATGTGACTGCAACTTAATCAGAGTCGAAACCTACTGTTTTAGAGTAGTTGTTTGGCAGTGGGATAATGAATCCGTTTTATTTAGATGATAAAGGATGGTGGTGATTGCTATCCTGAACTATTATAATATGAATTAAAATTGGTTACGGTTTTGCATCTAATCTTCATTCATGATCCCACTACTTATCATACTGACACAGCTTTCATGTGACTTTGATACTTACCCGTAAATAAAGGACAAATATACATCCTATACTCTCGACAATGCAAGATCAACAGGTGTAGGTGTTTTTTCCCGCATACTATCATTAAATTTATTTCCACTTCTCTAATTAACAAATCATAATGACCAACATGAAATTTATGTATCTTCGAATACTGACAATTACTACTTTTCATTCGTGATCTCGCTACTGATCTTACTAATACAACTCTTATGCGGCTTTGATACTCACACGTAAACAAAGGACATACATACATTCTATTCTCCCGACAATGCAAGATCAACAGGTGTGGGTGGTTTTCATCACAAACTACTATTAAATTTATTTTCACCCCTATAATTAACAAACCATAATGATCAACTTTAAATCCATTAATGTTCATTGGTTGTTAAGAACTACTCTTCATTCACGACCTACTATTGATCATACTGATACGGCTCTTATGCTGCTCTGATACTCACACTTAAACAAATGACACTTATATATTCCAATCTCCCGACAACGCAACATCAACTGGTGTAGGTGATTTTTACTGCAAACTATAATTAAATTTATTTTCACCCTTCTAATTAACAAATCATAATGACCAACTTTAAATCCATTTATCTTCTTCGGTTACTGACAACTACCCTTCATTCATGACTTTTACTATTAATCACCCTAACATAGCTCTCATGTGGTTCTGATACCCACACGCAAACAAAAAACACATATATATTCCATACTACCAACCATGCAACGTGAACAGGTTTGGTGGTTTTCAACGCAAACTATTATTAAATTTATTTCCGCCTCTCTAAATAACAAATCATAATGACCAACCTTAAAACCATTTATTTTTTTCGGTTAGTGACAACTACTCTTCATTCATGACCCTACTACTGATCACACTGATACAGCTCTCATACGGCTCTGATACCCATACGTAAACAAAGGACACACATACATTCTGTACTACCAATCATGCAACATGAACATGTTTGGTGATTTTCAACGCAAATTATTATTAAATATGTTTTCACCCTATAATTAACAAATCATAATGACCAACTTTAAATATATTTATCTTCTTTGGTTGTTGACAACTATTCTTCATTCGTAGCCCCACTACTGATTATACAGATACAATTTCCATGCGGCTCTAACATTCACATGTAAACAAATGACATGCATATGTTCCATACTTGTTAAAATGAAATATAAATAGGTGTGGATGGTTTTCACCGCAAACTATTATTAAATTTATTTTTTCCTCTAATTAACAAATCATAATTGCGAGAAGGAGGGATAAATACACAGTTTGCCAGTGCGGAAAACAACTACAACCAGTGTGCATGCCCTACACATATTTCCATGAAACACTTCTCGCAACTGACGGAAAACTTGGTTATAGGAGAAGCAGGGTCCCAGCTGACCCAGTGATGCATCGTGAAGCTTACGTGATGCTAGTGCCAAGTGCTCTTCCCTGGCCCTTACGACGCGTGTCGCTGCCGTAACTTCTCACTTCCTGCATGATGCCAACGTCAGTTTTTTGTTTCTTGTGAGAAACCTTGGTCTACCATCTTGTGTTCATCACCAGTTAGGGCCACCGAGTTGAATATCACCAAAATCGAGCCAATATATAAAATAATTTCTCGTATGACCACCGCAAAAAAATTCATTTATAACGGTTTATCTTTTTTGTATTAATTTAAACAATTTAAAATGAGTTTTATTTTTTAAATAGTTTATTTAATTTTCTTTTGTTATGAGTGATTTCTCAGATTTTTTCTTGAAGACTCTTTACTCTTTAGATTCTGCCGCTTAACATCTCTAGTTTCTTTTTCTCTAACTTCATGTTGTTTATGTGTATCAAGTGTGTTTTAAGTCAGGTTTTTATGTAAAAGGTCTTCTTTCTCTGCTCTTTTGATAGTGCACATTCTTGTTTACATCGGTTCATTATATAGGACACTGAGGTTTCTTCTCTAACTTTGGCTTGTTTGTCTATGACATGTAGATTCTTGCATGCAAATAGGTTTTGAATAGGAGAATCCTTTTTGTTCTCTCTCATTTTGTGAGTAGATTTATGACAGTCTTATATAAAAAAATTGTGAAATTACTGAATGAAAATTTTTTTACTCATTAACTACAGTTACATGTGATTTTAAACCCCACTTTGAGCTGGGAATTCCATATTATTGATTTAATATCTGAGCTTGTTAATATGAGTTTTTCTAGAATATGTTGATTATTTGTTTTTGTTTTGATGAGCGGATATTTTATACCCTTTTTGGCACTATTTTTATATAGTTTTTAGTATGTTTTAGTTAGTTTTTATTATATTTTTATTAGTTTTTATTCAAAAATCACATTTCTGGACTTTACTATGAGTTTTTGTGTTTTCTGTGATTTCAGGTAATTTTTGGCTGAAATTGAGGGACCTGAGCAAAAATCTGATTCAGAGGCTGAAAAAGGACTGCAGATGCTGTTGGATTCTGACCCTGCTGCATTCGAAATGGATTTTATCAAGCTACAGAAGCCCAATTGGCGTGCTCTTAATTGCGTTAGAAAGTAGACATTCTGGGCTTTCCAGCAATATATAATAGTTCATACTTTGTCCGAGATTTGATGGCCCAAACTGGCATTTAATGTCAGCCTAAAAATTCTGGCGTAAAACGCCCAAACTGGCACCAGAATTGGAGTTAAACGCCCAAACTGGCACCAAAGCTGGCGTTTAACTCCAGAAACAGCCTATGCACGAAAAATATCCAAAGCTCAGCCCAAGCACACACCAAGTGGGCCCCAAAAGTGAATTTCTGCACTATCTGCACTTAGTTACTCATTTTCTGTAAACCTAGGTTACTAGTCTAGTATAAAAACTACTTTTAGAGATTCATTTGACACCTTATGACATTTTTTTACACTTCATATTGTATTTCTGACGGCATGAGTCTCTAAACCTCATAGGTGGGGGTGAGGAGCTCTGCTGTGTTTCAATGGATTAATGCGATTATTACTGTTTTCTATTCAATCACGCTTGATTCTATTCTAAGATATTCACTCGTACTTCAATCGGAGAAGATGATGATCCGTTACACTCATCATCATTCTCACATCTATGAATGCGTGCCTGACAACCACTCCTGTTCTATCTGAGCTCAACGTAGTCATTGGGCGACAGCTTGAGTGCGTATCTCTTGGGTCTCTAATCCACGGACCGAGTCCTTGGGATCAGAATCTTCGTGGTAAAGGCTAGAACCAGTTGGCAGCATTCCTGGGATCCGGAAGGTCTAAACCTTATTTGTGGTATTCTAAGTAGGATATGGGAAGGAATGACTGTGACGAGCTTCAAACTTGCGAATATTGGGCGCAGTGACAGTGTGCAAAAGGACAATGGTCCTATTCCGATGCTAGCGGGAACCGACAGATGATTAGCCGCGTGCGGTGAAAGCGCATATGGATTTGTTTTCATCCGAGAGGATCATACAGACTGCCATTGAAGGAAGCCATGCGTGTTTGGAGAAGAAGACAGTAGAAAAGCAGAGATTCAGACGACAGAGCATCTCCGGAACCTCAACCTGTTCCTCATTACTGAATCACAAGTACCTTTTAATTCATGTTATTTACTTTTCATAACAAAATCATTTTTATCATTAATTTCCTAACTAAGATTTACAAAATAACCATAGCTTGCTTCAAGCCGGCAATCTCCGTGGGATCGACCCTTACTCACGTAAGGTATTACTTGGACGACCCAGTGCACTTGCTGGTTAGTTGCACGAGTTGTGAAAAGTGTGATTTACAATTTCGTGCACCAAGTTTTTGGAGCCGTTGCCGGGGATTGTTCGAGTTTAGACAACTGACAGTTTATTTTGTTGCTTAGATTAGGAAAAATTTGTCTTTTTTGTTTAGAGTCACTAAAATTGAGTTTATTATTATTATTTTTGGTTAAAAATTTTAAAATCCTTATTTTATTTTTTTTAAATTATTTTCAAAAATTTCTAAAACTAATAACCTCTTAATTTAGTCTTCTGTTTAAGTTTAGTTTCATGTTTTAAGTTTGGTATCAATTGCATGATTTTATTTTTCTTTCAATTTTTTGAATTACATGTTCTTAGTTCTTTCTTGATCTTCAAGTTGTTCTTGTTTATTTTCCTTGTTTGATCTTTAGTTTTTCTTGTTTTGTGTTTTTCCTTGTGCATTTTCGAATTATTAGTGTCCAAAATATAAAAATTTTTAAGTTTGGTGTCCTTTGTGTTTTTAATTCCTTAAAAATTTTCAAAAATTTGTTCTTGGTGTTCATCTTGATCTTCAAGTTGTTCTTGGTGTTCATCTTGACCTTCAAGTTGTTCTTGGTTGTTTTCGTTGTTTTGATCTAAAAATTTTAAGTTTGGTGTTATTTTATTGTTTTTCTCTTTCCTCATTAATTTCAAAAAAATCTTTTCTCTCATTTTAATTGATTTTTTTTCGAAATTACACTTAAAAATTCAGATTTTTATTTTAAAATTTTTTATTTTATCTTATCTTAGTTTTAAATTTCAAAATTCAAATCTTTTTCAAAATCTTTTTCTTTTTTTATTTATCATTTTCGAATTACTTGTTCTATTTTATTATTTTGATTGAAAAATTTTAAGTTTGGTGTTTCCTTGTTAAGAAAGTTTCAATTTTTAAAATTTTAAAGTCATATCTTTTTCAAATCTTTTAAATTAATTAATTATCTTAGTTTTCAATTATCTTTTAATTTTTGAACGTATATTCGACTTTCCATTTATTTTATTTTATTTTTTTTTAATTTCGGTATTCAAAAAAAATATAAAAAAATTAATATATTTTTAATACACATCATCTCCCTTTCTCCATCATGGACCTAAGTGGAAATGAACAGTCCAGAAGTACTCTGGGGTCATATGCTAACCCCACTACTGCTTCATATGGGAGTAGTATCTGTATACCTCCTGTTCATACCCCGGGTCAAGCTGTCTGACCCGGAATGGTTAGCGGCAAAGCGACCGACCTTCTCAGGTCAGATCATCCGACCTCTTCTCAAAGAGCTCGGCCAAATTACCAGGAGAGCCCAATAAAGGGCCCAAATAGAGGAACACAACCCAAATCCAAAGACAGTCCAAGCCTACAGGGATAAGGGCGGTTCTGTTGAAGATAAGCTGACCTCACCTAAAGATAAGATAAGATAAGATAAGATAACTAACTTATCTTATCTAAAAAGGTCACTCCACACTACTATAAATACACTGGAGCACCCAGGTATAACTCATACTCTGATTCTACTAAAAACCTGCTTAATACCCTTGCTAACTTAAGCATCGGAGTCCCTTGCAGGTACCCCCCACCCTCCGGTGACCAAGGATTAGTAGTGCAGCCAGTCCAACAAGTCGGACACGACGGCTCCGGCCGCCACCCACCGGCTGGACCCATCATCTCCGACCAACCACAGAAGATCTCGTCCGAGATCGACCTACAGTTTCAGGTAACCCTCGGAACATTGGTGCCATTTCCGGGGAACCTGGAAGTCATCCCATCACCATGGCGGACGACCATGACAACGACCACGATTCAGATCTAGAGGATAGAACACCGCACAAAAATGCGGACACTACGCCGAAAGATACCCCGGAATCTAACGGAGACAAAAACTCATCAAATCCAGGAGTAATAGAAGCGCTTCAAGATCGTTTAAAGCAACTTGAAAAAGAAAGCCAGCATCAACGAGAAGTTGGCAAGGATCTACAAAGAGAGGTAAGGCGACGTCGAGAATTAGAAGATAAACTCCTACAACTCGAAGCCGATCTCAAAGCAAAAGCTACCCGGACCACCCCTGAGGACAATTCACGCAAAGATCAAGATCCATTCACTAGGAAAATCATGAAAACTAAAATTCCTAAGGACTTCAAACTCCCAGATATGACTTTGTATGATGGCACTACAGATCCCACCCATCACCTCAGCAACTTCAGAAGCAGAATGTACCTCACCGATGCCTCAGACGCCGTTCGCTGCAAAGCTTTTCCAACGACTCTCACGAAGACAGCAATCAGATGGTTCGACAATCTACCTCCTAAGTCCATCTCAAGCTTTGACGACCTAGCCAAAAAATTCCTGGCCCGATTCTCCATCCAAAAAGACAAGGCTAAGCACGCCCCCAGTCTACTAGGAATCAAGCAAGGAGATCGGGAAAGTCTTCGCAACTACATGGAAAGATTCAACAAAACATGCCTGGATATACAAAGCTTGCCAACAGAGGCCGCCATCATGGGCCTCATCAATGGCCTACGAGAGGGACCTTTTAGCCAATCTATATCAAAGAAATACCCCACATCTCTAGATGAAGTGCAAGAGCGAGCGGAGAAATACATCAACATGGAAGAAAACTCTCGGTTAGGGGAAACCTAAAAATTCGGATTCCCCTACCGAGACAAACATAAAGAGTCCAAAAAGAAGGAAGATCGACAAGGGGAAAAAATTAAAAAATTATCACAATTATACCCTCCTCCGGGTGTCTCTTGTGGATGTGTACAAAGAAGTCTGCCACACAGAAAAAATTCCCCCAGCTCGACCACTCAAAGGCAAAAGAGGAGGAGGAAATAGAAACGAGTATTGTGAATACCATCATGTCCGTGGACATTCCACCAACGAATGCTTCGATCTAAAAAACGTCATAGAAAAGTTAGTGAGAGAAGGAAAACTAGATCGGTATTTGGCCACCCGAGACGATGAGCAAAGAAAAAGGAGAAGGGACGAGGAGGTCGGACGAACTGAGCGATCACCTCGTACGCCAGAAAGACATGTTCATATGATACACGGAGGATTTGCAGGAGGAGAAATCTCCAAATCATCCCGCAAAAGATATCTTAAAGAAGTATATCATGTCGAAGGAAAGGAGGAAGCGCCTGACATCCCTGCAATTACGTTCACCAAAGAAGACGCATCCGGTATCATCCCAGGACACGACGATCCCATGGTCATCACCATCATACTGGCAAACGCCAATCTCCACCGCACACTAATAGACCAAGGGAGCTCCGCCGACATCTTATTCAAAACTGCCTTCGACAAGCTCGGTTTAGAAGAAAAAGAGCTTAGAGCATACCTAAACAGCCTGTTCGGACTGGGAGATACCCCAGTACAACCACTGGGATATGTCACTACATACAACCTTCGGAAAAGGGAACCAATCCAGAACACTCAAGATAGACTACATCGTGATCGACGTGAGTTCAGCCTACAATGCCTTAATAGGTCGGACAACACTAAATCAACTCGGCGCAATAGTCTCAACTTCGCATCTATGCATGAAATTCCCAACTACAGAAGGGATAGCTACAATAAAAGCAGATCAAAAGATGGCACGCCGTTGTTATAACGAAAGTCTAAACCTCAGAAGCAGAGGAGAAGAGTTCCATACAATTGAGCTTGGTGGAGCTCAGAGGCAAGAAGAACTCTGTCCACAGCCCAAAGGTGAAGTAGAGAAAGTTCATATCGGAGACACCTCGGACAAAACAACTAATATTGGCACGATCCTAAAAGGAGACGCAAAAGAATTACTAGTACAGTTCTTACGAGATAATGTCGATCTTTTCGCATGGAAAGCCGCAGACATGCCAGGCATAGACCCCAAGCTAATGTGTCACAAGTTGGCGGTCTATCCAGGATCTCGGCCGGTACAGCAGAGACGAAGAAAACTTGGGCCAGAACAATCCCAAGCTGTGGAAGAACAGGTACAGGCACTACTAGAGGCAGGATTCATAAGAGAAGTCAAGTACCCACTATGGCTAGCTAACGTCATCTTGGTGAAAAAATCAAATGGGAAGTGGCGAATGTGCACCGACTACACCAATCTCAACAAAGCCTGCTCGAAAGATCCTTATCCACTCCCAAGTATCGACGCTCTGGTAGATGCCTCATCTGGATATAAATACCTCTCGTTTATGGATGCATATTCCGGATACAATCAAATCTCCATGTATCCACTAGATCAAGAAAAGACCTCGTTTTTAACATCGAAAGCAAATTACTGCTACATTGTGATGCCTTTTGGTCTCAAGAATGTGGGAGCTACTTATCAAAGGCTAATGAATAAAGTCTTTTCAGATCATATCGGAAAAATTATGGAAGTCTACGTGGACAACATGTTAATAAAGACACAAAGTGAAGAGACATTATTGTCCGACCTGGCCTAAGTGTTCGACACTATAAGGAAGCATGACATGCGACTCAATCCTGCAAAATGCACCTTTGCAGTAGAAGCAGGCAAATTCTTAGGTTTTATGCTCACACAAAGAGGAATTGAGGCAAATCCGGATAAATGCCAGGCCATACTCAATATGAAGAGCCCAACTTGTGTTAAAGAGGTGCAACAACTCAACGGGAGATTGACAACCTTATCCAGATTTTTAGCAGGATCAGCGATAAGATCTCTCCCCTTCTATGCTACTTTAAGGAAAGGAAAGAAGTTCGAATGGACAATGGAGTGCGAGCAGGCTTTCCAGGATTTCAAAAGTTTCCTGGGACGACCACCTATCCTAACTCGACCACAAGAGAAAGAGCCACTCATATTATATCTCGCGGTAGAAAGTCGGGCAGTAGCCTCAGCACTGGTTCGAGAGGACGACAAAGGGCAAAAACCTGTATACTTTATTAGTAAAGCGCTGCAGGGATTTGAGCTGAACTACCAAAAAATAGAAAATTTGCCTACGCTCTCATACTGACATCTCGACGACTTCGCCTGTACTTCCAGGCTCACACCATTAAGGTTCGGACCAACCAACCCATAAAAGGGATATTGCAGAAAACAGATCTAGCAGGAAGAATTTTACAATGAGCAGTCGAGTTATCCGAGTTCGACCTCCAATATGAAGCTCGGACAACCATCAAATCACAGTACTTAGCCTACTCCATTGCAGAATTCACAGACACCCTGGAAACCCCCACAGAATGGAATCTCTACGTGGACGGTTCCTCGAATAAGACTAGAAGCGGTGCGGGTATGATAATAGAAAGCAACCAAGGAACCCAAGTGGAGCTTTCCCTCAAATTTGGGTTCTCGACCTCAAACAACCAGGCGGAATATGAAGCGTTACTAGCTGGTTTGAAGCTGGCTAAGGAGGTGGAAGCTCAAAAACTCAACATCTTCAGTGATTCACAAGTAGTCACCTCACAAATAACAGGGAGCTACCAAGCCAAAGACCCCACCATGAGAAATTATTTGGATAAGACCAGGAAACAGCTCGGACAACTCAAGGAATATAAGATCCACCACATACCCCGCGAACAAAATGTCCGAGCTGACGCACTCTCAAAGCTAGCCAGCACCAAACCAGGGGGCAACAATAGAATCCTCATCCAGGAAATGCTACAGAACCCGTCAGTCTCGGAAGAGGAAAAAGTCCTAGCCATAACAGGTCAGGATCAAGGATGGATGACCCCCATAATTAATTACATCAAAACAGAAACACTCCCCACAGATGAAAAGGAGGCAAAGAGATTAAAACGGGAGGCACAGTACTACACTATCATAAACAACACCCTATACAAAAGAGGGATTTCAATACCATTATTAAAATGTGTGCCGACCTCCAACACAAGGAAGTTTTAGAGGAAATACACAGTGGCATTTGTGGCAATCATCTCGGAGCACAAGCTCTCACCAAAAAAGTACTTCGGGTGGGGATTTATTGGCCAACTCTATAAAAGGAAGCTACAGAGTTTGTAAAGACATGTCCACCATGCCAGAAACATGCCAACTTTCACATCGCCCTGCCGAAAGAACTCATCAGCTTAACCTCACCTTGGCCATTTGCAAAATGGGGTCTCGATCTTCTTGGACCCTTTCCCCATGGATCGAGACAAGTTAAATTCCTCATAGTAGGGGTAGACTATTTCACAAAGTGGATCGAGGCAGAACCCCTAGTCAACGCCACTGCTCAAAGAAGCTAGAAATTCCTATATAGAAACATTGTCACAAGGTTTGGGGTTCCGTACTCCATCACCACAGACAATGGCACCCAATTCACAGATGCAGGCTTCAGAAAATTAGTAGCCGACTTGAACATAAAGCACCAATTCACCTCCGTCGAACATCCCCAAGCCAATGGATAAGCTGAAGCTGCCAACAAAGTCATATTGGCTGGGCTAAAACGGAGATTACAAGACGCAAAGGGAGCTTGGGCCGAATAACTTCCACAAGTCCTATGGGCATATCGAACAATGCCACATTCCACCACAAAGGTGTCACCCTTCCGATTAGCATACGGAATAGAGGCAATGATCCCGGTAGAGCTCGAGGAAGGGTCGCTTAAAGTAGTCCATTATAATGAAGAAGCCAACTCCCAACTTCGAAGGGAAGAGCTCGACCTACTTCCGGAAATCCAAGAAAGAGCTCGGATTAGGGAAGAAGCACTAAAATGTCAATTGGCTTCCAGATATAATCAAAAGGTAGTGCCAAGAGGTTTCACTGAGAATGATCTCATTCTAATCCGTAATGATATTGGAACAACTCGACCCGGAGAAGGAAAGCTGACAGCAAACTGGAAAGGACCCTACCGAGTCATAGAAGTACTTGGAAAGGGCTACTACAGACTATCCGAACTCGACGTACGAGAGCTTACCAGATCATGGCACGCCTGCAACCTAAGAAGGTACTATAACTAGAGAAGGTAAAAGATCTCATCATAGGATGCACTCTTTTTCCTGAAAAGGTTTTTTAATGAGGCATCAAGTTGGGATCCAGAAATTATCCGACTCAAAAGGATAAAAACTCTATATGTACATATTTTCTTTTTCATTTTAAATAAAATATATTAGATGTTCTACAAGTGTTCAAGACGCATTAATCTAAAACATTCATCGTCCGATTATAAAGCGACAGATTGGCGGAAAGTGAAACAAATTCACTGCACAATCACGATAAAGACCAACAGAGATGAAAACCAAGTTCATCTAAAAGGTCGACTAAACGAGGATATAATCCACCTTCTACAAATCGGCAAAGATGAAAAACAGAATAATGCAAGAAGTTATCGAAAGTGATCCGGAGAAAGGACCTGACGAGGTCCTAATGGATTGCTAAATAATAACTTAAAAGACTTGCCGACGTTAACAAAGTCGGACCAAGTCAAACCAAGTTACAAGTAAACTCTGGAAAGAGGTCTGCCAACCCTATAAAAGAGGATTACTTTAACTTAGAAGGGCTCGACATGACAAAGTCGGCCCAAAAACATAAAGTTATAGAAGTAATCCCTGAAAGAGACCTGAACAAGGTCCAAGAAAGAGGATTACAAAAGTAACTTAGAAGGGCCCGACGTGATGAAGTCGGCCCAAAAACATAAAGTTATAGAAGTAATCCCTGAAAGAGACTTGAACAAAGTCCAAGAAAGAGGATTACAAAAATGACTTAGAAGGGCCCGACATGATGAAGTCAGCCCAAAACATAAAGTTATAGAAGTAATCCCTGAAAGAGACCTGAACAATGTCCAAAAAAGAGGATTACAAAAATAACTTAGAAGGGCCCGGCATGATGAAGTCGGCCCAAAAACATAAAGTTATAGAAGTAATCCCTGAAAGAGACTTGAACAAAGTCCAAGAAAGAGGATTACAAAAATAACTTAGAAGGGCTCGACATGATGAAGACGGCCCAAAACATAAAGTTACGGAAGTAATCCCTGAAAGAGACTTAAATAAAAGTCCAAGAAAGAGGATTACGAAATAACTTAATACAAAGTCAGACCCGACATGTCGAAATCGACCCACATAAAAGTGCGAAAGCTACAAAAAGTGATATTTGGCAGAGACCTCACAAAAGGCCCGAACAACAAAGGATTTTGGCCTCAAAGGAATCAAAGCCATAAGCACAAAGAAGGTCGAACAACAACGTTCTCAAAACACAGAAAGATGCCAAGCCAAATACAAACAAGCAGGATATAAAAATACGAAGTTATAACAAGCTTCAGAGGCCACCAAAGTCTACCTCAAAAGCTTGGAAACTACCTTTGTTTTTCAAAATAAAAGTTTCTAAACAAGCAACTAAAAAGTGTTAACAGTCAGCAAAATAAAATTTACAAAATAAAGAGTTTAAAAGCCCACAAGCCGGGCTGTCTACACAATCAAGAGAAAAAACAACTAAACATCAGAAGCCTTCTCAGTAGTATGGGGTGAAGGAGGGCGAGTCTGAATAGGCACAACATCCACGGTCCCATCATCTCGATTCAGGATTTGACAGTCCAGATCGGATACGGGATGATCGACCTCAATTGGAGGAACTGTAGGAGTTGACACTTTGGCAGCAGGCGCAGGAGGAGGCTCGACATCATCATCATCTTGGTCGTCAGGGACAATCTTACCATCCCTCACAACATTGTCCAGGCTGAAGAGAGCAAGGTCGACTTCAGGAACGAAAACCCGAACCTGCTCCTTCAGGTTCTCATAAGCAGCATTTACGCTGCCTACAAGGTGACCCTAGAGTTCAGAATAGTCAACCCGGGCCGACGCTAGCTCCTCCCTAAGATGCATCACTTCCCGATAAGTGGTGACGTAGCTGTCTTTATGCCTCAATGCCGTATCCTCGGCCAATTTCAAAGAAGCCGCCAAAGCAAGGGAGCTAGCCTTCTCATTCTTCAGCTCTTTCTCCAGTTTGGGAACTTTCACCTCAAGTTCCTCCTTCAAGCTCTTCATCCGATCAAACTCATGTTTAGCTTCCTCCATGAAGGCTTTGGTGGCATGGAGAGGAAGATTTTGAGCAGTTCGGTACAAGGCAGCTCCCATATGTGCCATTTTTACACTACTCCGAGTTATAACGTCCAAATGGCGAAGGAGCGATACATCATCCATAGAGAGGGCACCGTAGGGACCGATCTGCTGATCTACGAACTCGACCGCATCGAAATCAGGGGCATCAAGGTTGAAAGGCTCAATTGTCTTATGCTTCTTGGAGGGAGGAGCACCAGAAGTGGCAACAGAGGCTTGGGGAGGATCAACCAAATGAACCCGGGGAGTCGGGATTACTTTCCTCATCCCAGATGAGCTCGGCAGGGTCAGCTTCGACTGAGCTTGGGATGATCCCTCCCCGGCCGCCCTAGCCGAGACGTTCTGGGCTACGGTAGCTTTCCTCGCCCGCTTGAAGGCCTTCATGGATTCATTATTCTTAATCATCTCTGCAAGCAAACACAACAGTAAGGAATCAAGTCACAAATCAGAAAAGAATTTGCACAGAAACAAAATAAATAGAGGAAAATCAAAAATATAAACTACCCAACTCAGTTTGGAGGAGAGAGGGATTGGTTAAAAATTTCTTTGTGTCGAGATGGGGAGGCTGACCCCAGTGCTCTTCCAAGACAGTCACAAAAGCTTGCTCACCCTCATCCAACATTTCTCATGTATATCTAGATACTCTCACATCCTTTTGCCATTCCAAAGGAAAGGCGGGCTCGTCATTTTCATCCAGAAAAAAGGGCCGAGCTCCTTCAACAGCTCGGACTTTAAAAAAGTAATTTTTAAAATCACGAAAGGATTCATCAAACATGGAAAAGACCTTCTTTCCCTGGGAAGCTCGGAAAGAAACCCAAGCTGCTTTCTTCTTTACTACCCCAGGCTTCATCAAAACAAAGAGATAGAAGAATAGAGATTGCGAAGCAGGAATACCGAATCCATCACACAACAATTGAAAATTTTTATGAAACCCTAGGAATTGGGGTGAAGTTGGGAAGGAGCAACATTATAGGACCATAACAGGTTGGTTTCAAAATCAGTAAAAGGAAGGGTGATACTCATCTGACCAAAAAAGAAATCGTAAGCATAGAAAAAAGGGTGATCTCCAGCAACCCGAGTAGAGAAACAAACTCTCTCTTCAGAAGTGGGAGGTACAAGTTCGTAATTCTTTTCCTCACCAATGCTACTACAAACCCTATGAAACTGCCTAAGCTACTGACAAAACTCGGAATCAACCAAAGAAACACACAAAAGAACCATTGAATCCACCCAATCAGCCATGCCCTCAGGAACCTGGGAAGACGTTTCAACAATGTTCTTGCGAGAAGATATGAGGTAGACTAGTCCTACAGCAAGAAGAAAAGAAAACAGATTACTAACCCAAAAAACATCTCGGATAAAAAATAGAACATCTCAGACAGGCATGACACAGAGCAATGCAAGCAACAAAAGAAAACCCCAGGACCCACGCTAAAGATCCAGGGGCATCCTTTGGGGGCAAGATAGGGAGCAAGGACTCAAGAAATCCTACAAGTTACATTTCTACACGACCTAACAGGAAGACAACACTCCGAGCGGAAAACCATGAAGAAAAGCCATCAAAATAATTACCTCCCAAATTCACGGTTTCGGACGAAACTACCAAGTAACAAAAGTGTCAAGAGGAAGTCAAGAGGGAGTCATAAAAAACGCCACCTTTTCCAGAGAAAAAGCACCCCAAACAAAGATGATTTACGAAGATAAAAAAGGTACCAACTTTCTACGAGGGTTCATCAGCAAAATCATCAAACATAGCGAAAGTCATCAAAAGGAGCAATCTTTTGGGCGAAGCAAAACAGGTTCATAGAAGCCAGAAAAAACATACAGCATAGCGACGAGCAAGCACAATGAAGCATAAATATTTAAGCTTTCAAACATGCATTTAAGAAAAACCAAAACTTCACTAGGAACTAAAGGCAAAGAAGGAAAAAAGCGGCAAAAAAAAAAGAAAAATCAAACCTGGAGGAATAGGAGAAAACCCTGAAGAGAAGTTGAGAGCAAAAGCAGTAGGGAGAAGCACCCCCCTCGAACAGAAAGCCTCACGGAAGTAAGAAACAGAAGGCAAAATCCAGAGTCACCCACAAAAGAAGCAATAACCTAACAATATCGCAGGGAGAAACTATAAACTCCAGGCAAAAAACAAAAAGAGAGAAAGAACAGGGAGGTTACGAAGAAGAAAAACCGTTTCCTAAGTGTAAAATTCAAAAATAAAAAGTTAAGGAAAACGGGGCAATTAAAAACCAATTAATGAAGGTATTAAAAGCCCCGCATATTCCCAAAGCCAGGAGCGCTAATACAAAAGCTCACGCTTTTTAAAGAAGCAAAGGAAACGTTCCATATTCAAAGGAAGAAAAAGCTCTACAAAATCGACAAAATGCTCGAGTTCGACTTTCAAACAGAGAAGGATCGAAGTCCTAAAAAAAACTAAGACTCGACCTCAAAAAAGAAAGACCGAGCTCGAGCAGGGGCACTGTTCATACCCCGGGTCAAGCTGTCCGACCCGGAATGGTTAGTGGCAAAGCGACCGACCTTTTCAGGTCAGATCATCCAACCTCTTCTCAAAGAGCTCGGCCAAATTACCAGGAGAGCCGAATAAAGGGCCCAAATAGAGGAACACGACCCAAATCCAAAGACAGTCCAAGCCTACAGGGATAAGGGCGGTTCCGTTGAAGATAAGCTGACCTCACCTAAAGATAAGATAAGATAACTAACTTATCTTATCTAAAAAGGTCACTCCACACTACTATAAATACACTGGAGCACCCAGGTATAACTCATACTCTGATTCTACTAAAAACCTGCTTAATACCCTTGCTAACTTAAGTATCGGAGTCCCTTGCAGGTATCCCCCACCCTCCGGTGACCAAGGATTAGCAGTGCAGCCAGTCCAACAAGTCAGACACGACAACTCCAACTGCCACCCACCGGCCGGACCCATCATCTCCGACCAAGCACAGAAGATCTCGCCCGAGATCGACCTACAGTTTCAGGTAACCCTCGGAACACCTCCCATCAGAGCCAGCAGTTTTGAGCTAAACCCTCAGCTCATTATCATGGTGCAGCAAAATTGCCCGTACTCCGGTCTTCCACAGGAAGAACCTACTGAGTTTCTGGCACAGTTCTTACAAATTACTGACACAGTACGTGATAAGAAAGTAGATCAAGATGTCTACAGACTATTACTGTTTCCATTTGTTGTAAAAGATCAAGCTAAGAGGTGGTTAAATAACCAACCCACAGCAAGCATAAGAACATGGAAACAGTTATCAGACAAATTCCTGAATCAATATTTCCCTCCAAAAAGGATGACACAGCTAAGGCTGGACATCCAAGGCTTTAAACAAGAGGATAATGAATCTCTTTATAATGCCTGAGAGAGGTACAGAGGGATGCTAAGGAAATGCCCCTCTGAAATGTTTTCAGAGTGGGTGCAGTTAGACATCTTTTACTATTGGCTTACAGAAAAGGCCCAGCTGTCTCTAGACCACTCAGCTGGTGGATCTATACACATGAGAAAGACAATTGAAGAGGATCAAGAGCTCATTGAGACAGTTGCTAGAAATCAATATCTATACTTGAGTAGTGGGTCCTCCATGAAAGAAGAAGCTAAAACAGTATCCACTGAACTTAGTCCTCAAGAACAAGTTGCTGAACTCAATCAGCAATTGCTTATTATAACAAATCAGTTTGAAGAATTCAAAGAGATGCTCCAAGACACTAAAAATGCTAACAAGAATATGGAAGCACAATTGGATCAGACAAGACAGCAGCTATCTAAACAGATAGCAGAAGAATGCCAAGCTGTTCAATTAAGGAGTGGGAAGACATTGAATGTATCAACTCCAGGCAACAAAAAACCAAGAAAGGAACAATTGACAGAGGATAACCAAACCACTGCCTAAAATCCCTCTGAGGACAGTAAGAGCCCAGAGAAGAATGATTCTGGCGTTCAAACGCCAGAAAAGGGTAGAAAGCTGGCATTAAACGCCCATTGGATAGCCAAATCTGGTGTCCAAACGCCAGAAAAGGGTGGCAATATGGCGTTAAATGCCCATGCAGCACCCAATACTGGCGTTCAAACGCCAACAAGGGATTAGACACCTGCAAGTGCTGATAACAACCCCCTTAGGCAGGCTTCTCCAACCACTTCTGTAGGAAATAAACTTGCAGCAACTAAGGTTGAAGAATATAAATCCAAGATGCCTTATCCTCAGAAACTCCACCAAGCGAAACAGGATAAACAATTTGCCCGCTTTGCAGACTATCTCAGGACTCTTGAAATAAAGATTCCGTTTGCAGAGGCACTTGAGCAAATACCCTCTTATGCTAAGTTCATGAAAGAGATTTTAAGTCATAAGAAGGATTGGAGAAAAACTGAAAGTTTTTCTCACTAAAGAATGCAGTGCAGTCATTCTGAAAAGCTAACCAGAGAAGCTTAAAGATCTCGAAAGCTTTATGATACCATGCACATTAGAGGTTGCTTGCACCAAGACAGCTCTATGTGATCTTGGGGGCAAGTATCAACCTAATACCTGCATCCACTATCAAAAAGCTTGGTTTGACTGATGAAGTTAAACCAACCCGGATATGCCTCCAACTTGCTGATGGCTCCATTAAAATCCCATCAGGCATAATTGAGGACATGATTGTCAAGGTTGGGCCATTTGCCTTCCCTACTGACTTTGTAGTACTGGAAATGGAGGAGCACAAGAGTGCAACTCTCATTCTAGGAAGACCTTTTCTAGCAACTGGACGAACCATCATTGATGTCCAAAAAGGGGAGATAACCCTGAGAGTCAATGAGGATGAGTTTAAGTTGAATGCTGTCAAAGCTATGCAGCATCCAGACACACCAAAAGACTGCATGAGCACTGATATTATTTACTCCCTGGTGGAGGAGGTCAATATGACTGAGAGTCTCGAATCAAAGCTAGAGGACATTTTTAAAGATGTTCAGCCTGATCTGGAGGGACCAGAGAATATAGAAGAACCTCTGAAAACTCCTCTGGAAGAGGAGAAGCCTCCTAAACCCGAGCTCAAACCACTACCACCATCCCTGAAATATGCATTTCTGGGAGATGATGACACTTTTTCGGTGATCATAAGCTCAGCCTTAGAGCCACATGAAGAAAAAGCACTAATTCAGGTTCTAAGGACACACAAGACAGCTCTTGGGTGGTCCATAAGTGATCTTAAGGGCATTAGCCCAGCCAGATGCATGCACAAGATCCTTTTGGAGGATGATGCTAAGCCAGTGGTTCAACCACAGAGGCGGCTGAATCCAGCCATGAAGGAGGTGGTGCAGAAAGAGGTCA
Organism: Arachis hypogaea; assembly: GCF_003086295.3. Taxonomy (NCBI): domain Eukaryota; kingdom Viridiplantae; phylum Streptophyta; class Magnoliopsida; order Fabales; family Fabaceae; genus Arachis; species Arachis hypogaea. The sequence goes on along the minus strand of NC_092053.1, from coordinate 124,316,719 downwards.
CTAAGTTACTAGAGGCTGGGATTATTTATCCTATTTCTGATAGCCCCTGGGTAAGCCCTGTCCAAGTTGTCCCCAAGAAGGGAGGCATGACAGTGGTTCAGAATGAAAAGAATGAACTGGTTCCTACGAGAACAGTTACAGGGTGGCGTATGTGTATTGATTACAGAAGACTCAATACAGCCACCAGGAAGGATCATTTTCCTTTACCATTCATAGACCAGATGCTAGAGAGACTAGCAGGTCATGAATACTACTGCTTTTTGGATGGCTATTCAGGTTACAACCAAATTGCAGTAGATCCTCAAGACCAAGAGAAAACGGCATTCACATGTCCATCTGGGGCATTTGCCTACAGAAGAATGCCATTTGGTATGTGCAATGCACCTGCAACCTTTTAGAGGTGCATGCTCTCTATCTTCTCTGATATGGTAGAGAAATTTCTGGAAGTCTTCATGGACGACTTCTCAGTATTTGGAGACTCATTTAGCTCCTGTCTTGACCATCTAGCACTTGTTCTGAAAAGGTGCCAAGAGACTAACCTGGTTTTAAACTGGGAGAAATGTCACTTTATGGTGACTGAAGGAATTATCCTTGGGAACAAAATTTCGAACAAGGGAATAGAGGTGGATCAAGTTAAGGTAGAGGTAATTGAAAAATTACCACCACCTGCCAATGTTAAGGCAATCAGAAGCTTTCTGGGGTATGTAGGATTCTATAGGAGGTTTATAAAGGATTTTTCAAAAATCACAAAATCTCTGAGCAATCTGCTTGCTGCTGACACGCCATTTGTCTTTGACACAGAGTGTCTATAGGCCTTTGAGACTCTGAAAGCTAAGCTGGTCACAGCACCAGTCATTTCTGCACCAGACTGGACATTACCATTCGAACTAATGTGTGATGCCAGTGACCATGTCATTGGTGCAGTGTTGGGACAGAGGCATAACAAGCTTCTGCATGTCGTTTATTATGCTAGCCTTGTTTTAAATGACGCACAGAAGAACTACACAACCACAGAAAGGGAGTTTCTTACATTGGTTTATGCCATTGACAAGTTCAGATCTTATTTAGTAGGATCAAAAGTGATTGTGTACACTGACCATGCTGCTCTAAAATATCTCCCCACAAAGCAGGATTCAAAACCCAGGCTCATAAGATGGGTGTTGCTTCTGCAAGAGTTTGATATAGAAATAAGAGACAAAGGGGACAGAGAACCAGGTATCTAATCACCTGTCCCGGATAGAACCAGTAGCAGGAGTGTCCCTCCCTCCTACTGAGATCTTTGAAACCTTTCCGGATGAGCAACTCTTTGCCATTGAGGAAGTACCATGGTTTGCAGACATTGCAAATTATAAAGCTGTGAGATTCATACCCAAAGAGTACAATAAGCAACAAACAAAAAAATTAATTACTGATGCAAAGTACTACTTGTAGGATGAACCATATCTCTTTAAGAGGTGTGCAGACGGAATGATTCGTAGATGTGTGCCTAGAGAAGAGGCACAGAAGATCCTATGGCATTGCCATGGATCACAGTATGGAGGATATTTCAGAGGTGAGCGGACAGCCACCAAGGTTCTCCAATGTGGTTTCTACTAGCCTACTCTCTACAGAGACTCTCGAGAGTTTGTACGTAACTGTGACAGTTGCCAGAGAGCTGGTAATCTGCCTCACAGTTATGCCATGCCTCAGCAAGGGATCTTAGAGATTGAGTTATTTGATGTATGGGGTATTGACTTCATGGGGCCTTTCCCACCATCATACTCAAACACTTATATTCTGGTGGCAGTAGACTATGTATCTAAATGGGTAGAGGCAATTGCAACACCCACTAATGATACTAAGACAGTGATGAAGTTCCTCCAGAAGCATATCTTCAGCAGGTTTGGTGTCCCTAGGATACTGATCAGTGATGGAGGCACTCATTTCTGCAATAAACAGCTTGACTCTGCTCTGGTCAGATATGGAATTAACCATAAAGTGGCCACTCCATATCATCCACAGACAAATGGGCAGACTGAAGTATCGAATAGAGAACTAAAACGAATCCTGGAACGGACTGTAAGTACTCGTAGAAAGGATTGGGCAAGAGGTCTGGATGATGCTCTATGGGCATACAGAACAGCATTCAAAACTCCTATAGGGACCTCTCCATACCAGCTTGTGTATGGAAAAGCCTGTCATTTGCCAGTAGAGCTGGAACACAAGGCCTACTGGGCAACCAGGTTCTTGAACCTTGATGCTAAGGTAGCTGGAGAGAAAAGATTACTCCAGTTGAATGAGCTAGAGGAGTTCAGACTCAGTGCTTTCGAAAATGCTAAAATCTACAAGGAGAAAGCAAAAAGATGGCATGACAAAAGACTATCATCTAGAGTCTTTAAGCCAGGACAGAAGGTCCTGCTGTTTAACTCTAGGCTCAGATTGTTCTCTGGGAAATTGAAATCCCGGTGGAAGGGACCATATGTGATTACAAGTGTGTCACCATATGGATATGTAGAGCTTCAGGATATTGACTCTGACAAAAAGTTCATTGTTAATGGACAGAGAGTTAAACATTATCTTGAAGGCAATGTTGAGACTAAATTAAAAAGCTCAGTAAAAGTCCAGCTAAAGACATTAAAGAAGCGCTTATTGGGAGGCAACCCAATCTTATTTATCTATGTTAATCACATTTTCATTTCATTTTCCATTGTTATTTTATGTTTTCTTTAGGTTGATGATCATGTGGAGTCATAAAAATAGCTGCAGAATTAAAGCAGAATAAAAAACAGCATCAAAAACAGCATACTCTGGAGGACAGGCTTACTGGCGTTTAAATGCCAGTAAGGATAGCAGAATGGGCGTTTAACGCCCATGCTGGCAGCATTCTGGGCGTTCAGAAAAATGCCCAGTAAAGAAGGATTCCTGGCGTTTAATGCCAGTCAGGGTATCTGGCTGGGCGTTAAACGCCCAAAGAGGTAGCCAAGTGGGCGTTAAATGCCAGAATAGATAGCATTCTGGACGTTTAACGCCAGGATGACACAAGGGAGGTAATTTTATTTCCAATTCGATTTTTTTTCAATTTTTCATGTTTTAAATCATAATTTTTTTTGCATCAAACATATTTTAAGACATTCATCTTTAAATTTCTATTTTCAAAAATTAATAATCTTTCCAACTCTTTTTAATTCTTTTCAATTTCTTCTAAAACGTTTTCAAAACTCACATATCTTTTCAAATTCTTTTCAACCTCTTTTTAATTTTTTATTGCATACAACAATAAGTTTTCAAAATTAATTGCATCATTCTTCTTCTACTCCCTTCTATCTTGTTTTGCTTGAGGACGAGCAAATCTTTTAAGTTTGGTGTGGAAAAGCTCAGCTTCTTGCTTTCCATAACCACTAATGGCACCTAAGGCCAAAGAAACCTCTAGGAAGAGGAGCAACAAAGGCAAGGAAGAGAGATAGAGGAGCTCAAGCACTCCATAAGATCTTCAAGAGGAAGAACTAGCCGCCATCACTAAGGTGGACCCGTTCTTTAATCTCCTTGTTCTTATTTTTCTGTCTTTCGGTTTTTATGATTTATGTTTTGTCTATGTTTGTGTCTCTATTACATGATCATTAGTATTCAGTGCCTATGTCTTAAAGTTATGGATGTCCCATGAATCCTTCACCTTTCTTAAATGAAAAATTTTTTTATTTGCAAAAGAACAAGAAGTACATAAATTTCAAATTTTAAATAGTTTAATTATTTTGATGTGGTGGCAATACTTTTTGTTTTCTGAATGAATGCTTGAACAGTGCATATTTTTTATTTTGTTGTTTATGAATGTTAAAATTGTTGGCTCTTGAAAGAATAATGAAAAAGGATAAATGTTATTGATGATCTGAAAAATCATAAAATTGATTCTTGAAGCAAGAAAAAGCAGTGAAAATCAAAGCTTGCGAAAAAAATGGCGAAAAAAATAAAGAAAAAGAAAGAAAAAGAAAAAAGCAATCAGAAAAAGCCAATAGCTCTTTAAACCAAAAGACAAGAGCAAAAAGCCAATAACCCTTTAAACTAAAAGGCAAGGGTAAAAAGGATCCAAGGCTTTGAGCATTAATGGATAGGAGGGCCCAAAGGAATAAAATCCTGGCCTAAGTGGCTAAACCAAGCTGTCCCTAACCATGTGCTTGTGGCGTGAAGGTGTCAAGTAAAAAGCTTGAGACTGAGCGGTTAAAGTCGTGGTCCAAAGCAAAAAGAGTGTGCTTAAGAGCTCTGAACACCTCTAACTGGGGACTCTAGTAAAGCTGAGTCACAATCTGAAAATGTGCACCCAGTTATGTGTCTGTGGCATTTTTGTATCTGGTGGTAATACTGGAAAACAAAATGCTTTGGGTCACGGCCAAGACTCATAAAATAACTATGTTCAAGAATCAACATACTGAACTAGGAGAATCAATAACACTATCTGAATTCAGAGTTCCTATAGATGCCAATCATTCTGAACTTCAAAGGATAAAGTGAGATGCCAAAACTGTTCAGAAGCAAAAAGCTACTAGCCCAGCTCATCTAATTAAAACTGATCTTCATAGATGTTTTCAAAATTTATTGTATATTCTCTTCTTTTTATCCTATTTTGTTTTTAGTTGCTTGGGGACAAGCAACAATTTAAGTTTGGTGTTGTGATGAGCGGATATTTTATACCCTTTTTGGCACTATTTTTATATAGTTTTTAGTATGTTTTAGTTAGTTTTTATTATATTTTTATTAGTTTTTATTAGTTTTTATTCAAAAATCACATTTTTTTGTGATTTCAGGTATTTTCTGGCTGAAATTGAGGGACCTGAGCAAAAATCTGATTCAGAGGCTGAAAAATGACTACAGATGCTGTTAGATTCTGACCCTGCTGCATTCGAAATGGATTTTCTCAAGCTATAGAATCCTAATTGGCGTGCTCTCAATTGCGTTAAAAAGTAGACATTCTTAGCTTTCCAGCAATATATAATAGTCCATACTTTGCTCGATATTTGATAGCCCAAACCGGCATTTAATGTCAGCCTAAAAATTCTGGCATAAAATGTCCAAACTGGCACCAGAATTGGAGTTAAACGCCCAAACTGGCACCAAAGCTGGCGTTTAACTCCAGAAACAGCCTATGCACGAAAAATATCCAAAGCTCAGCCCAAGCACACACCAAGTGGGCCCCAGAAGTGAATTTCTGCACTATCTGCACTTAGTTACTCATTTTCTGTAAACCTAGGTTACTAGTCTAGTATAAAAACTAATTTTAGAGATTCATTTGACATCTTATGACATTTTTTTACACTTCATATTGTATTTCTGACAGCATGAGTCTCTAAACCCCATAGGTAGTGGTGAGGAGCTCTGCTGTGTTTCAATGGATTAATGCGATTACTACTGATTTCTATTCAATCACGCTTGATTCTATTCTAAGATATTCACTCGTACTTCAATCGGAGAAGATGATGATCCGTGACACTTGTCATCATTCTCACATCTATGAATGCGTGCCTGACAACCACTCCCATTCTATCTGAGCTCAACGTAGACATTGGGCGACAGCTTGAGTGCGTATCTCTTGGGTCTCTGATCCACAGACCGAGTCCTTGGGATCAGAATCTTCGTGGTAAAGGCTAGAACCAGTTAGCAGCATTCCTGGGATCCGGAAGGTCTAAACCTTGTCTGTGGTATTCCGAGTAGGATCTAGGAAGGAATGACTGTGACGAGCTTCAAATTTACGAATGTTGGGCGCAGTGACAGTGTGCAAAAGGACAATGGTCCTATTCCGATGCTAGCGGGAACCGACAGATGATTAGCCATGCGGTGACAGCGCATATGGATTTGTTTTCATCCGAGAGGATCATACAGCCTGCCATTGAAGGAATCCATGCGTGTTTGGAGAAGAAGACAGTAGGAAAGTAGAGATTCAGACAACAGAGCATCTCCGGAACCTCAACCTGTTCCTCATTACTGAATCACAAGTACCTTTTAATTCATGTTATTTACTTTTCATAACAAAATCATTTTTATCATTAATCTCCTGACTAAGATTTACAAAATAACCATAGCTTGCTTCAAGTCGGCAATCTCCGTGTGATCGACCCTTACTCACGTAAGGTATTACTTGGACGACCCAGTGCACTTGATGGTTAGTTGTACGAGTTGTGAAAAGTGTGATTTACAATTTCGTGCACCATGTTTCAAGACTGTACATGCCTTTTTTTTTTGTTTTATTATGATTATTATATGCTTTTTCACAAGTTCTTGATGATTCGTGTGTTTTAAACCAGTTAAAATAATAAAAATCAAGTGAGATGCTGTAGTTTTAAAATCGGCATAACAAGGGTTACATATTATAATTTTGTCACTTAGTCCTTGTTGAGTTAAAAAATTAACTAAATTAATTAACGATGACAAACATTATTTTATTAGGCAAAGTAAATAATTAGTATTGATTATTTATGATTAAAATGTTGCAGGCTAAAATACATTGTTGCAGCAGCCCAATACAAAGCAAGCTGAATCTATTCTAGTAGGCCACAAATCAATAGAAGCCCAAAGATGATGAAAAGAATGCAAACAGGCTGAACTTGAATAGAACCAACCTAAGCCCGATTTGATTTCAGCAAGCTAATCCCTCCATCTTGCTTCCAAAGCAACGTTCACTTTTTCCTGTCTCAGTCAGAACTCAGAAAAAGAGAGAGAGAAAGCTTAGTCCCTAAGTTATTCACCAAAGAAGCAAGAAAGAGAAGCTTAAGCAAAAAGGTTGAAGTCTAATCATCCTCATCAAACCGTATCAAGAAGAGGTCAGAAGCTAAAAGTGATTTCATTTCCTTTTACATGCATCATATCTTCTTCTTCTCATCTTCAACGTTCTGCTAATCCATTCTGGGATACATGGGAAAGATGATTTCTGTTCTTCACTGCTGTGCATCTACGGTCATAAGTGTGTCTTGGGGACCAAGTTGTTTTTTAATGGCCAAGATCTGGGTTTACCATTAAAAATATTTGTTTCTGCTGTCCAGTGACTTTCGGTCAACAAGAGAAGGTCAGAACCAAAGTTACTAGTTTAAGGATTAATGGGAAAAACTGAGATGGTGGGTTGGTGAAGCACAAAGCTTGAGAGTTGACCTAGGAGAGAGCAACTCAACAACATGCAAGGAGATACAAAAGAAGTTGGCTCACCATTCAGAAAGCAAGGAAAGATAACCAGTGGTTTGAGGTTTGGTGTTTTGAGAAGAGTTCTCTGAAGAAGTTCATCAACTTGGACAATGCTTTTTTCAAAGAAGCATTCTGACAGAATGAGAAACTAAATCAGAGGGTAGCAAATCTGGTTTATCACATAGCAAAGAGGTTGTTGAAGAGTCAATCTCCTTCATGTTTTACTGATTGTAATTTACTTTTCAATGTTTATCTTTCTGTAATTTCTTAAGGTAAAAGGCTGAATGAGAGAGTCATTGTAAGAGCCTAAGAGTGAAAAAAGGCAGAGAGATACACATGAGTGAAAAGCCTAGAGTTATTTCAGTTTTCTTTAGGTTGATTAAGTGTCTTGTATCTTGTACCAGTGAGGTATCCCTTTCTTAGTTAGGTCAGCACTAAGAGTGAATAGTTAGGTATTAGCATAACCAAGTCAAGTTAGGTTAGAACTTGAGTGTGAAAGGATTATGTCAATCCTGTGGAATTGGTGTATTTAATACTTTAACTATAGTGGAAATTCCACCACAGTTGTGGTGGAGACTGGATGTAGGTTGTATTGCATAAGGCAACCGAACCAGGATACATGGTGGTGTCAGCTTCTTTCTTCTCTACTCTGTTCTATTTTCTAATATTCATGAGACAAAGCAAAATTGTCTCATAAATTTTTCGCTGCTAAGTTCAAAAAGATTCAGATTGAAAGTTTGTCTTAAAAGGGTTAATTCAGTAACATAAAAGAAGGTCATAGATTCAACCCCCCATCTCTAAGCCTTCTAGAACCTTCAATTGGTATAAGGAGCCTGGGTCTCAAGAATCAAGCTTCACCACTTGGAGCAAAGGTCCAATGGCGAACAACTTGGGCACAACTACGGTTGCCTACACTCTAACTGAAGGCCAGTCAAACAATAGGCCTCCTTTCTTCAACGGGAAGAACCATGCCTACTGAAAAGAGAGGATGAGGATCCTCATCCAATCCATTGACTACAACATATGGAAGATTATTGTGAGCGGTCCCAGGATTCCAACGAAAACAAGTACTGATGGAGTGGTGACTAGGGGTGGCAAACGGGCCTAAACCCGCCGAGCCGGCCCGCGTAACCCGCCAAAAAAGGCAGACTGGGCTGGAAAATTAGGACCGCCAAATAGCAAAAGCTCACCTGACCCGCACCGCTTAAACCGCGGGCTTTGGCGGGGCGGGGCGGGCTTCCCCGCCGGGCTTAGTATTTTTTTATCAAGGGATATTTTTACAATTTTTTTTGCCAAAACCCAACTTCCCCCAACCCAACTTACAAGAGAATGAAGATGAAAATTGAGTGTTTTGGATTATGTTTATTTTGTTTTAGAGACTATTTATAATTATGTTTTGGATGAAAACTTAGTTTATAATTATGTTTATTAGATATTTATAATTACAAAGACTTTAATGTTTGTGAATATAAAAATTATAATAGTTAAAAGAAAAAAATAGAAGAGATTTTTTTATGCTTTTATATATATTATTTAATAGTTAAAAGTAAAAAGAAAAGAAGATATTTGGCGAGCTTAGCCCGCCGACCTGCCAGCCCACCGTTAGGCGGGGCAGGCTGGGATTTTGGGACTGCCTCACTAGACGGGGCAAGGCGGGCCAGCCCGCTAAAGGGCGGGCTTCTAGCAGGGCGGGGCGGGCTTCCCCGCTTGCCACCCCTAGTGGTGACTCCAAAAGAAGAAGCTGAATGGAATGAGGACGATAAGAAGAAGATGGAGCTGAATGCTAAAGCCATCAACCTTATTCACTGTGCTATCAGCTTTGAAGAGTACAGAAAGGTGTCTAGATGCAAGACAGCCAAAGAAATCTGGAAAAAACTCCAGGTTACACACGAAGGCACTAAACAAGTCAAAGAAACGAGGATTGATATGCTGCGAAAAGAGTACGAGATGTTTAACATGAAGGATGGAGAAAGCATTGATGAAGTATTTGAGAGATTCCCAATCATAATCAACAACCTTGATGCTATGGGTACAAACTACTCAGAACAAACCCTAGTGAGAAAACTCCTTAGAAGCCTCACAAAGGAATGGGAAACCACTGCCACTGTTCTAGCCGAGAGCAATAACCTAAGCCCCATAACCTATGATGAGATGAGAGGAAAACTCCTTGTCTATGAAACCACACGTACAAACCTGGACTCAAAGAAAAAGGGAATAGCCCTCAAGTCAAAAATAGAATCAAAAGAGAGTGAGTCCAGTGATGGTATTTTAGATGATGAGCTTATGTTTTTTGTTAGGAGATTTAGAAGGATGATGAAGAACAAGGGCAAGTACAAGGGTTCAAGCTCAAAGGAACTCAAGATGGACTTGAGCAAGGTGACTTGTCATCATTGCAAGGAGGCTGTATATTTCAAGCTAAATTGTCCGAAACTCAAGAAGGAGGACAAAGGGAAGAAAGAAAAGAAGAGAGTGCTCATGGCAGCTTGGGAGGATCTTGAGAATGATTCCAATGAGGAAGAAGATTCTGAAGGTGTAGATAAAATCTGTTTCATGGCTGGTAATGATCATCTTGATGAGTTAAATTACTATGACTTGTCTATAGATGATTTACATGCTATAATTGATGATCTTACACTAAACACCTCAAAATTGTTGGATAAGTACAATAAATGCAGATCTGAAAAAAATGTGTTAAAAGCTGAAAATGATTTTTTAAAAGAAAAGGTGAAGGAAACTAAATGTGCTTTGAATATTATTGAAGAAAACAGATTTCTAAAATTTGAACTTGAAAAACTTAAAGGAAAGCACATTGTGGATCTTTCTCAAGAGCTAATTGCTGAAAATGAAAGATTAAATAAAATAATTCAAAGGTTGAATGGTGACTTAGCAAAATTTGCTCAAAGTTCTAGTAGCTTGGACAAATTACTTGCAAGTCAAAGACCATTGTTTGAAAAATCTGGTTTGGGTTATGTAACCAAGGAAAGTGGAGTTTTTGATGATTCCTTTATGAAATTCGTGGCTTCTTCATCAAAAACCAAATTCAACTCCAATAAAACTGGTCTTGGATATACTCCCACACATGAGGAGAAATTTGATGAATTTTATGCTAGTGAAAATGAGCTATCATCAAAAATCGAACCTACATCAAACCTGACAGGTCAGGTTTGGGATACATTTCGAATAATGAGGTTGCTTTTAAAAATCCACCATTTTACAACAAAACCTCATATTCGAAAAGTCTTAAAGTTTTCAAAAATTATGGTGGAAATACTTTTGCAAAGAGGAACAATTATAACAAAAATCAGTTTGTCAAAAGAAAAACACCTCTTCCAAAAACCAGAAAATTCCAGTCCTTTAATCATTTCCAGCACAATAGGTCACCTCAATTTCAGCAACATGCATTAGGAAATCATTGCATTAATTGTAAAAAATTTGGTCACTCTTATTCACAATGCTTCATTGAAAAAAGAATTGTAGGAAACCAAATTTACAATGTTGTGTGTGATTTCTATGCACTTGGGCAACCAAGATAACTTCAAAGGATCCAAATTAATTTGGATATCTAAGGTTACTTGAAGTTTTTCATGCAGATTTGCCTAGCATCTAAGAACAAAAAGGATATGTGGTACTTAGATAGTGGATGCTCAAGGCACATGAGTGGAAGGTCAACTTACTTCATCAAACTAAACAAGTACGATGGAGGTTTTGTGACCTTTAGAGATAATGGAAAAGGTAAAATAGTTGCTGTTGGAAAAGTAGGTAATAACCACTCTACTTTTATTGATGATGTCTTTTTGGTAAATGGCTTGAGACACAATCTTTTGAGTATAAGTCAACTATGTGATTTGGGTTACTTAGTGACTTTCAAAAGATTAGAATGTTGTGTTGTGAATGAAAAGACAAATGAAGTTTTGTTTGTTGCCAAGCGTTGTAACAATGTATATGGACTTACCCTTGATGAACTAAAGGATCAAAATATGGCTTGTTTTCATTCCAAAGAATCTGAAAAGTGGCTATGGCACAAGAGATTGGGCCATGCAAGTATGTTTCAAATAAACAAACTTGTAAAGAAAGAGTTAGTAAGAGGTCTTCCTTTGATAAGGTTTGACAAAGACATCACTTGTGATGCTTGCCAAATGGGAAAACAAACAAAAAGTTCATTTAAACCAAAGGAAGATATCTTTACTAAAAGGCCACTTGAATTGCTACATATTGATTTGTTTCGTCCAACAAGAACTCAAAGCCTAGGTGGTAAACATTATGGTTTAGTGATTGTGGATGACTATTCTAGGTTTGGTTGGGTTTTATTTCTTGCACACAAAAATGAAGCATTTTCGGCCTTTGAAATATTTTGCAAGAAAATTCAAAATGAAAAGGATTTAAAGATCTCTTCTATAAGAAGTGATCATGGAACCGAATTTGAAAACTATTTATTTGAATCCTTTTGTGAGGAATTTGAAATATCTCACAACTTCTCTTATCCAAGGACACCACAACAAAATGGTGTTGTGGAAAGAAGAAATATAAGTATTCAAGAAATGACAAGAGCTATGCTTTGTGAGAGCAATGTTCCAAAATTCCTTTGGGCTGAAGCGGTTAACACAGCTTGCCACATTTTAAATAGAACAATCATAAGGAAATTTTTGAAGAAAACCCCTTATGAACTTTGGAAAGGTTACCCACCAAACTTGGACTACTTGCACATCTTTGGATGCAAATGTTTTGTTCTTAATAACAAAGATAATTTGGGTGAATTTGATCCAAAGGCGTATGAGTGCTTATTTGTAGGATATTCCACAACTAGTAAAGCATATAGAGTTTATCATCAAGATGCTAGGATTATTGAAGAGTCCATACATGTTACGTTTTGTGATACTAACTTGGTGCAAAGTGTTTTGGAAGATTGTGATGCAGGGAATCAAGCTCAAAAAGACAATGAGACTGCACAAAATCATGAAAATGAAAATTCTGGACAAGCTGAACTAGAAACTGCAGTTGTTGAAAATTTAAGAGACAATTCCATTTTGTCTCATGAATTTGAAGGAGATCCTGAAACCAGCAGTAACCAAAATCCCTTGGTAACTGAATCTGCCTCCAAGTCCACCAAACCTCGTGAATGGAGATTCTTGAAGAATTACCCCAAGGAATTTGTCATTGGGGACGTCTCTCATGGGGTTAAAACTTGGTCTTCATCTAGAAAGGCAAATGAAGGAACAAACATTGCCCTTCTCTCACAAATGGAGCCTCAAAATGTCAAGGAAGCCCTTGATGACCCTTCTTGGGTAAAGGCAATGGAAGATGAGCTTCATGAGTTTAAGAAGAACCAAGTTTGAACATTGGTTCCAAGGCCGAATGGAAAGAAAGTGACCGGCACCAAGTGGATATTTCGGAACAAGCTAGGAGAGAATGGTAGCATTGCAAGAAACAAAGCAAGGCTAGTGGCACATGGATATGACCAAGAAGAAGGAATAGACTTTAATGAATCCTTTGCCCCTGTTGCCCGAATAGAAGGTATATGACTTCTCTTAGCTTATGCTGTATTTTGTGTTTTAAATTATATCAAATGGATGGAAAATGTGCATTTTTGAATGGTGTGATAGATAGAGAAGTGTATGTGGAGCAGCCACCTGGTTTTGAAAATAAAGAGCTTTCTAACCATATTTTCAAATTATCAAAAGCTCTCTATGGTTTGAGACAAGCTCCTAGAGCTTGGTATGAGAGACTTAGCTCTTTTCTTTTGAAAAATGGTTTTCAAAGAGGCACCATAGACACTACTCTATTTATCAAGAATTCTAATGATTCTTTCATTCTAGTCCAAATATATGTTGATGACATTATTTTTGGATCAGCCAATAAATCCCTTTGTACTGAATTTGGAAAACTCATGACAAGTGAATTTGACATGAGTATGATGGGTGAACTTAATTTTTTCCTTAGGCTACAAAATTAAACAAACTGAAAATGGTATTTTCATTCATCAAGAGAAGTATGCCAAGGAACTAGTTAAGAAATTTGGTATGGAGAATGCCAAACCCATGGGAACTCCCATGCACCCTAATTCAAAATTAGATAAGGGAGAAACTAAGAAAGATGTACATGAGACTAGGTATAGAGGAATGATTGGCTCTCTTTTGTACTTAACTTCCTCTAGACCCGATATTGTGCAAAGTGTTGGAATGTGTTCAAGATTCCAATCTAAACCAAAAGAGTCACATATTTCTGCAGTTAAGAGGATCATTAGATATATTCATGGCACATCCAATTTTGGTATTTGGTATCCTAAGATTGATGATTTTTCTGCAGTTGGTTATTGTGATGCAAATTTTACCGGTGATAAAGTTGATAGAAGGAGCACTTCAGGCTTATGTTGTTTCCTTGGAAAGTCCTTGAATGTTTGGTCAAGTAAGAAGCAGCCAACAATGGCTTTATCCACTGCTGAGGCTGAGTATATAGCTGCTTCTTCTTGTTGTTCTCAGCTTATGTGGTTAAAAACACAGCTTGCTGATTACAAGTTAAATGCTGAAAATATTCCCTTGTTGTGTGATAATATGAGTGCCATTAATATTTCTAAAAATCCAGTTTTGCACTCTAGGACTAAACATATTGAAGCGAAATTTTACTCAATAAGAGAACATGTTCAAAAAGGGGATATTAGCATTTAATTTGTTAAATTAGAAGAGAAATTGGCAGATATTTTCACTAAACCACTAGCTGAGGACAGATTTTGCATGCTTAGGACTAGTCTAGGAATTTTAAGCTATGATTCATTGTTTGAAAGTTGCTGATGTGTTTGTTGGAGTTTTCGTCTCATAAACAGGTATGAGACAATTCTGGGCAAGTGAAGAACGTTCTCTTCAATCAGTGTTCTTTGGGCTTGTTGCACGTGCAGATTTATCTGGGCCAGCCTAAAAAATCAGATCATGGGTGGTCCAATATGTTTCCTTAATTCAAACAACCTCTGGGCCCAATATGAATGCTACATTTTTTGTTTTTGTTGGGTTGTGTGTTTCAGATTATTTCTTTTTGTCTTTAGGTCCAAAAAGGGTTTCAAATTTTAAAATTAACTTCCTCTTTAATTTTAAATAAAATCAAATCTTTCTTCTTATGATGTCAAGTCTTTTCAAGTCAAATCAGAGGTGATGCAGTTGCATGGTTTAAGAAAATTTCTTTTGGGTACGGTTACCAATACTTTTTCTTCTCCCTCCATAACTCCTCCAACCCTTCAGTTTCTCCCCACTACCTTTACTGTATCTCTTCTTTCAAAAACCAAAAACCAACCAAATGAGCAAGAAACCATATCTCAAAGGCCTCTTCGAGAAAAGATATACAAGCTTCCTACAAAATAAAAACCTTCAACTCGCTCTCAGGACAAAACCTTCACTCCATCTCCTTCTCCTCCTACCTCACCTCCTAGGTCTGACCCCATGGCTCGCACTAAGAACCCATCAAGGTTTCCTCCTTCAGCCAAGCCGACGCCACCTCCGAAGGAACCTCAATTCAAACATGGTTCGTCGAAGCCAAGCTCTTCGAAGGGGAAGCGCCCAGCAGCCGAACCTACTTCTGAGCCTACTCAACCTAAGACAAGGTCTGTTCCCTTACGTTCTCAGAGAGGTAAACCTCGAATTCCCCTTAAATCAGTTAGAGAACCAGACATTGATCCCTTTGCACGTAAATTCCATTTCATGACATCTCACTCCAACTATAACCCTTATAGATTTAAGTCTGCCATGAATTAATGACTTTGTTGAAGGAGTAATTAAGTACCGTACCCTATGTCCCTCTTTTCTTGCTGATTTACTAACTTTGAAAAAGAAAGGTTTTCCTTTTGTTGAAAATTTAGAATTTCTAGACTGGAATCATCTTTTTAACATCAAAAAGCCTGTTTATCCTCTTTTGGTCAAAGAGTTTAATGCTAACATGACATATCATGAGGGCAGTGTTCATTCTTATGTTAAGAGCAGAGACATTATTTTAAAAGATGAAACAATCAGTGATTCATTGAAGTATACTGATGTTGGGCCTTGTGCTTATACTTTTGTTAAGTGGGATGAAGGAGTATGTATATCTTTCAATGATGCTTTGGCTCATATTTATGAACATGTTTCTCTAATTGATGGCATCACCCCTACTCATAAAGCCCTGGGTTATGAACGTGCTCAGTTGCACTGTATTGTAAATCACATCATACTTCCACAGAGCGGTTCATATCAAAGGGTATCTTACATTGACACTCTTGTTTTGTATGCCCTGCTTACTAAAATAGAAATTTCTTTTGCTTATTTGATGGTTAGATACATGTTTGACTCTGTTAGAAGTGAGAAAGACTAACCCCTTCCTTATGGCATGTTTCTAACTTGTATATTTGAGCATTTTGGTGTTGACTTGTCCAATGAGGATTATGAAAACAGACATTCATATCTAAAAAGGGATGGTTCAGTGAAACAGCAAAAAGGACCTACTCGTTCTAAGAGAGTGGTCTTAGATGATGAAGATGATGACTTTATTCCTGAGGAATCTCCTCCTCCTTCCACCGAGGGTACTTCCATCTCCACTGGACAAAAATCTACTCTGCTGAATATTGTCAAAGATGTAGTCTAGGAGTTTGTCTCCCAATCCAATCACATGATTGCCATAAGTAAGGAACAAAGGAAGCTAGCAAGCAAGCATGAGAATATCCTCCGAACATCAAGAGATAGAGAGGCTGTATTCATGACATTCATTGATAACCTTCAAAAGGATGAGGATCCTGCCATTGACGCTGATGAGGAAGCTGATTCGGAGGGAAATGGTTCAGATGCCTAGATTTGTCTCATGAAGCTGCTGCTATCCGCTGACTTTTGTCTCATGAAAACTGTTTCTTTTGTTACTTTTGAACTACCTTTTGTTATTTCGGATCATCGGATGACCGTAATCCTTTAACTACTACTTTACATTAATTTGATGTTTTAGACTGTGGATTAACACTTTCTTGCAGGTTTTATGGTGCAGTTTTTACTTGAGTTTGCTTATTTTACACCCTTGATGACAAAAGGGGGAGTAATAGCGCATGAGCAGCAGGATTGTGAATATTTGATAAATCATGAGCAGCAAGATTGTGAATATTTGATAAATTTTTTGGAATGTTGATTGCTGCTGCTACAATGTTGTTGGCATGAGAATTTGATTTGCAAATGTTTGCTACTGCTGTGATTGTTTTTGCATGAAAAATGGAACTTGCTTTTTATGACATGTTGCTGTTTTGCCCTTGTTAGACTTAATGTTCTGCTTTGATGCTGACATGATATGTTATACTGGGCTGGACTTGTGTTGCTAGCTATGCAATATCACTTAGTCAATTTGAAGTGAATGTAGCTCTTTTTTGCATTCCCTATAAGAATAATAACAGGAAAGAAGAAGAGAGCATAAATCTAGGGGGAGCTACTCTTGAAAAGGAAAGGGAGAGCAACATAAAAGCAAATGACAAAAATCAAAGGGAGTTCCTAAACCTTACTCAAATTCATTTCCTTTGATCATTGTATCAATTATGTTTTTCATCAAGGAGGAGATTGTTGAGTTAAGAAATTAACTAAATTAATTAATGATGACAAACATTATTTTATTGGGCAAAGTAAATAATTAGTATTGATTATTTATGATTAAAATGTTGCAGGCTAAAATACATTGTTGCAGCAGCCCAATACAAAGCAAGCTGAATCTATTCTACTGGGCCACAAATCAATAGAAGCCCAAAGATGATGAAAAGAATGAAAATGGGCTGAACTTGAATAGAACCAACCCAAGCCCGATTTGATTTCAGCAAGCTAATCCCTCCATCTTGCTTCCAAAGCAACGTTCACTTTTTCCTGTCTCAGTCAGAACTCAGAGCAAGAGAGAGAGAGAGAGAGAGAGAAAGCTTATTCCTTAAGTTGTTCACCAAAGAAGCAAGAAAGAGAAGCTTAAGCAAAAAGGTTGAAGTCTAATCACCCTCATCAAACTGTATCAAGAAGAGGTCAGAAGCTAAAGGTGATTTCATTTCCTTTTACATGCATCATATCTTCTTCTTCTCATCTTCAACGTTCTGCCAATCCATTCTGGGATACATGGAAAAGATGATTTCTGTTCTTCACTGCTGTGCATCTACGGTCATAAGTGTGTCTTGGGGACCAAGTTGTTTTTCAATGGCCAAGATCTGGGTTTACCATTGAAAATATTTGTTTCTGCTGTCTTGTGGCTTTCGGTCAACAATAGAAGGTCAGAACCAAAGTTACTAGTTTGAGGATTAATGGGAAAAAGTGAGATGGTGGGTTGGTGAAGCACAAAGCTCGAGAGTTGACCTAGGAGAGAGCAAATCAACAACATGCAAGGAGATAGAAAAGAAGTTGGCTCACCATTCAGAAAGCAAGGAGAGATAACCAGTGGTTTGAGGTTTGGTGTTCTGAGAAGAGTTCTCTGAAGAAGTTCATCAACTTGGACAGTACTTTCTTTCAAAGAAGCATTCCGCCAGAATATGAAACTAAATCAGAGGCTAGCAAATCTGGTTTATCACATAGCAAAGAGGCTGTTGAAGAGTCAATCTCCTTCATATTTTACTGATTGTAATTTACTTTTCAATGTTTATCTTTCTGTAATTTCTTGAGGTAAAATGCTGAATGAGAGAGTCATTGTAAGAGCCTAAGAGTGGAAAAAGGCAGAGAGATACACATGAGTGAAAAGCCTAGAGTTATTTCAGATTTTTTTAGGTTGATTAAGTGTCTTGTATCTTGTACCAGTAAGGTATCCCTTTCTTAGTTGGGTCAGCACTAAGAGTGAATAGTTAGGTATTAGCATAACTAAGTTAAGTTAGGTTAGAACTTGAGTGTGAAAGGATTATGTCAATCCTGTGGAATTGGTGTATGTAATACTTTAACTATAGTGGAAATTCTACCACAGTTGTGGTGGAGACTGGACGTAGGTTGTATTGCACAAAACAACCGAACCAGGATACATGGTGGTGTCAGCTTCTTTCTTCTCTACGCTGTTCTATTTTCTGATATTCATGAGACAAAATAAAATTGTCTCATAAATTTTTCGTTGTTAAGTTCAAACAGATTCAGATTGAAAGTTTGTCTTAAAAGGGTTAATTCAGTAAAATAAAAGAAGGTCATAGATTTAACCCCCATTCTCTAAGCCTTCTACAACCTTCAGTCCTTGTTTAATTTGTCAACCAAAGATGTATTGTGAGTTCTGGTTATGCACGAAAAAGTACAAACTGATGATCCCTAATGAGATTAAAGATGATATTGAGGATTGAAAAAGGATGTAAATAGCGGAATAATATGAATTAAAGACTGTCATGGTTTTGCAAATTTAAAGTAAGTTATATTGTTTCCAAAAATAAAATAGTTGTCTCGTGATTTATTCTCAATTTGGGTGTACATTATGATTCATTATATTGAAAACAAATTGTAATTGAAATTTTTTTTAGAATGTATGGAGATAGACACCCTACACACCTACTTACATATTGTTTCTTTTTTCACCATTCATCACTTATTTTCTTTTTCTGTTATTTCTTTTTATGACTTATAAAAATAACTAAAATTTTTACACACAAATAAATAGATTTGCACAAATACAAAATAAAAAATTGAGATTTGCTTTCATTCTTTGGACATTTGCTGAATTCTGATGACATAAAATATAAAATAATCCTTTATTTTATTTATATAAAAAATTAAAATTAGAATTCTAGTTACTATTGGTTTTATTAATGTGAAATCTATATAATATTATTACAAAAGTGTGATAAATAATACATAACTAATATTATATGTTTGAAAAAATTTGACCTTGAAATGATATACATGAATATGTATGTTGTATTTTAATTTTATGTTGATTTTTTTAATAAATAAATTATGAATATTTATCTTTTACATTATATTATGTTGGATTATGTTTAGTGGTGGAGCATGAAAAAGTTTTTGAGGTAGCCAAAATTTAACATAAAAATTACATAATAGTATTTGTATTAAAATAAAATTTATAAATATAATTATTCTTTAAGTTTATTATTAATATGATAATAAATAAATAATTTTACAAATAAAAAATATAAAATAATTTATAATGGTACTCTTCGAATATTGAGTGGCTTAAAATCTTCAATAATTGAATGAAAATTAAACTTTCAGCAATTTCTTTTTCAATGTAAATAAGATTTCGTTCTTCAATAATTGAAGCTTTCAATAATTTTACAAAGATGATGCAAAAAAATATAATTGCTTGGATTTGGAACTTAGTTTCAAAAATAAAAAATTTTTAAGTTACAACTTACAAATTCTTCTATCAATCTATAAAAATGTAATGTTATCAATACTTATTGAATATTTTAATATTTTTTTATAACATAAAAAATTAAATTAAATAAACAGTAAAATCTAAAATAATATTAAATTAAATAAATAAAATACCTAATTTTAGCTTTTTTTATTTTTCACTTGGATGAAGTCAAAAATGTTCTTTTATAGTTATTGAATCTATTTAAAAGATTTGGTTCTATTTTTATTTGGTTATATAATGTTAAAAGTTATTAGTGTTTTTCTCTTTTTTGGTTAGCATATTTCGGTCCAAATTCAAAGGACAATATGTTTGGATTTGAAACTAAAAATAAAAGAGTAAATGCAAGTAATGAGTATTGAACACAATAATTCTAATGAAAAAGGGAAAGAATTATGCCACTTGAACTAAATTTCTCCTAATACACTACTATTACTAAGTTTTCTATAAAAAAATTGGAGGACCATATCACTATAGCCCCATTGCCTAGCGAAAACTCCACAACGGTTAATTACTAACAACTACTAGTCTTCATTTGTGGCCTCGCTACTGATTATACTGATACAACTCCTATGTGGTTCTGATATTCCCACGTAAACAAAGGACACACACATGTTCTCCTGACAATATAAGATCAACAGGTGTGGGTGGTTTTCATTGCAAACTATATATTATTAAATTTATTTCCACCTTCTAATTAACAAACAATAATGACCAATTTTAAATCTATTTATCTTCTTTGATTGTTAACAACTACTGTTCATTCACGGCCCACTATTGATCATACTGATACGGCTCCTATGCAGCTCTGATACTCACAAGTAAACAAAGGACACTTATACATTTCATTCTCCCGACAATACATATCAACTGGTGTAGGTGGTCTTCACAACAAACTTATTAAATTTTTTTCACCCCTCTATTTAACAAATCATATTACAAACTTTAAATCCATTTATCTTTTTTCGGTTACCGACAACTACTCTTCATTCATGACCCTACTACTAATCACACTGACGTAACTCTCATACGACTCTGATACCCACACGCAAACAAATGACACACATGCATTCCATACTACTGATCACGCAACAAGAATACGTTTGGTGGTTTTCAACGCAAATTATTATTAAATTTATTTCCACCCAATAATTAACAAATTATAATGATCAATTTTAAATACATGTATCTTCTTCAATTGATGACAATTACTCTTTATTCGTAGCCCCGCACTGATCATACAAATACAACTCCCATGCGGCTCGAACACTCACATGTAAACAAATGACATGCATACGTTCCATACTTCTGACAACACAATATCAATAGATGTGGATAGTTTTTACCATAAACTATTATTAAATTTATTTTCTCCCATCTAATTAAAAAATCATAATTGTGAGAAGGAGGGATATATACACGTTTTGACAGGATGAAAAACAGCTACAACCAGTGTGCATGGCCTACACGTGTTTTCATGAAACACTTCTCGTAGCTCATGGGAAGCTTGGTTGTAAGAGAAGAAGGGTCACAGTTGGCCCAGTGATCCGTGTCAAGCCTGCGTGATGCCAGCGATGCGTGGTAAAGCCTGCGTGATGCTAGCACCAGGTGCTCTTCCCTGGCCCTTATGACACGTATTGCTACTGCAGCTTCTCGCTACCTGCATAATGCCAACGTCAGTTTTTTATTTGTTGCGAGAAACCTTAGTCCACCACCATGCGTTCATCACCAGTTAAATCGACCGAATTGAATATCACCAAAATTGAACCAATATAGAAAATAATTTCTGGTTTGATCACCGCAAAAAAGTCATTTAAAACTATTTATTTTTTTGTTTTTAGTATAATTTAAATAATTTAAAAATGAGTTTTATTTTTTAAATGT
Organism: Arachis hypogaea; assembly: GCF_003086295.3. Taxonomy (NCBI): domain Eukaryota; kingdom Viridiplantae; phylum Streptophyta; class Magnoliopsida; order Fabales; family Fabaceae; genus Arachis; species Arachis hypogaea. The sequence continues at coordinate 124,295,398 of NC_092053.1, read as the reverse complement.
TTCATTTAATTTTCTTTTGTTACAGGTGATTTTTCCGATTTTTTCATAAAGACTCTTTACTCTTTAGATTCTGCTGCTCAACATCCTCTGTTTCTTTTTCTCTAACTTCATGTTGTTTATGTGTATCAGGTAGGTTTTTAAGGCAGATTTTTATGTAAAAAATCTTCGTTCTCTGCTTCTCTGATAGTGCACATTCTTGTTTACGTCGATTATCATATAGGACACTGAGATTTCTTCTCTAACATTTGTCTTATTTGTATATGATAGGTAGATTCTTGCATGCAGATAGGTTTTCAACAGGGAGAATCCTTTTTGTTCTCCCTGGTTTGTGAGTAAGTTTATGACGGTCTTGGATCAGAAAAATGATTAATTACCTAATGAAATAGTTTTTACTCTTTAGTTATAATTACACGTGATTTTGAACCCCACTTTGAGCTACGAGTCCTGTACTCTTGATTTAATATCTGAGATTGTTAATATGAGTTTTTCCTAGCATCTGTTGATCATTTGTTTTTGTTTCCAGATTGTACATGCCTTTTTTGGTTTTTTTATGATTATATGCTTTTTTCTGAAGTTCTTGATGATCTGTGTGTCTTAAACTAGTTAAAATAAAAGAAAAATCAGCTGAAATGCTGTAGTTTTAAAATTGGCATAACAAAACTTATGTGTTATAATTTTGTCACTTGGTCCCTGTTGAATTTATCAACCAAGGATATATTGTAAGTTCTGGTTATGCACGAAAAAAGCACACACTGATGATCCCTAATGAGATTAAGGACAATATTTAGGATGGAAGAGGATGTAAACTACAGATAAAGGAAAGTGGCGATTTTTATCCTGAACTATTATAATATGAATTAAAGACGGTCGCGATTTTGCAAATTCAAAATAAGTTATATTGTTCCCAGAAATAAAACAATTGTTTCGTGATTTATTCTCAATTTGGGTGTACATTATGATTGATGAGATTGAAAACAAGTTACAATTGAAATTTTTTTAGAATGTATGGAGATGGACACCCTACACCTACTCACACATTATTTCTTTTTGCATCATTCATCACTTTTTTTTTTTTTTTTTGTTATTTTTTTATGACTTATGAAAATAACCAAATTTTTTACACAAACAGAAAACAGACTTGCCCAAATATAAAATAAAAAATTGAAACATAAAAAGAATAAAAAAGAAAGGAGGAAAAGGAACAAAAAAATGATGAAAAAGAGAAAAAAAATAAAAAAGAAAGAAAAATAGTGAGGAAAATGAACTCAGTGCGCGCACAAGTAAGGATGGCAAAAAACTACTAGAATGAGTGTTTGAAAAATTATTTATTACTAGAATGAAAATGAAGACCTGTTAAGTTTTCACATGAATGAAGATCTACTTCCATTCTTCGGACACTTGCTAAATTCCTATGACATAAAATACAAAATAAACCTTTATTTTATTTATATAAAAATTTAAAATTAGAATTCTAGTTATTATTGGTTTTGTTAATGTGAGATCTAGATAATATTATTATAAAAGTGTGATAGCAATACATGAATAATCTTATATGTTTGAAAAAAATTGACCTTTAAATGATGTATATGAATTTTTATGTTGTATTTTAATTTTATATTGAGTTTTTTATTGAATAAATCATTATATTTATCTTTTACATTATATTATGTTGGATTATGTTGTATTTTGTTCTGAAAGTTAATTTTTTTAATTAATATCAACATATACCCACAAGGATTCACTTCTATCAACATATTTCTTCCTTCATCTTCTTCGCCCTTTCATCTTCTTCTCTCTTGCTTTTTCAGTTACAACACCAGTAAGCATGGGAGGGAGGAAAACTTCAGGGATGACGAAACCAAGGTAGCACAGACGACAACCAAGTATCACTACTAATCATATTGACATAGCTCTCATGTGGCTCGTATACTCACCCGTAAATACAAGACACACATACATTCTATACTTTCGACAATGTAAGATCAACAGAACTATTATTAAATTTATTTCTGTCCCTCTAAATTAACAAATTATAATGACCAACATTAAATCCATTGATCTTCTTTGATTACTGACAACTACTACTCTTCATTTGTGGCCTCGCTACTGATTATAATGCTCCTATGCGGCTCTGATACTCACACGTAAATGAAGGACATGCATACATTCTATTCTCTCGACAACGCAAGATCAACAGGTGTGGGTGGTTTTCATCACAAACTATTATTAAATTTAATTTCGCCATCTAATTAACAAACCATAATGACCAACTTTAAATTCATTTATCTTCTTTGGTTGTTAACAACTACTCTTTATTCAAGGTCCACTACCGATCATACTGATACTGCTCGTATGCAACTCTAATACTCATATGTAAACAAAGGACACTTACATATTCCATTCTCCTGACAACGCAACATCAACTGGTGTAGGTGGTTTTGACTGCAAATTCATTTATCGTCTCTGGTTATTGACAACTACTCTTCATTCATGACCCTACTATTGATCACACTAACACAACTCCTGTGTGCCTCTAATACCCATATGCAAACAAAGGACACACATACATTTCATACTACCGACCACGTAACATGAACAGATTTGGTGGTTTTCAACGCAAACTATTATTAAATTTATTTCCACCCCTCTAATTACTACATCATAATGACCAACTTTAAATGCATTTATCTTTTTCAGTTATTGACAACTACTCTTCATTCATGACCCTACTTCTGATCACACTGACGCAGCTTTCATACGACTCTGATACCCACACACAAACAAATGACACATATATCCGTACTACTGCCCACGCAACAAGAACAGGTTTGGTGGTTTTCAAGGCAAATTATTATTAAATTTATTTCCACCCTATAATTAATAAATCATCATGACCAACTTTAAATACATTTATCTTCTTCAATTGCTGGCAACTATTCTTCATTTGTGGCACCGCTACAGATCATATAGATACAACTCTCGTGGCTCTGACACTCACATGTAAATAAATGACATGCATACGTTTCATACTTCTGAAAACGCAATATCAACAGGTGTGGATGATTTTTACCGTAAACTATTATTAAATTTATTGTTCTTCCTCTTATTAACAAATCATAATTGCGAGAATGAGGGATATATACACAGTTTACCAGGATGGAAAACAGCTACAATCATTATGTATGGCCCACACGTGTTTTCATAAAGCACTTCTCGTAGCTCATGAGAAGCTTGGTTGTAGGAGAAGCAGGGTCCTAGCTGGCCAAGTGACGCGTGGCAAAACCTGCGTGATGCCAGCGGCGCGTGCCAAAGCCTGAGTGATGCTAGCGCCAGGTGCTTTTCCCTAGCCCTTACGAACTGTATCACTATCTTAGCTTCTCGTTGCCTGCATGATGCCAACGCCAGTTTTCGTTTTTTGTGAGAAACCTTGGTCCACCATCCCGCGTTCTTCATCAGTTAAGGCCACCGAGTTGAATATCACCAAAATCGGCCCAATATAAAATATTATTTTTGGTTTCATCATTGCAAAAAAGTCATTTAAAATTGTTTATTTTGTTTAGTATAATTTAAACAATTTAAAATGAGTTTTATTTTTTAAATATTTTATTTAATTTTCTTTGGTTACAGGTAATTTTTTTGATTTTTTCTTGAAGACTCTTTACTCTTTAGATTATGCCGCTCAATGTCCCGAGTTTCTTTTTCTCTAGCTTCATCTTGTTTATGTGTATCAGGTAGCTTTTAGAGTAGGTTTTTGTATAAGAAATCTTCTTTCTCTGCTCTTCTGATAGTGCACATTCTTATTTACAACGGTTCATCATATAGGACATTGCGGTTTCTTCTTTAACATTTATCTTGTTTGTGTATGTCATGTAGATTCTTGCATGCAGATAGATTTTGAATAGGGAGAATCTTTTTTGTTCTCCCTAGTTCTGTGAGTAGGTTTATGACGATCTTGGATTAAAAAAAGGGTAAAATTACCAAATGAAATAGTTTTTACTCTTTAGCTACAATCACATGTGATTTTGAACCTCACTTTAAGTGGAAAGTTTCGTACTCTTGATTTAACATGTGAGCTTGTTAATATGAGTTTTTCTAGCTTCTACTGATTATTTTTTTTTGTTTCAAGATTATACATGCCTCTTTTGGTTTTGTTATGATTATATGCTTTTTTTTTTCAAGTTCTTAATGATCTGTGTGTTTTAAATCAGTTAAAATAAAAGAAAAATCAGCTGAAATGCTGTAGTTTTAAAATCAGCATAATAAAACTTACGTGTTATAATTTTGTCACTTGGTCCTTGTTCAATTTGTCAACCAAAAATGTATTGTGATTTCTGGTTATGCACAAAAAAGCAGAAACCGATGATCTCTAATAATATTAAGAACGAGATTGAGGATAGAAAGAGGATGTAAACAATATATAAAGAATGGTAATAATTATTATCCTGAACTATTATAATATGAATTAAAGTCGATCACAGTTTTGCAAATTCAAAGCAAGTTTTATTGTTCCCAAAAATGAAATAATTGTCTCGTAATTTATTCTCAATTTGGGTGTAAATTATGATTGATGGAATTGAAAACAAACTGCAATTGAAAGTTCTTTTGGAATGTATGGAGATGGAAACCTATACCTACTCACATATTTTTTTTTCATCATTCATCACTTATTTCTTTTGTTATTTTTTTTATAACTTATGAAAATAACCAAAATTTTTACACAAACAGATAAACAGACTTGCACAAATATAAAATAAAAAAATTAAAATATAAAAAAATAAAAAATAACGAAGGAGGAAAAGGGATAAAAAAATGATGAAAAAGAGAAAAAAAAAAATAGTGAGAAAAATGAACTCGGTGTGCACATAAGTAAAGATGGCAAAAAATTACTAGAATAAGTATTTGGGAATTATTTGTTACTAGAATAAAAAAAAAGACCTTTTAAGTTTTCACATAAATGGAGATTTACTTCTATACCTCGGACATTTGCTAAATTCTTATAACATAAAATACAAAATAATCTTTTACTTTATTTATATAAAATTTAAAATTAGAATTTTAGTTATTATTGATTTTGTTAATGTGAGATCTAGATAATATTATTATAAAAAAGTGTGATAAACAATACATAAATAATCTGATATGTTTGAAAAATTTTGACCTTGAAATAATATACATGAATCTTTATGTTGTATTTTAACTTTATGTTGAGTTTTTTAATAAATAAATTATGAATATTTATCTTTTACGTTATACTATGTTGGATTATGTTGTATTTTTTTTAAAAGTTAATTTTTTAAATTAATATCTACATATACCTACAATGATTCACTTTTACAAAAACCAGTAAATTAAAACTTGTGACGAAAATAAAAAGGAGATAACAACCATTTTTTCTTAATGAAAATAGAGTGAACTATGGATATGCACTTTTACGAAACTTCATTGACATTCCTATGTATAATATGAATACGATGCTTCTATAAAAAAAAATAATTATATAGTGCTTAAAGTGAATATCTTCAACACATATTGAACTGTTGTGACAAAATGCAATGGTGGACGCGTGTCCTACCATATTAGTTTCTGAGACTTTTGGTTCTATGTGACTGCAAGCATAGTCAGAGTTGGAATCCACCATTTTAGAGTAATTTTTGATAGTGGGGATAATGAATTTATTTTAGATAGATGATAAAAAATGATGGCGATTCCTACCCTGAACTACTATAATATAAATTAAAGTTGGTCACGGTTTTGCAAATTTAAAGTGAGTTATATTGTTTCGAAAATAAAACAGTTGTCTCGTGATTTATTTTCAATTTAGGTATACATTATGACTAATGGAATTAAAAACAAGTTCCAATTGAAAAAATTCTTTTGGCATGTACGGAGATGGACACTCGCCTCTACTCACATTTTTTTCCATCGTTCATCATTTACTTTATTTTTTTTTCTTTTTATGACATGAAAATAATCAAAATTTTTACATAAACAGATAAAATAATTTGAACAAATAAAAAATAAAAAAATTAAAACATGAAAAAAATGAAGAACAAGAATAAAAAAGAATGAAGGAGAAAAGGGAATAAAAATTGGATGAAAAAGAGAAACAAAAGTAAAAAAGAAAGAAAAATAGTGAGGAAGTTTGTAGGATTTTTAATTTAAATAAATTAAATAAATATTTTATTTATTGAAATAAATAATTATAAAAATTATTACGAAAATATGTCTTGCAGTCTTATCTCATTTATACTGTATATCTCGTTTATACTGTAAACGAGATACGTTTATAATTATCTTATTGTAAATGAGATATGTATATTATAAATATAAAAATATAATTTTTAAAAATAATAAAAATATTAATAATTTAAATTAGACCAAATTTTTAAAAATAGAATGTTTCAAATAATAGGGAAGATTGACGGTTTTAAATAATAGAAAAGATATACGGTTTCTAAATAATAGAGGAAATAGGCGATTTTAACTAATTCTATGGTGCTTAAAGTGAATACCTTCAACACATACTAAGCTGTCGCGACAAAACCCAGTGGTGAATGCGCGTTCTACTACGAGGGACGGACCGATGTATAGAGTACGGGCACTTGTCCCCACTAAATTAAAAAATTATATAATATATATATTTGTCTCCATAAAAATTTACAAAATTTGTTTTTAGATTTATGTTAAAAATAATTTTTTTATTAAATTTAATATGTAACAATATTAATTTTATTAAATTTGATTTAATATTAAAATTGAAAATAAGTAAATAAATGAACTCAATAAAACAAATTAATGAACAATGATAATATAATTTTTAAAATTAATCAATTAGTTAACCACTAAATTAAATCTCAGTTTTATGAATATAAGTAAAATTATCAATATTTTTTTGTCTTAAAAAATTAATTAAAATAAAAAAGAATAGTATCTATCTATTAATTATATTCTTTGTTTTAAAATTATATAAGATTTTTTAATTTTATCTCTTAAATAATCTTACTTGTAACAATTATTTTGAATTAGAAAGTGTTTTATGTTATAAATATTATAACAAATAAATTTCCTAATTGAATGGAAGATAATTAATATTTGAAAATTATAATGAGTAATAGAACAATTGTTTAAAAGCATAGAAGTTAATTTTGATATATTAAAAATATGTATATTTTTTTATACAGTCATTTAATTATATTTATTTTTTTAGATAATTATTTATTATTTATATAATAAATATAAAAGATATTTTTTTTAATTACAATACATAATTAAATAGATACATAAAATTTTTAATATGACAGTATATTAAAATTAAATTAAAAAATATATAAACAAATTTAATTATTTTAAAGAGAAAGAGAGAAAAATAATTGTAAATTAAGTTTTTATTATTTGAGATAAACATACTTTTCATATATAGACTTGGTTTTTTTTGGTATTTATATATAATTTTAGTTTCAAATTATAAATACTAGTATATTAATAGGTGTTAACATACCAATTGATTCAGTTTTTTTATTATTGAATTGTGTAAAAATAAATAAAAGTAAAATTAGTTAGGATGACAAATTATCTATAATTTAATTAAAATATTTTAAATTTAATTTTTAGAAATAAAAATATTTATTATAAATTATATATAATAAATAGTATTTTAAGAATGAAAGTGTTCACTAATTTTTTTGTAATTTTCATATCTTTATTATATTTTTAATATAATTAACAATGTTCAACAAAATTTATTTAATTATACATATTTTTGTCCCCCCACTCTTAAAATTTGCTATGAGTTTTTGTGACTTTTGACGCGATGTGACTACAGCATAATCAGAGTCAGGATCCACAGTTTTAGAGTAGTTGTTTAGTAGTGGGGATACTATATCCGTTTTAGGTAGATGATAAAGGATGGTGGCGATTCCTAGGCTCACTTTTTGTATATTATAAACTAATGTGTGTTATTCAATGATATTTGATTGGTATTGTATATTACTCTGCTATGGGCCTGCTTCAATTTTTTGAAAGAAACAAAACGTCTTTAATGTTTTGTGGGAGGGTGAATTTTTTTTTTAAATAAACAAAGCAAAACGGTGTCGACGGATTGAATAAATTTTTTTTTTGAAATTTTGCATGAAGAAAACATCAGCAACGTGCTATGTGAAATTTTTTTTATTTTATTATAGGCAAAACGTCAGCGACGTATTGTATATATATTTATTTATTTTTTAATTGTCACAAAGAAAAACGTCAGTGACATTTTGCTGGAAAATATATTTTTAAATTATTTTTTGGTCAAAACGTCGTTGACGTATTGCTAAAAAAGTAAAAACGTTAGTGACGTTTTGTGAAAACGTCAGTGACGTTTTGTGCTGGGGGAATAAAAAAATATAAAAGTAACTATAAAAGAAGTTCTGGATTGTGTTAAAACGTAAAAATGGAGTATGAGACTAAAGTTTAAGTGAAGTAATGAGAGCTTTGTTCTACAAAATGTTCTCAGTTTGAGAGGGTGAAAAAAATCGTGAGTGAGTGTGATGAGTGTATAAAATGGAGGGTTATATTAGTTTAAAAATATATTATAATGGTCAGATTTTATCTCATACACATGAAGGTGTGAGTTTTTTATGTGAGAATCCATTTGTTATTGTTGTTCCTCTTTCAATAACATATGAATGACTTAAGAGTATACTTTCTCAAAGTGTAGATCATCAAGTGCAAAAAAGAGTCATAAATATTCTGTATAGGCAGCCTATGCTAGTATTTGGTGGTTTCGGCCAATTTCAAATAATGCATGTGACAGATGAAGCTAGTATGCAAAGAATGTTTTTTACCTATCATCAAACTAGAGCACAGGCCTCACTTATCGAGTTGTATGTTGAGCTCGAAGAAATCATTGATGTTGACTTTCCAGAACCCAACACAGACTGGGTGGGTTATAATACTGAAAGCGATGAAGAGTTTGAAGGTAATTATGAAGTTGTTGGTCCAACTGAAGATGTAGAGGAAGATGAGATAATGGTTGAAAGAGATGTGGCTGATGTTGCAAATGCACTAACCGGACAACATCCCTATGGATAGCCATCTTTTATGCATGCTTTGAATCTTGATGCCATGCATGCACCAGAATTTTCTGAATATGTCAATACAGGTAATTTTGTTGTTGTTGTTATTCACTTTTTTAATATTAGTAATATTATTATTTGTTTTGCTTTTATGTTAGTATTATTTTTATTTTTTAAATTGTTATTACTATTTATTGTTGTCATCATTATTATTAATAATAGAATATTATTTAGATTTATTTTTGTTTTGTTATTGGTGTAGCCCCAGCAGTTGTAGCTGCCGGTGAATTTGTCGTTGGAATAGAGTTTAACTCTAGAGAGGCTGTTATTGCATCAGTTAAAGAGTATACCATTCGAAGAGGAGTTGATTATAGGGTATATGAATCAGAACCAACAACATTCTATGCTAAATGCGTACAGTACGGAACAAGTTGTCATTGGCTTATCAGAGTTAGTCTTATGAAAAGATAGTATTGTTGGGCGATAAGGAGGTACAATGGTAGTCACACGTGCACCAGAAGTACCATATCTCAAGATCATGCTAAACTGGACTCTGATACAATTGCAGAAGCGATAAAGCCATTAGTTGAAGCTGACCCGTCCATAAAGGTGAAATTTGTCATTGCTGAAGTGCAATTGAAGTTCAACTACACGATAAGTTATCGCAAAGCATGGTTGGCCAAGCAAAAGGCAGTGGAGAAAATATTTGGTGGGTGGGAATCTTCATATGAAGCTTTGCCCACATGGTTTGAAGCAATGGTTGCAAAAGAACCATCAGCAGCTGATGAGTATAAAACTGCATATGGCTACCGAGGGGGTGAGTTAGTTGAAGATCTCCGGATTCTGACACGAGTCTTCTGGGCTTTCTACCCATGCATTAAAGCATTCAGAAGTTGCAAGCCAGTAGTTCAGATTGACGGCACACATTTGTATGAAAAGTATAAAGGAGCTCTTTTAGTTGCAGTATCACAAGATGGCAATGGAAATATCGTGCCTCTTGCATTTGCCATAGTCGAAGGTGAGACTGCCAATGCTTGGTACTTTTTTCTTAGCCATTTGCGAACACATGTAGTTAATCGGGATGGTGTTTCCCTTATCTCTGATCGACACGAGTCAATCATCTCAGCTGTGGGTCGTAGTAATGGAGCATGGGAATATCCGAGAGCTATTCACATGTTTTGCATCCGACATATAGCATCCAACTTTTTGAGGAGTTTCAAGGCACCACTCCTGCAGAGGCTAATTGTCAACATTGGCTATTCTAGAACAATGCGTGAATTCGATATGCGTTACCAGAGATTATGTGAGCGGGGGGAGGCTTACAAGCAGTGGTTAGACCGGATACCTCGACAGCAATATGCCTTGGCATATGATGGTGGACATTGTTGGGGTCATATGAAAACTAACCTAGTGGAGTGCATTAATGGAGCACTGAAAGGGGCATGCAATCTTCCAGTCACAGCCTTTGTTAAGGCAACTTTTTACAGGCTAAATGCGTTGTTCACAAGGAAGAGATCTGAGGTTGAGGCTCGTATAAGTGCAGGACAACTATTCTCTGAATATGCAACTCAGAAAATTATGTCAAATCAGCGCTCAGCTGGTATCCACCGGCAGAGGCCCTATTGTCGCATTCGTATCCAGGCCCACACAAGGAGCAACGCCAGAGGACCATCCATGTCCTTGCAATCATATCTCGATGCCAGACATAATGATCGATACATGTGCTTGTGTCAAGCAGAACCCCAACTAAACTTATGAATTTGAGAAAAGTCACGAAGCAACGGTAAATACTTCCAGTGCACAGAGATTCCAGATTTGTCACTAAATAACATCGTATCGAATAGACACATTATGTGACATTTCACATAAATTTCCTTACTTACTTGATCAGTCAAATGTTGGCGCCGCTTTAGAGTGCGAAACCATGCCAGCTTGATTCCGCTTCCTTTGTGGTCGTTTGGCCCAGGAGCAACACCAAATTGGGCCAAGCACTCGTTTTCTAACCCACTTGTACTATGATCGGTTGATCCAGTCACCGGCAAACCATCTGTTTGGAGTCCAAGAATCATTGCGACGTCCTCCAAAGTGATCATGCACTCACCATATGGAAGATGAAACGTGTGCGTTTCCGGACGCCACCTTTCAGCTAGTGTGTCTACAGTCGACCTATGAAACACGATCCTCCCAATTTGAGAAACATAATAGAACCCGCTCCTTCTCATTTGTTCTTCCACTCTATTATCATATGAGTCTATTTGGTGTAAGTGTCTCATGTGTAAATTTCTTGAACCCTGAAAACAAAAATTAATCATTAATAGTAAATTACTATAACCAGTTCATGACTACTATTATATTCAACACTTACTAAATCACTACATATTCTAATAATTGATGATTACTAAATAAACTACTAATTATTAACTACTACAGTAAACATAAAAATTACTTACATATACAGGATGTCGAAGATATTTTACAATATGATCTTCAGCACGTATGATGTCACGTTTTTCCATCTTCCTCTTTTTTAAACACTGCACTAGAAAGAACATATTTGAATAATTAAAATATTTTTCAAACATATATTAATAATAATCAATTATTAATACATAAATAATTATGTTTTTCAAAACAGCTATTTTAAATTTTAAATAACACTAACCTAACCTAATGCTAACAGTAACTAAGTCACTAACAATAATTAATTTACTAAAACTAACCCTAACACTAACTAACCCCTATACTAACGCCGGTACTATTACTATTAACAATTAATTAACTTACTATTAATTAATAGTAAAATAATCTAAAAAAATTACAAAACCTTACCTTATTTTTAAAAAATTCTTGTTCATACTTTCAGTTCAAAAAAAAAAAGCAATAAGTAAACCATATAAATATTTACCTGAATGGTTTGGTTTAGTTGTGATTATTGGTCAGTATGGGTGTTGCCGTTTTACTTTGTGGGTTTCCTTATTTTTGGTGGGGTAAGATTGATAAGGATGGAAGAGAGCCGTTTTGTGGTGGAACTGAGAAGAGAAGACGAAGAAATGGGAAAGAGAAGGGGTTACTAAGGTTAAAAATCTTCACGCTGAAACGAGGAAGAACTTTTCATCCACGTGTTAACCATGCACACACAAAACGTCACCGACGTTTTGTTGAAGAAGAAAGTGACGTGGGTAAAAAAACGGCCGTGATGTTTTCCTGCAGCAGTCAGTGATCCCCACAACGACGTTAAACCCACTTTTTTTTAGCATTTCAGTGAATTATACCAACTTAGGCCCAATATTAAAAATAAAAAACTCGCGATTCCTATCCTAAATTATTATAATATGAATTAAAGTTAGTCACAGTTTTGTATCTAATCTTCATTCACGGTCTCACTACTAATTATACTAACACAATTTTCATGTAGCTCAAATATTCACCCGTAAATAAAAAAATACACATAGATTCTATACTCTCAACAATGCAAGATCAACAAATGTGGGTGATTTTTTTTGTGAACTATTATTAAATTATTTTCATTGCTCTAATTAACAATTTATAATGAACAACATTAAATCTAATTATTTCTTCGATTAGTGATAACTACTACTCTTTATTCGTGACCCGCTATTGATTATACTGATACAGTTTTTATACGGCTCTGATACTCACATGTAAACAAAGGACACACATACATTCTATTCTCCCGACAATGCAAGATCAACAGAAGTGGGTATTTTTCATTGCAAATTATTATTAAATTTATTTCAACCCATCTAATTAACAAACCATAATGACCAATTTTAAATTCATTTTTTTTTCTTTTGTTGTTAACAACTACTCTTCATACATGGTCCACTACTGATCATACCGATACAGCTCCTATGCAGTTCTGATACTCACATGTAAATAAAAGACACATATGTTTCATTCTCCCGACAACGCAACATCAATTGGTGTAGGTGACTTTCATTGTAAACTATTATTAAATTTATTTTCACCCCTCTAATTAATAAATCATAATGATCAACTTAAAATCTATTTATCTTCTTCGGTTACTAATAACTACTATTCATTCATGACTTTACTACTGATCACACTAACATAGCTCTCGTGTGGCTTTGATACCCACACGCAAACAAAGGATACATATATACATTCCATATTACCGACAACACAACATGAACAGATTTAGTGATTTTCAACGCAAATTATTATTAAATTTATTTTCACCCCTTTAATTAAAATGGCACATTTTAAATCTATTTATCTTCTTCGATTATTGACAACTACTCTTCATTTATAACCCTACTACTGATCAAACTGACAAAACTCTCATGCGACTCTAATACCCACACGCAAACAAAAGACACACATACATTCCAACTACCAACCACGTAACATGAACAGATTTGGTGGTTTTCAACGCAAACTATTATTAAATTTATTTCCACCCTATAATTAACAAATCTTAATGACCAACTTTAAATACATTTATCTTCTTCGACTGTTGACAACTACCCTTTAGTCGTGGTCCGCTACTGATTATATAGACACAACTCCCATACGGCTTTGACACTCACATATAAACAAATGACATGTATACGTTCCATATTTTTGATAACGCAATATCAACAGATGTAGATGGTTTTTACTGTAAACTATTATTAAATTTATTTTCTCCTCCTTTAATTAACAAATCATAATTGTGAGAAGGATGAATGTGTACACGGTTTGGCAGGGTGGAGAACAGCTACAACAAGTGTGCATAGTCCACATATGAAACACTTCTTACCGTTCACAGAAAGTTTGGTTGTAGGAGAAGCAAGTCCCAACTAGTCTAGTGACGCGTGGCGAAGCCTGCGTGATACCACCGATGCCTGGCAAAGCCGGCATGATGTTAACGGTAGGTGCTTTTCTCTAACTCTTACGACACGTGTCGTTGTCACAATTTGTCGCTGCTTGCATGATGCTAACGTCGATTTTTTGTTTTTTGCGAGAAATCTTAGTATACCACCCCACGTTTATCATCAGCTAAGATCACCAAGTTGAATATCACCAAAATCAAACTAATATAAATAATAATTTTTAGTTTGATCACTGCAAAAAAAATATTTATAACGGTATATTTTTTCTTATTTTTAGTGTAATTTAAACAATTTAAAATAAGTTTTATTTTTTAAATGTTTTATTTAATTTCTTTTGTTAGGAGTAATTTTTCGATTTTTCAGACTCTTTGCTCTTTAGATTGTGCTGCTCAACGTCCCCGGTTCGATTCTCCGTACTCACCTTATTTGTTTATATTAATTAATTTTAAGTTAAATAAACACTGAAAACACTGCGCTCTCTTGTGTTTTCCCTTTCTTTTTTCCTTTCTTTTTCTCTTTTGATTTTCAAGTTTCAACGATTCTGCGTGTACCCTCAAAACACGCACACTATTCGACTTCCTCTTGCTGCTTCTTATTCTTCTTCTCTTCCAATGGCTTCTGAGGCTATTAAGGTAACTTCCTCTCTTCTCTTCTCTTCTTCTCCTTCTTAATTTCTCGCTAGTGTCGTTTTAAGGACAACCCTGTGTCGTTTTTATGTGTTTTCAGGGAGCAAAAGTGCTCATGGTTGGTGCCGGTGGAATTGGCTGTGAGCTTCTGAAGACCCTTGCTCTCTCTGGTTTTCGTGACATTCACATAGTGAGTTCCTTCTTTTAGGGGTCTCAAAAGATTCTTAAAATTTTCAGAAAGGGTTTTTAGTTTTATGAATTTCGGGAATTAAGCTTTTTATACTTTATCTAACTAGGGTTTTTGTGCAGTTGGGGTTTCGCTTTCGTTTTATTTTTGTTGTTGGTAAAGTTTTGATTTTTATGTGTTCGATGAGGTGGGTGTTTGAAAAATCTCGGGCCTTGGTTTTTCTGTTGTTATTAGGGAAGTGTTTTTGAGAATGAGAAGTGGAGTGGTTGGTGGTTTTTAATTGTTAAAGGTTTGAACTTTTTGAGCTTCTAATTAGGGTATTTTATTTGTTACTGAAATATGTTTTTTATTATTTAAAATAATTTTTTATGGAGTTGTAGCATCTTTTCTTTCCTTTTTTGATCCTGGAGGTTTGAGTCACTGGGTAAGATTTAAGTGTTGCTTGCTATGATTTTCTTAGATGTGAGCGATTTTCCTTCTTTGGTATTAACTGTGGTGGAAGGTGGAAATAGGGTAGATAGTTGGCTTGTGTTGGAGGGAAGCTTTTTGGTGCTTATTCTGTCAATTCTCTGTTGTTCTTGTAGTAATCAAGTGCTGTGACAATTATAGCAGGGTGCTGATTGATGGAGTGGGGGTGGATCTTGCTGGGTTTTAGTTGATTCATGTATAAGAATAAGATCTTTGAAATTCATATTTCAATATTATGTTTTGGTGGCATAGATGCTGATAGTACTAGTGGTGCAAATTTTTATTACTGATAGTTTGTAACGAGGGAGATGGAAATAGCAGATTTGTTGAATTCTCGTAATGAGGGAGTTGCTTAGTATGGCATGTCATGTTTATATTTATATTTATATTTCTATTATAGTTTAGGCTCTTATCTGTGTGGATTGATGTCTCACTAAGAGTAGCCAAAGTTAGTTTTGGCATTCATTTTAGTATCATGTTGGCAGTGATCAGTTTGGTTGTTTGTGTTTGGGGACTGGAAGATGTACAGATTTAAGCTACAGACGTACCTAAATACATTTCACTTCCAAATGTGCAGATTGATATGGACACCATAGAAGTCAGTAACCTTAACAGACAATTTTTATTTCGACAATCTCACGTTGGGCAATCCAAGGCAAAAGTGAGACAATGCATTATGGCTATTAATGTTTACTGGTATTGGTTTCTGTCATTTATTCATCTGATTAAGTTCTCGACCAGGTTGCTAGGGATGCTGTTTTAAAATTTAGGCCCCACATAAACATTCAACCGTACCATGCAAATGTCAAAGATCCTGAATTCAATGTTGATTTCTTTAAGCAATTTAACGTTGTTCTGAATGGACTCGACAATCTTGATGCACGCCGACATGTGAATCGCTTGTGCTTGGCTGCTGATGTTCCTCTCGTTGAAAGTGGAACTACTGGGTTCCTTGGACAGGTAATAAGAGGTTGTGTTTCAGCTGTATAAAATTGTATTATGCAGGGCAATTTTTCCTATTTGATGCCTAGTTTTTTTTTATGCTTAGGAGTGTACTCTGATTATCTTGTTATAATTATTATTCTAGCTGTAAAATTCAGTTTTTTTCTACTACTGATAACTGATTTGTTTGTCTCTAATGCCATTTTTTTTTTGGAGAAGCAAAATATATTTTCTATGGCATTTTAAGCTTCCAACTCGTTTATCTTTTAAATGCTTGATTTTTGTGATCATTGTCGATGTCAGCAAACACCCCTTCTTCATCCTGGTACTTTTATAGTCATCTGAAAATAAACTGTGATTTATATTATGTTAATTCATAATTGTTATGCTATTTGGTTTTAATTTGTTTTGTTATGACATTTGAGGTTTGAGATCTTGTATTGGCTGGCTGTTCTTCTTGTTTTGTTTTATCCTTTCAATAACACCTGCTATCTTCTGAAACAACAACAACAGCAGAGTCTTATTCCATTAGGTGCTCTGCTTTCTTCTGATCTACTTGTATAAATGCATGTGAACTGTGAAATTTGTTTGTTACTTATATCAAGCTATTTACTGATTTCACATGATGACAACTTAAATATAAATCTTCTTGATTAATCTTTTATAATATACTAAGTTGTAGATTTTCCACTATATTTGTGATATAGTTTTGATTTTAAAACAGGTCACTGTACATGTCAAGGGAAAAACAGAATGTTATGAGTGTCAGCCTAAACCAGCCCCCAAGACATATCCTGTTTGCACGATCACAAGTACCCCATCAAAGGTATGGGTGTGTTTAATTGCATTTGTCCACTTTGGAGGAATTAGCATTTAAAGGATTAGGTTTTAGGATGCTTTTCATGGTGAGTCGTATTGTAGAACAGGCCTTCTAACATGTGAATTAAGGTTCTTTATGTGTTGTGGTTTGATATTGATAATATTGTTGCTTTATATATGTTGATTTTATGTACTTCTTTTGTTATCATTTTCTTTTGCCTAGGTTAATAACAGTTTGTATCCAGGAAACATAAGATTTTGAAAACATGAAGCTAGAGGTCCTAAGGTCATCTATGGGAAGTTTACCATAATTTTAATAATCTTGAGATTGTTATTAAGTAGGTACTGTTTGCCATGATATCTGGAGCCTGTTACTGGTTATATCTTAAGAGTTATGAGATGATACTGATGCAAATCGTATACCTTTGGTTATGTTTTCATCTATTTTATTTTTTTAATATTCTTCCTGGCAGTTTGTTCACTGTATTGTGTGGGCAAAGGACCTACTTTTTGCAAAGTTATTTGGTGACAAGAATCAGGACAATGATTTAAATGTACGTTCAAGTGATGCTGCCAGCTCCTCAGAAAATGTAGAAGATGTCTTTGTACGGAGAAATGATGAAGATATTGAACAATATGGAAAGAAAATATTTGATCATGTATTTGGGTATAACATTGAGTTAGCTTTGTCGAATGAAGAGACATGGAAAAATCGTAATAGACCAAAACCTATATACAGCAAAGATATCTTGTCCGATGAACTGGCCCAACCAAATGGGAATGTAGACAAAAAATGTGCATTTGATGATGAATTTTCAGTTTCTGCCATGAAATCTTTGGGCATGAAGAACCCTCAGGATATATGGAGTCTTAAGGAAAATTCTAGGATATTTCTCGAAGCGCTGAGACTATTTTTCACACATAGGGGGAAGGTTTGATTTGATGCTTTTCTTAATTTAGTTAAGATATAATCCTCTATGCATCTCCATATGAATGTTTTTGCCTGGGCTGGTAATGTTTATTTATTCTTATTATTTATTTATTTATTTTAAATCAGGATGTTGGCAATCTGACTTTTGATAAAGATGATCAGTTAGCTGTAGAGTTTGTTACTGCAGCTGCAAACATACGGGCTGCTTCATTTGGCATCCCTCCGTACAGCCTTTTCGAAGCTAAAGGTATTGCTGGTAATATTGTGCATGCTGTTGCGACAACAAATGCTGTTATTGCTGGGTTGATTGTCATTGAGACAATCAAAGTGCTGCAGAACGACATTAAAAGTTACAGGTATAATGCGATTCCTGTTCCTTCATATTATTATTTTGGGTTCGTTGTACCTTCCTTTGGTATTTGCTGTATGAAAAGAATGAAGATCTTATTTTGGCTGTACATTAAGGTTAAGCAGTTTTAATCAATGATGAGGAAAATGCTACCTAGTACCTATTTACAACTTTTGGTGAAATGAAAACAAAATTTATACATTATAAAAAAAATGTGTTGCCTTTTTGGAAATAATAAAAAAAAGTCATGCTGGCTTTTAGACCGAGTTATATTTTGTTTTAACGGAGTAAAATGTGCAGTTTCCATTGTTAGACTGAATAAGATTTTTACTGAGATGTACTTAATCCTTAGAGTGGCATAGTAATGCTTTAATGCTTTATATGATGCCTCTTTTGCTGGAGCAGAATGCATAGGAAAAGCTTGCTCCGCACAAGCTTTCGGACAATTTGTTTACACAGCCCTCTTTATGGCAGTCCCTTTTGACACATGTACAGTGGAACTGCAGTGCTCTTTCATTTTTACCTGTGTTCTTTGTATCTCATGCTTTTTACATTCTATCTGTAGTTTCTGTTAGGAGGCTATCTTATATTATGTGTTCTTATTTACTTTCAATAATGAGTTCATTATTGTACCTTCATTGAAACTTACTAGTTAGCATTGCATTCGATAAATTTTTTGATGTTTTTGTTAATCTTATTTTGGACATCTTGTAGAATGACATATTGTCTGGAACATCCATCAAGGAAAATGCTGTTGATGCCTGTGGAGCCGTTTGAACCAAACAAGTCTTGTTATGTTTGTTCTGAGGTATGACTAATCTTCTCATGTCTCACCTCTTGACTAGTGTCAGTCATTCTTACAGAGATGCTTACGCACAAACATGTATGTGGCAAACAGACACCTTTATCGCTTGAAATAAACACAAAACGCGCAAAGTTGAAGGACTTTGTTGAAAAGATAGTCAAGGCAAAGCTTGGGATGAACCTTCCTCTTATTATGAACTCCTCAAATCTTCTTTATGAAGCTGGTGATGTTGAGGACGACATGGTTGCAATCTACTCTGCCAACCTTGAAAAGGTATGCACCCTTCTTGTCTTTGGTTTGAAATCAACATGAGAGATATCTTATTTAGCTTGTTTTCTTCTCTTCTCAGGTTTTAGCTGAGCTTCCGTCTCCAGTAACTGGCGGAACGATGCTTACAGTAGAGGATATGCAACAGGAATTTGTTTGCAATGTTAACATCAAGCACAGGTTTTTGCTAAACCCTGGATCTGTGTTCTGAGTTGGAATTATTGTGTATCTAATGCTTATAGTCCTTTTTCCCATTCCTCTTTCTTTCTCGTCTTCAATTACCAAACACAGTATTTTCTCGTTGGATACATGAGCCGACACTACTTCGTTGGACACAGCTTAATTGCCCTTTTGTCATTTATCTTTTGCTTTTGGTTCTAAAATTATTACTTTTTTGTGTTGGCCTTTTCATGTTTAGAGAGGAATTTGATGAAGAGAAAGAACCTGATTCGATGGTTCTCTCAGGATGGACTCAACATGTGTCAGCTCCGGAGAACAAAGACAAGCCTGCTGCTAACAACGGCGCAAGCACCTCAGGCGCATCTGTACCAGCTGTAGAATCAGATGAGATAAGCATAGTTAGTCCTACCAAGAAGAGAAAACTCACCAACGTTCCAAATGCTCCGGGTAACGAGGCAAGGAACCACCAGGATGAACTGCAAGTAATTGATGACGAAGATGATCTTGTCATGCTCGAGGGTAACATGGAAGGATTCAAAAAGAGAAAGTTGTCGTAGTCCATGTGTGATTTAATTTATGGAGTAGAAATCTTACATGCTAATTTTGTATTTTGATAGGGAGGTTTGGCAATTCTTTTGGCCATAGGTGTTTTTAGGGTTTTTCTGCTGCTCTTAGGCTTCTGATTTGGGTAGATACAATATCTTATGCTTTTTTTTCTCCTCTGTATTTTTGACAAATTCTAGCAGCAACTATGTATTATTCTTGCTGACGTCTGACACCAGAGGATCACTGACCTTACAGATTGACTTGCTTACATTTGAGATTAGTGAACAAAGTTTTGCAAACTGCAATCCCTATTCAGTTATCTGTACATCCTTTGTTCACTTTTGGGAAATATAACATGAATTTAATTTTCATTCACTTTCAGTGTAAAGTAGTTTTTCACTTATATTCAATTGCCTAATAATATATCAACAAAATTAACTATTTTTTATAGGGAGATTTTATGGTGCTTACCAAGAAAATCAACATAACATGCTGTTTTTATGTGTTTATTGTTGATTGGAGGTTATTTTTTTTTAATGAAAAAAGAAAAGAAAGAGTAAATTAAAGTAATATAATAAAAATTTTATTATAATAGTTTATTATAATAATACAAATTTTGAAAATTTTTTTAAATAAATAAATTAAATATTTTATTTATCAAAATATATTATTATAAGAATATTTATTAATTAATGTAATATTATTTATTCTATTTATATTAAAAACAAAATGTATATACATATATTTTGTTTACATTATAAATAAAATAAATAAAATAATATAAACAAAATATTAAAAAAGTCTATTGATGTTTGAAATAATAATAAGTATAAAATTAATTAAAATAATAAATATTTAATATTTTTTATTATAAAATTGTTAAAACATAAACTTAGATGAGTTATATAAATCAATTTTATTTTTTAAAATAATCCAAAATAAACTATAAATACTGTCTTTTTAGTTATCCAATAGTCTATCATAAAAATTAAATAGATATATAAGTATCTCATTTATATTTTAAATAAAATTGACTAAAAAAAATTTAATACGTATCTCATTTACATCCTAAAAAAAATTAAATTAAATGTCACGACAAGAATTTTAGTCAGGTTAGGATTGCATCCATAACATCATCATGAATAAAAAAAGAATAAATTATTATTTATTAAAATTGTATTAATTTAATAAAATTAAAAATTATTCAATAAAATTATTTATTATATCATTTTAATAATTTTATCAAATTTAATTTTAATGAATATAAGATTAATTTATATATTTTATGAATTAAAATATCGATGTTTAAATCTTTTATATTAAAATTTATAATGATTAATCAAATTATTTAAGTTCAATTATTTTTTATGATAAAGAAAATGAAACGAGGACTCATATTACATTTGTACAGATAACAACGCTAAAAAATTTATACAAGATCAATAGTTTAGAGCCAAGTATTAATTTCTCGTAGAGCTATATTTTTTTTTTGTCGTACTTAAGATGTAAACGAGATACATATTAAATTTTTTTAGTCAATTTTATTTAAAGTGTAAATGAAATATTTATATATTTATTTAATTTTCATGATAGACTATTGTATAACTAAAAAGACCGTATTTATAGTTTATTTTAGATTATTTTAAAAAGTAAAATCGATTTACATAACTCATCTAAGTTTATGTTTTAACAATTTTATAATAAAAAATATTAAATATTTATTATTTTAATTAATTTTATACTTATTATTATTATTTCAGACATTAATAGACTTTTTAATATTTTGTTTATATTATTTTATTTATTTTATTTATAGTGTAAATAAAATATATGTATATACATCTTATTTTTAATATAAATGAAATAAATAATATTACATTAATTAATAAATATTCTTATAATAATATATTTTGATAAATAAAATATTTAATTTATTTATTTAAAAAATTTCTCAAAATTTGTATTATTATAATAAACTATTATAATAAAATTTTTATTATATTACTTTAATTTACTCTTTCTTTTTTTTTATTTAAAAAAAATAGCCTCTAATCAACAATTAACACATAAAGACAGCATGTTATGTTGATTTTCTTGATAAGCACCATAGAATCTCCCTTTTTATATCGATAATGTGAATGAATATGATTGCAAAATGTATAAAATATACTCACAATGCATAAATTAATATAGCAATCGTCTCAATTAAATGAATTTTGGTATTTAATTTAGATACAATATTCTCTTAACGATTAAATTAATAAAGTTGTCGCCTTTTAATTCTCAATAGTCTCTTTTAAAGAAAGTCATGTTCCTTTTGTATGTACCCGTCACTTCAAGTGATCAGAATCCTCTTCATAACAACTCAGGAGAGTGTGTACTTGAAGCGGACTGTAAGCAATTGGGCTGTGAGGTTGGAGATGATAGTAAAGATATCTAAGATAGTTGGCGATGGTTAAGTTAACAAGGATTTAAATAGATATTTGTGTTTCATGAGGTATTTATACAGGAGGAAAATACACTTATAATAATGGGTGGTTACTGTCCATTTTATTTAGGAATTGTTAAGAAATTTATTTAAAATAGCGGACTAATTTATAGGGATGCACGTTAGTACACTTGAGATCTTTTTTATGTAAAATTCGGGTCAAACATGGATCATAATACCTATGCCTCGAGTAAGTTGGATAGGTTAACCCGTGTAACTTTTAGACTGATATCCTTAGATCTGGACATCTTGCGTTAGATCCATTAAAGATGGATATGATTATTTGGGTCATGGTGTATATATATATATATTGATACCCAAATTCTTTTACAACTAGAAAATAATATCTCAATTTTGCCACATCAAGTTTTTGGCCAAATTGTAAATTTTTGTAGATTTTTAAATTTGTTTTTCCTATTATCTCTCTTTATCGAATAGCTTTTACTAGCATTATCTTCTAATTAATAATGAATTTAATACCGTTATTAGATTATTTTTTTTAAAAAAAATTGTTCTATTATTTATTTGTCATTAATTTAATTTATTAGATATTATTCTATTGATATATATATTTTATATTACAAGTTATATGTGTATATGTGTGTGTTAGTCACCAAAAAAAATATGTGTTTTGTCATTAATTTAATTTATTAAATATTATTCTATTGATATATATTTTATATTACAAGTTCTATAGCGTGCGTGTGTGTGTGTGTGAATTTTAAGGATGAAATTATAAGTTGTGAAGTTAATTGATCTTCAACAATCTTTAAAAAAATTGTTACAAAAATACTTGGATTTATCTCAAATAAGAAAAAATTGACTCTTTGTTATGCCTTTTATTAAGAAATTCTACTTAAAAGAAATACTTCAATGTATATACACTATAGATTGACAAATTTAAATTTTATTATAGTTTAGAATTTATTTTGATACAATTCTTTGTTTTAAGAGTCAAGAATTTTATTTAAGCAAATATTTTAAAATATAAGGTATATATTGACTGAATTAGTTTTTATTATATTATTATCATTATATTATATTATAAATTTTATTATGGTACAATTCTTTGTTTTAAGAGCTATATGTATATTGTTTTATATATAACTAACTATAAAACCTAAAATTTTTCTATTATCATTTAGTTAAAAATTTTGACAAAAATTTCATAGCATTAGGTCTTTTGCAAAAGTCTAAATCTAGTTATCAAGAAAGACTAATGTTTGAATGAAACTTTAACGCTAAATATTCTGTTTACATTGTTTAGTTTTAGGTACACACTTTAATAACTCTTTATGCTTTCGTCAATCAAATAGTTGAATTAAGTTATATTATTTTGATGATTAAGTCTATCAAATTTTAGAAAATTATGACCTCAATAGACTTTTATAATGTATTTTTAGTGTACTTAATTAGTATTTTATGTTTTAATTAAATAATAATAGATAAAAACTTTTACATTTAATTTTTTAAAAATATTTTACTAAAAGATGATTGATTGATTATCATTTTTTGCCAAATTATTAAAATTGTTAAGGTAACATCATTAACAAAAAAAAAACGACTTCTCATTGTTGAGAACTAAGAAGGTTAGTATCAACTTTATATATTATAAATAGATAGATTAGCCAATTTGAATTGATCGAGTGATTAACCCGCTCTACTAGTTAAACAAGTGCCGAAGATTCGGCTGCCTCCTTATATTTGTAGTAATTTGTTGGCCAATAATAAACTTTTATAAAACTCTAATTCGCCGTGGATTAGTTTACTGGGTTGAAAAATATAGTGCGAAATAAAAAAATATATATTTAATTATTTATATCATGAACTTAGACATGTCTTATTTTATTATTTAATAACATTGATAGTTACAGGTTGTGTACACAGTTGAGTCAATTCACTAGCTGCAAGTGTCCAATTTTCTTTGAACATGACTCAAAATCACCCTCTAACACTTAAATAGCAAAATACTGGAATTCAGTTATATAAGACCATATGATTATTGGTACTAACTGCAATATTTACACGCTAGTACTTTTAACCAAACTACCCCAACTGCCATATAATGTTTGCCACTAAGAGGAACCGATAATGCCATTCTTGTATATATTTTCTTTCCATTGAATTTTTACATGAATATAGTACAAAGCATCACAATTTATGCAGGTATGTAATTTTCTTTTGGCCACAAACCCACCTTAATTTTCTTATAACACCTTTTGGCTTGATCCTAGATGAAGATCATTTCATTCATAAAAATATGAGTCCGGGTTTCACCTGCCATTAAGGCTAAACCTAGCAAACTGCAAAGTTCCAGAATGGTCATCAATCGCCCGGGTTTCGGCCGGGGGGTTATTTCCTTCTGGAACAGGGACAGCCTCATCTAAGGCATTAGAAGACGCAGGAGCGGCCGGAGGCAGAACAGCCGAGGCTGAGGCTGAGGCTGAGGCTGAGGCTGGGACAGCCGGAGTCTCATCCTCTGCCTTTCCTTCTTGTGTGAAGGCCTCTTGAAGCTGCAAAGCATACTCTAAATTCCAAAGCACATCTCCCATTGAAGGCCTATCAACACCATGATCCGCCAAGCA
Organism: Arachis hypogaea; assembly: GCF_003086295.3. Classification (NCBI taxonomy): domain Eukaryota; kingdom Viridiplantae; phylum Streptophyta; class Magnoliopsida; order Fabales; family Fabaceae; genus Arachis; species Arachis hypogaea. Next base: position 124,270,293 of record NC_092053.1, on the reverse strand, counting down.
CTTCTCGGCCGCCTCGGCGTACTTCTTCAACGATTCGGGGTTAATGGTGCCGACAAGATTAGGATCAATGATCTTATCAAGCAATCCCTTTCTCTTCCATTGCATAGCCCAATCAGCCAAGTTGACTTGTTCGCGGGGTAACTGAGGATTAATAGCAGGCCTTGCACATAAGGCCTCAAGAAGCACCACTCCAAATGAATAGACATCGGATTTTTCTGTCAATTGTTGTCTCCTGAAGTATTCAGGATCCAAATACCCAAAACTACCCTTAACCGCCGTACTGACATGACCCTGCCCCATAGGTGCATCCTTTGATAAACCAAAATCAGAAACCTTGGCCGTGAAATTCTCGTCAAGCAATATGTTAGTTGTCTTAACATCGCGATGGATGATACCTTGTGCCGTGCCGGTGTGAAGATAATGAAGACCGCGAGCAGCTCCGATACAGATTTCCAATCTTTGCTTCCAAGAAAGCGGTGGTCCGACCATGTTCTTGCCATAAAGATGGTCCCTGAAGTGTCCATTAGGCATGTACTCATAAACCAAAATCATTTCATCGTTTTCGTCGCAGTATCCAATAAGAGACACCAAATGCCTGTGCCTAAGCTTAGACAACATTTGAATCTCGGTCTGGAATTCGTTAATCCCCTGTTCCGATTGCGGATTTCCTCTCTTCACCGCAACTTGAGTCGCATCATCAATGACGCCGGAATACACATTGCCGAATCCACCAACACCGATAATGTTTGCTTTATCGAAGTTATTAGTTGCTTCTTGCAGCTCCGCCAAAGAGAAGAACCGGCCTAAACCCATAGTGGCAGAGAAATTGCTCTTTCCTGACGCATTCTTGCTCATAAAGGTACTGTCTCCGGCGTGCACCGGAAGCAACCACGACGAAAAACTGTTTCGTTTCTGCCAATCTTGAGGCCTCTTGTGCCACTTGATCACCATGGCGCCAAGTCCAACAAACGCTCCAAACATCATCGCGAATCCAACCCCGGCCACTGCGCCGCGGTAAGAGCCACCACCGCCATTGCTCCCATCAAGGCCGAATTGGCCATCCAAACTGTCCAAAGAGTTACTTATCTTCAAGATCTCTATCCCATTCACGATAGCGTTCCCGCTTCCTCCTCGCGCCAGCGACGCTCCCACCTGAATCTTTAGTCCTTCCTGAGACATCAACGTCGCATTCACAACAAAATCTCTGTAATAAGGAGTCGCCAAGGCTTGCGTAATGCTGGACAAATCAAGCGTCGGAATCGCGGTTTTCTCGTTGATGTAGACGTTGAAGTAAAGCTCGTTCAAACCTTTGCTTACAATGTCGCAGAAATGCAACCTTACAAGGTAGCTAAAAGAAGTATCCACATCAAACTTCCAAGTTATATTGAAATTCGGCTGATCCACTGCAGAGTCGTTAGTCATCTCCGTCGCCGAGGCGTAAACCGTCGGCGGAGCAATAAGAGGAGAGATATTTGGATTATTCGTAGGGTACTTGATAATGTTTGTAGGTACAACGACACTCATGGCTGCGTTCTTCACCGTTATATAAGGCTCGTCGTTCTCCCAATTCCGTCCTAAAGTGTCGTTTGTCGCGGTTACAAGAGGTCCGCCGTTGTTGATCCTGTAAACCGGCTGGAAAGCGTGGTTAGTCAGGCCGGAGTAATCGCCGACCGGGAAAAGGTTCGAGCCGGAGTCGAATAGAAGGTTGTCCGGGACGGATACGATTTCTATGGCATTGATAAATGCAGCTGAGTTCTTCAACGGAGTAAAAGAGAGCGTGAAGATGGGTTCGTTTGCATTAATGAGGTACTCCTTGAGAATTGGCTTGTCATTGTTGTTAACATTGAAGCTATGGAGAAGAACGTATTTATAGGCGTTGACGGAGAAAGTGGCTTTTTGGAGATCAAAGATATTGTTCTTGATTGGGTAGAAATAAAGGCGAACCCAATGGTAACCCGGTTGGATTAAATGGAAGGAGTACTTGGCTTCTTGCATGAAGATTCTTGCACTCGAGTACAATGGATTTGGGAGATCAGGGTTATTATTGCCATTTTCTATTGATACCTTGTTTTGATCATTGGCTTGCAAGTAAGTGTTGGCTTGTGGGTCTGATTTGAATGTTCTTCCGTCTGGGAGGGTGGTTCCGGTTTCCGAGCCACAATCGATCAGGTAGTTGTCTCGGGGGACGAACGCGGCCGAGGTCGTCCGCGGCGTTATGGTGGAGGCTAAGGCCAAGAGAATGGTAACCACCAGAGGGATAGCCATCAAATGGCATGCACAAGCTAAGGATGATAGAAATTTATCTTGGCACTAATGATGCTTTTTAATTTTTTTGTTTTTGTTTTTTTTTTTCTTGTTGTTTCTTTTCCTACCTTCCTATAACACTCCCCTGGAAATTTAGAATTAGAGAAAGGTAAGAAAAAAAAAGAAAAAAAAAAGAGAAAGGGTGGTTTGATCCCTATTCCCTACAAGGTGGTTTTCCTAAAATCTAAAAAGTTCGTTCATTCTTTTTGGAAGAGGGTGAAGAAAATAAAGGAAGAGAAGATAACAAAGTTGACACAAAACTTTGCAGTTTCTATAATTAGGCAAACAATTATTGTGCTTTATTAGGGAATTCTGGTGTGTGACATGCTTTTCTCTTCGTTTATTTATCTTTATCTGCTATCTTTATCCTTTATTTAGCATTAGCAAAGAGAATTTATAACAAGCTTAGTTGAAAATAATTGATTTTGAACAAGTCAAAAGATGCCTTTTAATTTGTTCTGTATCCTTGAATTGATCACCTTAAACAAACATTTAGTTTCTGTTAGTTTGAGTATCATCCCAGTAATTCTTTAACAACAATAATTAAAAGCCTTTTATCTGTTGGTGGGTTACAACTTACAAGTAAATCAACATTATGTTAAATTAAAGCATCATTGTGACATTATTCCGTTTCATACACGAGCCACATAATTTCTGGTCTATATTTATTTAGCTGTTGTGTAACGTGAGGGATGTCACGGCCTTGGACGCACTTCAACGCTACCGTGCCGGCACTCGAACTTACTCAACCTCTTAAGTTAAGACCAAGTCAGCCTAACCCTCAATATTTAGCAAGAAAGCTAAGAATACAAGAGAATACAAGAGAAATAAAGCTTTGGTGGAAGAACACTTTATTGCTCAAGTGTGGTTACAAATGATTCACACACACCCAAACTCTAACTCTCACCCCTATTTATAGATATCCACCTCCTCAATGGATGGTTAGGATTAAATCTAATTAACGGTTTAGATTAATCATCCAGAACCTTCTTTACAAATATCTATCCTACCACAACTCTCTAAATGTTTTTAGATTATTCCATACCACTCTTTATACTTCTATATACATTTACACTCTTCTAGAATACTCTATGACCTTCCAGAGTCTTCTAGAACCTTCTAGGGTATTCCGGGACCTTCTAGGACATTCTAGAACGTTTCGGAACCATCTAGAGTATTCTCAAACACTCCAGAAAACTATACAAACACTGTTAAATCTAACCTTCTAAAATTTAATGCGCAGACGTTCTCGTCACGTTCTGTTCATGATAGCGCTCTAGGTGTTCTTGGAATTACCACAGATCTCAGCGAGTTTCCCAGCTAGCTTCGGTTATCGGGAGCCCTTTCCACTTGATCAAGTATTGGATACTTGGTGGCACCCCTCTTCGTCGCACGATGCGATTAGCTAAGATCTCTTCGATTTCTTTATCAAATGATCTAATTACCACAGGCGGAGCGCGACTTGAGTCACCTCTACTCGGTTCGTCTTGGTCTCCATGATATGGTTTAAGCATACTCACATGGAAGACCGGGTGGATCTCCATAGAGGGAGGGAGTTGTACTTTGTAAGCAACCTCCCCAACACGTCCAATGATCTCAAATGGCCCTTCGTATTTGCGGATTAAGCCCTTATGAACCTTGCGAAAGGCTTTGAATTGTTGTGGAAGAAGTTTGATCATTACCTTGTCTCCCACTTGATAGCTTGCATGCCTCCTCTTCTTATCTGCCCATTTCTTCATCCTCTTGGCAGCTTTGTCGAGGTAATAACGAGTGACATCTGCTTGTTCTTCCCATGACTTAATCATATGATAAGCTTCAGGGCTCTTCCCTGAGTAAGAGGAAGAAAGAGAGTGAGGTGTAAGCGGCTGTTGTCCAGTCACAATCTCGAATGGGCTCTTCCCTGTAGACTCACTCCTTTGCAGATTGTATGAGAATTGAGCAATGTCTAGGAGTTTTGTCCAATCCTTCTGATTAGCGCTTACAAAATGCCTCATGTAACACTCAAGTAAGGCATTCACTCTCTCAGTCTGCCCATCGATTTGAGGATGGAAGCTTGTTGAGAAATGAAGCTCCGACCCAAGGAGTTTGAACAGCTCTGTCCATAGTCGTCCTGTGAAGCGTGGATTTCGATCACTAATGATACTCTTAGGCAATCCCCAGTACTTCACCACATTCTTAAAGAATAGTCGTGCTGCTTCCTCTGCAGTGCAGTCAGTAGGGGTAGGTATAAAGGTAGCATACTTCGAAAATCGATCCACTACCACGAGAATAGATCCAAACCCCTCGAACTTTGGTAAGGCAGAGATGAAATCTAGAGAGACACTTTCCCACGGTCGCTCTGATGGAGGCAGAGGTTTCAACAACCCGCTTGGTGTCTTGTTTTCAATCTTATCTTGTTGGCACACAAGACAAGTCTTCACATAGCTCTCCACTTCATCTCTCATTTGAGGCCAATAATAAGAAGATTCAATGAGTGCCAAGGTCCTTCGCTGACCTTGGTGACCAGCCCACTTGGTGTCGTGGCATTCCCTCACTAATTTTCTTCTTAGATTTTCCCATTTAGGGACGTATAGTCTTCTCCCTTTAGTGTAGAGAAGGTCGTTTTCTAACCAAAATCTTTTGGTCTTACATTCTCTAGCCAACTCCACCAACTTCTTGGCTAATGGATCGTGATGCAACCCTTCCTTGATGATATGCATAATATCTCCTTCAACCATAGAAATGGCCACTAACTCAGCCTTGCGACTCAGCGCATCTGCTACCACATTAGTCTTGCCTGACTTGTATTCGAATTCGAAATCAAACTCAGCCAAGAAGTCTTGCCATCTAGCTTGTTTGGGGCTTAACTTCTTTTGAGTTTGGAAGTAGCTTGTAGCCACATTGTCTGTCTTGACGATGAAGTGTGAACCAAGCAAGTAGTGACGCCAAGTTCTCAGACAATGCACCACCGCGGTCATCTCCTTCTCTTGGACAGTGTATCGTCTCTCTGTATCATTCAACTTGCGACTCTCAAAGGCAATAGGATGTCCTTCTTGCATCAGAACTCCTCCAATAGCGTAGTCAGAAGCATCAGTGTGGACTTCAAACACCTTTGAGTAGTCGGGTAGTGCTAGTACTGGTCCTTCTGTGATAGCAGCCTTCAACTCATCAAAAGCCTTTTGACACTCCTTTGACCATTCCCAAGAGTGGTTCTTCTTGAGAAGATTAGTTAATGGTGCAGCCTTGGCGGAGTATCCCTTGATAAACCTCCGATAGTAATTAGCCAACCCAAGGAATGACCTCAATTCAGATACCTTGTTTGGAGGTTCCCACTCTTTGATAGCCTTCACTTTTCCTTGATCCATGCAGAGAGTTCCATCTTTAATGATGTATCCCAAGAAGTGGACTTCGTCCCTTACAAAGGAACACTTTTCCTTCTTCACATATAGGTTATTCTCTCGCAAGATCTTGAACACGGTTCGTAAGTGTTTTACATGTTCCTCCAAAGCATTGCTATAGACAACAATGTCATCCAAGTAGACCACTACAAACCGATCAAGGTAAGGTAAAAAAATCTCGTTCATCAAGGTACAGAAGGTCGCAGGAGCATTGGTCAAGCCAAAAGGCATCACCAACCACTCATACGATCCATACCTCATGACACACGTGGTCTTAGGTTCATCACCATCGGTAATTCTCACTTGATGATATCCTGACCTCAAATCTAGCTTTGAGAACCACTTAGCTCTACCAAGTTGATCAAACAAATCGGCTATCAAAGGAATGGGGTATTTGTTCTTGATGGTTACCTTGTTAAGTGCTCGATAGTCGATGCATAGTCTCAATGAACCATCATGCTTCTTTTGAAACAAGACTGGTGCGCCATAAGGTGCCTTCGATGGACGGATGAACCCAGCATCTAGCAAATCCTTGAGTTGCTTCTTCAACTCATCCAGTTCTGGCAGTGCCATCCTATAAGATGTTGAGGCGGGCGACTTTGATCCTAACTCCAATTCAATCTTGTGGTCCATCTTCCTCCTAGGTGGTAGTTGTTTTGGCAACTCGGGAGGCATCACATCCTTATTTTCTTCAAGGACTTCCTTGATTTTGGGAGGAACGTCTTCTCTTTCGGATGTTGACTCCTCTTGTAATAGAGCCAAATATGTAGTCTCTCCCTTCTTGAACCCTTTCTTGAGTTGCATGGCAGACAGTATCGGTGGTCCGCCAACTTTAGAGATAGTAGGGACCATGCATGGAGACCCTTTCTCCATGACGCATACTACGTCGTAGTATGGCATAGGTATTATATTTGCTTTTCTTTGAAAATCGAGTCCGATGACTATTTTAAAATCGTCCATGGGTGCTACTGAGAAATCCACAAGGCCCTTCCAAGAATCAAGAGTCATCTCAACCCCTTTTGCTACTCCCTTAAGGGGTTCACCCTTGGTATTCACGGGTTTGAACCAGCCATTCTTTTCGGTGATCCTCAACCCAAGCCTCTTTGCTTCATCAGGCGTGATGAAGTTGTGTGTAGCACCAGTGTCGATCATAGCCATGACGGGTTTTTCATTGATAAAGGCTTTGACATACATCAAGCCTTTCTTTTCTGTAGTGCTTGCCTCTTTGCCCTTCACAGCATTCATGTGTTGGATAGATCCAACACACTCAGTTACTTGAGTTTGAGCTTCTCGTTCCTCGGCGATAGATGCCAAAGTCCCTAACTTGGAACAATCCTTCATTTGGTGTGGTCCCTTGCACACGAAGCATCCTCCTTTGGGCACGAAAGCCTTCTTCTTTTCTTCATACTCTTTCTTTGAAGAGTATTTTCCTTCCTTCTTGGTTGAGAAACTCCTCCCCTTGTCTCCCCCACCTTTAGCAGAACTAGGCTTGGAGGATGATTTGGATTTAGAGTCTCCCCTATGATACTCAGTGAGTGATTCGGCCACCACAATGGCCTCGTCGACATCCTTAACATTCCTTCTTTGTAGTTCTTGCTTTGCCCAAGGTTGAAGTCCATCAATGAAGAAGAACAATGCATCCTCTGATGCTAAGTTGGGGATTTGAAGCGTGAGAGTAGTGAACTCCTTTACGTAGTCGCTAATCGTACTCTTGTACTTCAACTCCCTCAACTTCTTCCTTGCTTCATAAACCAAATTCTCAGGGAAGAATTGTCTTTTCAACTCCCTTTTGAAATCTTCCCATGTGGCTATGTTGCAAGTACCATTTTCCATATCTACGCACTTTCTCCTCTACCACAAAGTAGCATTATCAGAAAGGTAGAGAGCTGCAGTGCATACCTTTATTGCTTCTTCGACCACCCCTTGGCCTTCGAAGTACCTTTCCATTTGCCATAGGAAGTTCTCCACCTCGCGAGTGTCCCTTACGCCCTTGAACTCCTTTGGCTTGGGGAGATCAATCTTTGTCGTCTCCCTTATAATGGTTGGTCGAGATTTTGCCTCCTCGAACCAAACTCGAACTTCCTCAAATAGCTTTAAGGAATTCTCAATCTTCTCTTCGATTTGGAGCATGCTTTCTTTGAAAGCATCTAGTTCTCCTAACACGTGAGCTTCGAGGGTCTCCTTATCATGTTCTATCCTTTGGAAACGCTCATCCATAGAGGATAGAACATTCTCCAACACAGAAACCCTTTCTTCTAAAAAGTTAGAGTCCTTACCTCTAGGCTCACTTGAAGAACGGACCTTCTTGCCTCCCCATTGAGAAGGAATAGTATTCCTTCCCCTTTGAGACTCAACATGCTCCATGGTGATACTAGAAGCCATACCCACAAGCGACTTGTGCTCCCTCTCGAACCTTGCTCGGATACCAAATTGTCACGGCCTTGGACACACTCCAACGCTACCGTGCCGGCACTCGGACTTACTCAACCTCTTGAGCTAAGACCAAGTCAGCCTAACCCTCAATACTTAGCAAGAAAGCTAAGAATACAAGAGAACACAAGAGAAAGGAAGCTTTGGTGGAAGAACACTTTATTGCTCAAGTGTGGTTACAAATGATTCACACACACCCAAACTCTAACTCTCACCCCTATTTATAGCCATACACCTCCTCAATGGATGGTTAGGATTAAATCTAATCAACGGTCCAGATTAATCATTCAGAACCTTCTTTACAAATATCTATCCTACCATAACTCTCTAAATGTTTCTAGATTATTCCATACCACTCTTTATACTTCTATATACATCTACACTCTTCTAGAATACTCTATGACCTTCCAGAGTCTTCTAGAACCTTCTAGGGTATTCCGGGACCTTCTAGGACATTCTAGAACGTTCCGGAACCATCTAGAGTATTCTCAAATACTCCAAAAAACTATACAAACACTGTTAAATCTAACCTTCTAAAATTTACCGTGACAGGGAGCCCAAAACCTAACAGGGAGAGGAGTGGAAGAGTAAGAGAGTATGTACGTAGAATATAAAAAAAAATTCAATTGTAATAAATTATATCATTATTCATTGGGTAAACATTAAAAATGGATGATAGTTACCTTATATAATAAAACATCTATAATTATATATATAACAACTATAATTATATATTTATTACATCTAAAATTACATAATTATTCTAACAATAATATTTTATGTTGAGTTCAAAAAATATATAACAAATTGATGATGACAAACATATTGAATTTAGATTGATAACACAAGTGGGTTTGATGATGTTGTTTAAGTGTGTAGGCTTAAAATTATTGTTTTTGCAACCCAAACTTATGAAACCCAATAATCCAAAGCAGCTGAATAGAAACTGAATCACTAACTCAGCCCATTATCTTCCAAGCAAAAGGAAAGTAACCCTAAACTTCAAATAAATTTACTTCGGATAAAAATAAGAAGAGAAATAGAGCTTCACTTTTCTGTTCAAATACTAAAGTAGAAAAAAGGAAAAGCTAATCAAGAAAGTTAATGTCAAATCAAGCTAAGCAGAGTTCAGAGAAGTTAAAAATAATTTATTTTCTTTAAGAGACAAGTCAATTACTTCACATTTTCTCCTACTCTTTGCACCACCATTTCGGGTAAAATAAAAAAAGTGGTGGTAAATTTTTTTTGACGTGAATTCTTGGAGGTAAAGCACAAATTTAAGGGTTTGGATTTTGCTAAGCTCTTTGAAAAAGATAAATCATGTTGCTACTGTGTCTGCTAAGGGGCTTTGCCCTGATTACAAATTTCTAATTTTTGGGGTTGATTGAAAAAAGAGAAAGAAAGATTTCAGCTAGCCCAAGAATCAAGAGGTTGATTTTTTGAAGTAAACTCTAGCCGTGGCTCAAGCAATGTACAAAAAGGAAATTGGTTTTCATTTTGAACTAAGGAGAGAGAACCCGAATGAGAGAGAAGAGAAAAACCTCACAACAGAGTTTAAAGTCTTAGAAGTATTGCACCTACACTAAAAGGAGCACTCCGCCAAGATGAAGGACAATGTCTTGAGTTTAGAAGTTGGGTTCAGCACATAAAGTAAAGGCTATGAATTATCATCTCCTTCTTGATTTACTGTTTGTATTTCTGTTTCAATGTTATATCTTTCTTTGTATTTATTCAGAGGTAAAAGATAAGAAAGAAAGGCATTGAGAAAAAGCCAATGAGAGAAAAGGTTGAAAAAAAAATATTTGGAGAGAAAAGCCAAGAGTGATTTCAGATTTCTTTTGGTTATATTTCTATTTTGTGTCATGTACTTGAGAGGTATCCCTTACTAAGTTGGGTAAGCACTTAGTATGTTGAGTCTAGGTAGTTACATAGCCAAGTCAAGTTTATATTGAAGATTGCGTGTCCCATATAGGATTATGTTGAGTTCTAGAGAATTGGTATATGTAATGCTTGAAAAGATAGTGAAAATTCCACCAACATTGTAGTGGAGACTGGATGTAGGTTACATAGCACTAAGCAACTGAACTAGGATACATGGTTGTGTCATCTTCTTCTTCTCTATTTTGATTATGTTTTTCACAATTTATGAGACAAGACGAAATTGTCTCCTGTATAACCAAATACGTAAACCAAATAGAAGCTAAGTTAAAAGTTTTAGTTTGAGGCTTTATTAATCAAGTTTTTAAAGAAGGACATAGATTCAACCCCCCTTCTCTAGGCCATTAAGAACCTTCAATTGGTACCAACAACTAGGTCTAAAGAATCAAACTTCATAGCTTAGAGGAAAGGTCCAATGGCGAGCAACATGGGTGCAAATACTGTGGCCTATACTCTAATAGAGGGTCAGTCAAACAACAAGCCTCCCTTCTTCAATGGAAAAAACTATGCTTAATGGAAAGAAAGGATGCAGATATTTATTCAATCAATTGATTACAATATATGGAAGATAGTTATGAATAGTCCTAAAATTCATACGAAGACAAGTGTTGATGGAGTGATGACTCCAAAGGAAGAAGCCGAATAGAGTGATGATGACAAAAAGAAGCTAAGGTGGAGCTAACTGCAAAAGCTATAAACTTGATGCATTGTGCTATCAACTTCGAATAGTACTGAAAGGTGTCTAGATGCAAGACTGCAAAAAAAATCTAGGAGAAATTCCAAGTCACACACGAAGACACCAAATAAGTCAAAGAAACAAGGATTGATATGCTGCAAAAAAAATATGAAATATTTACCATGAAAGATGGAGAAAGCATTGATGAGATGTTTAAGAGATTCTCAATCATCATAAACAGCCTAGATGCTATTGACATGACCCACACTAAACAAACTTTGGTGAGAAAGGTCCTTAGAAGCCTTACAAAAGAGTGAAAAACTAAAGCTACTGTCCTAGCCGAACGCAATAATCTGAGTCCATTAACTTATGATAAGTTAAGAGAGAAACTTCTAGCATATAAAAACACACACCAGCCAAGACACTAAGAAAAAAGAAGTGGCTCTAAAATCAAAAGTTGAGTATTTGGAGAGTCAAGTGACAGTTTTTAGGATAACAAATTTTTTTTTTTGCTAGGAGACTAAGGAGGCTGATAGGAACAAAGGCAGAAACAAGGGCTCAAGATCAAAGGAGTACAAGAAGGATTTGAGCAAAGTAATCTGTCACAATTGCAAGGAGGTAGGACACTTCAAGTTCAACTGTCCAAAGCTCAAAAAAAAGGACAAGGCAAAGAAAGACAAAAAGAAAGTGCTCATGACTTCTTGGGAGGATCTAGAGAATGATTAGGATGAGAAAGATAACTCCAACTATGAAGCTCAAGTTTGTTTAATGGCTGGTGAAGATCAACTAGAAAAGATAAATTACTATGACGTATCTCTTGAAGATTTATATGTTATTGTTGATGATCTCACTAACCATTTTAAAAAATTGCTGAATAAATATAAAAAATGCAAATTTGAAAATGAAGTTTTGAAAGTTGAAATAAATTTTTGAAAGAAAAAATGGAGACCGAATGTGCTATTAATCTTGTTGAAGAAAATAGATTTTTGAAATCTAAAACTGAAAAGTTCAAAGGAAAGCACATTGTTGATCCTTCTCAAGAACTTGTTGCTGAAAATGAAAGATTGGATGAAATGATTAAAATATTAAATAATGATTTAGCCAAATTTGCATGTAGTTCAAGCAACTTAGACAAATTACTTGCTAATTGAAGACCATTATTTGAAAAATCATATTTGGGTTATGTAACAAAAAATGAAGTAGTTTTTGAAAAACCATTCCTAAACTTATGGCATCATCTTCAAAAACAAAATTCTCGTCTGATAAATCTAATCTTGGATATTTCTCTAACAATGATTCTGTCTTTGAAAAGCCATATTTTAATAAAAATGCTTCTTCATCAAAAACCGAACCTGCTTCAAACAATTTCTGATTTGGATTACTTTATTAGCAATGAGGTTGCCTTTAAAAAATCGTACTTTGACAAAAAGGTCTTATATTAAAAAAACCCATTTACTTCAAAAAATTCTAGTTTAGGCTATATTGAAAAAAAAGGTATCAATGCTAAAAATAGATTTGTCAAAGAAAATGCACCCTTTTCAAAAATAAAAAATTCAAATCTTTTAATTATTATTAGCATCATAACTTCAATCGTTTTTAACAACATGCACAAAAAAATTACTGCTTTAATTGCAATAAACCTGGCCACTCTCTTCTCAATGCTTTACTGACAAAAGGAGAATGGGAGACAAAATATACAAGGTTATTTGTGATTTCAATGTACTTTGGTAACTAAGGTGGATTAAGTTCAAAGGATCCAAATTAGTTTAGATACCTAAGGTTACTTAAGAATGTGTGCAGATTTGCCTAGCATCCAAAAGGAAGAAAGACATGTGGTACTTGGATAGCGGATGCTCTAGGCATATGACGAAAAAGTTAACATTCTTTATCAAACCCAACAAGTATGATGGATGATTTGTGTCTTTTGGTGATGGTACAATTATTGCAATTGAAAAAATAGGTAAAGATCTCTCTACTTTCATTGATGATGTTTTTTGGTTGATGGTTTGAAGCACAATCTTTTGAATGTTAGCCAATTATGTGATTTGGGTTACTTAGTAATTTTCAAAAGATTAGAATGCCTTGTTGTGAGTGAAAAGACTGATGAAGTGTTATTTGTTGCAAACCGTTGTGATAATGTGTATGGCCTCACTACTTAATGAACTTAAGAATCAAAATGTAGCTTATTTTCATTCTAAAGAATATGAAAATAGCTATGGCACAAAAGATTGGACCATATAACCTGTTTCAAATAAACAAACTTGTTAAAAAGGATTTAGTGAAAGGTCTTTCTAAGATTAAGTTTGACAAAAATATCATATGTGATGCTTGTCAAATGAAAAAACAAACAAATAATTCTTTTAAATTAAAGGAAGATATTTCTACTAAAAGGCCACTTGAAGTGTTACATATTGATCTCTTTGGTCTAACTAGAACTCAAAGTTTGGGTGGTAATCATTATGGTTTGGTGATTGCGGATAATTATACAAGATTTGGTTAGGTTTTATTTCTTATACATAAAAATAATGCATTTTCAGTCTTTAAGGTTTTTAGCAAAAGAATTCAAAATGAAAAGGATTTAAAGATAGTTTCTATTAGAAGTGATCATGGTAAAGAGTTTGAAAATCAATTTCTTTAAATTTTTTTGTGATGAACTTGGAATTTCACATAATTTTTCTTACCAAAAACACCACAATAAAATGGTGTTGTGAAAAGAAGGAATATAAGTATTCAAGAAATGGTTAGAGCCATGTTATATGAAAGTGAAGTTCCTAAGTTCCTTTGGGCTGAAGCCGTGAACACGACTTGCTATATTTTGAATATAACCAACCATAAGAAAATTTTTGAAGAAAATCCTTTATGAGCTTTGGAAAGGAAACAACAAAATTTAGATTACTTTCATATCTTTGGATGCAAATATTTTGTTTTAAACACCAAAAGAAATTTAGAAAAGTTTAATCTAAAAATATATGAATATATATTTGTAGGTTACTCCGCAACTAGCAAAGCATATAGAGTTTACCATCAAGATGCTAGAATAATTGAGGAGTCCATACATATTATATTTTTTATTCTAACCTTGTTCAAAGTGTTTTGGAAGAGTGTGATGTAGGAAATCAAGTGGAGAGCAACAAAAATGAAGCCCAAAATCAAGAAAAAGATAATTGTGAGCAACCTGAGCCTGATTTAGCTGCAACAGGCAATTCTGCAGGAGACAATTTTATTTTATCTCCTGTATACTACAATAAAAATACCCATTCAGGTACACTTGAAAAGTGTAGCCAAAAGTAAAAAAAAAATGATGCCCTTTAATTCATTCACACTCATTAGTTTTATAGTTACCCTTTAATTTTAACGAAATTTCTGCACAATTATTATTTTCTCTTGATACGTAATTAAATAATAATACATAACAATTCTTTTTATAAGGAATGGCCGTTTAATTGTAACAATAATGAGAAGCTACATAAGAATTTATACAGCTATTTTTATCCATATGTAATGTAATTGACTCAAAACTCGGCTAATAAAACTCCTATTTCCAGTGTGCTTTATCAAATAACAGTATTATACATTCTAGGACCAAGTTTTTCCTTTTTTCCATTTGCTGTTATTTTATTGACACATTTTAATTGGCTATTATCAATAAAATTCAAAGCATCTATGAAAAAAAACCAAAAAAAGCATTTGAAAAGCATCAGAGAGGAATATAGCTTGAAGCTAGAAATTGAAAGCAACCACTATGTTCAAGGAATGCATATGAACCAAGACATAAATCAAAATATTTTAGTGTGAAACCTGTTCTTTTCACTAATTTTTCAAGATGCTAAACTAATTAAAAACCTAAAATTCGAAACCAAAACCTCCAAACATTCACAGAACCAATTGAAAATTGATACATACCTTCTCTATCTTAATTAGCCGTTGCAGTTTATCATCACTATCAAAACCATACCCACTTTCGAACTGAAAAATGAGAGCGAGTTAGAGAATGATCGAGAAAGGGAGGATACAGAACAGAGAAGGTTTACCTGGTGACAGAGGATACGACGATGGTGATGAGCGGCGACGGTGAAGAAGAGATGAGCGGCGACGCAACGGCTTGGCGACAGAGCACGACGGCAGCGAGACATCCCTTCGAGCTCCTCGGCGGCAGCACAGCAGCCCGACGGTGGCAGAACGGCGATGGCAACAAGCCCTAGCAATGGCGATGGAGCTTCAGTAGCGACGAAGCACCCCCTTCTTCTCTCCTCCATCGCGTTTTCTCTTTTCCTCGAGCTCTCTCTCTCACTGATGCTCAACAACGACAGCGGCGGAGTCGTCCTTTCCTTCCTTCCCTCACTTCTCTTCTTCTTCCCGTTCTCCCCCTTTTGGATTTCTTCCATCTTTCATGTGTGTGTGGAGTGAGGATGAGGGTGTATGTCACGTGAGTGAGGGTGACTGGGTGAGGGCAAATTTTTGCTGTGTTTATTTGAGGGTGTGTTGTGTGCGAAAAGGTTGGCAAAAGTGAGGGTTATGCGCAAAGGTGAGAATGGCGAAAGGGTGTGCTTCTGGAGGGAAGAGGGTTTGCTGTGCGCGAAGTGGCTTGTGGGTGTGTTCTTCTGGAGGAAATTGAAAGGGAAACAAAAAATTTACCAAGTGTTAGGAATTTGCCATACATACATTAGGCATCACTTTTAAAGCGCAACCAAAACATAATAAATAAGTTACTTTTTAAAAGCGTTCTCTTTGATACGAAAAGTGAACCCATAGATATCAACCTACGACTACGCTTTATAAGTGATTTCTATAATACCTAAGGCTACACTTTTTAAATGATGCCACAATTGTGTATCTTTTTCTCTTATAAAAAGGCAACACGGAGAAAAGCGTAGCCTATTCATAGAATAGGCTACGCTTTTCAAATGTAGCTTAAAAAAAGTGTGGCTGAATGGATATTTTTCTTGTAGTGGTAGTTGGTGAAATCCCTGGAATTACCAATTCCATTGATCCCAGCTAACCTGAATCTATTCCTAAATACTCAAGACTCCATGAATGAAGATTTTTAAAGAACTATCCACAAGAATTCGTTATTGGGGATGTTTCTCAAGGTGTTACAAATCGAGATTATCCTCTAAAAAGGCTAACGAAAAAAATTGGCTTTTCTATCACAAATTGAGCCTCAAAATATCAAAGAAGCACTTGATGACCCTTCTTGGGTAAAGGCTATGGAGAAAGAACTTCAACAATTTGAGAAGAATCAAGTGTGGACACTTGTTTCTAATTCTATCGAAAGGAAAGTGACGGGCACTAAATGAATTTTTAGGAATAAATTGGGTGAAGATGGAGGCATTACTAGAAATAAAGCAAGATTAGTGGTGCAAGGATATGATCAAGAAGAAGGGATATAGTTTGATGAATCCTTTGCTCTTGTGGCACGAATAGAAGCTATAAGGCTTTTCCTAGCATATGCTGCCCATTGTGGCTTTAAATTATTTCAAACGGATATAAAATGTGCTTTCTTGAATGATGTGATTGATAGAGAAGTGTACGTGGCACAACCCCTTGGTTTTGAAAATAAAGAGTATCCAAATCATGTTTTTTAAATTTTTAAAAGCTCTTTATGGATTAAGGCAAGACCCAAAAGTTTTTTATGAAAGACTTAGTTCTTTTTTTTTTTTTGAAAAATAATTTTTAAAAAGGTACTACAAATACTACTCTATTCATTAAGAATTCTAATGATTCTTTTATCCTAGTTCAAATTTATGTTGATGACATAACATTTGGATCAGTAAATGAACCACTTTGTACTAATTTTGGTAAACTCCTGACAAGTGAATTCGACAAGAGTATGATGGGTGAACTTAATTTTTTTCTTAGTCTTCAAATTAAACAAACTCAAAACAGAACTTTTATTCACCAAGAGAAGTAGAAGTTTGGTATGAAAAATTCTAAACCCATGAGAACACCCATGCACCCTAACTCAAAGTTAGAAAAAAATAAAACTGAGAAAGATGTTAATGAGGCTAGGTATAGAGGCATGATAGGCTCCCTTATGTACTTAACATTCTCTAGACCTGACATTGTATAAAGTGTTAAAATTTGTTCAAGATTCCAATCACAACCAAAAGAGTCACATCTTTCTATAGTTAAAAAGATCATTAGATATGTTCATGATACATCCAACTTTGATTTATGGTATCCTAGGTCTGATGAATTTTCTGTAGTTAATTATTGTGATGTAGATTTTATTGGAGAAAGATTTGATAGAAGGAGTACTTTTGGCATTTGCTATTTTCTGGGCAAATCCTTGAATGTATGGTCAATCAAGAAGCAATCTACATTGGCCTTTTCTACTGCTAAATTCGAATACATTGCTGCTTCTTCTTGTTGTTCACAATTCATGTGGTTAAAAACTCAGCTGATTGATTATAAATTAAATGCTGATAACATTCTCTTGTTGTGTGATAACATCAGTGCCATAAATATTTCTAAAAATTTAGTTTTGCACTCAAGAACAAAACATATTGAAGTGAGATTTCACTCAATAAGAGAACATGTTCAAAAGGGTAATATTAACATTCAATTTATTAAATCAAAGGAACAATTACCTGATATATTTACCAAATCACTAACTGAGGACAAATTTTGCAAATTAAGTACTAGTTTAGAAATTCTTAGTTATGATTCTTTGTTCTAACTTTGCTGACGTGCTGTTTAAGAATTTTTGCCTCTCAAATTGGAATGAAATAATTCTAGACAAGTAAAGAGCCATCATCCTAGAACATGGTATTTGGTATTTGGTTCCAAGTTCAGATTCATGTGGGTCAACCATTCTTTTCATATTTCATGTGGTCCTTTGTGTTTCCTTAAACATAACCACTATTAGGCCAAATAAGAGTGTGTTTATGTGATAGTGAACTTCATTGGTTTTGTCATATATTAAAAAAAATTTAATTCTTTTTCTTTGTCTTTTATAAAAGTTGTTTTACATTTTTTTTAAATGAAAAACTTTTCAACTTTAGGTCATGTCTTTTCAAAGTTGTCATAGGTTTTGCACATACATGTTTTCAAGAAACCATTAACTTGTCCTAGTTACCAAACCAAACTCCTTCATATTCACTTGCATGAACCTTCAGTTTTTCCACTACCATCCTTTGTTTTGAAAACTGCAAAATCATTGTGTCATAATAATAAGAAAGAAAACTGCTACACGAAGAGGCACCCTCACTCAATAGCTTCCCAAAATCCCTAAAAAGTCTCGAGCCCCTTTTCACTCTCACGATCCCACATTCACTCCATCACCCTCACATTCTCATTCCCTTCCTCGCACTGAACCCATGTCTCACACAAAGATGACCCCAAGGTAACCATCTTCATCTTAGGCAGTGGCTCTATCCAGCGCACCATCTCGCCTTAGTACTTCGAAGGGGAAGTGTCTAGCCACTGAAGAAGCTCCTCCTAAACCTTCAAGGCTGAAATCAATGTCTGTTCTTCAATGCTCTCAGAGACGTAATCCATAAATCCCTCTTCATTCAGTAAAGGAACCCCAAAATGTTGACCCATTTGTTCATAAATCTCACTTCTTGAATTCACACTCTCATTACAACCCTCTTCATTTTTTTTGGCTATGAACTATAAGTTTTTCAGAGGAGTTGTTGCTCATCGTCCTTTGTACCCTACCTTTTTGGCTAATTTACCTACTTTGAAAAAGAATGGCTTTATTTTTATGGAAAATCTGAGTTTTTTTATTGGAAGCATCTTTTCAAAATTAAAAATCCTGTGTATCCTGATCTTGTTCGTGAGTTTTATGCAAATATGACATATCATGAGGAAAACATTCATTCTTATGTAAAAGGGCGTGAGTTGAACCTGAACAGTGAAACCATAAGTGATGTCCTAGGTTATACAGATGTGCGTGTATGTGCTTATACCTCCGGTAAATGGGATAAAGGTTTGGGTATCTCATATCAAGATGTTTTGACTTATGTTTGTGAAAATATTTCTCTAATTGATGGTCTCACTCCAAATCATAAGGCTCTAGGTCCTCTTCGTGCTCAACTTCACCGCATTGTGAATCATATCATCTTATCCCAAAGCGGTTCTTATAAAAAAGTTTTATTTTATGACACATTGGTCCTGTATGATATCATTACAAAAACTGATATTTCATTTGCTTATTTATTGATGAGACATATGCATGATTACATAAGGAGTGACAAAAATGTGTCTCTTTCTTATGGCATATTTTTAACTTGTATTTTTGAATCATTTGGTGTTGATCTAACCAATGAGATTTATGAAAAATAGAAACTCTTACCTGAAAGGGGGGTGGTGCTATGAAACAGCAAAAGAAAGGACCTACAAAAACTGAAAAAGTTGTCATTGATGATGATGAAAATGAACTTGATGACATTCCTTCTCATTCAACTTCTGGAACTTCTAACTCCAATGGTCACAAATCATTCCTTTATGGAGTTGTTAAAGATGTCTTGAAAGAGTTTGTAAATTTGTCCAATCATTTTATTTCCACAAGTCAACAAGAAATGAAGCTTGCAGTCAGGAATGAAAATGCCTTGAGAAAATCAAGAGATAGAGTGGCTGTTCTCCTAAAATATATGGACAATATATATGATAATGACACCATGGCCATGGATCAAGAAGAATCACTAGACTTTGAAGAGGATGGCTCAGATGCCTAGGAAAGTCTCTTGATGAAGATTTCTGTTTTATTGCTCTTTGTTTCATGAAACTATTTAGGTTCAGACACTGTTTTTTTTATGACTATATAACTTAAAGACTGTTTTATGTGCACTTATTTTAGTTCAGTTTAAGTAGATTTTAAGGACTAACACCTTTTATGTAGGCCTAAACTTGAAACTGTTTCCTCCCTTGATAACAAAAGGGGAGTAGTACATGACATAGGATAGATGATGTGTGGTCTGAATTTGTGTTACTTTAATTCTGAACTTATGCTTGTTATACACTTGTGTTATTTTAGTTGGTGTTAATGATTTGGTGGTTGATTTTAACATTTTATGTGTTGTCTAATTGAGTTTGTGATAAGAAAATGCATGATATGATGAATCATTTTGGTTGTGCTGCTGATTTATTACTTGAGATGTTGACAATGTTGCCATACACGATAATTCTATTCAACATTTGCTTGTCATATATAGTTGTGTTCTCTGTGTGTATATAAACAGAAAATGGTATATGAGTACACATTAAAGGGGAGCAACCCTTATGAAAAAAAGGGGGAACACATCAAAACTACATGGTATCATCAAAGGAAAGTTTCTGAAACTTGTCTATGTTAATTTCTTTGATCATCTCAAATATTATGTTTGTCATCAAGGGGGAAGATTGTTGAATTCAGAAAATATATAACAAATTGATGATGACAAAAATATTAAATTTGGGTTGATAACCTAAGTGGGTTTGATGATGTTGTTTAAGTGTGCAGGCCCAAAATTGTTTTTGTTGTAGCCCAAACCTATGAAACCCAATTATCCGAAGCAGTTGAATGGAAATTGAATCACTAAGCCAGTCCATTATCTTTCAAGCAAAAGGAAAACAACCCTAAGCTTCATCAAGTTCACTTCGAGTAAAGATCAGAAGAGAAAGAGAGCTTCACTTTTCTGTTCAAACACTAAAGTAGAAGAAAGAGAAATGTAATTAAGGCAGCTAATGTCAAATCAAGCTAAGCAAAAGCAAGCTAAGCAGGGTTTAGAGAAGTTAAAGGTAATTTATTTCCTTTACCATGCAAGTCAATTGCTTCACATTTTACCCTACTCTCTGCACCACCATTTCGGGAAAAATGAAAAAAGTGGTGGCAAAGTTTCTCTACTGTGAATCAATGGTTAAAAGTGTTTCTTGGAGGCAAAGCACAAATCTAAGGATTTAAATTTTGCTTAGATCTTTGAAAAAGATAAATCATGTTGCTGCTGTGTCTGCTTTGGGACTTTGCCCTAATTACAAATCCCTAATTTTTGGAGTTGATTGAAAAAAGAGAAGGAAAGATTTCAGCTAGCCTAAGAATCAAAAAGTTGACTTTCTGAAGGATACCCTAGCCATGGCTCAAGCAAGGTATAAAAAGGAAATTGGTTTTCATTTTGAACTAAGGAGAGAGAACCCGAATGAGAGAAGAGAGAAACCTCACAAACAGAGTTTGAAGTCTTAGAATTATTGCATCTACACTAAAGGGAGCACTCTACCAAGATGAAGGACAATATTTTGAGTTCAGAAGTTGGGTTCAGCACATAGAGTCAAGGCTATGAATCATCATCTCCTTCATGGTTTACTGTTTGTATTTCTATTTTAATGTTATATCTTTCTTTGTATTCATTCAGAGGTAAAAGTAAGAAAGATAGGCATTGAGAGAAAGCCATTGAGAGAAAAGACTGAGGAGAATACTTAGAGAGAAAAGTCAAGAGTAATTTCAGATTTTTTTTAATTGTATTTCTATTTTGTGTCATGTACCTGAGAGGTATCCCTTGCTAAGTTGGGTAAGCACTTAGTGTGTTGAGTCTAGGTAGTTACATAGCCAAGTCAAGTTTATGTTGAAACTTGTGTGTCCTAGATAGGATTATATTGAGTCCTGTATGTAATACTTGGAAAGATAATGAAAATTCTACCAACATTGTGGTGGAGAGTGGATGTAGGTTGCATTGCACTAGGCAACTGAACCAAGATACATGACTGTGTCATCTTCTTCTTCTCTGCTTTGATTCAGTTTTCCACGATTTATGAAACAAAATAAAATTGTCTCTTGCATAACCAAATACGCAGACCAAATAGAAGCTAAGTTAAAAGTTTTGGTTTGAGGCTTTATTAATTAATTTTTTAAAGAAGGTCATAGATTCAACCCCCCTTCTCTAGGCCATCAAAAACCTTCACTTACAACCAAGTTGATTATCCAATCAAGTCCAATCAAGTTGGTATAACCTAATTCACCTCTACGTGCTACTTTCTCTAACTAACTTTTGACTAAACTCGCGATTATATATAACTGTCTTTTCTCTGCGGATTTCTTCTTTTTTTTTTCAAATTTTCTCTGTGGATTTTGTTCACTTCGTTCTATATGTTCACTTTGTTCTCTACGCTCTATTCGTTATCTTCGTTCTTTGCATTATGTTCGTTCTCTACATACTGTTCAATCACAATCAATACTCTTTGATCTGATTTGAAGATTTGGATTAAATTTTGTTGAAATCAAGTAGTGAAATCAAATTTTAACAGGTATTTCCTTTTTCAAGACAACGAATGATGCAAGTTCAGGCTGTTAGTTAAGCCAGGCAAATTGAATTATTATTTTAAATCGAATCAAGAGGATGAGGTTCGGTTCGAACCTAGTTAATGTAGTTCGTTAGTAGTTGATATTTTTGTAGTTGAATAATTTTATTTTTGTTTGTAAAAATTGCTGTTCATGGTTGAAGGTTTGAATTTAAATGTAATGTAGGAGCTCTAGATTATTATTTCGATGAATCTATTTTATTTCTAGTTTTGGTGCATTTAGAAAGATAATTTGGTTTAATCTAAGTACCTTGAATAATGTTTCGTCTTCTCTTTTTGGATTTCTTGGTGAAGATTTCGAACATAGTTTCGAGATTTTCTTGAGATTTCACAAAGATTTTGAAAAGATTTTGAGAGATTTTTAGCATTATTTGAAATTCGTTCATTTTAGTTTTGATCAAGAAAGACGAAGCGTTTTTTATATTAATGTTCACGATAGTGAACAGTTGCACAAGTGTGTGTTTTACACACTCTGTATTATGAAGTTGGTTTTTATTGAATTTAAGCCAATTTAGTTGAACTTAAATACCAAAAAAATTTGTATATATAGCATAATTATCATTCTACAATAGTTAATAATAAAGACTAAATACATCAATTTTAAACTGATTTTTTATTCTCTCTTCAAAACATTTACTTGTATATATTTATGGTGCTCGTATACATTTACTTTTGAGTAGAATTATACTTGGGTTTCTAACTATTTCTCTTTGGAAAAGTATAGGGTACCAATATATTATCTGCCAATTTATTGTCAATAATAAGTAATTATCATATTTTAAATATATGTATAAAGAGACACATCTAAAAAATACACATTTATAAAGACACTTCTGTTAAACACAGCTAGGGATGGAAAAAGGTCAAGCGGCCTGCCAGGGACCTGCAGTCTGGCCTGTATTTGGCCTGGCCTGGCCTGACCTGTTATAAAATAGGCACAGGCTCAGGCTGTTATAAAGGCCTTATTATGTTAATAGGCCAGGCCCAGGCTCATTAATTAGCCTGGCCTGGCCTGTCTGGACCTTTTAATACATAATTATATATATAAATAATTTTTTTATTATTAACAAAATAATGAGATATTTTAAATTTACTATATTTAATTATAAATAATTTTGTATATTTTAAATACTTTAAAATTTAAAAATTCTTATAAATATTAAATATGACATTTTATATATAAATATGTTTATTAAAAAATATTTTTTTAAATAATATTTTTATTTTTGTAAAAAAAAAATTAGCAGACTTTTTAACAGGTTTCAGGCCAGGCCAGGCTGAATAACAGGTCAGGCTTAGTACTTTGAAAAAAGCTTATAACAGGCTGCAGGCCAGGCTCATGCCAATCAACTACATGATAGATCAGGCTTGTTAAGAGCAAAGCCTGGCCTGTTTCTACCCCTAGACACAGCTATAAAAAAGACATTTTTATTAGACACATTCACAAAAACACTTCTATTAAATACAATCATAAATAAGAGTTGATAGAAATTGACAGACATACTGTTGGTTGGTGACATTACGGAATTGTTTCTCTTTGCCTATTTGTCCTCTAACAAACAAATGACACAATTCAACGTATAACGTTAATGTTTTGTGTGTTGTCAAAATAGTATATTACATTCTATCACCATCATATGATGATAATTTTCCATTTTGTTATTTATATTAACAATTACAGAAAAATCTTGAGGACTCCACGCCAGCTGACGCCATAAATCGTTCATAATAACTGAAAATTACTAAAAAAATTAGTTAAATAAAGGCACTGAAAAATCATTCAAAAAGCTTGGGGATCCTAATTCTTTATCCAAAGCAAGAAATGAAGTACTAATCAAATTTGTTGCTCAATCCATACTAACTTACATAATGGGCTGCTTTAGAATGAGCTTATGCAATCATAGAGAGAATGATGAATAACTTTTACTAGGGGAGTAAAAAATGAGATTTAGGTAGTATATACTAAGTATTTAATTCAAACCCTAAAACCAAAAAAAAAAAAAAAAACATACAGTTAGCGTTATTTGCAGTGTAGTTTGGAGAAATTTTAAGTCAAAATTTCATTCAATACGAATACTAATTATACTGTTACAGTGTGATTTGGATTAGATTGAATTTATAATTTTATAAATTAAAAAAAATTATATACATAACAAATCCCTAACATCAAATTTTAAATAACCAACAATGTCATAACGATTTTTAAAATTAAGCTCACATACAACAGTCACTAGATCTAGAATTAGTGATATTCTTACAGCAATCTTCATCATCATGTAGTAATGTCTATATATATCTCTTATATGTTACAAAATTATTATGTTTCATCAAGCTAAGTCTTTGATATAGTTATATATTAACTGTGTATCTATATTATATTAATATTATACAATATATATCATGTAATATATATATTACAAGAAGACAAACAGTGGTGGCTTATTTTATGATACACAACTCACTATATATGATATGGCTTCAAATATTAATTTAACTTAATTAATTAATTGGGTATGAGCTTAAAAGGGGGCTTAGAAAATGTTGGTGAGGGATCATATCTTCCATAATCTCTTGTGTTAGCCCTAAGAAGCCTCTCGTGGATGATGCTTACTTCTTCTTCTTCATTCACGGATGTTCCCTGCCAATTTAAGTAAACATTTGCAACTCAGTGAAAATAAACTACTCCAAAACTATAAATAATAATAATAATGAGATGCTTCAAAAATTGAGAAAATTAAATTACTTTTGAAAGTTGCCATAATAAGTTTAGTCTTGAACTTTTCTTCTTCCCTTTTCTTTTATAATTATTAATTAATTGATTAGTATCAAACTCCTTAAAACTTATTTGAAGTTTACATTAATTTAGTCCTGAAAATTAATGTAAGACTAAGATATAAAGTTAGTCCGAATAACCTCTTTAGGATACAAATAGGGAAACTTTTTATGAAAAAAATATATTTTAAGTTTTTAATGACAATAAGTGTACGTACGCATTAATTTGGCAAATTTGATTGTAAATTATCACTTCTTATATATTGTCGCATAATAATCTTAATTGTATACATATTTAATACATGAAATAAATAGCTTTATATATTTTATTTGAATATAGAATATAATATATATTTAAATTATTAAATTTTAGATTATTAATTAAATTATTGTATTATTTTTATTTACTTTCATAATCTTATATTATATTTAATGCATTATTTAAAATTTGTTTTATTCAAATTTTAACTATGTGTTGAACTGATTAAATATATGATTATTTTATATGTTAAAAGTATACAAACCATACCTATAAGCAAATAACGTACAAGAGAGGATCGGATAATTTATTCTCTAATTTCAAAATGCTACCAAAGCAATAATTGCCCATTAGTTTTTATTTTTCAATAAATATTTTCCCTATTCTTAATAATGAGTTCTCTAATGATGAGGGAATAGAATAATTTAAGAAAATGTTTACTTGGATTAAAAAAATAATTAGCGAAATGTATTGGAATTATGTGATTTACAAATTTCATTTTTTTTTATCGATTATTACTCCCTTTTAACTACTTGATCCATTTATCTCTCTCATTTATTTACTAAGGGATGTAATCTAAAAAAAAAAAAATCGACAGTTCAAATCTTCATAAAGCTAAGATTCAAAAAAAAAAAAAAAAAAAAAGAAAAAAAAAATTAAATTAGAATGAAGGCTCAAATACAAAACCACAAAAGTCACAGAAAATACAACACGACCCTATCAAAACTAAAAGCATAAAGAAATACAAAACAAACATCATAAACATAAAAAATAATGTTACATTGATATAGTAGTTAATACTATATACTATATTTAGCACAAAAAAATAAAATGATCAAACTCTACAAATTTGTTAAGGATAAAAAATATTTAAAGCTTTTAAGGTAATAAGTCCATTGAAAATTTAAATTAACTCAAAATTTTAATTATTTAACAAGGCTTTTTATTCTTTTAGTATTAGTAAACTTAATGGCGCCCTTAAATCCATTATTATTCAAGTGTTTTACAACAAAAGAAATAGAAAATTGGGTTTTCTATCCAAAGCAGAAAGTGAAGGATCCTAAACAAGAAGATAGAAAAAAAAAAGGAAAATATATAAATCAAGGGAAAGGACTTTGTATTTTAAACTGGACAGTACAAAACAGAAGAGATGTTGAGGTAGTTCATGATTTCTGCACCATTATTGTTAGGTACAAAGCTTCAGAAGCAAGAGAGAGAGAGAGAGAGAGAGAGAGAGAGAGAGAGAGAGAGATTAATCAAAATCGACGAGAGCTTACTGCATAATAATTAGTAACACAAGAAATATTCCTGATGATGAGTACTCTAGTGCATGTATATAAAAAAATTAGTTATAAAATTAATTATTTATATAGAATATATGTTAAAATATAAAATATATATTAAAAATAAATTAAATAATATACTTATTATTTATACACAAATATATAATGACTAATTTAATAATTAATTTTTTAATGGACATCTGCCTAATATTTTTGTAAATATATATGCTTTTCAAAGCAGGTAACTAATAATAAGTTGTAACATGTAACCTTAGCTTTTTCATAATGAAATACTAAAATATTTGAAATATAAAAAATATTTGAGAATTAAAATTTTTCAGTTATAATCAGTCATAATTTTTTAAAATTGAATTTATTTATATTATCATTATACATATTGAATTTTTATCATACTCTCTTATTACATAAATTATCACATAACTTATCACAGATTTTATTCTTTCCACATCTTAATCATAGTATATCTTTAATTATTAGGATATAACGTATCATGTATTAATAATATCTAATATAATTTAATTTTTGTATATATTATTACAATAGAGACTAATCATAATAATTCTCTTTGATTGGCATTAATTTTAATTTATTTTATTTTGTAACCACTCACCCTTTCATTGATTCAGCTTATTCCGCCTTGTTCAAAAGAAAAAAAATTTAACTTTAAATTTTTATTACTGACATAACAAGACACAAATGAAGTAAATAGAAGCTTGATGCATCAATTAGCTGGAGAGGCAGGGAAATAGAATTTGTAATTGAAGGTATTTTATAAATTGAATCAATATGTGCATACTATACTCTTGAAACTTTTTGAGTCTTATTTCGGGTGAATTAGGCCAAATAATTCACAAATAATTGTAATTTTTTTTCAGTAGTATAACATTTGAATTCGATCTTAATACAGTGTCTATATTAAAAGAAGTTGAAAAAATGAAATAACAAATATACTCATTTGATGAGATTGTTCATAGTCAAGTAATTTTTTATAGTATAACAAATTATACTAATTCCGATGAGGTATAAGATATCATTTGTAGGTTCGTGATTATGTCATCTATAAATTCATACATATAACATCTATAATTACATGTAAATAACATCCAACAATTAAATTAATGTTTATTAGTTATGATATCCATACATATATCATTTTTTAGTTATTATATAAGTAACTACCAAATTAACACAGATGTTTTTAAATTTTATCATAATTGGATTTAAAAAATGCTAAATACTTAAATTAATTTATTCAATTGATAAATTTACTCATAACATCCATAAGTTCATACACATAACATCTATAATTTCATATTAATAACATCTATAATTTTGTATTCATAACATTCATAATTTCATACATGTGATGTCAATAATTAATAAATTTTTATAATTAATATTACCAAATTTTAAACTATATATCTTATTGTATTCTTCAAATTATCTCATATGTGTACTAATAATAGATCATATTTTAATTATTTTAATATTTTTTATTTAATATTATATGTATACTTATTTATTAATTTTAATATGATGAGTTAATAATTATTTTTAAAAATTTATTTTTTAATTTTTTTAATTTTTAATTTTTAATTTTTAATTTTTATTTTTATTTTCTAATAGTCCATATATAAAATATGAGTTGTATAGTAGAAATTGTTAAAATTTTTTAATTTAACATCCATAATTTTATATGTATAACGTTTATAATTTTAAACAGATAATATCTATAATCAATGAATTAGTATTAATTTATTATTTATTATTTTATTTTGTAGGTCAAAAACTAATAAATTTAAAAAAAATTTATGTTCAATAAATAGAGACTAATTAAATTTAAGATATTTTTATTTTTTATAAAATGTATTGAGGTGATTTGAATTTTTTTTTTGGATTAAAAATATCAGAATTTAAAATTTTTATTTAAGAAAAAATTATAGAATTATGAATCTAATAAAGAAAGAAATTTTTTTGAGATTTGATTTACATTAAATTCGAAATTGATTTTTGGTGTAATTAAATAAGAGAAGATAATTATAGAAAGAAATTAATTATGTCAATTAAATTAAGAAAATAATTTACACTCTCTTATTAATGTAAATATTAATAATAATGTATTTTTATATATTGTCTATAATATTTTAGCTACCTAACATTACTCTATTGCATAATAATTAGTAACACAAGAAACGTTTCTGATGAGTACTCTAGTGCATGCATATGTATCATTATAAATAAATCAACTATGTTATATATATATACAAAATATCAGTTATTAAATTATCTATTTATATAAAATATATGTTAAAATATAAAATATATATTAAAAATAAACTAAATAATATATGTAGTTATACACAAATATATATAGTAACTAATATTATAACTAATTTTTTGTATATAATACGCGCGCCTAACATTTTTGTAAATATATATGCTTTTCAAAGCAGGTAACTAATAAGAAAGAAGTTGTAACATGTAACCTTAGCATTTTTTTCATAATGAAATACTAAAATATTAATACCTTGTTGATCTTAACTAATTAATATCATGCATGTATGTATGTGTACCTCTTGAATTGCACTAACATCTGCAGCCACTTTATTCATGAACTCTGATCTTCTTCCTGTAAATGCGTTAAGCAAAAAGACAAGGTAAATTACTTGGTTATATATATAAAAGTGAAACTCATATGCAGTCAACTTCACGTGAAATTAATAACGGAGAGCTGTTAGATGATTTAATTTGACTAAATTTTCATCTAACGACTCTCAACTATCAACTTCACGTAAAGTCCACTGCACCTGAATTTTCACCATATATAAAACAAAGGTAAGTACAACCTTTCGTGCTAGTTATCACATGCTTTCCACTCATTTTTTTTTAATTAAAGATAGGAAATTCGAATTCGCAATCTCTTAATTGAAAATGGAAAGACTATGCTATTTGAGCTATTACTCATTGGCCACTTGGCCACTAGGTAGTAGTTTGTTATCGATATTGTGAAACTTAAAAATGTAATATAATATGAAGTACAGTAATAAGAAATATTTATTTAATCTTAAATTTTAATTAAACACATAAATCTGCATTAATTTGCACTTAGGTTCGTTCCTTTAGATTATTTAGCCACGCTAGGTAGCTTCTCTATGACAAAGTACGATTACGAGAGTAAGAGATATAATTATTTATATAATTTTTTTATCAACTTAAATTTTTTGAAACAGCAATTATATGACAATGAGTTGTGATAGAAGAGAGAAGATACATACATAAAATTAAAAAGAGAAACTAACCTGCAAAAGAAGTTGAAAAAAGTGATACAGAAATGAGAAGGAAGAGGCAGAAGAGGATGCTGAACTTCTTCATGAGACCCATGATAATGATGAGTTGTGAGAGAGTTGAGAGAAAAACTCATGTTTCTTAATTCCTATATATCAATATATTAGAGGGAACAATAATAAACTGAAGTTGACCGTTTTTTTTTTCTAAACAAAACATGTTTTGTGATATTTAACCATAAATGTTTTTGAGTTAGGTTATAAAAATGTTTTATTTTTTTATTAGAAAAATTCAAAAGCCAGCATTGTTTTTGTTCATCACTTTTAATTATTAGTCTAATAATTCAACAACATATTTTTAACTCATATTTTTAAATATTATTGACTAATTACTAGTTAAAAGATAATAAATTTTACTAATTCTCTAGTATTTTTTTTATTTTACTATTATTATATACTCTAATAATAGCTTTGGAATTTTACTTAAATAGGTTTTAAAGGTAGAAAAAGCGTGTACATGAAAATTAACTTGATAGAGTTTGTAATTTAATTTGATAATAGTTTATTTCTAAATCTATATTGAATCTTTTAATGTGTAGATAACTTTATTGTTTAATAGAATAATATTTCTATTATAATTTAGTTATTAAATGGTATTATTTTGAGAAATAACTCTATAATCAATCTTGATTTTGGGTTTCTTAATTTAACTAGTGTGAAAATTAATAAAGTGACTAATAATAATAAATAATACTTCATTTATTTCAAAATAATTGATTACAACAAAAAATTATATAAGAAAAATAATAAATAAATTTTAATAAAGCTTAAAATTTATTGATTAGAAAAAATTCTCGTGAATAAATTTTATTCGGTTATTACAATTAAATTAAGGTGTTATTTGGAAAAGTTACTTAATGTTATCCTGGTATTAAAAAACGAAAAAATATAGGTAGATAATGAAAATACTAAACAATGTGAATAATGGATATATCAGATGTTTAATTCACTAGGTGTGCGGATGGTTATCCTAATATTAAGATTTAGGTGGGTAATTTGAGGGTGTAGTGTATTTTTACTTTATTAGGTCAATTTTAGAGCTAATTATTTACATTGTTCACAAAAGTCATTATCTCCCTAGCAAAGTCTAAAAAAAAAAAAAAACAAAC
The DNA here is from genome assembly GCF_003086295.3 of Arachis hypogaea. Classification (NCBI taxonomy): domain Eukaryota; kingdom Viridiplantae; phylum Streptophyta; class Magnoliopsida; order Fabales; family Fabaceae; genus Arachis; species Arachis hypogaea. The sequence continues at coordinate 124,239,506 of NC_092053.1, read as the reverse complement.
AAACCCTTATCTTAAAATATTGAATTTTATTTTCTTTAAAGCTTTTGTTGGAGCACTAAGTCTAAGATGTTAGTGGAATGATATAAATAATAATTAATTAGGATAATAGTTGAAATCTGACCATAGTGGGAAATTATTAGGATGCCCCTAATCTTTACAACAAATCAATATTTCAAGCTTATGAAACCTTTAATTGTATGTGACAATATACTTTTGGGTACTATTATTGAGGAGCAAAAAGGCTACTTGAAATCCAACTTTCTTAGTATGAATCAACAAGAATAATTATTGTTACCCAATTGGCTTATGATGGAGACGACATTGATCATATAATCTTTATCATAATGTTTTATGGCATTATGATGATGAAATTTGATCTCATCTCCATGACTCCAAGTAGGTTAAGCTTTATAAGATCAAATCAATAGACGCTTGAATGGAAAGTTAGAAAGCATGGCTAGCTAGCTAGGGAGTAAATTAAATTAAAAGGTTGTGCATACAAAGTGACATTAGGTTGGCATAAAAATAGTATTTGTTAATTGCAAGTGCTTCCAATTATCCATAACGACAAGGATAAACGCACCATTTAACAATGAAAGGACATCGGTGGAGAATAAAGGTCATTAAGCACTCTCATATTTAATTTTAATTAAATTAAAGCGGGTTTATCTCATTATTAGCTCACTTAAGTCAAGCATTATCTTCTTCTCCTTTCTTATAGTAGGATTATCATTGGTCAACTCGCTAGGACTGCTTGGTTAAAAAAAAAGAAAAAAGAAAAAAGAAAATTTAAGAATAAATTGTGTTTGGAATATATAGGCCACCACAACAAATGCAGATAGTGTTCTCCGGTCGGGTCGCAACGGTTCACGAAGCTTGGCCAGTTCAACCGCCAGTTGCGATTTTGAGCAATCGCTGGAATAATAACCATTGCAAAATGCACATGGTAAGTAGCAGCATTGGTTTTAAACCACCACCGAAGACAATTTTGAAAAAAATGTATCTTTTGTGACGGTTTTAAACGACTGTAAAATTGTCTATTAAATGAATATAAAATATTGGGCTAATTTTTTTTTTATATGAAACTTAGGTGCGTGTAACGCTGCGTTATGGACATTAGAGGAATTATGCACTATTGTGACGGCGGTGAACTGACGGAAAAAAAAATCAGACAGTCCAATTTCTTTGTGGAGAGAGAGGAAGATAAATCGAATTGTCCGATTTGTGTTGAATAAAAATATTTTGGCTAAAGAAATCGGACCCACCGATTTCATACATGTAAAACAAAAAATATTTTGGCTAAGGAAATTAGACCCATCGATTTCATCCATGTAAATTTTTTTACTTCGATGTAACTCTAATTGGACTGTCAGATTTACGTTCTCTAAAAATTTGAAATGGTAAACAAGGCGGTCGGACGGTCCGATTTCAATGTTTATATATACCCGACCCGCTAACCGAGCTCTCCACTTCATCTTCTTCTCACAATCTTCAGATCTTCTGAAACTCCTCTCCTCTCTTCCTCTTCTTCTTCCTCTCCGGTGTTTCAAAAAAAATTAATGCCAAAGTTGAAAGTGTTCAATGTGAGTATAGATGATAGAGTTATGTTAAAAGTATATTATCATGGACAGATTTTATTACAAACATCTGAAGTAGTGAAATTTGTATGTGAAATTCCATTAGATATTATTATTCCATTCACACTGTTATTCAAAGAACTAAAATGTGTGATTTGTGAGAAGATGGAATCTCAAATATCTAGAGATTGTTGTGTATTTTGTACAGATATTTTATATCTGTGTTTCGTAGGTCCTTTCAATTTTAAACAAAATATGTGACCGATGAAGCAAGCATGCAAGAAATATTTTCAATATATATTGAAAGTCGGTCCCGAATATCGTTCATTGAGCTGTATATTGAGTTCGAACAATCTGCAGCGGATCGAGATATTGAATTGGAAGATTATAACAGTGATAGCGATGTAGAGTTTGAAAGTAACTATAAGGTCGATGATCTGGGTGTAGATGAAGATCAAGCTGACGACACTATGAAGGTAGATGTGGTGGATGTGGCAAATACACTAGCAAACCAACATCCGTTTGAGGAGCCGACTTTCATGCGGTCGTTGGATTTGGAGGCCATGCATACACCGGAATTTCCTCAATATATAAATGCAGGTATGTAATAATTATAATTTATGATTTATACATAGATTTTGACGTTTGAGACAAACATTTAATAGTTATGTAAATAGGTAAAATATAACATATAATTACTTGTTTAATGTTTATTTTTTAAGTATTTATGTATGCTGATTCTCTTGATTATGCACAGGATTGTCCTTCTGATTCTCTTGAAATACGAGGTCTGACAAATGCAAGTGGGGACCATATGTACCTCGATACCAATGCATGTAAATTTTTAAAGGATGCTGTAAAGGCATCAGGAGCTCAGCAAGAACATGACTATACCGATTCGTCCAATGCATCACCCAAAAAGAGTAGTGGGTTCCAGACTGATTCTTGGGTCCTGTCAGTACTTCGCTGTGTGCTTCACCTAGCTCCCACTCTTGATGAGAAATGCCCTGAGTCAAACCAAATTGTCTCCTCAATTTATCAGATGCATGCCACTCAACGCATTCGAAAGATATCAACGGCACCGTGGCACTCCATATAACTGAATGCTGACAGATGTCAACAGGAATCACGTCTGGCTCAATACGACTAATTGCATAAGCCTCCCAAACAAATTGTACACATTGAAAGTAAAAGAGGATTACACATCAAATAATAATACGGCTAAACAAAAACATATACTTATTTATTTCAACATACATGCCCTTCTTGCAGATCATTCAACGAAATGAAATTTATAAGGCCGATCAGCACGCTCCCAGTTACGCCACCTAACATCAAACAATCCGTTAATTAACTTTATCGATCAAATTTAAAATACAATGTGCTACACTTTTTCAAAGCAGATAGTAATTAATTTTACCTGTTTGCAATAGGAAAGAGTCGAGGATTGCCAGGAATCAGCGCAAGAAATAGTAGACGGATCCAAGCCCAAGTAAGCAAAAGTGTCAGTGGACCATTAATCTCCTTGCAGTCGACATAAGATGTCCTACACAATGCTCTATACAGGTGTGACAGGCATGTCGATTCCCAACTAAATTGTATGATCCTAGCGAAGTTACGGAGCAACGACAAAAACTTCTAGTACACCGTTGTCCCAGACTTGTCTCCAAACATTATGGTCCCAAATAATAACATTATGTGGTACTTTGACGTACCTCTGAATGTAAATGTCATCCGCCAACACTAAATGATCTTTCAGTCCTCGAAACCATGTCAACTTTATAAAGCTTCCTTTATAGTCTGTCTTCCTAGGTGCAACACCAAACTGTTGCAAGCATTCGACCTCTAAGGCCTCATAACTACTAAGGGTCGGTCCTGTAACTAGCAGACCATTCATCAGAAGACCAAGAATTATTGCCACATCCTCTAACATCACAGCATACTCACCAACCAAAAAATGAAATGTGTGAGTCTCAGGGCACCATCTCTCAATTAGAGCATTAACCAATGCCAACTGACATTGGATTACTCCAATTTGGGAAACGTGATAAAAACCAGTCTCTCTAAATTCCCCTCCACAATTTGATTGTACGGATCCAACGACATTAAGTGGTTATATTGTAACATCCGTGAACCCTATGAAACGTAGCCATATATCACATTAAAAAAAGATAACCATATTTAATTAACAAATTAAATTTAACAAAATCAAATTTTCATTATCACATAAGCAATAAAACATAATCATATTAACAATTATATTATTAACTACTTGAAATATAATATATTTTACAAAAAATAATTATTCTCTACATACAAGTCATTTACACATACAAGTCCATATAAGTCATTTATATTCATGCGCCCTGCACGTCCTTCTTTTTCGTTATTTTCTCTTTCGTTATCATCACCAACACCACCACCACCTCCTCCTCCTCCTCCTCCTCCTTTTCTCGTTGGACCTTTTTCTCCTTCTTCCTTTACCTCATTCTCCTCCATTATCTTCATCATCATGATCATCATCGTTATAACATCGTCGTCTTCTTCTTATATGTATCGTCGTTATCGTTATTGTCGTTATTGTTATCGTAATTGTAGAAATTTTTCCATATTTATGACGTTGCCTGATCCAAAATTTTTGCCATAGAATTTTCTCAGTTTGTGTAGTTGCAGCAAATTTCGGGGTAAAACTAAGACATTTAGGTGTATTGTTTAAGAATTTTTGGTGAATTTGTACTGATAAATTCTGCATAATTCAAAATTATTCCTCTTCCTCCTCCTCATCTTCTACTACTGCTTCTTCTTCTTTTTTTTGTCATCATCATCATCTTCTTTTTTTTTCTTATTCATCTTTCTTTTCTTGTTTTACCTTCTCAAGTTTCTTCTTGTTTTACTCTTTCTCAACGAGAATAAAAACAAAAATATCAAATAAAGAAGAGGAAGAAACACATAATGTTGCAACATTACTTAGAAGAGGATGAACTTATATTCATTCAACTAAAAGAAAGAAAGAAATAAAAAAAAAAAGAAGAAGAAAAAAATGCAGTATTAGAGAAAATATTTTTGTGTCATTATAACAAATTTCGGGGTAAAACTAAGACATTTAGGTGTATTGTTTAAGAATTTTTGGTGGATTTATACTGATAAATTCTGTATAATTCAAAACTCTTCTTCTTTTTCCTCTTCATCTTCTACTGCTTCTTATTCAACTTTTCTTTCTTGGTTTACCTTCTAAAAAAATACATAGTATTGCAAAATCAATAGAAAGAAGAGAAAAAAAGTACATCAAGAACAACAACAATAAAAAAAACGACGAAGGGGATGAAACACGCGAAGAAGAAGAAGAAGGAATTGAACACGAAGAAAAAGGAGGAAGAACGCAAAGAAGGAGGAGGAGGAGGAGGAACGTGGAATACAAACGTTGGAGGAGGAACGTCGTGATTTCACGCGCGCGTTATGAAAGTGGATTTTGTTGAATTAGGATTAACTTGTATAAACTTGTATGCCAAAAAGACTTATATATGTAACAAGTCTAAAAATTAACATTTATATTTATTAGCTTCTTCTAATAATAATCAATAAACCTTAAATGAATCTAAAATATAAATCTAATTATTATTAGATATATTAAAACTATATTTTCTAATGTCTAAAACCTATTTATTTTATAATAATAATTCCTATTCCTTATTTTCTATTTAATTATATAACCAGAATAATTTTAAAAAGTATTAAACACCTCGACTAAATTATTATTATACATATATATATTTTATATTACCAAATTCATCAATAATATAAATAATTTATTAAATTCATATTTAGAATTTAGTATTACTAATATAATTCATTGCCTAAACTACACTAAATTTATTTGATTTCCATTTTTTATAGTACTATAACAATAATAATAATATACCTTAACTAATTCACTAACTAAGAATCAAGAATGATTAATTATTATATTTAAACAATTTTAAAATTTTTAATTCCAGTACAACATAATAAACAAACATATCAAGTAACTATTTAACTAATAACAACACATAACAACAAGTTATTAATCCTTAATTAAATATCTAAATAATATACTCATAATAATAATAATTAATTCAGTAATTTTTTAAATATCTTTTAAATTTATTTTATTTTACTTATTATTTCTAACAATTAATAATAATTATTTTATTATACTTATAATCTTAATATATAATTATTATTATTATAATATTTTTACTAATCTCTAACATTATCATTATTATTTTTATTAAATCAAAATATTTGATAATAAAAATTTACATAATTAGGATTATCAAGATAATTAACAATGTAAAACTTTGAAGAATAACAACTTTTATTTTTTGTCTCATTAGCATTGTTGAAGGACGATTTTTTATGGTGACAATTTTTCCCTCCTATGCTGGATTTCTGTAGCAACAATGGGAGAAGAGAAAAGAAGGTGAAGTTGGGGGTGGAATGTTGAGTGACGCAGAGTGAGAATGAGAGTGAAAGGAATGCATGAATGATGTGTGACCTGTAATACTACACAAATTAAACGGTTTAATTTGTGTACCTCCGATTTGTGTATGTAATCGATCTTAATTTGTTCTATGCAACTGTCATACCCCAATCATTCATCCTCCACTCCAATAAACACACTATACACAAATCTTATCCCAATATCAAAATTAAAAAGTGTTTGTAATCACTACGATCATATACACAATTATTACAATATCAAGGTTCGGTGACTCTGTTTAACCACCTCTAAGATTAATGTACAGTGTAAAGCACTGAGAAAAAAAAAATGAAGATTTTGACGATCATTTAAAATTATTATTTTATTAGTATTTTTTATGATTATTAATTGTATGTTAAAAAGTATGTTTAATATTTTTAACGTTTAAAAATTGCGTTAGTAATTATGAAAAGAAAAAGAAAGTGTTAATGGTATTCTTGTCTTGACAACGGTTAATAATAGTTAGGTCAATAATTGTTAAAAATCGTGTTTAAAAATATATATTTTTAACAATTTAGCTATGTTTACATTTTTTATAATAATAATATTTTAATATTAGTATTATCTTAACAACTAATCACACGTTTTTTAGTTTTTAATAAAAAAAATAATATAAATACATAATTAATGAGTAAAAACTGTACTTTTGTATTTTTTGTACTAGTGCCGAGAGTGTTTGGTATATAAATAATATTTTTTTATTTTTAGTAGTCAATATATAATTATAATAAAAAAATTACAATAAATTGACGCTTAGTTTGTTTATAGTTGAAAGAAAATTGAAAATTCTCACACCCTTAAATGTGTAAAATAATAAAATGAGCTTATGATAAATTTTAAGAAACACTCAAACTCACATAATATACGAAATAAAGTAGTGAGATTAATAATAATGTCTATTTTTAAATATAATTACTGAAGCTAGCATTACTAGTTACTACTGCATGGCTATCGAATTTGTCCATAGACCTTCACTGTTATTCATAAATCATGTATATGAAGACAAGGTTTTTGAAAGAGTCTAATAGCGAAAACAATACAAATGTCTAACATAAGAATAATATGAAAGTATTTACAACACAATATGGGAGTAACTATAACAAGTAAATATAGCAAATAAAGTACTAACAAGAACACACTGAAATTTTAACGTGAAAAATCCTCTCAATGTGAGAGGTAAAACCTACTGGTCATTCAGACCAATGAAATAGTTTCACTATAATCAAATGAGGTACAAGAGAGTCTCAAACAAAGCACAAAAACGTGCATATAACCAGCCAAAACATCAAATCACTAAAGCTTACAAATGAGAAGCAAGAAGATGAAATATACCCAAAAAAACATAGTTGCTTTTGAAGGCAATTTCTCGCACTACAGACCTCCAATTAAAATCTTCACCGTTCACAATGAAGAATAAGATAAAAAAAAATCTGCAATCCAAATTTCACGTCGATCCAACGGTGAAACAATGAGAAATTGTCGTTAAAAAATTGCTGCTCTGTGTAAAAACGGAAAACCTAATTTCTCTCTTGTAAAACCAATTTCTCTCACTGCAAATCTCCAATCAACATCTCCACCAACCAGAACGAAAAACAAGATTATAGATATTGTCATTTGAAATTTACTACTTTGCATAAAAACAGAAATTCTGTTTTCCCTCTTCTTTCTCTCTTTGGTGGCTACTCTCTTTCTCTCAAATTGACCCCAAAATCTAATTAGAGTTGTGGCATAATGGGTGTATAATGGGTTTAGACTTCATAAAGAAGAGAAAAAAACTCAACAGCTCTTTGACTATATAATGCCTTCCAAAGTAACAAAAGGAAATTAAATATTGTTTGATGAATCCATTCAATGCTGCTTCAAGAAATATTCTACAAGACAAGTCCATGAAACATTATTGCTTAGCAAACAGTCAGAGGGATAAGATTGTTTTTGTTATTGTTGTTTGTCGTCGCGGTCATCGCGGCCGCCTATACATCTCCTAGTGTGGATTTTCTTTACCACTGCTGCGCCACTGGGGATATTCGATCCATCAATATTAGATGACCAACAAAATTTATCAAGTTTAATTTGATTATTTAACTGTATGTGCCACTGAAAATAGTTTCAATACGTGAAAAGAATTTGATTATTGTATATGAATAAGTTTGATTATAACATATAATATGGTTACACTAAAATAATTTATGATATAAAATTTATTGATATAAGAATTTATTATTTTAATAGTTAATTATTGATTTGAGTATTTGACGGACGAAGTAGTTTCCATAAGAGTTTTGGGTCCATCTACTGTAAAGATGCCTTCTTGTACAGATTTACAGATTTTGATTTAAAAGCGTATCACTAAAAGTGTTGCTTAAAGAGAAAGTGTTACCCTTAATCGTTAACTTGGCTCTGATACCAATTTTATACTAGTCCTTGATGTATATTGTGATTTCATTTTCAATCTTGTTTTAGTTTATAATATTCTTTTTTGCATGGATTATTGTATATAAAATCTTTTATCTGTTTGTCTTTTTCTTTAATATAGTCTCTCAAATCCTCAAAAACTTCTTTTATTTCTACACTTTCTGTTGTTTCTAAATACCTTCTTAATTTTTCAACTTCATTCTCCATTTTTTCTTTCAATAGCTTTAATTCTTTTAAGTCATAATATGGTTTTCCAGGCATTTATAAATTTTTTAAATTTAATTCCAACTTGTTTATATTTATTCTTATTTCTATCCTTTTTATTATAAGGTCATCAATTTCGATCTGAAGATTATTTAATTCCCTTTTATACTCTTTTATTTTACTTTTTATTTTTTCCGCCCTTTTTCTTTTTATTTTATTTTCTGGTTTTTCAATCTTTTTATGCTTCATTATTTATTTTAGAATTTCTGCAAACTCTATCATCGATTCGTCACTATTTTCTAGAGATTCTATTAATTTTTCTAGCTCTTCAACTTCTCTTTTTAACGTGTCATATATTATTTTTAGAGTTTTAAATGCTCTTTGATTTATTTCAGTATTTCAGAAAACTGTAAATAATTCAAACGATTTTCTCTTTCAAAGAGCTCTTGTTTCTTGTCTTGATAAGTTACGTATATTTCTTCTTTATTTATTGTCATAATTTAGTGTTTAGGGTTTCATTTAATTTTTCGACCTTTTTTGTTAATTCTTTTATTTCAGAATTTTCTTCTTTAATCTTTAACTTAGATAAACTTAAAGGGCTATTAATTTTAGATTCTCTTATTTGAAAATTTGATGAAACTAATTTTCCTGATGGTTCTTTTAGTAATAGAACTGGGTTTTCAATAGCTTTATATTTTGGTATTTCTGTTTTTATAATTTTCTGAAATAATTCATCGACATAAATTCTTTCTCTGTTTTTAAATATTATACTATGATGGCTATTTGTTAAAGCATAATTTATTGCATATGTAATTGAAAATGGTTCATCATCTTGTTCCATTAGATTCTTTCTGTGAAATTTATAAGCCAAACTTATAGATCTTCCAAGATTTTCAGTTGATAAAGGTATAGCGTATCCAAGATGGGCATTGAATTTAACATTTACATTTGCCAAATTTCCATGAACAATTCCAATTATTTGATCTATTGGATCATCAGTAATTCTTTTATCACAGATTGCTAAGCTTATTGGTGAATTAATTCCTTTCATATATGTAGATTTGATTAAGACTTGTATAGTGCTAATATGAATCCATCCAATTTTAGATCTTTTTTGTTGATCCTTAATTTTCTCAATCTGTTTACTCAATTCTTCATCATTTATCAAAGCTATTTCGAGTTCTCCATTGGCGGATTTTATCTTTATAGGGGCTTCAAGTTGAATTTTTCCGTAGTATATTATATTTTTTCTATTAAAAATTTCTTTTAAAGGATTTTGTTTATTAAAATTTTCATTTGATTTGAGATTTAATTCTGTTTTTAGAACAGCCTGTTTTTCATTATCTAATAAAGCAGATAATTTATAATAGTCAGATTCCTCCGTTAGTTCTAAACTTTCTAAATAATTCATAACTAAGAGATTAGGATAAAGGCGTACCTCTCTGGAGAAAAACTTCTTTTATTTAGAATATTTTACATAAGATGATTTTATCTCCAGAGGGGAGATTATAGATACTAACTCCAGAGGGGAGTTTAGAACTATTTTTCCCTAATGGGAATTCTTCTTCAGATCATAGAATCGCCTCGGCAGCTTCCTCCTTGCTCTCCTAGCATTTGAGTACTCTTTGCCTCCTGCTTTCTATTTTCTGATTCCTCTACAATTGCCTAAGCAACCTATTTATAATGGTTGGGTCTGATGGACAATTCCCATCCTTACCCTTCTTATGACGTCATTGCTTACGTCATTGTTTATTATCTTGCACCAGCTACATTGTTGGTGCTCTATGACCTAAGCGCTTACGTCACTATGCAATAATGTTGAGAGATGCTTCAGATGTGCTGTCTTCCTCTTTCATTATGTGGCCTTCAGATGCGTTGTCTTCTTCCTTTATCATGTGGGTTGATTCCGTTTTATTATTGCTTTCTTCAGATAACTCTGAGACGCATAGCTGGCACTTGTGGTCTTCTCTGTCTTTTATCAAATAGCAGAGATTCCTCTTTATCCCTTCAGGGAGCTTTTCTAAGAGTCCAGATAAGTTGTAGAATGCTGATTCAAATTCCACTAAGAGTCTCATCTCTCTTTCTTCAATTTCATTCCTTTTACTAGACACAAGCAAAGTATTTCTGCTTTTATAATTAATTCTTGTGCGAGATTCCCTTGTTATCTTTTGAGTTCTTTCGAAGACCCTTGCTAGTGTGCTGGCTAGCCTTCCTTCATGACTGTAGATTGTTAAATCTTGAACTTGATCAATTGGTTGAAAATTTCCTGGGAAGACGGACATGAATATTACTTGGTGTGCTGGAACCAAGCATTCTTCTTCTTCATTAAAAATAGGCTGACTGTTCGTAAATTTTAGGGATATATCCCTTGGATTTACGTTGTCAATCATATTTTTAAATCTCTTCACTGCATCAACGAATCCTGCAGGAAACTCACTAATAATTTTTAGATCATTAAAAATTAAAATTGTATCAATTAATCCATACTGGAAAAACTGATAGGTGTCCGATGGGGATGCATCTGGAAATATAACCAGCTTTGTTAGCTATTCTTTGGCAATAGGATAATATCCCAAAATTGCTCTTTTTTCTTCAGTCCAGTTCAGGACTATATTAAGGGTTTCTCTGAGATTTGATCTACAGACCCTTTTCTTTTCTTTGATTTCAGTCCTTGTAGGAATGTTTCTTATTATCCCTGTTCTCTGGGTTTGAATTGGAGCTTTATCTGCTCTTTTTAGGGTTTGCTCTGGATGAAGAGCTTCATATTCTCTGAAAGATTCCTTTGCTTCTTCCAGTGTTAAAAACCCTCCTTTATGAATTATCCTTGATTGATGTGTAAATGGTGCTGCTTTTTCCCAGGCATCATATACTCCTTTCATGGGGCCATTATAAATTACATAATATTTTTTATCTTGGGTGGATTTTTTTATAATTTCAGCAATTGTTTTATTTTCTGGAATTTTTTCACCTGATTTGTCCACCACGCTTAGCTGGCTGAGCTCTGATGGTTTTGGTTGTTGTGTTGATTTCATTGCTTCGATGGCCTTCTTGAGGGATTGGATCTGTGTCCTTATTTGCTGACAATGCTTGCATTTTTCGAGTTCTTGTTCGTATTTTTGAATTTCTTGATCTAATGCGTTGTAGACGAACTCCATTCTCTTGTTAATGTATCTGCAATAACATTTTTGTCACCTTTAATATATTCAATTTTTATTGGATATTGTAACAAAAATAATTGCCATCTTACCAATCGTCCATGATTATAATCAACTTTTAAATTATATCGTATGAAACCTGTTAGGTAACTTGAATCTGTCCTTAATGTAAATTCTCTGGGTAGTAAATCAATTTTCCATTTCTTAAGAGATTTAATTGCTGCTATAGTTTCCTTTTCATGAGTAGTATATCTCTGTTCTGTTGGAGTAAAAGTCCCTGAAATATACCTGCAAAGTAATTCCTTTGGGGAATATTTAGAATCTAGTGATTCTTTTTCTTGTTCCAAACTTTTTATAGCCTTCTTAGCTTTTAGACATCCTGACCAGGTTATGTCTGAAGCATCTGTTTCTACTATTAAGTAGTCATTTTCTTCTGGAATATAAAGTTCTGGAAGTTTTTCACATAGTTCTTTAATCCTTTGAATTTGCATACTATCTTTTTCCTCCCATTTCCATTCTTTTTTAGTATTTATTTTTGGAAATAAGCTTTTAGTGTATTCTGTTATATTCTTTAAAAATCCTTGATCAGAAATATAATTTATACACCCTAAAAATCTCTGTAATTGTTTTCTATCTTCTATTTTATTAGGAAATAAATTTACCTTTTCTAGGACATTTGGCTGTAGTTTTAGCTTTCCTTGAGTGGATAGAATTAATCCAAGAAACTCTATTTCTTGTTTTGCTATTCTTGCTTTCTTTCTGCTAAGAACTAATCCTTTATTTTTACATCTTTCTAACACTATTAATAATTTTTGAAGATGATCTTCTTTATCCTGTTTTGTAAAAATTAGTATATCATCAATGTATACTAAAACAAATTCATTTAACTCTTTTAGATTTTCTTCCATAAATCTTTGATAAATACCTGGGGCTTGTTTTAATCCGAATGGTAATACATTCCATTCATAGAGCAATACACTTGTTGATTCTTTTGTTGGGCAAGTAAAAGCAGTTAATTTCTTTGTTTCTTCGTCTAAACGAAGTTGCCAATATCCTGATTTTGCATCAAGAGATGAAAACCAAGTTGCTCCTTTGATTTTTTCTAAAATAGAATCTTTTCTTGGAAGTTTATGAGCATCACCAATAGTTGCTTCATTCATCTTCTTATAGTTAATAACCATTCTTCGTTTTCCCCTTTTAATTTCATTATTGTTTTCGACATAAAAAGCTGGAGCCGCATGAGGACTTTTACTTATTCTTATAATTCCTTTTTCCAAAAGATCTTTACATTCTAACGAAAACTCTTCTCTATCTCTTGCGGAATAAGGAATTTTATTTGGAACATTTATCTCTTTTGTAGGATCTTTTAATTTAATACTTACTAATTCGTTATTTGTATTTTTAATATCTAAAGGATTTTCAGCACAGATTTCATCCAAAAATTCTTCTATCTTTATTTCAAGATTATTTTTTGGGATATTTATCTGAAAGTATAAATTTAAATAACATGTCTCTAATATAGAAAATATTTTAAATTTTAAGATCTTATCTATAGTAGTAGTTGGTATTTTTATACGTTTTGATTTTTGATTTATTGAAGAATCGTGTGGAGCTTTTAGAACTATATATGTTAATTCTTGAATGAATGGATGATATAACTTTAAAAAGTTATTTCCTATGATAAAATCCATTCCAGAATTTAACATATATATAGATGGAACAATGAACCTATAATTTTGAATAAAAATTTCAACCATCTCTGCTTTTTGGTCAATTTTATGTATTGATTTGTCAGCTATTCTAACTCTTAATGGTTTCTTTAATTTTTTCCAATCAAGTTTTATATTTGAACTAGCAAAGCATTGTGTTGCTCCAGAATCTATGAAAGCATTTATAAACTTTTCTGTTATTTTTATAGTAATAAATGTGGCATTATTACTCAGTCTCTGAGTCTGTTTCCGAGACATATTCAAAAATATAGTCTAAGTTATCATCAGACTCCTCTAAGGGTTCCATGAAACAAGACTTAGCAATTTCTATTTGTTTAGTAAGATCCTTTTTATCCTTCTTTTTCGGGCACTCATTTGCATAGTGTCCTTCTTCTTGGCAATACCAACACTTGCAATTTTCTTTTTTATTTGGGCAATAGTTACTTTTTTGTCTTTTGTTTTTATTGTTATCTCTCCTTCTAAAATACCTCTTTTTTCTCCAGTTTGGATAGTATTTTCTTTTTCTAAATTGATATTTTCTTTTTCTTTGAAAATTTTTATTAAGACCATATTTTTGAGGTATCTCTTCATTATCCTGACAGCAAATTCTAATTATATTTGCAAATCTTTTTTGAGTTGCTTCTTGCATACACCGTTCTTTTATTTCCTCTCTTATTGCAGAGGTTGCCCCACCAAAATTATTTTCAATTGTTCCTCTATTTATTTCTCTTATAAATCTTCCCATTATAAACTCATTAGCAGGATATGGAAGTTTTGTTATATACATACTAAGATAATGATTTTTATCTTCTTCTTTTAATTTGTAATAATGTATTCTATATTCACATATGTAAGACTCCACATTACATAAATCATATATCTGAATATTAGCTAAATGGTTTTTTGCTTCTTGATATTCTTTATTATAGACTTCTTGTTTATGATCTATAATATTTTTTCCAAAAAATTCTTTATATAGAATCATCATTATATATAATATCTTATCATAAGCTGTTGTTTTTGTTGCTAATTCTTCTATTATTTGGTTTTCTATTGATGTCATATAATCTCTTATAGTTCCTTTAGTATGAAACCCTATGTAATTCCAAATGTCTCTTCCAGACAATTCACTAAGTTTTGGGTTGGTAAAGGCTTCTAATAAAAAGGAATTTAACCAGTTTTCGAAAATTTCTTTTTCATTCTTTTTACAGTCTAAATCGAGCATTCTATCTCCTTCCATTTCCTGGATTTTAGGAACATATTTTGATGGTATTTTTGTATATTTTGAATCTTTGTTTATAAATCCTTTTTTAAAAGCATAATTATCAAAACCTGTTTCCCATTTAAATTGAGATTGATTGTCCTTAGATGTTCCAGCTTCATTTTTTACTTGTATTGGAATTGCTGGTTCTTCGTCACTTGAATAATCTAGGATATGTTCTTCATTTTCTATATTTTCAGGATTTAATTCTTCTTCTATTTGGAATCCCTGTTCCATAATATTATTTTCTTGAGCCATTTTTAATTGTTTAAAAAGCATTGTAACTTCTTCTAATTTTTCTTCAATATTCATAATTTTAGTGGTGGTTTTACTTTTAAATATGTTATGTTGATTATATTTTGAAATTTTTCTTCTTTGGGATTCTCTTTTTCCTTATTTCTCTGAAATTTTATGGATACTAAAATTTCTTCAAGCATGTCTACTATAGAATTTAATTGTGGGTTAAAGGTATGATAAAGATGTGGTGAATCATTTCCATGGTAACATTTTTTAGAAATTCCGTGTGAAAAATAAGTTTTTTCAGGTTTTTGAAGTCCTTCAATAAAACTTATAGTAAAATAAAGATTTTGAGAGAAATCATTTTGTATTGATTTTAAGAATTCGGTGTCATTACAGTTAACATTAGTTAAAATCATTAATTTTTGATCTATTAATTTTGATAACTTAATTATTTCTTCTCTTAAATCTTCTAATTTACTTTTTTCCATTAAGTGACGCTTTTCTTTGTGAAGAGTTACAGTTTTAAATGAAAAATGTGGCTTTAGAATGTGTGGTTTAGATTTTGCCACGTAGACAAATCTTTAAATCTGTACAGATTTAGATCTGTACCATATAATTTTCCAAGAGTTTTTTGTTTGGTATTAGGGATGATTCCGTTCAAGTTCCCTTTCTCCTTTCTGTATTCCTCTAATATTTATGCTTGTCTATGTAGACCTTAGTCGCATGCACTGATGCACACGCCACACTCACATAATATATATCATTTTTTATTTATTATTTAATAATAGAGATCTATAAATTAACTAATATGGGATGCTTTGTCAACACAAGAGTGGCAAGTGGCAACATTATTTATTTATTTGTATCACGTAGATACGTAGTGAAACTGTGAAAGCATTATAAAGCACCCATTTTGAATACCAAAAGCATGATTTATAAAAACATCTTCTTTAAGTGCTTCAACCACGCCATCTGCTTTAGAACAAATTTTGATTTGATATTTATATATTACACAACAAATTTTGATAAGAAAATTCTATGTGAAATATTAATCGGGTGTTAGCAGGGGGTAAAAAGCATGACGAGGCAAGCTTAATTTTGAGTTAAACAATTTAATCTACATTGGAAATTAGTGGTCCAAACTTAGACTTCCTTTCTATCTACTTTTATTTATATTTTTTGTTTTATAGGGCTAACCTAGCGTGTTTAAAAACTCATGAAGCTACTTTGCAAGAAAAGTTTCAAGTGATCAAGTTGGGTTGGTCTAGTGGTTAGCTCATTAGTTCGTTTAAATAAGTGTTAGAAATTCGAATCCCGCCTAACTTGACAACAAACTGTTAAATGGAGTTTCGATCTATGATAGATTAGTTATTGACTTGTCAGACTAGAAAATACAGTAGAAAAAAAAAAGAAAGGTTTCAGGTCATAGTTGTAAGAACCAGACCGGATCATCCGATTTGAATAAAAACCGGTAAATCGGACTCTCAACTGCCTCGGTCCAATCTCTAAACTGCTTAAGAATTAGAACCGTTCAAGAGAAAATTCTAAAATTGATGAAGATATAGTTCGAACCTGCCTGTGTAACACCCTATCACACTAAGCTTTACGCTTAAGCCGTAAAACAGAGGTGGTGTGGTATTACGACCTCTAAAATAGAATGAGTACATATAATAGCAGAAGAATTATAATATGCTAGGAGCCTTGAAGAATAGGGGAAATAAAAATCGCGAAATAAAAGCGCAACGCTCAAGGAACGAGTTAACTTGCGTGCTAAGAAAACCATAACTATCAAACATAAGATAACAGAAGTAGGAATAGAGTGCCAAAGATACAAAATAACAAGCTCCTGACTCAGCCTGCGAAGTCAAGACTGGCCGGAGAATATTTACACATATATACATACATATCCAAAACCCAAAAGTACATATACACAATCCTGCCTCTCCATAAACCTCTAAGAGGATCAAAAAGAATAAGTCATGCGGAGAGAAAGCTAAGTACATATATATACATCATAGCATAACAAAATATCCCAGTAACCACTCCGCTTCAAGAGTCCAGACGCCTAACGAGATGCCTCTCGACCTGCATCTGAAAAACAACAACATAGTATGGAATGAGAACCGGAGGTTCTCAGTATGGTAAAGGTGCCACACACATAATATATAAGGTCTTGGGAATGCCAGAGGCAATCCTAGAACGCTGACACTCAGATTATAGAGCTTAAAGTATTAAACAGAAGCCATAAAAGGTGGTTTACTAAGGATATTTAGACCTAACTTAACTTAACCTTAAATCTAAATCCCATTTTTGCCATTCCTCCATACCTCCAACTCCATCATGCATTTCACAGACAGATAGACAGATAAAGGCAAACACAAGAAGGTTACAACTACTGCAGGTAACAAATACACATTTAGCATGGCAAATACAGATAGGCACACCCAATTAGAGCACAAGCAAGTAATTCAAGTAATATGCATATGATGCATGCCTGTCCTATGGCTGATGAGGCTCATCTGTCGGTTATCCAGCCAACCCGACAAGTCTGAATTGTACTTAGACTGTCCCCCGACGTGCATCCCCAAGAGTCTATGCATAGTTTTTTCTCAAATAATCAATAATACTCAATGGGGGTAACATTCCCGGGAATTTATATAGTGCCCGGTCACACACTTACGTCGTAGGGTCAACAGAGTATCGAGTTTTCAACCTGGTACACGTGGTGGCAAGCCACAGCACTTAATCCAGGGAATCTCGTATCTCGGATTATTCAAATTCATAAGCCATATAAATAATTCAATTATAATTCATCAACATCAACATCATTCTCAATCGCATATCATTCATCATCATACATCAATCATATACAATCCTTATCCTTCATTATCACACTTCCCATTCCGTCCATCAATAGTTCCAATTCAAAACATAATTCATTCTTTTCTAAATGAATCAAACTTAAAACATGCTCATTTTCTTAATAACTCTAAATCAAACCATATAACCTTTGAATCTAAATCTTTTTAAATAATCATATAAACAAAATCTCTAATCTCTAATTTTTATAAAATTTCGGCAGCATCTCCTCTAAAACTCGGACTTTGCCACCTTGTTCGGGTCCAAACCTGCATTCTTTTCAATTCAACATTTCCTTCCTCATTATCATAACAATCTCCACAAAAAATCTACCTCAGATCAACAATTAAACTCATACAATATTCAAATCCAACAACCAAAATTCAACTAAGAGTCATAGTTCACAAATCCTAGGCTTTTAACACAAAATACCTCAAATCAATAATTCATCGAATCATTAATTAATCAACAAGCACCAGACCACCCATGTTCATCAACAATAACATTCAACATCCAAAATTAATAACTAATTATCCAATAAACTTCAACCAATTATATTCATCGACAAATTACTAAATATTAAATATACACCTGCATTCCAACTTATCCTATGGTCATCTAGCCTAAGTTTTCACAGAACATTATATATTAAATGCAAGAAACCTAAACCATACCTTAGCTGATTCCCAAGTATTATTCCAAGACAATTTTCCTAAAAGAACATAGCCCTCAAAACCTCAACTAATCCGCTTCCTCCAAGTTCCAGTATTCACAATTTCAAGCTCCAATTATTTATTCACAACCTAATACACATTCATAACACATATACATCCAATTTAATACTCAAAGCTCAAATTCAATGAAAATAAAATAGAATTATCGTATCCTCACCTTACCCAAGCTTCACATAAGCAAGAGTGAACGTTTCTCTCAAGCTAATTGGATCCTAAAACATCAAAAATCAAAGAAATTCAACAAACTCAAAAATTGGGGAAAATGAAAGGCTGAAGTGAAATAGCAAGTTACCTATGAAATTATTCCGGTAGAAATGTAGAGCTCAACACGGTGAACCCGTGGCCGCAAGCGGTGCGGCGATTGGAGCTCGGACGGAGAAATTACGGCAAATTGATTTTACCGTCAACGTATGGTTTCTCTCCTTTCCTCCCCTGGAAAGCTTCCTGCGTCGTTATGAAAGTGGGGAGAAGGAAGAGCCCGTGGCTCTCTTTTTAATTGCTGGTCCGGTTGGGCCCATGGGCCCGGTTTGGGCTCGGTTCAACCGGTTCGGTCCGTTCGGTCCAATCTTGGACCGATTTCTTCGAAATTGGTGTCAAAATTCTCGTTTCGATGAGCTCTATCCTAATTTAATATAATATTCACATTTCTAATCTTCCTTATTAAAAACTAATTTATTAACTAATTATCTACTAATTTAACTGGGGTTTACATCCTACCCACCTAATAAAGAATTTTGCCCTCAAAATTCAAATCTAGTTACCTGAAAAGAGATGTGGGTAGTTCTTTCGCATATCTGATTCGAGTTCCCAAGTATGTTCCTCGATACCAGCTCGACTCCAAGCTACTTTTACCAATGATACTTCCTTTCCGCGTAATCGTTTAATATTAGTATCATCAATTCTCACTGGAATTACTGGAAGTGTTAGATCTTCTCTTACTTGAATTGGTTCTGGTTCTAGAACATGACTTGCATCAGGGGTATACTTTCGAAGCTGTGATACATGAAATACATCGTGCAAATTCGAAAGGTACGGCGGTAAGGCAATTCTATAAGCCACTGGTCCAATTCTCTTCAGAATCTCAAACGGTCCAATATAACGGGGATTCAGTTTCTTGGTCTTAATAGCTCTTCCCACGCCAGTGGTTGGTGTTACTTTCAGAAAGACATGTTCTCCTTCTTCGAATTCCAAAGGCTTTCACCTCTGATCAGCATAGCTCTTCTGGCGGCTTTGGGCTATAAGCATTCGACTACGAATCTTCTTTATATGCTCAGTCGTTTCAGCTATCATTTCAGGCCCTAATAAACTCCTTTCTCCATTTTCATACCAACACAACAGAGACTGACATTTCCTGCCATACAGAGCCTCATATGGAGCCATTCCGATGCTCGCATGATAGCTATTATTATAAGCAAATTCTATTAATGGCATATACCGATCCCAGCTCGCTGGCTGGTCTAAAACACAAGTCCTTAGCATATCCTCCAAGGTCTGAATAGTTCTCTCTGACTGACCATCTGTCTGAGGGTGATACGCAGTACTCAAGCTTAACTGAGTCCCAAATGCACGCTGAAAAGCTCCCCAGAATCTTGATGTAAAACGAGGATCCCTATCAGATATAATGGTAGAAGGCACGCCATGCAACTTGACAATCTCTTTAATATACATTCGAGCTAATTCTTCCATTGTACAACTTATTCGGATAGGAAGAAAGTGAGCTGATTTTGTCAGTCGATCCACAACCACCCAAATAGCGTCACAACCAGATCGGGTTCTAGGCAAACCTATCACAAAATCCATTGCGATACTCTCCCATTTCCATTGTGGAATCTCCAAAGGCTGAAGGGTCCCTGATGGTCTCTGATGCTCAATCTTAACCTTCTGACACGTTAAACATTTAGATACATACAATGCCACATCATTCTTCATGCCTGGCCACCAGAACATCGCTTTCAGATCCTGATACATTTTAGTGCTCCCTGGGTGGATTGAAAACCCGCTCTTATGAGCTTCCTTTAAGATTCTCTGTCGCATGTCTCCAATATCTGGCACAATAATCCGGTTCTTGAACCTCCATAAACCATCCTGACCTTCTGACACTCTCCACTGTTTCCCCTGTTCGACTGCTGGTAATACCTTACGTAACGCTTCACTGTCTCGATGAGCCCTCAGAAGTTCTGATTTAAAATCACTTGAAATTTGCAACTGACTCAAACACAGGATTCCAGATTCTTCTCTAACTCCCAAATTCAAACCTTGGAATGCCTTCAGTAACTCTTCCTCCCGTAGCATCATCCAAGCTGCATATAAAGACTTCCGACTCAAAGCGTCCGCCACAACGTTCGCTTTTCCTGGATGATAATCCAATTCAAAATCATAATCTTTCAGAAGCTCCATCCATCTCCTCTGACGCATATTCAACTCTTTCTGCTCAAAAAGATACTTCAAACTCTTATGGTCTGAGAAAACATGAAACTTAACGCCATAGAGGTAGTGCCTTCAAATCTTTAAAGCAAACACAACAGCAGCAAGTTCTAAATCATGTGTCGGGTAGTTCATCTCATGCGGCCTTAACTGCCGTAAGGCGTATGCTACAACATTCTGGTGCTGCATCAGAACACACCCTAACCCTTTCAGAGATGCATCACAATACACTTCAAACGGTTCACTTGGTTCAGGTAATACCAATACAGGTGCAGTAGTCAACTTGTGCTTCAATGCCTGGAAATTCTCTTCACATTCCGGAGTCCAGATAAAAGGCGTGTCCTTCTTAGTCAACTTAGTTAAAGGTAAGGCGAGCTGTGAAAATCCTTTAATGAATCTGCGATAATACCCCGCCAAACCTAAGAAACTCCTGATCTCTGTCACTGAAGTTGGTCGCTCCCAATTCATCACTGCTTCCACCTTAGCAGGATCCACAGCTATCCCCTGCTTACTCACCACGTGGCCGAGAAACTTCACTTCACTCTTCCAGAACTCACATTTAGATAGCTTAGCATATAACTTCCTATCTCTCAGAATTTGTAACACAGTTCGCAAATGATCAGCATGTTCCTCTTTAGACTTAGAGTAAACAAGAATGTCATCAATGAAGACAATAACAAACTTGTCCAGATACGGTCGGAAAATCCTGTTCATATAATCCATAAATACTGCCGGGGCATTAGTTAACCCAAAAGACATCACTGTATACTCATAATGACCATAACGTGTCCTGAAAGTAGTTTTCGGAATATCCTCGTCTCTAACCCTTATCTGATGATACCCGGATCGCAGGTCGATCTTAGAAAACACACCGGCACCCTGTAACTGATCCATTAGATCATCGATTCTAGGCAACGGATATTTATTCTTCACAGTGATCTTATTCAACTGCCGATAGTCGACACACAACCGCATACTCCCATCCTTCTTCTTTACCAGTAACACCGGCGCTCCCCACGGAGAAACACTTGGTCGGATAAAATGCTTACCCAACAGATCTTCCAGCTGAGCTTTCAGTTCAGCCATTTCTAAAGGTGACATCCTATAAAGAGTAATTGAAATCGGACCGGCTCAAGGCACCAACTCAATTTCGAATTCAACTTCCCGATTAGGTGGAAATTCATTAATATCATCCGGAAACACATCTGAAAATTCACATACAACGGGAATCTGCTCTAAACTCTGATCATCACCTGATACTCCCGCAGTTAATAACATAATACCCTGACATTCGGTTCCAGAACAGTTTACTATCATAGAATTCAAATAGTAACTATTCACCACAACCGGTGCTTCTGACCCTTCTGGCATAAACTGTACTGACTTCTCAGAACAATCAAGCAAAACATGATTCTTGGATAACCAATCCAATCCCAAAATGAGATCAAGACCAGTCATAGGCAAACAAATCAAATCATGCACAAATTCACGCTGTTGTACTCGAAAGGGAACTTGTGGACATCCTATCCTAGTCACCATAGCTTCATGAGTAGCGTTATATACTTTCAAATCATAACCTAAAACCACCATTCTCAATCCTAATTCATGGGCCTTTTCAAATGCAATAAATGAATGAGACGCTCCTGAATCAAATAAAGCATTTAAGATTTTACCAGCCATTTCACAATTACCTCTAATCAGTGTCTCAGATCCCTCAGCACCAATGGTAGAAGTGGTGTATACTCTCCCCGGCTGTTGCACTCTACCAGTCTCATACTTTTTCTTCTCTGGACAATTGGTGGCCATATGCCCAGGCTGTCCACAAGAATAGCATACTCCAAGTCCGAATCTGCATGGAACTCCAGGGTGATACCTTCCGCACTTCTGACAATTCAGATCTTGCTGTGGCTGCTTCCCAAACCTTTTTCCTTGACTAGCATTGGTATTCGGCCTTCTGTAATTACCTTGACCCTGAGTCTGCTGCGGAACAAAGCCTCCACGCTTGAAATTTCTACCTCTCGGAGCAAAGTTCCTCCCTGAAGGCCTCTGAAAAGGCACCCTCAAACTCCCTTTCTCTGCTGCCGCCTTCCTCACACAGTCCTCAGCCACCCTACTCTTATTCACCAATTCAAAAAACACCCTGATCTCCATCGGGGCAACAAAGCTCAGAATATCACTCCGAAGACCTCCTTCATACTTAATACATTTCCATTCAGCAAAATCTTCAGGAGCACCTTGACAGATACGAGAAAAGCAACATAACTCCTCAAACTTACTAGTATACTCAGCAACAGTCATCTGTCCCTGTTTTAACTGCATTAATTCAAGTTCCTTGGCATTTCTAGCTGAATTAGGAAAATATTTCTTATAGAACTCTGTCCGAAAAACCTCCCAAGGAATCGCAGCACCATCAGGCTGCAGGATACGTCGTGTTCCCTGCCACCAATACTAAGCTTCACCTTGCAACTGATAAGTTCCAAATTCAACCCATTGCTCTTCAGGAACCTGTTGTGCCTGTAACGCCCTTTCCATAGCCTGAATCCAATTATCTGCATCAGTGGGATTTGAGGTTCCCCTAAAAGTCGGAGGGCGAACTTTCAGAAATGTGGCAAGTGTCATAGGACCATCCTCATCATTATTATTTCCATGATTACCCTGATTTATCTGATTACCCAGTGCCTCGGCTGTTGCCTGCATAGCTGCAGCCATATTTCCCAGGGCAGCCATAAAATCTACTGGATCAGTCCCTATGGGTGCAGGAGTAACGGTGCCTGTCCTACCTCTACCTCGCCCGCGACCGCGTCCGCGAGTTGACATCTGGTCCCTATACACACCAAACAAGTGATATTAAGTTGATCAGTCTCAATATCGCAGGTCTAATGCTTTAAGTTCCAAATGCATGCTCACAAACGTTTATGCCATATATATCAGTCAGATATCCTAATAGCACATAAACACATATACAGAGAATGCACAGAAGTACAATTAGTCCGTCTTTCAGGCTCTATAGGAACGAACTGCTCTGATACCATAATGTAACACCCTATCACACTAAGCTTTACGCTTAAGCCGTAAAACAGAGGTGGTGTGGTATTACGACCTCTAAAATAGAATGAGTACATATAATAGCAGAAGAATTATAATATGCTAGGTGCCTTGAAGAATAGGGGAAATAAAAATCGCGAAATAAAAGCGCAACGCTCAAGGAACGAGTTAACTTGCGTGCTAAGAAAACCATAACTATCAAACATAAGATAACAGAAGTAGGAATAGAGTGCCAAAGATACAAAATAACAAGCTCCTGACTCAGCCTGCGAAGTCAAGACTGGCCGGAGAATATTTACACATATATACATACATATCCAAAACCCAAAAGTACATATACACAATCCTGCCTCTCCATAAACCTCTAAGAGGATAAAAAAGAATAAGTCATGCGGAGAGAAAGCTAAGTACATATATATACATTATAGCATAACAAAATATCCCAGTAACCACTCCGCTTCAAGAGTCCAGACGCCTAACGAGATACCTCTCGACCTGCATCTGAAAAATAACAACATAGTATGGAATGAGAACCGGAGGTTCTCAGTATGGTAAACGTGCCACACACATAATATATAAGGTCCTGGGAATGCCAGAGGCAATCCTAGAACGCCGACACTCAGATTATAGAGCTTAAAGTATTAAACAGAAGCCATAAAAGGTGGTTTACTAAGGATATTTAGACCTAACTTAACTTAACCTTAAATCTAAATCCCATTTTTGCCATTCCTCCATACCTCCAACTCCATCATGCATTTCACAGACAGATAGACAGATAAAGGCAAACACAAGAAGGTTATAACTACTGCAGGTAACAAATACACATTTAGCATGGCAAATACAGATAAGCACACCCAATTAGAGCACAAGCAAGTAATTCAAGTAATATGCATATGATGAATGCCTGTCCTATGGCTGATGAGGCTCATCTGTCGGTTATCCAGCCAACCCGACAAGTCTGAATTGTACTTAGACTGTCCCCCGACGTGCATCCCCAAGAGTCTATGCATAGTTTTTTCTCAAATAATCAATAATACTCAATGGGGGTAACATTCCCGGGAATTTATATAGTGCCCGGTCACACACTTACGTCGTAGGGTCAACAGAGTATCGAGTTTTCAACCTGGTACACGTGGTGGCAAGCCACGGCACTTAATCCAGGGAATCTCGTATCTCAGATTATTCAAATTCATAAGCCATATAAATAATTCAATTATAATTCATCAACATCAACATCATTCTCAATCGCATATCATTCATCATCATACATCAATCATATACAATCCTTATCCTTCATTATCACACTTCCCATTCCGTCCATCAATAGTTCCAATTCAAAACATAATTCATTCTTTTCTAAATGAATCAAACTTAAAACATGCTCATTTTCTTAATAACTCTAAATCAAACCATATAACCTTTGAATCTAAATCTTTTTAAATAATCATATAAACAAAATCTCTAATCTCTAATTTTTATAAAATTTCGGCAGCATCTCCTCTAAAACTCGGACTTTGCCACCCTGTTCGGGTCCAAACCTGCATTCTTTTCAGTTCAACATTTCCTTCCTCATTATCATAACAATCTCCACAAAAAATCTACCTCAGATCAACAATTAAACTCATACAATATTCAAATCCAACAACCAAAATTCAACTAAGAGTCATAGTTCACAAATCCTAGGCTTTTAACACAAAATACCTCAAATCAATAATTCATCGAATCATTAATTAATCAACAAGCACTAGACCAACCATGTTCATCAACAATAACATTCAACATCCAAAATTAATAACTAATTATCCAATAAACTTCAACCAATTATATTCATCGACAAATTACTAAATATTAAATATACACCTGCATTCCAACTTATCCTATGGTCATCTAGCCTAAATTTTCACAGAACATTATATATTAAATGCAAGAAACCTAAACCATACCTTAGCCGATTCCCAAGTATTATTCCAAGACAATTTTCCTAAAAGAACATAGCCCTCAAAACCTCAACTAATCCGCTTCCTCCAAGTTTCAGTATTCACAATTTCAAGCTCCAATTATTTATTCACAACCTAATACACATTCATAACACATATACATCCAATTTAATACTCAAAGCTCAAATTCAATGAAAATAAAATAGAATTATCGTATCCTCACCTTACCCAAGCTTCACATAAGCAAGAGTGAACGTTTCTCTCAAGCTAATTGGATCCTAAAACATCAAAAATCAAAGAAATTCAACAAACTCGAAAATTGGGGAAAATGAAAGGCTGAAGTGAAATAGCAAGTTACCTATGAAATTGTTCCAGTAGAAATGTAGAGCTCAACGCGGTGAACGCGTGGCCGCAAACGATGCGGCGATTGGAGCTCGGACGGAGAAATTACGGCAAATTGATTTTACCGTCAACGTATGGTTTCTCTCCTTTCCTCCCCTGGAAAGCTTCCTGCGTCGTTATGAAAGTGGGGAGAAGGAAGAGCCCGTGGCTCTCTTTTTAATTTCTGGTCCGGTTGGGCCCATGGGCCCGGTTCAACCGGTTCGGTCCGTTCGGTCCAATCTTGGACCGATTTCTTCGAAATTGGTGTCAAAATTCTCGTTTCGATGAGCTCTATCCTAATTTAATATAATATTCACATTTCTAATCTTCCTTATTAAAAACTAATTTATTAACTAATTTATTAACTAATTATCTACTAATTTAACCGGGGTTTACAGCCTGCATGCTCTCCACTAAGTTGTGTTGTTTTTTATTATTTTAAATGCTAATTAAAACCAGTCAAAGCTGATGAACTCATAATCGGTGAAAATCGGTTCAACAGAACCGTTCAAGAGAAAATTCTAAAATTGATGAAGATATTGTTTGAATCTGGGCTTTCTTTGTGCTTACATTCTCTCCTTGTCACTTATTATTTTAAATGCTAATTATTAATTATATAAAAAAAACATCCAATAAATTTTTTAGATATTATTTAATTTTATACTCACTTATATTTAAATTAATTATTTTTTATTATTCATAATTATTAAATATGAATATAATTAAATATGTATAAATAAAAAATATCAAATGTTTTTATTAATTATAATATAATTATTTTTTATGATTATATGATATTTATTAATATTATTTTTCAATAAATATCTATAGTATATAACAATATAATAAATATAAACTAATTAGTTAGTTATTAAAATAAAAAATATTTATTTTAATATAAAAAAATTCAAAAAAATTTTTATTATGAAAAAATACTAGAATTTTATATACTTATTTTAATAATAACCAGATTATAACTTAGATTAGTGAATATATATATTTTAAATTTTAATTTTAAGTTTTGGACTATTTTATATTTTTTATTTACGTGAGATTAGTTTTGTTAATTCAACTAATAACTCATCAGTTAAACTAATAAACTAGTAAATTAGTAGCCTGGTCGATTCGATTATCAGTTCGATTTTGACAACTATGTTTCAGGTTCAGCAGCAATTAGGGGTGGCAAAGCGGGCCGACCCGCCCCAACCCGCCCCGCCCTGCCTAGGTCCGCCCATCCCGGCCCGCCAACTAAAATGGGTTCAAAATGCTAGCCCGCCCCGCTTTATGGCAGATTGGTGGGTTAGCGGGCTAGCCCGCTTGACTCTTTTTTTTTGTTTTGAAAAATAAAATTCATTAAAATTAACCAAAAAATAATAATTAAAAAATCAAATACAAATAAAAAATAGTCAAATTATAATATAATTTTTTATTATTTTTTTTAAATTTTTAACTTTAATAAAATTGTTCAAAATAATATTTGTCAATAGAATCATCTTTATTTTAAAAAATAAGTCACATAATTTGAGCATATATACAAAATTGTAAAATAAAATAAATAAAGTTAATAACTAAAAGAAGAATAAAAACAAAAAATGAAAAAAAAGTGTTTAAAAATTCTATAATTATTAATTTTATAATAGTAATCACTCTTTTATTTAATAAAAAAAAAAAATTTCGGCCCGGCGGACCGGCCTGCCCCGCCCCGCCAAAACCCGCTAATTTGGCGGTGCGAATTTGGCGAATTTTTTTAATTTGGCAGACTCCAAATCCTAGTCCAACCCACCTTTTTTAGCAAGTTTAGTAGACTGACTCGACGGGCTCGACCCATTTTACCACCCCTAGCAGCAATAGATTCATTCACTTAGTGCCATATATATTAACATTTTATACTCATCCAAGTAAAGAACCGTGAAGATATGTTTGGAATGGATTTCACTTTCTCAAGGCATTTTTTTAAAATAAGAACTCCAGTTTTGCATTATTTTTTTGGATGATAAATATTTGACTCAAATTATTTTACAAGTCATTTCATCACCATAAATTTAAAGTTCAGCCCCAGAAAATAAATGCGAATATAAGTCACAAGTTTACAACTCTCTAAAATAACATAATATCTAAATGACAAGTTACAGTTCTAATTACACTTATAAACTAAATCTAACTTTATACTATTGTATAAAATTACATGTAATAAAAAAATATTAATACCAAACAAATACAGAAATATTGTATGATCGATTAGTCTTTTTAGTAATTAAGTTTAACTAAATTTTGTTATACGTATACTTTTTAATAGAATTTATGTGTTTTTTGTAAAATCCGTAAAATTAATGAATAATTAGTCAATAAATTAATTATTATTTAAAAATATTAGAAAATTAAATTTTATAATTTAATAAAGTAGAAATAATTGAAATATAAATTTTAACACAAATTTTAAAGATTTTGACTCAAAATTGAGCCAACAGACCGAATCCAAACCGGATCCAATGACCCACTATATAAGACTCAAAATCTGCATCTTCCTCCTCATAATCACGTTGAAGCATGCTGAAAGAGAGAAGGAGAAACCTCAAACCCTAGTTCCAAATCCTAATCTACTTAACTTTCAATCTGGAGCTCTGATCGTCGCACCGTTTGCGGCCACGCGACCACCACGTCGAGTTCTACAAAACTTGCTAAACAATTTGGTAAGTACTTCACTATTTCTTTTTCATATACTCTATCCCTAATTTGAAAATTTGAGGTTTTGATTTTGAAAGATTGTGTGATTTTGGTGTTTAGGATCAAATTAGTCTTGCAGACTTGCCGGGTCTTGTAAACCTCGAGTAATTAATGAATAATTAGCTAATAAATTAATTATTGATTAAAAAAATTAAAAAATTAAATTTTATAGTTTAATGGGTATAATTAATTAAAACATGAAGTTTGACATTAATTTTAAATAATTTGGTCCAAGATTAGACGGAACGAATCGAACCGGACAAATCAGACCCGTATTGGGCCTATGGCCCAGCATATATAAGGATGTGATGAGTTTGGAAAACTCTAAACTAAATTGATGATGATCAAACATTATTAACAGCAAAATTATTAATCTAATTTTGATTGATATATTAATTAAATTAATTTTGCTGTGCAGGTTTTTATTGGGCCAAGAATTAATGAAAATACAACAAGCCCAAAATTAAAACTTGCAATCAGCCTTGTTTAATGTTTCTTACATTTTGGCTGAATGATTATAATAGATGTTGGGCAGGAATAAATCTTATTACTTCAAAGCCCAAAGAATGCTTTCCCATTTGCTCATTGCTTGATCCAAATTTCATCAGGAAGGCAAATGTTACTAATTGGGCCAGATTAAATCCCAATGTTACAAAACCCAATATTATTGTTAATGAATGCTTCCAAACTTGGTCCGAAACCAAGATGAAGAGAAAGCAAATATATTGCTTCTAGCTTCCAACGGAATCCACTTCTAGTGGAATTCAAATTTTGTTAAAATGAAGTTATTACATGCATTGAAAATATGAGAGAGAATTTGACATTGACATGATTGATGTGATCAATGCAACACGCCACTCAAGCAAGAGGAAGTAAAAGCAAACCACATTAATTTGTTTCATTTCAACTAGTTGCTTTTACTTTAACCCTACATTCTCTCTCATCTCTTTCTTTTTTTCTTCTCGGTCATTACCCAGGAAACAATGGGAGCTAGGATCAGCAACCAAAAGAAAGAAGAAGATGCATGCTTCAAGACCATCATGAAGATGGCAAGAAAACACAAAAAATATAGTGGCTGAGATTCTTATCACATATGGTAAGATATGGTGATGATATCTTAGCCTCTCCATACCAAAAATGGAGGATGAAGATTCGGCGAGCAAGAAGGAGATTCTTGAAGCATGGCTTGTCTTTGATTCTGCTCAACCACCATAGGAAGTAGCTAGAGTAGCGAAGTGATGGTTGAGGCAGAGATTGAAGCAGATGAAGTCATCATCATCATGAAGCATCAAGGGCCAGAAATCCATCTTGGAGAGCAAGCCAAGGATGGAGAGCTCGGATTGATGAAGGGTGATGATCAAGAAAGGATTAGAGGTAATTGCATGTTGGGTTTTGCATGGTTATCTCTTCTCTCTCTATGTGGCCGAACCGGTTCTGTTTGTTGAAAGAGGAAGAAGTTAAGCTTGGATTTTTGGCTTCAAGTGTGGAGGCTTCTCTCTTCTATAAAAAGAGTGAACAACCACTGTTTGAAGCAAGGAGTTAGAAGTAAGCAGTGAGAGTGCAAGGCACAGGATTCTCAGAGCTACCTAAGCTTACAGATTTTCTTCTCCTTCAATGTATTTTGTTTAGTATTTTTCTGTTTAATTTTGTCATGTCTTGAGTCTCATGGAAAAAGTCAAACAGTGAGGTTTGTATGAAAAAGCCATAGAGCGGAAAAAGGCAGAGTGCAAAATTAAAAGAAAAAGACATAGATGTCTTAGAGTTCCTTTGTTCATCTATGTTGTGTTTCATGATTCTGTGGGAATCCCCTTGTAAGTTGGGTTAGCACTTTACAGCTTGTAATCAGGATTGATTATAGTGAAATTCCATCATGTTTGTGATGGAGACTGGATGTAGGCTGCACTGCACTTAGCAGCTGAACCAGGATATATCTGGGTGTAATCTTCTACTCTTCTCTCCTACATTTCTGTTTCTACTGCACAGGAGCAAAAACCAAAATTATCTCGTGCCAAGTGACGAGACAAAAAGAAAAGTCTCGTGGCTAGGGACGAGACAAAAGAAAAAGTCTCGTGTAAAGTGATGAGCAAAAACAGAAAAGTCTCCTCTAAGTCCAGCAAGAGTTATTAAGTAAAAAGGGGGCTAAGATTCAACCCCCCTTCTCTTAGCCACTGAAACCATCAATTGGTATCAGAGCTTGGTCTCAAAGAGATCAAGCTTTGCAGCTTGGAGTAAAGATCCTCATGGTAGAAAACAGTGGCGCAAATGTGGTGTCTTATAATCTGACTGAAGGTCAATCAAGCAACAGACCTCCTCTTTTCAATGGGATAAATTATACCTATTGGAAGGAAATGATGAAGATATTTGTACAAGCAGTGGATTACAGACTTTGGAAGATTATCCTGGAAGGGCCTCAATTTCCAACTACCACAAGTGCAGAAGGAGTAGTCTCTCTCAAACCAGAAGCAAGATGTACCGAAGAAGATAGGAAGAAAATAGAGTTAAATGCCAAGGCAGTAAACCTGCTTAATTGTGCTATCAGCTTTGAGGAGTACCGACGAGTATCACGGTGCAAAACGGCAAAGGAAATCTGGGACAAATTGCAAATCACCCATGAAGGAACCACCATTGTAAAGAAGACTCGGACAGACATGTTGAATAGAGAATATGAAATGTTTGCAATGAAGGAAGGAGAGTCCGTTGATGAACTGTTCGAACGGTTCAACGCCATCATTGTTGGCTTAGATGCTTTGGGAATTACACACTCTGAATCTGTGCTAGTGAGAAGAGTGTTGAGATGTCTCACAAAAGAGTGGGAAACAAAAGCTTTAATTATTTCTGAGAGCAGTAGCTTAGATTCCATGACAGTTGATGATTTGAGAGGAAATCTTCTTGCTTTTGAAAACACCTATTTGAAAAAAGATTCAAAAAAGAAAGGAATTGCCTTTTCTTCTATGACTAACCCTCTGGATGAAGAATCCAGTGATAACTCCTCTGAACATGAATTTGTGTTGTTTGCAAAAAAATTCAGGAAAATGATGAAGCTTAAAGGCAAAGGCAGCAGCTCAAGGAGAGTGAAGAAAGACCTTAGCAAAGTAACTTGTTACAACTGCAAGGAAATTGGGCATTTCAAATCTGATTGTCCCAAGTTAAAGAAGGAGAAAAAGCCAAAAAGAGTAAAGAAGAAGGGACTGATTGCCTCATGGGAAGACTTGGAGAATGACTCCGATGATGATGATAATGAAGAAACCGAGACCAAGTCACAAACATGTCTCATGGCTGACCACATAGATCAGGTAGTCTTTCATAACCCTAACACTGAAGATCTCCATCTTATGATAGACCACCTTTCTGAAAAAATAAGATGTTTTCTTTTGGAAAATCAAGAACTTGAACAATAAATCACCATTCTTAAGGCTGAAAATAGTTTTCTAAAAGAAAAAGTGAGAGAGGCCGAAACTGCTTGTGATCTTGTTGAAGATAATAAGCAGTTAAGAGCCCAAGTTAGAAGCTATAAAAGTGACCATTCTGTTCTTGCATATGTAGATTGTTTTAAGCAAAATGAAGAGTTGCTAAAAGAGGTTAAAAGACTTAAAGAAGACTTAGCCAAGTTCACCCAAAGTTCTGAAAATCTGAATCAAATCTTGGCTAGTCAAAAACCTCTTTATGATAAGGCTGGTTTGGGGTTTTATAAATCAGAAGAATCTCATTTTAAAAATATTGCTTCATCTTCAAATGATACAAGGTATCAAGACCCAACCTACTTTAACAAAACAGCAACTCCAAGATTTTGTAGACTATGCAAACGAAATGGACACTTTCCCATTCAATGTTTTTTTGGTGAAAGAATGATTGGTGATAAGGTTTATAAAATTGTTTTTGATTACAATGGCTTAGGTCATAGAAGATGGTTTAACGTAAAAGGATCCAAAAAGATTTGGATACCTAAGGTTACTTAAGCTTGTTTTGTAGGTGTGCCTAGCATCCAAACGGAAGGAAAATATGTGGTATATGGATAGCGGATGCTCTAGGCATATAACCGGAAAGACAACCTTCTTCATAAAGCTTGATGACTATGATGGAGGACTTGTCACATTCGGTGATGATGCAAAAGGAAAAATTGTGGCTGTTGGGAAATATTGTGAAGGATGTTGATTCAGATTGTGAAGAGGCTGGAAGAAATAAAGAAAATCCCAAATCTGTGCAAAATGAAGAATCTGTCAGCACGGTTTTGTCTCGTCAGATTGGGGGAGACACTTCCATTTTGTCTCCTGAGCTGGCACGAGCAACTGAAACAGAGAGACCACCAGAAGTTCATCAAAGCTCTACACCTGTCCGAAAGCATAGAGAATGGAAGTCTATGAGGGGTTATCCTCATGACTTCATCATTGGTGATCCCTCTCATGGTGTAACAACAAGATCCTCCACCAAAAGGTAAACCGAACCTAGCAACTTCGCTCTCTTGTCACAAATGGAGCCCAACAATGTCAAACAAGCTCTTGAAGATCCATCATGGGTCAAGGCCATGCAAGAGGAGCTTGCTCAATTTGACAAGAACGAGGTTTGGACATTAGTACCTCATCCGGAGGGTAAGAAGGTAACGGGTACTAAGTGGGTATTTAAAAATAAGCTTGGTGAGGATGGACAAGTTGTTCGTAACAAGGCTAGATTAGTGGCCCAAGGTTACGATCAAGAAGAGGGTATAGATTTTGATGAATCTTTTGCTCCGGTAGCTAGAATGGAAGCAATTAGATTGCTTCTTGCCTATGCCGCCCATAAAGGTTTCAAAATGTTTCAAATGGATGTTAAATGTGCTTTCCTTAATGGCTTTATTGATAGAGAAGTGTATGTGGCACAACCCCCCGGTTTTGAGCATGAAGAATTTCCAAATCATGTTTTCAGACTAACTAAAGCCCTTTATGGTCTTAGACAAGCTCCAAGAGCTTGGTATGAAAGGCTAAGTGCATTCTTGTTGGAAAATCAATTTCAAAGGGGTACCACCGACACTACTTTATTTATTAAAGCATCTAATGATGATATACTCCTTGTTCAAGTTTATGTTGATGACATTGTATTTGGATCGGCCAACATTTCCTTGTGTGAAGAGTTTGGAAAACTCATGACTAGTGAGTTTGAGATGAGTTTAATGGGAGAGCTTACCTTCTTTCTTGGCCTCCAAATTAAACAAACTCCTAGTGGTACTTTTATTTACCAAGGAAAGTATGTAAAAGAGCTTATCAAAAAGTTTGGCCTAGAAAATTCCAAATCAATGGGAACTCCAATGCATCCTAATACAAAACTTGAAAAGGATGATGAGGGTCAAGATGTGGATGAAACAAGGTATAGAGGAATGATAGGTTCTCTTATGTACCTTACTTCCTCTAGACCGGATATAGTCCAAAGTGTGGGTGTATGTTCAAGGTTTCAATCTCATCCAAAAGAATCCCATCTTACGGCTGTTAAGCGCATCATTAGATACATTAAGGGAACTTGTGATTATGGATTATGGTATCCTAAATCTGATGACTTTTGTGCAGTAGGGTTTTGTGACGCAGATTATGCGGGAGATAGAGTGGATAGAAGGAGCACCTCCGGCATGTGTTGCTTCCTTGGAAGCTCACTCAACATGTGGTCAAGCAAGAAGCAAGCCACAGTGGCTCTATCCACAGCTGAAGCTGAATATATTTCCGCATCTGCTTGCTGTTCTCAATTAATTTGGTTAAAAACACAATTAGAAGATTACAAATTAAAAATCAATAGTATACCCTTATTTTGTGATAATATGAGTGCTATAAACATTTCAAAAAATCCTGTTCTGCACTCAAGAACCAAGCACATTGAGATAAAATATCATTTCATTAGAGAACATATGCAAAAGGGAACTACTGATATTCAATTTGTAAAATCTGAAGACCAAATTGCTGATATTTTTACAAAACCCCTCTGTGAAGACAGATTCTGTACCTTGAGAAAAAGTTTGGGTTTGTTTGATTTAAGTTTCATTGATAAATTGTGAAAAGTTGATTATGTTCAGTTTTGTCTCGTAGGTTTGGACGAGATAAATACAAGGATGATGAAGGAGCTGTGGTCAAGGGGGAGGCAACTCAGAGTTCAAAATTTTATGGGCCCCACCAAAATTTCTTGACCCCACCTTAACAGTTTTGTTAGTTATCTTTCTATGCAAAAAAAAAAAGGAATCTTCTTCCTTGTGTCATCATATCTTATTGGAAGTGGTTATTGTCAAATCAAATCCCTCTCTCTATCTAATCCCTTAATTTAAGGCAACAACTTTTCAGTTTTAGATTTCAAAATTAAAAGGGAAATCATTCTTGGGTAATAACTTCTCCATAATGGTCATTAACCGCCCACTAATGGTCATTACTTCCAACAAATTCTCTTTCCAGTCCTCATTTAATGTGTCTCTCACCTTCCTTCCTTCCCACTCATTCGGTTACCTCACCAACCTTTCATATTTCATTCTTCCATCACCATGAAAAAGAAAACCGCGCCAAGTAAAAGTGAAAGGCTTCTATTCTCTCAAAAACAGTCTACTCCACAATCTCACACACAAATTCACATCCATTCTACATCATCTTCATCACCCTCACCCCCTTCAAAACGCACAGACACAATGAGAAGAAAAGTCATTGCCACAAAAACTTCCTCAAGAAAGAAGAAAAGTGTTCCTGTGACAGAAGAAGAGGAGTCTCATACTTCTCCCATCCCTTCCCCTCCACAATCACCACCAAAAAGATCATCTCCCCATGCATCCGGGAAGAGTGCTCAAAAGACTAAGGGTTTTGCTCTTCACGACACCACCGAACCTCCAAATTTGGAATCCCTGGAATTCAGAAACAAGTATGGCAAGACTCACTCCCACTTTGATCTGAGCAGATTCAACTCTTGTACCTCTTTTGAGTTTCACAATGAGGTTATGGAAAAACGTCACTTGTGTGCAACTTACCTTGTTAGTCTCGACACTCTCACTAACAAAGGCATCAACATCTCCTCTCTATTTGAACTCCTCAACTGGAAGCCCCTTCTTCTCATTCAGAAACCAGTCTATCGTGGCCTAGTCCGAGAGTTCTACGCCAATATGCGACTCATTGACGGCACTCTTCATTCCTATGTCAAAAGGGTTCAAATTGCCCTTGATTCTGAGACCATTGGAGCGGCCCTGGGCTTCAAGGATGAAGGACCACGAGCGTATATGGTAGACAAATGGGATACACAAGTCGGCATTTCATACAAAGCAGTTCTTCAGCACATCTGCAAGAATCTTTCTGGCTTGCATGGAACGATTCCAACTCACAAAGCTCTAGGACCAGTCAACTCTCTACTTCACCGAATCATCACCCATATTTTGACTCCTCAAAGTGGCTCACACAACCGAGTAACATTTTCTAACTGTCTCATATTATTTGCTTTGGTTACCTCTACTCCGATATCCTTTGGCTATATTATGATTAGGCATATGTGGGATTCTGTTAGAAGCACCAAAAAGGCTAACCTGCCTTATGGAATGTTTTTAACTAGAATTTTTGAATACTTTAAAGTTGATCTGTTGAATGAGGCAGTAGAAAACAAAGTATCCTCAATCCGAGGAGGAGGAGCGACTAAGGGAACCAAAGGGGGCAAATCTGTTGCATCAGATAGTGACAATGAGACCCGGCCAGAGTCTTCCAAAACAGTCAAATCTATCAAAGAAATTTTGGGTGAATTCTCAAACATGGCAGACATGATGATTCAATCTCACAAAGAGGCTCGCAAGCAAGCCTCTGAGAGCGAGAAAGCTTGGAAAAATTGCAAAGAAAGGGTCGGCCTGATGTTAGCAACTCTTAAGGAGGATCTGGGCGATAATAGTGAAGAAGGCGCTGAGGACTCTGCTTTTCATCTATCAGATGATTGATGACTGTTGTTTTATGTTATTTGATATTGGCATCATTAGGCTCAATCTTTCTTTTGTAGTAGCATGACTTGATACTCACTGCTTCTTAACACTTTGACTTATTTGGCATCTTATGAGTATTTTGTTATATTGCCAATGCTTTCTTGCTGCAGGTACATAATGCCCCTTTGATGACAAAAGGGGGAGAAAAGCTAAAAATTGAAATATGAAAAACAGGGGAGAAAATAGAAAACAGGGGATGAAATTTTCTGTTGAAAATTCATGATCACCCTTGTTATATTTGGTGCTTGATGATAGCTTGATGATAATATTGAAACTGCATTGTGTTTGCTGATAATGTTTAATAATGATTTGACAATGCATTTGTTTTATGAAGACTGGTTGATAATTAACCGTGATGAATGTATATGCATGATTAAAACTCTGTTTCATCTTGGTTAATATGCTTAATTTTTTTTGGCAGTTCCTTTAAACTATGGAAAGCATAAAAAATGCCATGTTTTGACCATATGTGCTTCAAATATTTTTCTTACCATAATAATGCTCTGATATCTTGTTTAGAAAAATATTTGAACAAACTTTCCTGTTGATTGGTGTGTGTAAAAGATTGAGCAGAAAATCAAATTATTGATAACAAATGAGTTTTGATTATCATCCAATTCTGCTCATAAATCAAGCATTCAACATTTTCAAAATTAATATGTAGAATAACATTGTTACTTGAAGCTTGATTAAAATGTTACAGGTTTATGCTTCCCTTGGTAGAATAGCATATATCAAGGGGGAGCCATGTGACATTTAGAAAAGGGGGAAATTCAAATTCAAAGGGAGTATTTCTTACTCAATTTTTTTTTAAAATTTCTTTCCATTTCAATTTTAATAATGTTTGTCATCAAGGGGGAGATTGATGAGTTTGGAAAACTCTAAACTAAATTGATGATGATCAAACATTATTAACAGCAAAATTATTAATCTAATTTTGATTGATATATTAATTAAATTAATTTTGCTGTGCAGGTTTTTATTGGGCCAAGAATTAATGAAAATACAGCAAGCCCAAAATTAAAACTTGCAATCAGCCTTGTTTATTGTTTCTTACATTTTGGCTGAATGGTTATAATAGATGTTGGGCAGGAATAAATCTTATTACTTCAAAGCCCAAAGAATGCTTTTCCATTTGCTCATTGCTTGATCCAAATTTCATCAGGAAAGCAAATGTTACTAATTGGGCCAGATTAAATCCCAATGTTACAAAGCCCAATATTATTGTTAATGAATGCTTCCAAACTTGGTCCGAAATCAAGATGAAGAGAAAGCAAATATATGGCTTCTAGCTTCCAATGGAATCCACTTCTAGTGGAATTCAAATTTTGTTAAAATGAAGTTATTACATGCATTGAAAATATGAGAGAGAATTTGACATTGACATGATTGATGTGATCAATGCAACACGCCACTCAAGCAAGGGGAAGTAAAAGCAAACCACATTAATTTGTTTCATTTCAACTAGTTGCTTTTACTTTAACCCTACATTCTCTCTTATCTCTTTATTTCTTTCTTCTCGGTCATTATCCAGGAAACAATGGGAGCTAGGATCAGCAACCAAAAGAAAGAAGAAGATGCATGCTTCAAGACCATCATGAAGATGGCAAGAAAACACAAAAAATATAGTGGCTGAGATTCTTATCACATATGGTAAGATATGGTGATGATATCTTAGCCTCTCCATACCAAAAATGGAGGATGAAGATTCGGCCAGCAAGAAGGAGATTCTTGAAGCATGGCTTGTCTTTGATTCAGCTCAACCACCACAGGAAGTAGC
Source organism: Arachis hypogaea (assembly GCF_003086295.3). Taxonomy (NCBI): domain Eukaryota; kingdom Viridiplantae; phylum Streptophyta; class Magnoliopsida; order Fabales; family Fabaceae; genus Arachis; species Arachis hypogaea. Next base: position 124,200,597 of record NC_092053.1, on the reverse strand, counting down.
TAGAGTAGCGAAGTGATGGTTGAGGCAGAGATTGAAGCAAATGAAGTCATCATCATCATGAAGCATCAAGGGCCAGAAATCCATCTTGGAGAGCAAGCCAAGGATGGAGAGCTCGGATTGATGAAGGGTGATGATCAAGAAAGGACTAGAGGTAATTGCATGTTGGGTTTTGCATGGTTATCTCTTCTCTCTCTATGTGGCCGAACCGGTTCTGTTTGTTGAAGGAGGAAGAAGTTAAGCTTGGGTTTTTGGCTTCAAGTGTGGAGGCTTCTCTCTTCTATAAAAAGAGTGAACAACCACTGTTTGAAATAAGGAGTTATAAGTAAGCAGTGAGAGTGCAAGGCACAGGATTCTCAGAGCTACCTAAGCTTACAGATTTTCTTCTCCTTCAATGTATTCTGTTTAGTATTTTTCTGTTTAATTTTGTCATGTCTTGAGTCTCATGAAAAAAGGCAAACAGTGAGGTTTGTATGAAAAAGCCATAGAGCGGAAAAAGGTAGAGAGTGCAAAATTAAAAGAAAAAGCCATAGATGTCTTAGAGTTCCTTTGTTCATCTATGTTGTGTTTCATGATTCTGTGGGAATCCCCTTGTAAGTTGGGTTAGCACTTTACAGCTTGTAATCAGGATTGATTATAGTGAAATTCCATCATGTTTGTGATGGAGACTGGATGTAGGCTGCACTGCACTTAGCAGCTGAACCATGATATATCTGGGTGTAATCTTCTACTCTTCTCTCCTACATTTCTGTTTCTACTGCACAGGAGCAAAAACCAAAATTATCTCGTGCCAAGTGACGAGACAAAAAGAAAAGTCTCGTGGCTAGGGACGAGACAAAAGAAAAAGTCTCGTGTAAAGTGATGAGCAAAAACAGAAAAGTCTCCTCTAAGTCCAGCAAGGGTTATTAAGTAAAAAGGGGGCTAAGATTCAACCCCCCCTTCTCTTAGCCACTGAAACCATCAGGATGGTATCAGCCTCCTTCCCCTTCCAACAATGCAATTCACGCTGCCAAGAAAGGGGGAGGTAAGAACCCTAATTTCATTTCCAAATTCAACCTTTAAATTTTTGTAACTTTTAATCCAGAGCTCCGATTGACGAGCCGTTTATTGTCACGTTTTTGTCTCGGCGTCTTCTTTGATTCTAATCAAACATGGTGGTAAGAAACTGTAAATCTCGTGCCTAGCTCTCTATTTTCTTCTTTTTTTCACGTTTTTGGTTTGGGTATTGAGGGATTTTGATGATTTTGATGGTTTAGGGTGGAATTAGCGTCGAGTATTGTGGGTTCCATCAATTTTGTCCATGGGTAAAGATAAGGAGTCATTATTTATTTCTAAAATTTGTTAATTTTATGAGATTAAGATATTGAAGATTTGTATGTAAATGGAATTATATGACATTAGGTTGTATATATGTGAAATTAAAGTCAAATTGGCGAAGTGTTATACTTGAATTGGAACTTGTGGTGGCTGGAACCTATAGCACTTGATTTGGAATCTTGGACGCTTAAATTGAGGTGTTTGAGCTTGGGGAGAAATTGGCCAAGGTATGGTTTTAGTTTCTCGTAACTAAAATATAATGTGTCGTGAATACTTAGGTTAGGTAACCGTAAGATAGGATTGGAATGTTGATGTTGTTGAGATTGATATTTGTTGATATTTATGAGGATGTTGTTGGTAAAATAATGGTTTGTATTTTGGGTGATTGGTGATGCATGTTGATAGTTGATTAGTGATATGAATGAGGATGGTGTTTGTGAAATAATGATGTTTGAGTGATTAATGATACATGTTGATAATTATGTATATAGTTGTTTTGAATATGAATTGTGTTGAGACGGATAAAATGACGAGTTGGAGTAGTATTGGATGAATTAGGAGTGTTGAGATATGATTGGGTGGATTTAATATAGTTTTGGTAAGTTTTGAAATGGTTTTGAAATTGGAAAGGTTGGGAAAAACTTGAGTTTTAAGTTTTGGTCAAAATAGAATTTTAACAAACTTTGGCAGTCCATAACTTGAGTCTCAAATTTTGGATTTGAATGAAATCTGTTTTAAATTAAAGATATTTTCAATAGCATTAAAACGGTATAAAATTTGAGGAAAATAGAATTTTGTAGAGGAAGTTATGGACGTCGAAAAATAGGTGCAGAAAACTGATTTTTGTTAAGTTGCAAAATTTTGAAAATGCTGGTGCGTGCATGTGCACGCACCAGACAGATTGGGAGTTTTGGCTCATGCGAATGTACGAGGGGTGTGCGTGGGATTTTGGCAAGTGTGCGCACGCAAACTACGGTGCACACGCACACGCATGGGGAGACTTGCTATTGCATGCGCACGTACACCCTTGTACGCACGCACACTACCTTATTTTTTTAAAAATTCTGTTTTTTACTATTTGAATTCCCGGCAAGCCTATTACCCTTCGAAACTACTCTTCTGAATAAAATTCACTATTTCTACACTATTGACCATTATCCTGGTTTTTTCCAAACTCCTAAAAAACTCTGTTTAAAACCTGATAGGTGGTTATTGGGTAGTGGAGTGTGGATATGATTATGGAAAGAAGTATCTTGTTGATGAAGAAAGAGGTAAAGTAGATGATGTTGAATAAGAAAGTGTTGTAATGTTATATATGCTGTGAGCGGTGGCTAAATTCATGATGTATAATAATACGATGATTAATGAATGAATGTATGTTTGTGATACCTGAGCAGTAGCAAGGATTGTGGTTTGTCCCACTTGTTCCAGATCAATGCTTGAAATTTGATAATAATGATGATTGTTTTAGGCTGAATGAATGTATGTTTTAAATACCTAGGCAGTAGCAAGGATTGTGGTTCATCCTACTTGCTCCAAGTCAGTGATTATGATGCCTGGATAGTAGCAGTAGTAGTGAATTATTCCACTTACTCCAGGTTGAGCTTTTAAACACCCACCTGCGTAGTAGCGGTAGTAGTGGTTCTTCCACTCGCTCTGGATTAAGCGGGTAGTAGCAAGGGGGTTGTAGCTCAAACTCACTTGCTCTGCAATAGGTGTTTCTGTCCATGGTTAACTACCAGGACGTGTCTGGTTGGCTATATAACCGACAGATGATATCATCATCCATAGGGTAGGCATGCATCATATGCATTTGTATGTCTTGCTTGATTTTGCATTAACTGGGTTTGCCTATGTGATTATTATGCCTACTTGCTAAATTTGCTACCTGCTGTAATTGAATTCTACTTGTGTTTGCTTTGTCTGTATTTTGGTTGTCTGGGCTATGGAGTTCTGGAAGAACGGAGGAAGGTGAGAGGCTAAAGGATCAAGTTAGGTTGGGTTAGAATTTTGAGCCTTTTGCTACCCCATCTTGTTTATGGCTTATTTATGGTTGTAAAGAATAGTTTTTAGTTTGAATCTGTTGTCAAAAATTTTAGGATCGCCTTCGCCTTTTCCGAGACATTATTTGTTAGTTATGTGGGCATCGTTACCATGATGAGAATCTCTAGTTCTCACCCCATACATATTTTGTGGTTTTCAGATGCAGGTCAAGCGGCACCTCGCTGAGGCATTATGGGAGCATCTATCAGCGAAGGATTCTTGTGTTTTGGGTTTATGTTTTGGTTATGTTGTATATATATATGGATATATTTATCTCTCCACTATGTATATATTATATTTTGTCCCTCCTAGAGGTTGACTTGGAGAAATAGGTTTTGTATACAGTATTTAGGGTATTTTGGGTTATCCTTGTATATATGTATGTATATATATACTCTGATCGGTTTTAACTTCACTAACCGAGTCAGAAGCTTTGTTATCTGTATCCTTGGAAGTCACCTCTTGTATATATATTTTTACTCTTATCCTATCTGTTTTACGCTAACATTCACGTGAGTTTTGTGTTTTTCGGTTTAATATTTTGTTTTATTTTTTTATGGCTCCTCGATAAAATTTCCTTTCAATTATATTATATATATAATTTTACTTTTAGATGTCGTAATACTTTGCCATCTCAATTTTATGACTTAAGCATAAGATTAAGTGTGGCAGGGTGTTACAGGTCTTGTCCCAAATTTTTGTCTGTAAGGTAAGGAACCACTAACTCTTATGAACCATTAATGATTATAAATCCTAGTTTGATTTTGTAGTATTTATGTGGAATTAGAGTGAGATATATGTTTTGGAGACAAATTTGGTGACATTGGTGACTAGAAAGCAAACCGTAGAGGTTGGATTTTTGTTCGGTGAGGATTTGGAGCTTTGGACGCTTGAGGAATGGAGATATTTGTGGTGCTCCAGCATTAGGGAGAAATCGGCCAAGGTATGGTTTTGGTTTCTCGTAGATAATATATAATGTTTCGTGAAAACGTAGGCTAGACGACCATAGGAAAGGTTGGAATGTGTAAGTAAGTTAATGTTTAGTAACATTGATAGAAATGTGGAATTATGTTGAGAATGAGTTAATGAATAATGATATTGTTGATGTTTGGTGATGATAATGAACTATGATGAGTTATGTTGTATGAGTTTGGGTGTTTGGAGTGGAATTCAATATAATTGAGAAAATGATGTGAAGGAGAGGAGATGGAATGGTTGTATTCTTGGTTCATACACAGCGTTGAAGAGTGTATATTAGTTTTGAAATGAAAGTTGGTGAAAATTGATGTTTGTGATTTTGATGAAAAACCTAATTTTTGACCGAACTTCAGCGGGCCATAACTCGGCTTTCGGACTATCAAACTTTATCAAACTTATTTCATATAAAAATTGAGTCCATGAAGTTTACGCCGTTCAAAGAACAGACTAAAAATGGTTTTTAACGAAAAAGTTATGCGCGTTGGAAGTTTGGTGTGCAAAAGTATTTCAGATTTATAACAGCTTTTTTTGGGAAAAAGCAGGACTCGCGTACGCGGACATATGGTTGCGTACGTGAGAATTTGCTACTGTCCATGGGACTCGCGTATGCGGACAAAGGTCGCGTACACGAGATGGGAAATAACACCCTCGCGTACGCGAGACAAGGCATGTGTACGTGGCCATTCACCTTTATCCAGTGTACTCGCGTACGCGGACAGAGCTCGCGTACACGAGACACCTTGTTTTGAGAAAAGTGCCTTTTGTGAATTTCAACATATTTTCTAACCTCTATTTTTACTCTCTAAGGTCCTAATACTAGTTTTAATCTTGGTGAAAGGGGAGAACCATGAGGGAGTGTTAACTTGAAAGTGAAGAAAGCTTGTGAAGTGGTGAATTATGATTGATGATTGACTTGAGATTAAATAAATTTTTTATTGAGATACCTGGGCAGTAGCAAGGATTGTGATTCATCCGGCTAGCTCCAAGTCAGTGTTTGAGATACCTGAGCAGTAGCAAGGATTGTGGTTCGTCCTGCTTGCTCCAAGGTAATGATTCTGATGCCTGGGTAGTAGCAGCAATAGTGGATTATTCCACTTGCTCCAGGTTGAGCTTGTAAGCACCCGCTTGGGTAGTAGCAGCAATAGTGGTTACTCTACTTGTTTAGGTTAAGCGGGTAGTAGCAAGGGGGTTGTGGCTCAGACCCACTTGCTTCGCGACGGGTGTTTCTGTCCAAGGTTAGCTACCAGGACATGTCGGGTTTAGCTATATAACTGACAGATGATATCATCAGCCATAGGACAGGTATACATCATATGCATTTGTTTGTTTTGTTTGAGTGTGCATTACTTGGGTTTGCCTACTTGATAATCTATGCTTAACTGTTATATGTTCTGTTTGCTGTAACTGTATTTCTATCTGTATTTTCTTTGTATGTATTGTACGTCTGTGCAACTGAGAGATCCCTCGTTTGGCAGAGGAGTGACGAGGGTAGTTTCACCGGAGTTTTTGAGGGTTAGAGGAGAGTGAGGATTATGGGGATTAAGTTAAAATTGGACTAGAACCTAAGTACCATAGATAGTTCACCTAGTTTTTTGTTTAAAGTATAACTTTAAGATTTTAATCTGAATGTTGGAGTTCTAGGATTGTCTCTAGCTTTTTCGGGACCTTATATATTATGTATGTGGGCATGCTTACCATGCTGAGAACCTCCGGTTCTCATTCCATACAAATGTTGTTGTTTTCAGATGCAGGTTGAGATGCACCTCAGTGAGCGTCTGGAGATTCCTATGGCAAGCAGAGTTGCGATGTTATAATGTGGGACTGTCGGTTACGTATTTATATTTATAGACTCTCCTATGTATAAATAACTTATGTTTAATCCTCTTAGAGGCTCTTTGGAGAACTAGGTGCTTTCTTTATGTATTTTAGGGCTTTATAAGATATACTTATATACGTGTATGTATGTACATATTCTCCGGGTGGCCTTGGCTTCGTAGGTCGAGCCCGGAGCTTGATATTTTGTATCCTTTGATATTTTGCTCATATATATATATATATATATATATATATATATATATATATATATATATATATATATATATATATATATATATATATATATATATATATATATATACTTTTGTCTTTACCTTTCTTCCTATCCAATTTTTCCGTTTACGTGAGCGTTGCGCTTTTCGTTTTGCGACCTTGTTTAAACTTCTCTTTCAAGTCTCCTAGTTACAATTTCCTTCAATTACGTACGTATTTTTACTTTTACAGGTCGTAGCGCCTCGCCATCTCTGATTTACGTCTTAGGCGTGAAGCTCTGTGTGGTAGGGTGTTACATCATTCTTCAGCTCATTTTTTTAGTTATGAATTTGGAGGACGTGTTATGTTTAAATATGGAGAACTGGTGTGTTTTTGAAGAATATGGATTTGATTTTTTTAATCAAAAAATACAAATATATATATACACTCCGTGTCCCGTTTGCGCAAACTTCATCTTCTTCAATTCATCTTCTTTTTCTTTTTTCTTTGTACTCTCACTTTGTTTACTTTGTTTCCTTTTCACTTTTGCAACTTTGAACTAATGCTGAGGGGAGAGACATTGTTTTAAAAAAAATAGAAGATGGAGTTATGTTAAAATTATATTATCATGGTCAGATATTATTACAAACACTGAGGAAGTAAGTTTTGTATGCAAGAATCTATTTGATGTTACTGTTCCTTTTTCAATACCATTTGAAGAACTAAAAAGTATTATTTGTGAAATAATAGATCCGCATGTACCGAATATGGTATCGAGTATTTTGTACCGGTATCATGTATCAGTGTTTGGTGGGTTCATTCATTTTCAAATGAAGTATGTCACGGATGAAGGGAGCATGCAAGAGATGTTTTCAGTCTATTACGAAAGTCGATCATGAGTATCATTTATTGAAATGTACATTGAGTTCCAGCAATTTGAAACCGATCGAAATATCGAATGGAGATATTACAACAGTGACAGCAAGGATGAATTCAAAAGCAACTATAAGGTTGTTGATCCAAATGAAGACGATGACGAAGCTGATGACACTATGGAAACAGATATGACGGAAGTGACAAATGCACTAACAAACTAGCATCCGTTCGAGAGCCATCTTTTATGCGCGTGTTGAATCTGGAGGCTATGCATGCACCAGTACCCTAAATACTTTAATGCAGGTATGTAGCTTAGATAATCATATAGTAGTTTTATGATATAAATAATTAAATTTGACGTAAAATAGTATGATTATTATTAGGCAAATTATACAGGAAGGTAAATTATAAAAGAAATGACAACCAAATTTCAGAGAGTTTCCTTTAAATGCTAAATGATCAGCACACTAATTTGCTTCTCGAAATTCATGGTGAAGCTCTAAACTCGAAAACTTGTTGAACCTGTCTTTAATAGCCACGATGAGCGTGCGAACTCTATGGAGGTCGATAATATCATTCAGACACAACGAAATAGCATCTCTTGAATCAACTTCAATAGTGAGATTAGCAATACCCAAATTAATAGCTAATTCCGTACCAAGAAGTATGTCCCACAATTCAGCCACAGTAACAGTACAAACGCCTAAATTGGCGCTAAAACAAGCCAAGAATTATCCTTCATGATCCCGTAAAATGCCACCACACGCAGCCTTTTCCTCCTTTGACACTGAACCATCTGTATTTAATAATGAAGGGGGGTTGGGGGAGACCAATAGATATACTTTTCCATAAAAGAACCAACATTTCTCCTTATTCTAATAAACTCAGACTAGGCAGCAGAATAATCTCGAGTTAACCAAAGAGCATCCAAATGAACAGCACCCTTTGGCATAGTTCGATCCTCTTCAAAGATATACTTATTTCGATGAAACCAAAGAATATTCATAATGCAATGTATTTATGTATACTTGTATATATGCTCTTGTGAACTTATGTCATGATATTGTTGTACAGAGCCTCCTGTTATGGTAGATGATGAATTCGTCGTGGGGATGAAATTTAGTTCTCGAAAAGCTGTGATTGCGGTAGTTAAAGATTATGCTATCCGAAGAGGCGTAGACTACTGGGTGTATGAATCAAAACCCTAAACATTCTATGCCAAATGTACACAGTACGGTACAACTTGTGGTTGGTTGATAGGGTTAGCATGATCCAGAGAAAGTATTGCTGTAAAATAAGGAGATATAATGGTAGTCACACTTGAAAAAAATTTAACAAAAATACTTATATAATGAGGTTGGCTAAATAGTTAATAATATGAAGTTCGGGTACTTCTTTAATTTTTTTTTTCTTAGGCATTGTGGTTTTTATTTATTGTTAGTGTATGTATTTGGTGGTATGAAAGATAAAGGATGAAGAATGGTTGCTGAAACTGAACCAAATGGAGTTAAAGGGATGAACGAGGAAAGAAGATATCAACCCCATCCTTCTCATGTGCATGTGGTACACGTGGTTATTAACCACAAAACTGAGGGTCAGAATTGTGGGCCCTCCCTCACCGTCGATCATCGTTGATATACCCCTGTCCGTTGGATTGATAAGCGATGAAATCTGAGACTCAGATTTCGGGCATCAAGCATTCACCGTTCGATCTCCACTCATTCATCTTTGGACATCCGATTGCTACAAAAGCGTGTCCTAGTTACAATCAAATCTGAGGGTTCAATTTAAAGAATACTGACCCTCCAATTTGCAAGACTTCTTAGATTTGTCTTCTGCCGTCGTCCCCATCTGAAGATTACACACACAATACCAATAACGGTAGAAAACATTATTTCAGTCCCAATATACAAATTAAAAAGCAGTCATTCTTCTCCTGCATTATCTTCTTTTTCCTCATTCTTTTTCCTACATCTTTTCCTTGGCTTCTTTCTCCTCCTTCTACTTCTTATGCTTTTTCATTTTTTTTCCATCTTCTACTACTCTTCCTTTTTATAAATCTTATCCTTCTTTCATATTTTCTTTGTTCGTTTGTTTTGTTTTAAAATTTTTTAAAAAAAAAAGAATTTAAAGAAGAGAAAAAAATATGAGAAAAAACACAAGATTTTTGTAACAATAAATACAAAAATTTTTTGATGATAAAAACATAATTTTTTTTAAAAAATCACAGAAAAAAAAACAAATATTTTTATGCTAAATACAAAAATTTGTGACTATAAATATAGAAATTTTGTGACAATAAATACAAAAATCTTTTTAAGATAAACACAAATTTTTAAGAGAAATATAAAAAACAATACAGAAATCTATTAATAAACAGAAAAATTTTATGATGATAAATACATAAACTTTCTAAGGTAGACATACAAATTTAAAAAAAAAATATAGGAATCAAACAAAAAATTTTATGATGCGAAATACACAAATTTTTTAAGAATAACATATAAAACATAGAAATATTTTTACAATTAACATAAAATAAAACAAATTTTTGAATGTAAAAATACAAATTTTCTTTCTACTAATTTGCTCATACTTAATTAGAAGCTCTTCTTCTCTATGCAACACACACTAATTAACATTATATATTCACTCTATTCGGTTCATAAATCTCTTCCAAAAACCATCTCTTCAAAAAACCAGTATTGTTTCCAATGTTGTTCTTCTAAAATCAATATTCTTAACATAAGAAGTAGGCAAGTAGAAAGAACTGCAAAATAGCAAACATATTGAAAGAACCAGAAAATAGCGAATGTGGTAGAAGAGATTGAGTTTTGGAAGAAATGGTAAAAATTGAAGTGTGCGTCTGATTCAGGTATATTGTGTGAGTGATTTTGTTAGAATGGTTTTGGGCCAATGAATCTTTTGGTCAACTTTGTTAAACTTGGGTATTATAATCACTTGGTCATGAAGGAAAACCGAAACAAACTATAAAATAGATGAAGAGTTAAGATAAAGTGTTGAAGTTATCTACAGGAGTGGAATACTAAAACCACTTATTTTAGACCGATACTTAATTAAAGGAGTTCCACCTATCCCAGGAGTTAGGAGTGCAGCATGAATAATAGAGAACTTCAATAAACACTAAATGGGAGTTTAGAATGAATATTGAATACATAAATACGTAACGAACACTAGCTTTACAAACAAGGAAGTTGAAAATGTACATTGATTTGTTTGCAAAATAAAAATGGCAGGCTAGGCTAACCTGTAATAACTCAAACTACACAGCAATGAGAGCAGTTAAATAGCATTGGAACAACAGTTCTTTTTGCTTCTTTGTTGTACCTTTTTTGCCCCCCTATTGTGCACTGAAATATACAATATGAAATCCAATCCAAACTCAGATAGCGTAGGCATCAGTTAATTCATTCACAACCACATCAAATAAATTTAACAAAATTATCGTGATGGAGAAGATGATGTTGATAATGGTTTCTGACATTCACGTCGCAGGCTGTTCTCCCTAGTGTAAGCAGATTTAGCACCCTGAGAAGCATGATGGAGCATTCTTAATCAGATATAAACAAAATGTAACAAGTGCTTAACGAAGTCTTTGATCCATGCATAAGTGAAAATATTATTTGCATAGACATGGCAAAAAAAAAAAAAAAAAAAAAAACTTACTTGAAAGATGGTTCCTAACTTCTTTAATGCTTTTGCCCTAGATTTCAGAACATCTTTTGAGACACTTGGATCTCTAAGAACCTGAGATTAATAACAAGATAATTTTCTCAAATCCTTGCAATCAAGTGAGATTTCATGATATAAATTTATTCTTATCACTGTTGTTATTACATGCATTTCAGCTTATCACCGTTCTTAGATGCTTTTAGTTATGGTCTAGAAGAGTATTAAGGTTTGAGTATTAAAAAACATTGAGAAGAGAAAAGATATTGATAGCACATCACGAAGACGAGATTTTTTCTGAGTAGCTTGTTGAACTGATCACTAACAGCATTCAAGCACTGCAGTATTTTTTACTTTTTATTTCTTTTTTTGGGTAATGCAACTTACAACTTGGCAAACGCGTGACAGAGTTGTTTCAATATCAATCACGTTGATCTGCCATACTGAATTTATCATGGCCTCCTTCTTTTCTTCCAACACTTTTATCATGCTTTCTTCCCTATTTTCAGATTGGTTTAGCTTCTTCAGCTCTTCTTCTATTTGAATTAGTGCCACAGCTCCTACAGAAGCAATTAAGTTCCATTAAAACCTTCCAAATTTGAGCAACGCCCATAACCGTAAACTTTCAACTAAAAAGACTATCAACATTTTTATGGAAAATAATCTGCTACCAGAGGCTGCCATCACTTGGGACTTTATTCGGTGTCCTTTGTCTCGCACCCACTCTGCCAAGAAGGGAACATTCATATATCGTCTATCCTTTCCAAGTTCCTTTGCAGCTTTTCGTGTGTAGATATAACCAATTGTATGCAGCATGGCCTCTCCAAAAGCTGAAAATGATATCAGTTATGTGTTAACAAAATTCCAGTCAAAGAAAAGAGTATAGGAATTTGTATCCAGAAAAAAAAAAAAAAAAAAAAAAAAAAAAAAAAAAAAAGCAGCAGCAGAAATAGAGAGGCAAAGAACCAGGAGTGAAATTAAAAGAGAAGTCGTAACATTCATGGATTTTATAATTTCTATTCCATCTTTCTGATAACTTTATCACCATTTTCCCTGAGTTACAAGAGGAAGGCTGGCACTTAGCTAAGTCAGGAAGAAATTCGACTTAAAGTTACCAAGGCTGTCTCAACAATGGAGCCCATTTTCTTAGCTCAGACTTGGCTTACTCCTAGATCGAGAGCCAAGTCCAATATCAGCTGTGTAAACAAAATTTAAATCAAAAGAAACTAAGCCAGGAGATTCTATCATACATGAATTTGTAGTTACTACAACATCCTTCTAATTGTACCATGTTAACATTAACACCATTCTCCCTAACGTTACCAAAAGAGGGTTGACATTTGCTAATTTTGGAGGAAAGCCAACTTAGTTATCAATGCTTAGCCTCAAAGTCATTCTTATCTCATAAACTGTGCTCATGGTCAATGTGCAAGGCTCAAAATCCTGTTCAAATTGAACTCCACAGTCAAATACGCAGTCATAATAATTAGGTTATGCTGGTTCCTAGGTTTAGGAAAGGATGATCTATCCAACAAAGGTGATCTACACGAAATCAATGCCCTCAAATATATCCTATATATGCAATAAGAATGTACTTTGTTGAAACAATATTCAACTTCAACTTTGATATGAGTTGTATGAGTGATTGAAATTGAATCATGTATGCTGGAAAGTCCTGTCAACAGTGTCTTTTTTATTTTTATATTTTTAAAAAAAAGCAGCCCCCAGGTTGGAACTTAAACCACACATAATAGTAATATACACAGATTAGGAGACAAAACAATGGAAAGGCTTACACTTCAATAGCATACAATTAGTGTTTGCTTAATAAAGAAGTGCTGTCCAAACAAAAGCTTTTTACCTCAGAAGGAGAAATGGTCATATGGATTTTCAAATGATCTTTTCCAAGGGGAACCTTTCCATGTTCAGAGATGAAATCAATAATTGAAAATAAGATTTACATGAAAAAATAGCAAAAGGATTCGAAAGTCCAAATTCACATCCTAGTCTCAGATACCAGATAGCTGAAAAGGGTTTCTCTATCATTTAAATTCCCATTAAATGCAACCTAATGACATGTATGGTTATGTTGTCCACTAGAAGGGTATGAGATTTATGCTGTATTCTTGGTTGGACAGCATGAGGCCAAGAATGATTGCTATATTGAGACCCAAGGGACCCTCATTGCAGAGAATGAGTTAATTGCTAGTCAAGTATTAATAAGGCACAACCACTAGTAGAACCTCAGCACAGGTTAATAAAATTCAAACATAACAAGAATCTTCATAATCTTACTACGGCATCAATTATAGAGTGCCAAGACGATACCAAACTAACACCATATTATATATTTTTCAAATGTAGCGAAGATATAATTTAGACATCTTCCTTTAGTGGGAAATAATGTCATTCAAATAACATCAAACCATTCAAATTTCAAAACCTTAAACTTGATCAACAAGCTTTAAATTATTTCAGTAATTCCATTTATATTGAAAGATGAAAATAATATTTGCACCTCCAGATCAAGTGAAACCTCTAACAGTGCTCAAAAAGCTTTAAATACATAACTAACTCATTTTACAAATGTAAGTTACTGAAAAGTCTAGACTGTCAACCATTGTTAAACAATACAATATTAGTATTCAAAATACGGCATTTACCAGCTGTTGAAAGACGGATAGCTTCTTTATTTGCCCAACTAATGAATTCATCTACTCGACCCTCAACAAATGGTTGCAGGTGATTTTTGAGACTTGAAATGAGCTTTAGCTCCCTTTCCTTCTGCCGTTCCTGGTGATAATACAGTATGAAACAGATTCAACTACTGGAATATGGGGAAGGGAAAAGGAAGAGTAGGTGTGGACAACTGGTAAGAGATAATTACTTTCAACTTCTCAAGAAACCTCTGCTTCTGAGCTTCAGGATCCTGTATGTTGTCTTCAATTTCTATAGTTGCCATAGAAATGAAGCTTAGTACTCCAATGTAATCTTCAAATAGGTCATTTCCGAAAACCATTCCAAATACAGCTGTAGGGTCTATCATTGAATCACTGAAAAACGGAAAAGAAAAATCAGTGTTCATACAGGTTTTCTTAATTAACAAACAGAAAGCCTGTTAAGATCCTTGAAAAAAAAAGAAACAAAAAAAAAAAGAAACAAAAAAAAAATCAAAATATTGTCAGAACTCAGAAGCATCTAGAAAGCTCCCTTGGGCATTAGTTCATCAATACAATTTTGATAACCCAATATAGGAGACAACATTCACAAATCTGAATAGATCAAGTTATCGTTATTGTTTAAGCAAAGGTTCTGCAACGCTATCTAAATATGTTTTCATAGTGAGAATTGGTTAGGTCTGGTTTGTAAGTTCTAACTAATCTCAAAAGGAAACGTAAACTCAGGTTCAACCACTTGCGGTAATAAAACATTGCCCACATTACATAAACAACCCCCCTCCCAAATAATAATAATAATAAAACAAAATAAAATGGAAAAAGGAAAACAAAAAATGCTAGACCTAAGGAAAGTGCAGAGGGAAGATATGGAATAAAGGCAAGAAGAATGAGAATATAACCTCCTGCCCATGTGCCAGGTAGCAAGGGGAGATCTATAGCAGTTCATTTTAAGGTCTGAGTACTAGAGGGGAGGGAAAAGAAGAATGTCACAAAAGGATAGTGTGAGATTTTATGCAGGGAGAAAACAAGCCTCTTGAAGAACAAGCTTGCAGCATCTCACATCGTTTAAGTGTCTTTTGGCCATCATAGAGAAAGACAGGAAAAAGAGGTATATTTAAACCAAGAGAGTGCAACTTTAGTCCCTTATAGTTTCTGAAAACCATATCTAGCATAAGGAGCTAATTACAAACATTGTGGACTAGGATGTTATGCCCAATGAATCCTAAGAGTAACTCTTCTTAAATTAAAACAAAAACTTTCTACCCCTTTCTCTTTCCATGTGCAAGTCGGAGTAATACTGATTGTTGGATCAGCCACTTGACACAACACCAAAAGCTATAGTTGCTAGCAAGGAAGCACTTTTATTTCCTTATATATAGTTGCTTAGAACTGCATCTAACATAAGGTGGTGGAGCAACCATTATACAGGAACTATAAGCAAGCTAGGATGTTAAGCCCGTCATCCCTAAAGGAGATGCTGGCTAAATTAAAACCAATAAATACCTTTAGGAGCCCTAATACAGAGATTTGATTAGATAGAAGGTATCCCAATAATCTAAGTAAGGAAAACCAAGAAACAGCATTGACGAAACCATTAAAAATGATTTATAATAAAATAACTTGCTTATCGATATAAGACATAGTAGTGCCATTTGATCCATGTAATTTGACCCCATTTATGGGAAAACAGCTTCATTATTGTTGACTCTCTTTATCTTTCTCCACAGGAATTACAATAAACCCAATTTCTGGGCTCAAATCAAACTAATATACATAAAAACATACGAAAAGAGTATACTCAGTGAACAAATATATCTCCGGTTACATTTCTATCTGTCTAATAATTGAATATAGTAACCAAGAAGAGGAAATTAAATGAAAGATGATAAAAAAAAATAGTTAAACACTAGCATACTGAACGGAATCTATATGACTTAGATCCCAACTGCAATAAAATAACATAGTCATTTGATTATTTGAAGAAGCTTAATTACTTGCAATCCACTATTAGTTACTCAATTTATTTTCAACCGTTCAAGGTAGAAGGAACTTACTCTTGTACTCCTTCCTTTCCATATTTATCATATGCTTCACGCTTGTTAGGGTCACTTAAAACCTGGTAAGCTTCACCAAGTACCTGCATATAGATACCAGACTCAGAAAAGTATACTAAGGAATACCAAAGCAAACTAAAGGGTTAGAGAGATCCAAATTATAAATACTCCAATGTTTAATACTCCTAAGTTAGCAATACACCAATACAACCACGACAAGGCATAGGGAAAAACTGATGAAGATATTGAAACATGCTGGAGAACTTTTAAGGAGTAACCATTTGAATAGAGTTAACTATTTGTATCTCTTCCAGATAGGAATAAATCTTCTATTAGTAGGAATTAAGAAAGAGAAAAATTATAAAAATTATTAATGAAAGCTCAGTAAACTTCTTCAGTAGTCAGTACCATGAAGCCAAAAACTCTGGTTCTTAGTAACTTACCTGAAACTTTTCTGCAGCCGTAGGGTCTCCAGGATTTTTATCAGGGTGAACAATTCTTGCCTGCAAAAAAGAAGAGAAAGAGGGGTAAGAGAGATTAAAACAACAGACAAGATATAATATTTCAAGGTATTCTCAACTCTGAAAAAGAAAAAAAGGTATTCTCAACACACAGAAGAAACCCACACTTTCTTACATTTTTCGCCCTTAAAATTTCACATAAATTTCAGCTTAAAAAGTTCAAAAAAGAAAAACATCTCTACATAAAGCGAGGAACATATTAGATCCATGAAGAAGGCAACACTGCAAATTCTGTTTTCCAAAAAACAAAATTCCCAACATAAAATGCTTCAAATGAAACGAATAATCAAAGCAGGTTCATAACGGGTAAGATAGTAACTGTTCCATTTAAAAAAGTGATGACAGATTTAGAAACAGATCAGGCAATTTAATAACAATATCATAAAAACGAAAGTTAATAATTTCAGATTAATTAATTAAGTAATATATTACCTTGATATAATAGGCCTTTTTGATATCTGCGGCAGATGCATCAACGTTGACACCTAATGTGTCGTAGTAGGTGGTTTCCTTCACCATTGCGATTCAGAGCTCCTTAAAGATCAAGCAAATTGAAGATTAAATAGAAAAATCCTTGTTCTCAGATTTTCTTTTATAACCACCCCAATAGAACAATTCACAACGAAGTTTTCGACTAAAAGAAATTGAGAGAGAGAGAGAGAGAGATATTCGGGTGAATCCGTGTGTCAGATGACACGGTGTCGACCTGAAAAGGACGATGATGTGTTTTTATATGCAAGTAAATCATCATCAAAGAGAACGATTATAATTGTATGATTATGTAAGGATTTGGATATTCTAAAATTTGAATTTCATTTTAGAGAGTGAAGTGTGATCTCTCATTATTGATTTTATAGGTGGGACTAATAATAAATATGAAAGAAAAATTATTTAAGGGAAAAAAAATTAATAATAAACATTTTACTTCTTAAAGTGAAATTCAAATTTTAGAGGATTCAAATTCATTATGTAAAGAGTTCTGCTAGAAAGCCAATGAAATATTTGTATAATGTGTACAATAGACTATATGAGTTACAAAATGAACATCACTTATAATATCCAGAATGAGTTCACTAAGGATCAAACTCTTGACCTTTCCAATTTAGAGCTCTGATACCATATCATAATACCACTCATTCTAAAAACTTATGTTGATGAGAAAAAGTAACACTAATGGTTATATCTCTAATACTCCCTAAACCTCTATTGTACAGATTGTACAAATATTCCATTGGCTCCCTATACTTTTCTTTATGTAAAATATTTGAAGTTGGATCATTTAAATTTTGAATTTTCACTTTAGAGGATAGAGTATGATCTTTTATCATTGAATAGTTTCTCCCTCATATTTTCTCTTGATCCTATTTATAAAATAAATGGTGAAAGATTACACTTTACCTTTGTAAAATTCAAAATTTAGAGAATCAAAATCTAAAATATTTTATACTCTGAGTGTATGAAAATTAAAAATAGTGAATTGACGAGTCAAAAGTGGATGAGCTTAATTGTAATAAAGTACGGGTTTAATTTGTTTGGTGCAAAATGTTTTATATAGTTATAGTTACAGATATACTCATTTGAGAAAATTGACAAAACGATCTTATTTTTTGGTATGCGAATATTTAAATTCTTGAGGATTTAAAAAATATATTTAAGTGTTTGACATCTTTAAAATTTAGACACATCAATTTTTGAGGCAAAGTTGTCTTATTTCTAAAAACTTTTTCACGTGTGCATTTGTATCAACTAAATCAGTACAACGGGAGTCACGTTTGATTTTTTCTTGGATCTGACAGACCCAAATGAACATGAGTGATTAATATATTCAAATTTTAGAAAAGCCAAAAACTTAAATATATTTTTCAAATTGTCAAAAACTTAAATATCCTCAAACAAAAAGTCAATGACATATTTATTATTTTCTCTATTCATTTTTTAGATAATTATTGATGCAATAAATAAAAATTAATTATTTTTATAAATATGATATTACATGATTAGTTACATATATAATGCTATTTGAAAATTATATTCATAAATTATTCATATAAATTTTTTTTTTATCAATGTTCATACTTATCAGTTTATCAAATAAAGATAAAATAGTATTTAAAAAATTTTATTGTTGACAATAATAACTCCAAAAGATGGGAACGATAAATAAATCATTTAAAATAGTTACATTTGACAAAAATAACCTTTTATTAAGTGATTTCATTTAGATTGACAAAAAATACTGAATTGACAAATAGACTTAATGAAATAATAAATAATACATCTTTTTTTTTTCTATCCTCTCTAAATCTATCTTTTTCTTTTACCTTTTTTATCTCATCTCAAAAGAGATACAAAGACAAAACAACATACACATATTTTTCTCCACCTCTTTTGTTGGTGTAAGAATTATATTAAGTTTAAAGCTAAACAATAAATTAATTGATGATGACTAAACATTATTATTGAGTTAAAAATTTAAGTGTGTGATTAATTTACTTAATTATGCAAAAAATTAATATAAAACATACTGGTCCAACAACTAGCTTTAGGCCCAATCACAAGCTAACAAAGCCCAACATTAGTTTAGATCTGATAAGCAATTTTTTTGGACATTATCCAATAAGTATTTATATCATCACTTTTAATCCAAAGAATGAATGGCCCAAAAACAAGCAAAAGGCCTAATTACTGATCCAAGTCCATTCACTCATTTGGTTGCTAAGTAAACAATGAAACTCCATTTTTATTAGAACCAAATCACACACTACCGAACCAAACTCTCTCTTCTCACTCTTCTCTCTCACCCACATAAAACTCTGAAGCAAAACAAGAAAAATGAAAAGCTCTTATTAGGACTAAATCAAAGTACAAAAAGTGAGTTACCAATTTCAATCAAAGAAAAAGAAAGTCAAAGAATCTAGGCTTAAAAGCAAAGATCACATCCGAAGGCTCATTGGAAAAATCTTTCCATCTTTGTGCAACATTGAAGTTCGTGAAAGAAAATCTCCTCTCTGCATACACCGAATCGAAAAGCTTAAGAATTTAGAGGTTATGGAGCTTTGCAAGAAATCAATAGTCAGAAAAATTACTTGGAGCCAAAGCACAAATGAAGGGATTAGATTAAAGAAGTAAGATGAAAAATGATGAAAGAGAAGATAGAAAGTATGGATACATGTATGATTTAATCACTGCTTCTATTCTATCTCTCTTCTGTGACGCCGTTGTCGCTGCTGATATTGGGGAAGAAGAAGTCAAACATGTGCAAGCCAAGCTTCGAACTTTGAAAACTTTACTTCTCTACTAAAGGGGTAAATGACCAAGGATTGAGACAAGGAGTGAGAGCACAAAGTTTGGGTTCCCATATCTTAGGCTGTGTTTGTTTTTGAGAATAGGACAGGACAAGACACTGAGAACAAGACATAAAGACAGAGACACAAAATTTTGTATTTTTGTATTATGTTTAGTGATAAACTAGAACAAATTATAGGAATCTAATTTATTCTCATTTTTTTTATTCAAAAATTTAAGTTGAAAAAATATAATAATAAAAAATATAATTATGAAAAATTAACAAGAATAATGAAAGAAAAAATAAAAAATAAGTTGTGTCTCTTGTTTGTGTCTCCGTGCCCTTCCTATTAGAATGGACACAAAATACACTAATTCAGTGTCTCTAGACACATTGTCTCTGTCCATGTCTCCTATGTCAAACACAATTTTGTGTTTCTGTGTTCCTGTCTCTGTAAACAAATACAGCTTTACAGAACTATTACATTATTCTCCTTCATGGTTCTCATTGAATATTCTGTTTTCTCAGTTTAATATTTCTTTGTTTCAATGGAGAAAGGCAATACAGTGAGAAATGTATGAAAAAGTCATTGAGTAAAAAAAGACAAAGAGAGTTAGACTAGGAGAAAAGTCAATGTTTATTTCAAAAATCTTTTGTATATTTTTCTGTTTTATTTTCATGATATTGAGGGGATTCCCTTACAAGTTGGGTGAGCACTTTGCAGTTGAAATCTAGGGAATGAACCTAGTTAAATATAGCTTGCGTAGAAGTTGGGTTTGTCCCAGATAGGATTGGGTTGAATCCTAGGAAAATTGATGTATGTAATCTTGTTGAAAGATAGTGAAATTCCATTATTGTTATAATGAAGATTGGATATAGGCTACATTGCACTGGGTAGCTGAACCAGGATATATGGCTGTGTCACTTCTCTTTCGCTTCTTTGTTTCTGGTTTTATACTTTAGAAGACAAAACAAAATTATCTCATGCCTATTCTATTTAGTTATACTTCACTGTTATAGACCTTGCACTCAGTTTTATTTTGGCTCCTCCTTCAACAAGAGACAAAAAAAAAAGTATCTTCTACTTTTCTACACAAGGTGACTCAATAGAATCTATAAGATACACCCATTTTGAAGAACAAGAAGCAAAGTTAAAAGAGGTCTAGATTCAACTCCCCATTATCTAAATCACTGATATCCATCAAATTCAATTTTTCATAAACTAATTTTTCTGGCTATTTTTTAACTTATTCTACAAAATCATGAACTACGGTCCAATAACTATTAGTGAGGTAGGCCCAATGGTAAAAAAATAAAAATAAATTATAAAATAGTAATTAATAGGTCCAACTTGACTTTATGAGGGCAATTAATTTCTCTAAGTCAAATTTGACTATTAAAAATAAATACTTGCTTGTCATTGATTTATTTTCCTCAATAGAGACTTTTTGAGATAGAAATTCACTTTCAGTGGCAGTTTTGCGTGTGCTGGAAAAAGTTAGTAACCGAAAAACTCGAAATTAGTGATGGAAATAATTTCGATCTTAGTAATTGTCTCAAGATTAATATTAGCAATCCATTCATAATTTATTTCTTTAAGAATAAATTATAGTCATTAATTATTTTACCACACAGTAAAAGTTATCTCGAACCGAATTTCTGACTAGTATTCCACAAGCGACTCCTAGAGACCCCGAATGACCGAATCCTCTTACTTGCCACTCAAGTAACTTGCCCCTCCCTCTCAGCCTCTGGGATACTATTATCTCAGTCTCTCACCTCTCTTTACTGTATTTTTATCCCCGAGTAACTAGCTGCAGCTAATTGCAGATAAACTCGACATACAAGCGCTGACCAAGCTTTCTCGTTTTCAAACCCCTTCTTCATTAATACCTATCCCTTGACCACAAAAAATTTTAGCCCTTTTACTACAATTAATTCAGCCAAGACTCTGAATTTTTATTTAAAGAAATTTTGCTAAAAAAAATTTACAAACACTTGTGCATTTTTACCACTTTTTTACCGAATTTTTGAGAGAAAGAGAGAAAAATATTGCACTTTCTCTCTATATTTTAGCCTTAATTCTAGCATTTCTTCCATTTATTCTTCATGTGTTCTTCAAGAATTCAAGCCATACAAACACAATTTCTTACCCATTTTCACTAATTCTTGTGTTTTTACCGAAAATTCAGCAAAGTGAGTTCTTGTTCCTTCTCTATTCTTTTCAGTTTTTTTAGCAGTGACCATGATAAATTCTTGCTCTCTTCTATGCACAGAAATTCCATCTTAAAGCCCATATGGAGTACACCTAAAGAGATAGAAAATTTCAAGCTCAGAGTGGTTAATTTCATCACTTTTTTTACGACACTTTTTGGCCAAGAAAAATATAGCACCACCACCAGTCGTGTCTCTGCCTTTGTGTGAGTATTTTCTAGTGTGTGAGAGATGTAAGAACTGAACTAAACAAGAAGTAGGGATTAGAAATAGTTATAATATATTTATGCTTGATTCAATGTTCAAATAAGTTACTTTGTAGTGATTTTGTGCTTAATTTTATAATCTGTAAATTCAGTGGAGCTTCTCTATTTTTGAGTTATTATTTGAGTGTTATATGAAGCTTATTTATCTTTGAAAATTATATGGAACCACTGAAATTATTTGAAACACTTGTGATTTAAGTTTCAAGTTTTGAACGTCACTAAAAGTGGATAAAAATATAAAACTGTTTCTGAAAATTTCAGCCCTTAGAAACCTGAAAAGTCATGTTCTAAGGAGTTAAAAAGAAGTTAGAAAAATATTTTTAATCCTATGAAATAAGTGGATAAAAATGAAAAGGGTGTTATGGTCATTTCAGATAAAAAGAGGGTTAAAAATATAATTTAATTTAAAGATCAGTAAGATTTTGAACTTAGTATCATCAGAGATAAAAAAGTAATTATATAAATTAGTTGTGTCAAAATTATAATTAAAATAAAATTTCGGACCTAAATAAAAGTTTTAGTAAAAGTTAGAAGTAAAACTATAAAAAGCTGTAACTAAATTAAGTAAATAAATTAATAAAAAATAAAATAATCTTTTAGGGATAAAAATTGGCATTAATTAAAATTATTAGGGATAATTTGGAAAAAATATTAGGATTAATTGTAAATTTTTAACACTAAATAAATTAAATGAAAAAATTAGAACACTTAGAAATAAATTGATAATTTTTAAGTATAAAGTAAAAACAATTAAAAATGATTAATTAACTTAATAAAGGGTAAAAGAGTATGTTAGAAAAAATATGAGGGTAAAATAGTAAAGTAATAACATTAGTGGTGAAAGTATCACTAAAAATCCAAAGAAAATGGTAAAAAAAGAAGTTATGTACAAAATAGCAAAATTGAAAATATATAAAAGTACCAAAAACAAAATAGTAAATGTGACCAATGCTAAGTGATTTAAAGAGAAGAGACCGGACACAAGTTTTTATAAAAGAAAAGTACAAAGAAGTCCCTTAGAGATAAAGTTTATTTGAAAAATGTCGTGGAAAAAGAAAACTGTAAACCCCAAGGTGTTAAGAACTTATTTGGGGAGGAGGAGTATCTGCTTCGACGGAACCAGAACCATGCAAGAGATTATCTAGGAAAAATAAGTTTTTGTTCCGACAGAACCAGAACTATAAGATGTGGGGATGCCCACTTTATATTGAAACCTGTTTCTCCAACTATTAGCATACTATGGCATCAAGCTCTGTGACGATTATCAGTTGCCAGAATGCACGTGGCTTTATCCATTAGGCACGTATGCAGAACGTAAGCAGTTGGAAAAACCATATTCGGGCTTAGTCTCCGGTAATGTCGGGTTGCGGGTAGTCAACCGACGCGTGAGCTCATGGCCTGCATAGGACCAGGCATGTATCATACTTTGTTGCTGCATTTCTCTGTGACTGTATTTTATTTCTGCTTTCAGTATTCTATGCTTGTTTACTATTCTGCTATATACTTGTGCTTGTACTTATTTGCATGACTTACCGACACAACTACGCGAACTCTTAGACTTAGGCTGCAGAACCTCTTAGGTTTTTCGTGTAGTACCCTACTGGAAACTTTAGGTTCTCACCCCGTTACTTCCCCCATTCTGTAAATGGGAACCAGCATGATCTTCTCTGGGTTTCCCGCATTTGGATAGGCGAGCAGCAACACCACGGGTGTGTCCGATGACTCTCTCCTTGCTTTAGCACAATATTTTCTCAGCTACCAAGATATCCATGAGCAGCAGTAGTAATAGTAGCAGCAGTAGTAGTAGTCCTTGCCCGCACGCTGTGTAGACTTATAGAGGGTTAGGTGATTTTGTAAATATCTATATAAATAAGTTAGAACGGGTCCTAAACTATGGTGGCTCTTGTGAGTCGGAGCCTGTTAGTATAAATAATTGAGTCTGTAGATATTTTCAAGAATAAGCAATGGCGTAACCTGGCATGAAATATGATGTATTAAATGATCTTTTGAGCATATATGTATGATATTATTATGTTTTCTGTATTTTCTATGCTTCATGTAGATATTATTTGTTTCACTATTACCTGTTCCGTTATATCTATCTAACACGCGATCTTGACTAACACTACAGGCTCATATATATATGATCTGTCACCTTATAACTCAGTCTTTATTGTGCATTATGAGTTATAGCTCGGCCTTAATTATCATTCATTTTGTAACCGACACCTTCATTACCGACTTAATGACCATTATTCTGACTTAATGATCAACGGTCATACCATCAACTCTATTCATCAACTCTATGCCTATAAAAGGCACCAAATTCTATATACATTCTAGATACATTCTAGATATATTCTATATACATTCTATATTCATAGAATTATTACACAATGGACAATACCATGATAAGTTCTAAAAGTTCTATATCATGTCTTACATTCTATATTCATAGAATTATTATAATATACAACATATGATGACTTCTATTTCATGTCTTACATTCTATATTCATAGAATTATTCTTATACCTCTGAAACACTTACTGACTTGAGCGTCGGGGTATCTTTTGCAGGTACCCGCCCCCTTGTTCTCTCCTTGCCGACGTATAACTTATCCCGACGAGGAGAAGCTTGAAGACATTCATCGACGGACGAGCTATACACCGGCCAAACTCAGCAAGAACAATTGGCGCCGTCTGTGGGGACGAGTAAAATAATTCCCACTCTCCTTAGGTTCATAAAACTTGATTTACATTCAAATTTTTAACCAATCTCAACAATCTTATTTAAGATTTTATTTAATACCTCTTATCAAATTTTAATCTATCGTAACTTTTTATAAAGTATGTATTTTATACATTCAAATTGTTTCATTTTTACGTATCATAATATTTCACATCTCATAATCGATCAACGAACCAATCCAAAAACAAACTTGGCTTTCAATCAATCCAAGAACAAACTCGGTTTTCAATTTTGTTTACTTTTTCAAAGTTCTCTACTTACACAAGTAAAATTATATATTTTATTCAACATATGCATTTATATTTTGTGTAACTAATATTTATTGATTTATTAGTTATATTCAAACCTTAATATATGTCCTATACAATAATGACATATAACTACCATGTCAATTGCATTTTTATTTTATTATATATTATATTGCTTAATGATTTCATTTATACAATTAAATGACGATAATGATGAGTTCAAATCTTAAAATTGAATTCCATAAAAAATTAATTATATATCAATTGTATATAACTATTATACTATTCACTTTATGCTATTAACTTTTATGTTACTATTTGTTTAATACAAAAAGTTAAGCAAAAACACATGCAAGCATTCAAAATTTACTATTATTGCACGAGAAATATCATTCGTCATACTGTACCTGCTAGAAACATTATACTAAATGTATAATTTAATAACTGCTATCTTATTGCTTTATTATCAAATTAAAGCATGTCCTACAAAATAAAATTTAGATATTCACATTTGGCATGTATGACATTCATATATGTCGTTTTCTTCTCTATAATTATCAACTTTCAAGGTATATTTTTTTACTTTGAACTATCTTACTTTTACAATATATATTACTCAATATATGTTGCGACTTTATACCTATTCATTTTCTCGATTTATCTTATTCATGTCAGACCTTCACTATAAATTGTAAATATTCAATAACTAATTGTTTTGAGCGAGAAATTTATCAATAAGTTATTGTGGGTCGGAAAAATTCCCAAGACAATTAACCATTATATCCTCGAATCATACAATCGATTCCATCAATGGATATCTATCTCTGAACTTTTCAGTTCACATACAATCAAATGCTAAAATTGTTCTTAAGCGGAAAAGTATCCCCACACAACTATCTTGATTGAATGACTCTTATCATTCAATTATTTTTTGAATAAGTGCCGACATAATAACCCGACTAAGCTTGGGGGCTCACCATATCATTATTCACTTATCTTTTAACCGAGTTATAAATCATTTTATTTTCTAAGCTTAGCCTGGATCATATGATCGTCAGACAAAGCTTGGGGGCTATGATCCGTCACCTTATAACTCGGTCTTTATTGTGCATTATGAGTTATAACTCGGCCTTAATTATCATTCATTTTGTAACCGACACCTTCATTACCGACTTAATGACCATTATTCTGACTTAATGATCAACAGTCATACCATCAACTCTATTCATCAACTATATGCCTATAAAAGGCACCAAATTCTATATACATTCTAGATACATTCTAGGGACATTCTAGATATATTCTATGTACATTATATATTCATAGAATTATTACACAATGGACAATACCATGATAAGTTCTATAGGTTCTATATCATGTCTTACATTCTATATTCATAGAATTATTATAATATACAACACATGATGACTTCTATTTCATGTCTTACATTCTATATTCATAGAATTATTCTTATACCCCTTAAACACTTACTGACTTGAGCGTCGGAGTGTCTTTTGCAGGTACCCACCCCCTTGTTCTCTCCTTACCGATGTATAACTCATCCCAACGAGGAGAAGCTTGAAGACATTCATCGACGGACGAGCTATACACCGGCCAAACTCAGCAAGAACAGTATATATTTAATATAACGTCTAGAGTATCTAAGAAAAGATGTGAAGTAGTGCCTGACGGCTAGCATTGATCATGACGTGTTAGAAGCTAAGTCGTTACAGTTGGCCTCCAAGATCCATCTCTTCCTCCATCGCTCACGCGATCCTTTGAGTCATCTTCCATCTCTTTATTTCTTGCAGCAACTGCAACTGTGGAAATCGTCTGTCACCAATTGCCTCCCAGTCCTCCTCGTTCCTCCTTGAGCATTGTTGTACAAGATCCTTTTCCGCCTCAAAGAATAACGTAGCCCAAACAGTTATCTTTCTTCTCTCTTTGTTGTTTCCACTCTCTCCCCCTCTAAATCTTGATGTCTTTTTCCTTTTAATTTTTTTTGAAAAAAATATATTTTATTGTTGTTGTTGTTGAACTGTATGGTGATGAACAATGTTCTGAAAACCGGACCGAACCGGCCGGTCGAACCGGTCCAACCGCGAACCGGCGATACAAACGGTCCGGTCAAGTACGTAAAACTGCTGAAACAAAAACCGGTGAGAAACCGGTGAATCGGACGAGAACCGGCCAGTTGGACCGGACCGGTAACCGGCTGGTTTTAAGGAAACGGCGTCGTTTGCAACTTTGGCCTACTGATTACTGAACTGAACCACTTCACTTCTCAGTTCTCACTCCTCTCAGCCTATGCTCTGCTTGCCCGAATCATTCACTCTCCCTTATCCAACCCTAGCTACTCTTTTCGACCCACTGCCGCCTCTCCGTCGAGCCACTGCCGCGTCCGTCCGTCGAGCTCTGCCGCCGTCCGTTCGTGTAGCCACTGCCCCCAAGTCTCCAACTTTCCTGCTCTCTTCTTCCGCAAGCTCGCCCCATCCCCTACTCTTTGCATCTTCTTGCCGTTGGCTTCATCTTCTTGTCGTCGTCTGGTCGGCATCGTCCATCAATCAAGGGTCTGTTGGCGTCTTCTTCGAAGGTCAATGAATGTCTTGCTTGCTTGTTCTTCAATTGTTTAGCTGTTGTTCGTTTTTTTTCTACCTTTTTATGCTCTGTTTTTGTGATTAGCTCTGGTTTTATGTGTTGCGATTTTATTGATTAATGAATATTTTGTGATTAGCTCAGGTTCCCTACTGATTATTGGTTCTTTACTGATGTGATTAAACACCCTGGCAGTTAGATTACCTCCAGAAACGGTGCCAAGAATTGGGAATCCACAATGTTATTTTTTATTTAGGATTTAGGATTCAATCAAAAATTGGCTTTGTTTACATTTGTTATAGCTGGCTTAGTTAGTTAGCACACTGTGCCAAGAATTTTGCTCTTTGTGCGTATATCTGAGTTCAAGCACCTTTGGTTACTTTGTGCAACTTGAGTTACGACGTGCTGTTGTATTAGTTGGGTTCAAGAATTTTATTTTATTTTAAAGCAATTTGTTTGTATTGTGCCAATGAAGTTCATTATTTCTACTGAATTTTTTGTTCTTGTGTTTGTATTCTACTGATGGCTTTGTTTTGTAGATGTTGGTTTTGCTGGGTAAAGGTTTACTGTATTCTGCTAATGGTTTTGTTTTGTAGATGCTGTATTCTGCTAATGACTTTTAGTGTTTTGTATGCTCCTAATTATTTTTGTTCTGGTGTTTTGTATTCTGCTAATTGCTGGGTGAAGGTCTAGGGTTTTGTGATTGTTGCTGAATGCTGTAGGCTTAATTCAGATATGGTCTTGTTGATGGTTTTTTTTTTATTTTTCATTGTGTTGTGACTGTTTTTAATTTCGTATCTGTTTTATTAATTTCAATTATGGATAATAGTATTAATTAAGAAGCAATTGCCGATAACAAGTTCTTGCTGATTTTGATGATTGATAAATCATGATGTTGGAATTTAATATTTAGATATGTTTTTTTACTATTTAACAGTTGAATTTGTATTTTAATAAGATCATATGGATTTGGTTGATGATATTTTATATAGTGTTTTAAATTTCGAAGATATTTTAAAATTATATTAGACTATAATTATATTTTAGGATGTTTATTTATAATCTTTTCATTATTTTATTCTAAAGCGGTTTTTCCGGTTGAACCACCGGTTGGACCGGTTAGACCAATAAACCAGTGAACCAGTAATTAGAGCGGTTTGATGACCGGTCCGATTCTTAGAACCTTGGTGATGAAGGAGAAACACAAGAAAGAATAATGCGGTAGTTGGTGTTGGCCCGCAAATTGCAAGGTGCCAGAGAATAGCGCGATAGTGCTCTTTGAGAGAGCAAGAGAAAGAGGTGGAGAAAGAGGTAGAATAGAGGAGAGAGACTACGAAGAGGTAAAAGTTTGAGAAGTTTTTTTCATATCATCTATTCCATTGGCCACATCATCTACTCTATTATCCACGTTAACATTTTTTGTTAACGGATAATAACAAAGATTCAAGCAAAAATATCATTCCTCAAAAATCAGTTCTCAACAATAAATTTTTCTAAAAAATAACCCTCTCAAGAGCATCTCTCATGTATCAAAAGAAACCCAAAAAACAATCTTCCAAAATAACAGTTTGCAATGATTATTAGCATGTAAGAAAATCATAAAATCAAGAACAAAGGAATGTTCAAAAAAAGAAAAGAAAGAAGAAAAAAGTAACCTTAAAACAAAAATAGCAAAGAAACAGCGCGTACACCTGAAAAACTTTAGAAGCACCAATGAAGGTGACGAAAAAAAATAATTTTGAGACGAAAACGGCAGGGTATGCGATTGGCACAATGTGACGAAGAATAAGAGCTTTTTCTTTATTAGGAAGAGGAGAAGTTTTTCGTAACAAAAAAAAAGTTGGAAAGAAAAGAGAAAAAGTCAAATATATATGTAGGTAAGAAAGAAGAAGGTAATTTTATCATGTTTTATTTGCAGTGAACAGATATAAAAAAAATTGAAAAAATGTATAAATAGTTATAGAAAGACAAAACGTAATTGATATTGTTAATTTTTACCAATTTTAGTAATCTTTTGAAAACTCTTTTGTCTTTCATATTTTTTAGGATTGTTTCTGTCATTGTCAGAATCTTTCTAATACCATTTTAGTAATGTATTCTTATTAAATAATTATTTTTTAATACACTTTATAAATAATCATCTAACTAAAAAGCTATAGTCAAAGAATTGTGTTTAAAATTTTACAATTTAGTATATCAAATTTCAACTTAATTTTTGTTGATATCAATGTATTAATTTATATTTCTATAAATTAAATGTGTAATAAATAATAGATGTAAATTAGTCACAATAATGAATATGTCATTTTTTAATTAAGAAAGTTAGATTCAATTACTAGAAGTAACACTTTTTTTAAATTTATATATATATAATGAAAAATATCTTAGAAAAAAATATACACCAAATATATTTCATATTCCTATTATATGCAATAAAAGACGAAATTTAAAATAATTGTTATACTATATATAAACAAAAAAAATGCACATTTTAAATTTATTTCTTTAATGAATTAGGGTTAAAGCCCAATCAAAACAAAAATGCTATACAATGATGAGTTGGGAAAAGTTACATTCGTTGCATTATATTTATAACTCAATTGTATCTCTAATCTCACTAAAAGCATAAAATAGACATAAAAATCTAAGGATTAGAATTGGGAGTGATCTTTATTGGTAAGAACATTAGCAATTCTACTCTCTTCACAAAAAAAATCTTAAGTAAAGAGTGAAAGGTATAAGAACCTAGACTTTGTGATGAATGAGAGTTAAACCCAGCTTTAGAGAAGAAAAAGAGTAAAGAATAGAAAGTAAAGAGAAAAAAAAGGAGTAATTGAACAATGAATACAAGTACAAGTAGTGTTTTTATAGTGATAGCAGTAGTACTGATCACGTGTTATTACAAAATATTTGTAATCAGTTTGAGCAGTTTAACAATCTTGCATGACACGTCACGCACATACCTCTCTAACTAACTATACCTGAACAACTCAGCTTATCTTCACTTCTTTTTCGGTTTTTCCTGATAACTCCTATCATCCTCCCTCAATTTGGATCGAAAAAATTCAAACAACTTGAGAAAGATAGACTTGGTTAATATAATGGCCATCAGATTGTATGCTGGAATATGCACCACATGCGCGAGATTCTGCACAACTATATTACGCACAAAGTGAAGATCAATTTTAAAAGTGCTTGGAACGGTGATGGAGAATTGGATTCTTGGCTATGAAGACAGCACTTTGATTGTTGCATAACAGTGTTGGAGGTGGTTCTTTCGGAGGTGCATCTCATCACTTAACGTTTGATGGAAACAATCTGGTTGCAGGATCAGAATATCAAGGCACAGATTAGGTATTCGCAGGTAATGGATAAGGTATGTGTTAGGATTTGGTTGAATTAGTCCCACATTGCTCAGGATAGCAAATGGAGTGGGTGACCTAGGCTATAAATATGAGGCTAAGTTCTCCATTTGTTTTTGCACTAGTCAGAAACACTTTAAGCTTGTATCTGATTTTTCTTTTCCTCTGTACTCTTTATTAGAGAGTGTTATGAGGTGTAGTTAGATATTTGCTTTGAGAGAGTGTGGGTGTACTGGAGTGCCGGTGAGAAAAAGAAGTCTATGTGTTGTAACAATTTTCACATAGTGATATTCTCTGGTTGTCATTTGACAACGACCGTGGTTTTTTCTCCGGTAACTGGAGTTTTCACGTTAAATTCTTGTGTTGTGATTGTGTCTATTTTATTTCTCGTGTTTTCGGGGAATGGTGTCTTATTCCCAACAAGTGGTATCAAGAGCTTCGGTTCGGTGGGATTTATTCTTAGTATGCTCTGTGGTTGCAGCCTAGTCTGACCTTCCACATCAGAAAAGAATTTTGTCCTGTGACTTGAGATTGATCTTTGGTTGCTGTTGTTGTTGCTGGAAGGCAGTGTGACACTGTGAGAGTGCTGTTTGGAAAGGTTCTGGCTAAGGAAAGACTTGGTATTTAAGTGTGTCCATTGTGACCCACCTCTCTTTCCTGGGAACCCTTCCTAGTGCACGGTTGAGTTATACTATTCCAGTATACAGTTGCAACAATGTCAGGATATTCAAGTGCTGTGAAGCTTGAAATAGAGAAATTTGATGGAAGAATCAATTTTGGCTTGTGGCAAATACAAGTCAAGGATGTGTTGATACAATCAGGTTTGCACAAGGCAATCCTCATGGTATTGCCGCACTGCCATAGATAAGGATGAGTTGTGGCAATCGGGTCCACAATTGCACATGGACATTGGTTGACGTTGAGATGCAAGGTGTGTGGCGGAGTTAGGTCGATGGTTGAAGAACTTCCAGGAAAAGCCAATTTGGAAGTTGCACCATGAATTTTCAGCAAGGTTTCGATCTGTACCAAGGTGAAATGCTTGGAGTAGTCTAATTCCAAGTGAGTATACTTTCATGGTGGAGTATGATAGTTCTCTGAACTATGATTGTCGGTATAAACAATGGCAGCAAAGAATTGTCGGTGTTGACAATGGAAGCTGAAGATGTGTGACTATTTCAATCAAAGTGGAGATTGTTAGGATTTGGTTGAATTAGTCCCACAGTATGATAGTTCTCTGAACTATGATTGTCGGTATAAACAATGGCAGCAAAGAATTGTCGGTGTTGACAATGGAAGCTGAAGATGTGTGACTATTTCAATTAAAGTGGAGATTGTTAGGATTTGGTTGAATTAGTCCCACATTGCTCAGGATAGCAAATGGAGTGGGTGACCTAGGCTATAAATATGAGGCTAAGTTCTCCATTTGTTTTTGCACCAGTCAGAAACACTTTAAACTTGTATCTGATTTTTCTTTTCCTCTGTACTCTTTATTAGAGAGTGTTATGAGGTGTAGTTAGATATTTGCTTTGAGAGAGTGTGGGTGTACTGGGGTGCCGGTGAGAGAAAGAAGTCTATGTGTTGTAACAATTTTCACATAGTGATATTTTCTGGTTGTCATTTGACAACGGCCGTAGTTTTTTCTCCGATAATTGGAGTTTCCACGTTAAATTCTTGTGTTGTGATTGTGTCTATTTTATTTCTCTGTCAAAGGTGTTTTCTCAAGGGAGAATGGTGTCTTATTCCCAACAGTATGATTATTAACTGTGTTAGTAAAACTGCATTATTTTCTAAATCAAGCCCTTCAACTCTCTTTAAGCTACAAAACCTGTTATTTGTACTTTTAATCACTAAAAACTTGGTAAGTGTAGCCAAGGTTGCCCTCGATAACCACGTCTTCTTCGAATTTTATTCTTTCGGTTGCTTTGTAAAATTTCAGGAGACTAAGAAAACAATGTTCACAGAATCTCTTAGAAAAAGACTGTATCAGTTTGATGATATTGGAGTGTTGGCCAGAAGGGCACAGCCCTGAAGTTTACCAAAATTTGTCTCTTATACAAGCAATGCAGCAATAAATTCTTCCACCATGTCTATGGTTGCAGATTCGAAGTGCAGTTTGGCAGCTCAGCTCAAGCAATACCGTTTTTGATAACCACGGTTAAAATTGTCATTAATATATGAAAAAATCGTGATGATCATACATTGGCTACAAATAAGGATCCATAGATAATAAGGGAGGTTTTTTTTTTTTTTTTATTTGAACAAAATAGAAGAGAATCAATATTACCAAATTTTTCTAAACCAAATTTTAAAAGGTAAATTCCCTATCTCTATTAATATATAAATGGTCCATGGTTTTGTGCTTTTAATAATATGTAAATCACCACACTTTAGAATAATTTATTCATTGAACTCATTTTAGAAATGCACACAAATTGTTCCACGAGTAGCATGATTTATAGTGTTTTTAACCTAAAGCACTAGAAGGTAGCAGGATTTACGTTCCAAAAAGTAACTCACACTACCCTAACATAATTTAGGTATAAAATGATAACTCACAATATCTTAGCATGGCTTATAGTGTTTATAATTTTTTTTCTTTTATTTTTTTTGGTTAAATTTTAAGCTAATTCATTTTAAATAAAATTTGTAAAAAAAAAAAAAACAAAGAGCAATGTAAGATAAACTTAAATTAGATAAGTATAATTTCTTTAATTTAATAAAAAAAAGTACTGTATTTTTTCAATTAAGTCTTATACAAAATTTCTAAAAAAAATTTTTTTGAAACTTATTTTTTATTAAATTTTAAGTTAATTCATTAAAAAATTGTAAAAAATTACAAATTTTTAAAATAACACAGAAATTTTGCAAAAACAACACATACATAAAATTTTAACTAGACAAATAAAGGACACTACACTATTAATAGAAGAAAGATTAAAAGACTTGTTTACGAAAAAGTATTGGTGTTTAAAAGTTGGAAAAATGAATACTTGATTGGGGATTTGGTTGAAAAAAAAATTATTCATTTAAAACTAATGATATTTAAAATAAAATTAATTTTTGGCCATTTCAAGTTGCATTTTATTTTAGTTAAATTAAATAATATTTATACAAGTAATTAGACATGTAGCATTTATTTTTGAATGTATCAAATATTTGCTATTAATTTTTTTAACAACAAAAAAAGTATTAAAATACATTTTCTTCTAACATAAGACACTTATTATGAAAATGCGTGTGCATGTAATATACACGAGCTAACTATTTTTCTTGCATTTGAATCAATATAATTTTTTATTAAAAAATATCATGTAAATATTAAAAATTAGTTTTACTTTTTTGTTTGACTATTTTTTTAATCAATATATTATTTTTTCTCTAATACTCTCTCATGTATATTATTATTTTTTATAAAGCTCTTATTTTTTTTTGTTTATATGAATTTTTTTACCGTTATTGTTATTTTTTTTTGTATAAAACAATTTTTTTGCTTTGTATTATAATTCTATTAATCCTATTAGAGTACTAAAGAATATTGAAAGTACTAAAAAAATATTAAAATTTATTTAAATATCTAAAATAAAATTATAAGATAACATAAAATAATTATTTAAATTCATGTCATTTTCTGTCATTTTTTTATCTAAAAGCAATTTTGAATAATGTAATCCAAACAATATTTAGTTTACTATAATCCATTTTAAATGAAAATTACCAAACATAAACCATGTTAATACCAACTCACTTTTGATCAAGATCAATTTTATAAAAACTTTCATTTACAAACGTTAATTCAAGCACACACTTAGTGGTGGCTAATTTTTTATATATACATAATATGTCTTTTATTTGTTTATTAACATTTTTAGAGTTTTGTACATAAATCGTGCTATAGTATTGTGAGTTACCTTTTTCACGTAAATTGGGCTACCTCATAGTGTTTTAATTTAGGTTAAAAACACTATAAACCATGCTACTTTGGGACGAGTTATATTCAATTTGAAAAGCTCAAAGTTTTGGGACGATTTATGTGCATTTTTAGAATGAGTTCAATGCATAAATCGTTCTAGGGTGTGGTGATTTACCTATCAATAATGCTCCATATTCAGGTAAAACATACATCCAAGTTATCCAAGTAGTTTTTGCTAGACGCGCCTACCCCATCCTCCAACTCGTTTGTGATACACGCGGCCAACTTATTAACATAACAAACTGTTAACGTAAACCTTCCCTGCTGCAACCTAGACCTTCTTCTTCTTCTTCGTTCTTCTCTGCTACTTCTTCTTCTTCTTCGATTTGTATTCCATTCAACATAATAAGCTTCGTCGTTCTTCTCTGCATGCATCCATCTTCTTCGTTTTCTTCTTCGATCTACTTACGTTGGATTTATCTTCTTTCTATTCTTCTTCATTTTCTTCTTTGATTTAGACATAGCATTTATCTTCTAAATTGAAACAATGAATGATTCAACTTCAAATAAGTTGAATGAGAGCAATTTGGATTATTCTTCTGAATCCTATCAAACGGATGAGGTTTAGAATGCAATTATTAAATTGAATTGAATGCACGTAGGTGTTCTGAATTGAATTGATAATGTAGACACAGGTGTTTTGAATTTGAATTTATATAATAGATAATGTTCCGTTCATTCAGTACTATATAATTGTTTCGCCTTAATATGGTGTTCGGTTCATTGTGCAGACAGCTCTTCAAATTTGAATTTATATAATGGATAATGTTTCGTTCATTTAGTACTATACAATTGTTTCACCTTAACAAGGTGTTCGGTTCATTATGCAGAAAGCTGTTTGAAGAATTTGATTTTATATAATGGATAATGTTCCATTCATTTAGTAGTATACAATTATTTTACCATAGTGACATGTTCGGTTTATTATGCAGAAAACTGTTTGAATTTGATTTTATATAATTGATAATATTCCATTCATTTAATACTATACAATTATTTCACCATAATGACGTGTTCAGTTCATTATGCAAACCAGGTGTGTTGTGGATGAACAATTTGTCCCAAAGGTGGGAATGATTTTCAAGACACTAGAAGAAGCCGGAAAGTTCTACAAAAATTATTCCAAACTTGCCGGTTTTCTACCAAAATAAGAAACACAACTCGGAAGGGAGACGAGGTTAAGAATCAACTAATCGTATGCAGCAGAGAGGGGAGGTGGAAATCCAAAATATCTCAAACTCTGAAGACAAACCCTTCAGCCGGATTAAACTGTCCAGCCAGAATTTATGTGCACATAATGAAAGACGTCGGTCTTTGGACAATTTCCAACGTTGTTTTGAATCATTCACACCACTGCTGTCCAGACCGTGCAGAGATGCTCTAACAATACAGGGAGCTAAGCATATTCGTGCATCGCACCATTGAAACCAATGAGGAAGCCAAAATCAGACCGACCAAAACTTACTAATCATTCGTAGCAGCAGCCGGCAATCCTCAGGAACTAAGTTTTATAGAAAAAGACGTGAGAAATTACATCACACAGGAAGTACGGAATGTGTCCGAACAAGACGATGCCAAAGAATTCAGGAAGTACCTATTAAGAATGAAAGAGAAGAACTAAAATTTCTTTTTCGAGCTCAACCTCGAAGGCGATCACTCCATCAAACATGCATTCTGGGCCGACGCAAGAAGCAAGGCAGCATGCGAGTATTTCGGAGACGTGGTTTCATTCGACACCACGTACAACACAAATAGGTATTCGGTTCACCCAAATTAAGTCTTTACATTCACCAAGTCCACACATTTCGGTTCATCACTTTGTGAGAGTGTCCATTTATGTAGGTACAATCTGGTTTTTGGTTCTTTTGTAGGCGTGAATCACCACGGTCAGTCGACACTTCTCGGAAGCACCCTGATGAAAAACGAGGACATCCAGTCATTCAAATGGCTATTCGAGTGTTGGCTCTGTTGCATGGGAGGGAAGGCACCAAAAGGCATTCTCACCGGCCAATGCGCATCGATGCAAAGGACCATCGAGATGTGCATGCCAACAACAATTCACCAGTGGTGCATCTAGCACATCATGAAGAAGATCCCAAACAACTAAACGGCTACAAGCAACACGAAGAAATCGAACAAGATATGAGCCACGTCATTTGGAACTCGTTCACAAAAGACGCATTCGACAAAAACTGGGACGATTTTGTCACAAAGTACGGCCTTGGAGGCAACAAGTGGCTCTCAGCTAACCGAGGTTTCAATTCGAATCATTTTCATGCAGTTACTTTTTTTGTTAAAACGTGCACAAATTTTGGTTTATCCCAGCTCATGTTTTCGGTTCATTCTGCATAGCTATACAAAGATCGGCATATATGGATTTCAGTTTACCTGGATCACCACTTTTGAGCCGGAATGAGAAGCACACAAAGGAGTGAGAGCATGCATGCATGCATTTTTCAACAAGTTCATCACACGCAACAGCTCCTTGAGTCAATTTGTGAAGCAATACGACAATTGCCTAGCAAGCAGAGAGCAAAGAGAGAGAGAATTGGATGCTGCAGATTTTCACACCGTGATACTATGCGCAACAAAATCAGCAATAGAGGCTCGATTTCAAGCACAATTCAGAGGAAAGGTGAACTGCATCACAAGATCAAAGCATTCTACCCTAGTTTTTACAACATACGAAGTGATGGAGCAGGTTTCTTACTCCACATTCAACAAGTTTTTGTCACCTACGACACAGTATCACGAGAGGTAAAGTGTCAATGCTTGTTGTTCGAGTTAAGGGGCATACTGTGCCGCCATTCTCTGAGCGTCCTAAGCTTCGAGCGAGTGGATAACATGGCACCAAAATACATACTGGAATGCTGGAGCAAGAACATAAAGAGAAGACACACACATTAAGAGCAGCCAAGACGAGCCTCTGGTGGAGCAGAGAAGCAAGAGATTCGACGATTTGGTATTTCGATCCCACAATAATTGTGAATTTGCCTCAGAGTCCGAGGAGCTGACCGGAATTCTGCACCGTGCCTTTGACAATGTCATGGCCGAAATGCAAGAATATCAAGCGAGAAGCAAAGGGAAAAGTTTGTTATCCCACGAAGAAGCGACGTTGAGCGATGTGAACAACCTTCAAAGCCCTCCACATGTCAAAACAAGAGGCCGGTCGAAGAACAGACTTGGATCAAACTTGAAAAAAAAAATCTCAAACGCCACGAAGAAAAAGAAAAAGACATTTCCAAGCGAGGTAAAATTGATTTGCTTTCAATTAGCAAAAAATTCATTTGTGCATTTTGCTAATAGACGATTTATTATGTCTTTTGCAGTTGAACCTTTTAGACGGCGGATCAACGATTCAGTCAAGCTACAGCCTTTACAATGCACTGGATACAAATTATCCCAGAGAGGAATCTAGGAATTCCAATTTTTATTAACATAAATTTTCATTCATGTATAAGCAAATTTCGGTTCGCTAAAATTTTAGGAGGATTAATATCTTACTGGTGTTGGTCTTTATTGAATAGTCACTTTTTTGTTTATTTAATAGTCACTTTATTCTGTTATGTCAAAGAGTCAGGTGTTTTCTAAATCTGAATACTAATAGAAACATTTTTTTTAAAATTAGCTCTTTGCTATATTGATATATGCATTTTTTCGGTTCATACAGCGTATTAGTTTTGGTTCATTGTGTTTTTGGGGTTCTTAATGTTTTGATAAATACCTTGATTCCATTCACTGTGAACTTGGAACAAAACAGCAGCCAGACAGTTCCAACAGGTATATATATTAACATCTCAGACCGACAGGATAAGGACTAATCCATCTTGAATCAAATATATACATTAACATTAGATATATACATTAATATTAACATTAGATATATACATTAACATTTACATTAATATTCACATATATACATTCAAAGAAGCAATGTTTGCTTTTTTAAACAAGTTAAATAAAATATTATTAATTACAACAATCAAACAAAGTATATCCTATTTACTATCTAAATCTCCAGATGTGAATTTACAAAAAGAGCTGGAGAGGGCAGCAGATGGCTTTGGGAGTCTTATTGCTTCTGATGCCCAAATCACTTGGTCTCTGATTTTGTTCATTTTGTGCAATAAGATGTTTGGACCGTATCCGCGCTTGAAGGCATCAATTTCTTCCTACAATTCAATTGAAAGGAATTAGTTACATAAGAAATGAACCTAACTGAAATAAGAAATGAAAGAATTTCATTTATATAGAAACTACTTACTTGTGTCCAAGCTTTATATTGATACCTCTTCCCGCTTTTGATCTTTCGAGGATCAATTGTTTCAAGCCATTTCATGATGTATATTGCACAATCATAGCTAAGCAAGAATTAAGTAAAATACAATTAATAGCATACTAAATAAAACACACTAAAAATAGCACTATAAAAGAGAAATATTTTTACCTTATACGTGACCTGTAACAACCGCCCCTTCTAGAAACAAAATTAAATTTAAAGTTTGAAAATCAGTTAGGAGATAAGTTTAGAATTTTGAAATTTTGGATAGGAACCTGGTAACCACCCTCAGTTTGAAATTTAAAATATCCCAACCACCCCATCCCCAAATGTATATAAATAGGGGAGCACCCATAGGTAGAAAATCACTTCTCTCAAACACTTATCCTCTCCCTTCTCTCTCTACAAAGAAATAATATTCTGTGGGCAAACACAAGAGGCAAGCTCAAAGAAGCGTTAGAAAAGAAGGTAGGAAATTATGCCTTTCTTACTTATGTTGGCATGTAGTATGCTTTATTTTGTTTTCTTCCATCCATGCATGGCTATCACCTTTCATGTATTTTATGGCATGAATTATTCTTTGCTTATCTCTCATCTACATTGAGCATGATTATCTATTTTGTCAATTATACCCTCTTGAAATCCATTAATATGTATCCCATATCTTTTCTATGTGCATTTACATGACCCTTTAATTATTATTCCTTTTATGTTAAGAGTACATGCCCCTTTATAACATTTTATTAAATTATTTAACATTCCCTAATTTTACTATGTACCCTTACGTGACCTTTGATACCGTTACCTTATTATTATTCCTTTTATGTTGAGAGTACATGCCCCTTTATAACATTTTATTAAATTATTTAACATTCCCTAATTTTACTATGTACCCTTACATGACCTTTGCTACCGTTACATTATTATTATTCCTTTAATATTGAGAGTACATGCTCCTTTTTATATCTTGTTCAAGGAACCTTATTTTATTATATGCAACTAAGTGACCCCTTATATCATTATTGCTCCTTTATTTTAAAGATCAAGGGTACATACTTTTTATAATATCTAATCCAAGTATTTCAAATACTCACTTTCTTACTATATGCACTTAGATTATACTTTTTACATTATATCATTAATATCTTCTTAGGGTCAAGAGTATATGTTTTCTTATAATTGTTTTATTCAGCTAATTAATATCCTATTTTCTTTAATGTACATTTATTTTATACCCCTCTAGGGACGAGAGTACCTACTTTCGTATAAAATCTTATTCAAACATGCTTATTTTATCATGATATATGCCTCTCCTCTCGCATGGTTCATTCTTGTATATGCCTAAATAACCGTACTTGTTAAAGAACTGAGGGAATGATCCTTCGGTAAGGGAAGGTGACCCCCAAAGACAAGATATCGATATGATCCTTCGGTAAGGGAAGGTGATCGATCGAGAGGATCCTTCGGCAAGGGAAGGTGATCGAAAAACGTTTGGGATAAGAACCTTCGGTAAGGGAAGGGGACTATCCCATCAATTTTATATAATAAGATATCTTTTTATATGACCCCATTCTTGTGTATGTCTAAATAACCTTGATTGTAAATTAAACTGAGGGAATGATCCTTCGGTAAGGGAAGGTGACCCCCAAAGACAAGATATCGATATGATCCTTCGGTAAGGGA
Organism: Arachis hypogaea; assembly: GCF_003086295.3. NCBI lineage: Eukaryota > Viridiplantae > Streptophyta > Magnoliopsida > Fabales > Fabaceae > Arachis > Arachis hypogaea. The sequence goes on along the minus strand of NC_092053.1, from coordinate 124,159,762 downwards.
AGGTGATCGATCGAGATGATCCTTCGGTAAGGGAAGGTGATCGCCAAAACGTTTGGGATAAGAACCTTCAGTAAGGGAAGGGGACTCCTACTTATACCGGTTTGAGCTCAATACCCTCCATATAAGTTATAAATTAAGAAAGAAAGAAGGCACGAATGAAAGCTTGAGTTCTATGTTTTCCTTAGATTTAATTATGATTATGTTGATGTTATTCTTCTATTTTCCTATATGTTTCCCCTTTCTTTTACACACATGTTTTACAAAAAAAGAAGATGCATATTACATGCCATGTTATACGCTTGTTTTTAAAATCCCGCACGTGGGCTGGAGATGGATATGGAGGTGTTACATAGCACTCCTACTGAGACGTTAGGTTCTCACTCCCTTTCTTTTCCCATACTATCTCCAGAGGAACATGGCACAGCGGATAGAGACGACGCAGTGCCCCCTCGAGGGTAACTTCTGAGTATGACCCCTCGAAGCACGCGTGGGTAGTTGCGACCACTACTACCATGCTCCAAACTATCTACTTAGGTCGAGAACTCGTGGAAGAAGAACCCCAGCTGTCCGTCATAACCTTCCTAGATAGGGACGTTTCAACATCTAGGAAGCAGTCATCCAAGGTGGTACACCTTGAGTCCGACCCCGAGACTGAAGAAGAGAAATCCGACAACCATGGCCAGAAGGAAGACACCATGGAGGAGGACCCAGAGGAGAAGCTGAACCCTTGTGGAGGCCCAAAGGTGGAATACGTGCCCTACTCCCCCATTTCGGCACCCCGTCGAGTTTTGGTTCATCCCACGCAACGGAACCAGGTCTTCACTGCGCGAAAGGGTGTTGGAGGGAGACCCCTGGTACCTCGATTCGTGAATAACTAAAGACTCCTGATCAAGGATAGGATAGGATGCAAGTAGGGGAGCCTCTTCGACGAGATTAGTTTAGGACGTAGTTAGCTTCTTTTCCTGTTTTAGTTCCCTATAAGTATTTTGAAACGTACTCATGGTTAAGATGTTTATTTCACTCTAATTCAAAATTTCAACGTTTTAGCGCTACTCGTTTTCCGCTCTACACGTATTTACTCCTGCCTCGCGTAACGATTAAGTCATTCTTTTTCTTGGATCAAGTGTGGCACCTTATTTTAAAAACCTCCACGATAGTATAAGAACTTAGGGTGTTACATGACCATTCAGCATGATATACCCTGCTTCTTCTCCCTCTCCGTCCTCCATTAAGGGTTCCACCCTAGCGTAAAGCCTCATCTGGGAAACTATTAATCCCTAAAAGAGATACAAAACGTGAATGAAAATTAGCAACTACAATGAACCGAACTCTATTTATGTTTTGAATAAAACGTGATAACCATTCAATCAGCAAGAGAAACATTTTGTGCATGCAAAAGAACCCAAGTGAACACATAAAAATGAGGTGAATCAAAATCAGGAACTCCACTGAACTAAATTTTACTGATGTTTGAATAATTTACAACAAAATATGTATGATTTAAATAACTTACAACAAATTTGTTCAGTTTAATTCTCAAGTCAGGTATTTCTTTTTTTCTTCTTCTTCACAAGGTTAAGAACATATAATACCTTTTTCTGGGCATCGGCAATCCACAACCACCAGTGTCCTCCATTGCAAATCGGCACAAACAGGTGAAGTTTGAGAAAATCATAGAATATTTTAGTAGAAATGATAGCAAACGAGAGAATTATCAAAGAATTTTTAGAAATCACAACTTACAAATGGATGCGATGCGAGTTTTCTTTTGTCAAGAAAATGGCGGTGGTGGGCATATTGATCGATATCAAACTGGTAGGCCTTGTTGGTCTTTGGATCAATGTATTTCTCGCCATGGTTTCCCAACATAAACATCTGCAAAACGAACCTCAGTTAAATCATAAATGAACCAAATTATTTATCACAAATGAACCAAGGAAGTGAATCTAAATGGCCAACACCATTGAACCGAACACAATTCATGTGCTGAATAAAACGTGATAAACATTCAATCATCAAGAAAAACTTTTTTGCATGTAAAAAAAAACTCAACGGAATACATAACAATCAGGTGAATCAAAATGACCATTTCCACTGAACCGAACACCAATCATGTGCTGAATAAAATGTGATAAATATTCAATCATCAAAAAAAATATTTTATGCATACAAAAGGACACAACTGAACACTTGACAATCAAATGAATCAACATGAACAACTCCACTGAGAATCATGCTATGTGCAATGACCACCTACAAGAAGAAAATTTATGAGATATATGGTATAAGAGTCTTTAGAAAAATCATTAATGTTAACACAATAGGCAAAGAATTTACCGTGCTTTCCACATGTTGTTCGGGCATTAGAGACATGAAATGATGTCTAAGCCCCTCGAAATTTGCTTCACGCTTCAAGATGAATATGGTATCATATTCGTTGGGACTATCTTTGGTTTGTTTTAGATGTGTCATCCAATGATAACACTTCTCCATCAACTCCTCCATGATTTCTTTCTCTTTCTCAGGATTTTGTACCTTTCAATGGCTGTATGGCTCGGCTTGTCACTTGTTGCGTCAGCAAATTTCAATGCTGCCGCCACCCCCAGCATCTACCACCGTGTCTACCAATATTTCGAGTTGATTCACTGTCGGTTGAGAGGAGGCACTTGGTTGAGATTCTGGAGGACTTATCCCAAGGCTGAATGAAGGTTCATCATCTTCCCATTGCCTAGGACGAGCAGCACTGCAAGACGACAGAGGAAAGTTTCAAGCAATTAGGAAAAAGCAGTATACCATATAACACGAAAGCTAATAAAAATGATATTAATTAAAACTTACACATTCAACGGAGGTTTTCGCTCTGCCTTCCTCGGAGAAGATTCCTCGCCGGCCTACTTTTTGTGTTTCGGAGGGCAGCTGTAACAAACAGAAAATAATTTATTTCTGGATTCTGATGAACCGAAATTACCCAGATCCAACAAGCAGTAAAACTTACCCATCAATGTGTGATTTTCTTCCGATTGCCCTGCCACTAGAGGTTCTTGGCACGATTGCTGTTGCAGTTCCAGAGGGTTGCTGCATTAAATAGAAAAGAGTTCAATAGTGACCCCAAATTATTATCCTATACCATTAAATCTAATAGAAAGAAATTTATGTGCAACTTACTCATTAACAGAAGCTTCTTGTGTTTGAAATTCGGAAGGGTCATAGGTAAAGTCATCTTTTATTAGCTCTTCCTTAAGAGAACTCGGAAGAAACACCACAATCGGAGCTCTAAGGAATGTAAACAAGGAAGAAGTTAATGTTGAATAATTAGAATAGGTTCTAAGAAATCGAAATTTGCACATTGAAAAACTCACATTTTCAAAGGTTGAGAATGAATTTCTTCTCGAACCACAATGATTTGGAGGTTAGGTTCAGGTGTAGCGCTATTGACAAATAAACAAAAATTTGGTCAATACTTCACTCAATATACCGACAAGCACATGCATGCATATTTTAATCAAGTGAATCAAAATGACCAACTCCACTGAACCGAACTCCATTGATGTTTTGAATAAAACGTGCTAATCATTCAAACAGCTAGAAAAATATTTCTGTATGCAAAAGAACTCTACTGAACACTTTACAATCAAGTGAATCAAAATGATCAACTCTACTAAACCGAACTAAATTCATGTTTTGAATAAACAAAGATTAACCAAAAATTATTACCTAAATCTAAAAGACCAACATAAATATTTCAACTTACATAGGGGGTTTAGGATCTCTATTTTTGATGGACTTTCTTTCTTCTAAAAACGTTTATCAGGGTTTTCGAGGTATTTTTTAATAAAAAATATACCAAATTAAAATTATCAACCAAGATTAAAAGTAGAGGATTAAAAATACATCACATTCATTTTTGAAATCCAATAAACCACACTTAAACCCAAAATAAACCAAATTTACCTGGCATTTGTCGGTGCATTTATAGACGGTGTTGAGCTCATCTGAGTTTCTAAAGGCTCGCTGTCTAAATTTATAGTCGGCAGTCTAAGCAAGAAAATTAATATTATTCAGCAAGTCCAGTTACAAGAAGTTTTAGCAAAGTTAGCAAACAAAGAAAAAGAACTCGATATAAGGAACCGAATCTTACATCTCAAAGAAATCATTTTGGGCCTCTGTGGAGTCAAAGTCATCCAAAGCAAGATTTGTATTTATAGCTCCATCATTTTTTTTTCTTTGATCTCTTTTCTTTTAACAGCTGCAACGCCTGTCTTCTTCTTTTGGCAGCGCTGCCCTTTACTTGTTCACCTCTAAAAAAATCATAAAATAAGTACCAAGGAACCTAAAATGAAAGCATCAATAACCAAAGATATGATTCCAGAAACTTACTCCTTTTCAGATTCACTTTTGCTCTCTGAATCTGTCAGAAAAATTTTGCTTGATTTGGTTTTATTTTTTGGCCAGCCTCTCCGGTTGTTTTCTTTTCACTGTGGGTATTTTTTCAATTTCTTTTTCTCTACATCACACACAAACACATTGAATTTATATCGGAGACAAATATCACAGCCGTAATTTACTTAACAAGCACAAAAAACCAATTTTCAGCAAATAAAAGCAAAACCAAACCAGATGAACATTATACAATCACAACATTGAACCGAAAACAATCAATTTTCAAACTTACTGATTTTCAGATTCACTTGTGCTCTCAGAATCTGTCGGCACCATGGTTCTAAAAACCGGACCGAATCGGCCGGTTCGACCGGGTTAACCGGGAACCGGTCATTTGGTCGGTCCGGTTGATGTCAAAAATCGACCTGCAAAAAACCGGTAGAAAAACCGGACGAACCGGTGGTTAACCGGTACACCATATGAACCGGTCGGGTTTTTAAGCCTCCCGGTTCGCTGCTTTATATAAAAAAAAAACAAAAGCTCTCTTCTCAGTTCTCAGATCTCAGCTCAGTTCTCTCTTCTCTCTCCAAACACGAAACCCTATCGCAGCCACCTTCAAGCCCCAGTGCCAGCCCCCGCCACTGTCGCCGCCGACAATGACAACCCTCTCGAAGGTCAAGCCAGTCGTCGTCGTCGACCCTGAGTTGCAGATTTTTTGTTTTTGTTAAGTTTGGTTCGCTTATGGTTCTCACTGGCGCGCTTCAACTCCGTCGTGGACTTCTCTTGTCGTCGTCGCTCACGCACGTTCGCTTCTCATCGGCATTTTTCTGCTTCGTCTCTGTTCTCTCTCTCTTTCTCGTAGCTCAGTCACTGTTACCGTTGGTAAGCGTCCATCCCTCCACTGCTTCTTCAGTTTCATTTTTGGGGGTTAATTGCTATTTTTGTGGATTTAATTATGTCGATTGTCGATTATTTTTTCTGGGTTATTTAGTTGTTTTCTGAGTTAATTTTCTTCATTGTTCATTGTTAACAGGGCTGGATTATTGTTTTGTTCTGATTTCTGGGTTAACTCTTGTTGATTATTGGTAATTTTCTGAGTTATTTTTGTGCTATTTTTTCTAATTCTGAGTTAATTTACTAGTTATTGGCTTATTGCTGAGTGAAATTAGTTAAACTTAAAATCTTGGTTTGTTATATTGATTCTGATTTCTGAATTTTATTTTGTTATATTGATTCTGATTTTTGAGTTGTTGGTTGCTGATTTTTTCTAATTCTTCTAATTATGAGTTGTTGATGGTACTTTGTTGGGAATGAATGTGTCATTATACAATTGAGATACTTGTACTTTTCAACTGGTTCTAGCTCTGATTTGATGCTGAAAGAAGAGTTTCTAGTTGAAATCCCGGATAAGAAAACTGATAAGCTTGCTTGCCGTGTCAATGTTGCGAAATACATAGCCTAAAACTTCACTCTATTATTCTTTTGTTGATTTATGCTCTTTTGGTTGCGCTGGAATTACGAAAAGGATGTTGCTGGTTAACATTTTTATGTTGTTAATTATATGAATTGATGGCTTGATGCAGAGTTTTGCTTTTCAATTTTTTTTTATTTTGTTAATTATATGAATTAATCATGCTGTAATTTTGAATTTGATATAAGTTCAATTTTGGAACTTTGGATTTTGAATTTTGCTATATTGAGTTTTGTCATATAAGTTTAATTGTGTTATATTAAATTTTACTGAATATAATTCTGGATTTTGAATGTTGTATGAATTGATATAATCTTCTGGATTTTGGATTGCTGTCATTCTTAATTGTTGTATGTAATTTGTAATTTGGATTTTTAGATTTTGGATTCAGATCCACTTATTAAGCCATGGCAAATCCCTCACCCGATTCAATCAATGATGGCATTTGCAGACATATTCCTGGGTTGAACTGCATATTTTTTCTTTTGTTAATCTCCTTATATGTTGTATTGTGTTGTGTTCTTTCTTACTGGCATAAAGTCACTCTTGTTATATGGTGGAAATGTTTAGAATGAGGTAATTGTTAAGAATGTAGCTTAGAGGATTTTTTTTATTTTTATTGGTACTATTTACATCTAAATAATAGAGGAACTTTGTATTAATTACTATAAATAAATTATCTCTATTAGTATTTTTATTGAGCATGATTTAGAAATTATTAAATTTAAATATTTAAAATTGTATATTAAATTTTAATAATTTTATTTAATATTTAATTAAACCGGTTGAACTCCGGTTAAACCCCGGTCGAATCAATGAACCAGTAAACCAGTCACTTTACCGGTTCATTGACCGGTCCGGTTCTCGCAACCTTGGTCGGCACAAGCTTCTTTTTTTTGTTTTGTTTTTCAACCACTTTCTATGGTTATTTTCTTTTTTTTTTTGTCTCTCTTTTTTCAATTTCTTCTTCTTCTTCTTTGCGATACATAAGAACCAGCGCATAAGAAAAAATTTAAACAATTAGCAATAAACATCAGACAGAGATAGCAACTAACCAAAAATAGGCATTTCCAAAAGTTACTGGTTTTTGGATTTAGTTGGGCTTCCAAATCCGTCGAACTACTCTGGTTTTGAGATTCACTTGTTTTTTCTGAATCTGTCAGAATAATTTTTTGTTTTTTCACCAACCTCTATTGTCTTATTCTTTTGGCCGACGGTGTTTTGTCAGAATCGGATTTGGATTCAGATTCGAAAAAAGTGTCTTCTTCCGAAGAAAAATCCAGAACAACAATTTTCTTTCCTTTTTTTCTTCCCTTTTCCTTTCTCTTTCCCTTTCAAAAAAGTTAGTTTCTTCTCCACCTTTTTTCTTTTTGTTTTTCGTCCTTTATTTGCTTTTTATACAAAAGTCCCTAAAACATAAACTTATTTAATTAGCAGAGTATTTTAGAAGCATCTGAAACGAGCAAATATGCTAACAATTACGTGAATCAAAATGAGCAAATACAATGAACCAAATACCATTCATGTGCAGAATAATATGTGATAAACATTCAATGATCAAGAAAATATTTCTGCATGCACAAGGACCCAACTAAACACACTAACAATCAGGTGAATCAAGATGAGCAACTCCATTGAACTGAACAACATTCATGTGCTGAATAAAACGTGATAAACATTCAATTATCAAGAAAAATATTTCTGCATGGACAAGGACTCAACTGAACACACTAACAATCTGGTGAATCAAAATGAGAAACTCCACTGAACCAAACGACATTCATGTGTTGAATAAAACGTGATAAACATTTAATCATCAAGAAAAATATTTCTGCATGCACAAGGATTCAAATGAACACACTAACAATAACACTAACAATCAAGTGAATCAAAATTAGAAACTCCACTGAACAGAAAGAAAATAAGATCACATTTCATTCCAAGCCCTAGTTACGCAAAAAAAAATGGAATCAGAATAAGTCGATCTACTAAATGAAGCAACTCAATCCAACAAACCTAAAATACAACTAGGAGAAAGAAATTAAGTATAACATAAACCACAAGCTTATTTAGTTAGCAGAGTATTTTAGAAGCATCTAAAACAAAATTTTAGGGGGAAATTTTTGTTTAATTTACCATTGTGTCAGTTGCTTCTTGAGAAATCCGGTCAAGCATCATCTTCTTTGTCCAGTGGGCCACCCACGGTGGCTGGGGAGCATCAGGTGCATCCAAGCGAGGGAACTTGGTTTCATGAAAATAAATCAGTATCAAAACAAAAACACAGCCGTCAACAGACTGTTTCTTTCCCTTTCTCTTGTTTTCGATTCTCTTCCTCAAGAAGCTGAGCACATGATTTGTCCAATCCCATTGTCGGATGTTGTCCGCATGAAGGGCAGGCAGCTTATGGATTGGGGAGGCCATGCTTACCGTTGTCGGCAGCAAGAAGCACTTATGTACATAGACGATAAAAGTCCTCTGCAATTTCTTCCGGTTCTCCTCCCCTTCAACACTCATATCGAGGACAGACTTTGTCAAAGACGCCAACGTAACACATTTGAGGCTATCAATTGTTGCCTTGTCTGCCTCATTCAGGCTGCCATACTCTACCTTTTCAGGAAAACGATTTCCTACAATATTTTAATAGCAACAAATCAGCCAAAAAGGCTCAGTTTATTTTTCTGTACCCAAATAAACTGAAATTAAAGGAAGCAATGAACAAAAAATACGCAGAAAGTGGAAAGTGTATTAACGCCGTGGTTTATGCCTAGCGTAGTTGCTATCTTACCAGGTGTTATGTATATTTTCCCATGGAGAGTTTTCAGGCATCCATGATAGTCATCATGGCAAGCAATCAATTCTCTCAAGAGGCTGTGAGAGACGTTCATTTTTGGGAGATGTGCCAGCACACCAAATCCCATTTCTTCAACAATATCTTTCTTTTCCTGACTCATTTCCTTGAACATCCTCACTATTGCCTTTGTATGGCATCTACAATCGTGAGTTTTCTGCAAAGTTTTGAAGCAGAATGTCACGATATATTTATAATACAAATTAGATTTTATTCCAATGAAAGCAGATAAATATATTTAATGTGTGCATATTGATAAACCCCAATTTTGTGGTTTATCTTCTGTTAAATTCAGGGAATTTTATCAACTTATCTCACATTTATTCAATGTAATAGTATGGTTTTGTAATTCTTCCTAAATTTATGCTTAAAAGTGAAAACATGCTTTTTAGGCCTTTAAATAGCCAAATTTTAATTCACTTTAATTCCATTCGATGCCTTGATATGTTTGTTAAGTGATTTCAGATTCATAAGGCAAGTATTGGATGGAAGAAGTGAAGAGAAAAGTATGCAAAGTGGAGAATTCATGAAGAAATGAGCATTTGGAGAATTAAGGGCACACGCACACGTCATCCATGCGTACGCGTGAGAAGAACATTAATGGCCACGCGCATGCGTCACCCACGCGTATGCGTGAGGGGGAAATTTGCCAGCGACGCGCACGCGTTGACCACGCGAACGCGTGACGCTGATCACGTGATCTCATTAAAGTGAATTTGCTGGGGGTGATTTCTGAGCTTTCTAGGCCCAAATCCAACTCATTTCTGAAGCTATTTGATGCAGAACTCAAGATGGGTCAAGGGGGGAGCAATTAGATTAGCTTAGGACCATGCTTTAGGTAGTTTCTAGAGAGAGAAGCTCCCTCTTCTCTCTAGAATTAGGTTAGTTTCTTAGATCTAGGGTTTAATTCTTGCTTTCTTCTAGTTTTCTTTACAATTTCTTATTCTTTCATCTTTGCTATCTTAGTTTCTCTTGTTGATTTCTCCTTTGAGCCACTTTTATGTTTATGAGCACTCTTGTTACTTTGATTTTCATTTAATGTAATTTATGTTTTATGTTTCTTTATTGTTTAATTGAGTTGTTATTATTGTTTCCTTGCAATTGGTAGTAGTAGATTTTATTCTTTCTTGCAAGTCTATGATTCTTTCCTTTTATGCCTTCCAAGTGTTTGACAAAATGCTTGGCTTAGGTTTAGAGTAGCTTTTTGAGCATTCTTGGTTTAGAAAGAGAAATTAGGCAATTTTGAGTCATTAATACCCAACTCATGTTGGTAATCTAGAGTTGTTAGTTAATATTGTTTCCATTGACTCTAATCTCTTGCTAATTCAATTAGTGAGTTGATTAGGACTTTTGGATTGAGATTAACTAGTCTTATTTGACTTTCTCTCAAGTGAAGATAACATTATACCTTCTTCCTATGTTGAAGATGACTAAATGAGATTAGCTCTTGTTAACTATTGTATGATAATTAATGACTAGGATAGAAAGCCTATATCTCAATCCTTGCCATGAATGTCTCTCTTTATTACTTGCTTTCTTTAGTTGCTTACTTTACTTTTGTTGCCTTTTTAATTTCTTGTTTTATCAACCCAACCCCCTTGTATCTCATAACCAATAATTGAGCACTCGATTGTGATTCCTAGGGAGAACGACCCGGGACTAATACTCTCGGTTATTTTTATTGGGTTGGATTTGTGACAACCAAAAATTAAACTTTGATTGAGCATTACTTGTCGGTTTGGAACTATACTTGCAACGAAGTTATTTCTTCTTACCGAGAAGAAAATTCTAAGCCGACGATAATCCTCTTTCACATATGCTTACGTTATAGCGCGACTTCTCCTTCTTTGTCACCATTGTCATCTTCATTTTTCTTGTAAGGACAAAAAAATTTTGTCAATACTTCACTCAATACACCGACAAGAACAAGCATGCATATTTGAATCAAGTGAATGAAAATATCCCAGCCCACTGAACTGAACTCCCTTGATGTACTGAATAAAACATGATATATAATAAAACGGCTAGAAAAGCATTTCTGCAGCAAAAGAATCTAGCTGAACACACTAACAATCAAGTGAATCAAAATTAGCAACTCCACTGAACTGAACACAATTCATGTTTTGAATAAAATGTGATAAACATTCAATCAGCAAGAAAATTATTTTTGCATGCAAAAGGACCCAACTGAATACACTAAGAATCAAATGAATGAAAATAGCCAACTTTACTGAACTGAACACCATTCATGTTTTGAATAAAACGTGACAAACATTCAATCATCAAGAAAAATATTTCTGCCTGCCAAAGGATGCAACTGAAGACACTAACAATCATGTGAATGAAAATAACCAACTCCACTGAACCGAGCACCATTCATGTGCTGAATAAAATGTGATAGATATTCAATCAGCAACAAAAGCATTTCTGAATACAAAAGGACTCAACTGAACACACTAACAATCAAGTGAATAAAAATAACCAACTACACTGAATCGAACGCCACTCATGTGCTGAATAAAATGTGATAGACATTCAATCATCAAGAAAAACATTTCTGCGTGCAAAAGGACTCAACTGAAATACACTAACAATCAAGTGAATGAAAATCACCAAGCCCACTAAACAGAACACCATTCATGTTGTGAATAAAACGTGATAAACATTCAATCAGCAATAAAAGTATTTTCCATGCAAAAGGACTCAACTGAACACACTAATAATCAAGTGAATCAAAATGACCAACTCCACTGAACTGAATGAAAATAAGAACACATTTCTATTCCTATGCTCTAGTTACACAAAAAAATTGATTCAGAATAAGTCGATTTACTAAACGAAGCAACTCAATCCAATAAACCTAAAATGCAACTAGGAGAAACGTGAGATTATGAGATTTTAAATGAACAATATTTTTTCTCATACTTTTCGCAGTCTCTGTTCTTATTTTCGTTTTTTTTATTCTTCCTTTCGAAATCTTCTTGTGATTCTTCTCTAGTAGTAGTTTTCGCAAAGAATACGAGTGAAGTTTGAGAAATTTTGAGAGCGATTCGAAGTTCTCCAGTTGTGGTTTCAAGGTTGAAGAAGGTTTTTTCATAATGAAGCGTGAATGAATGTTAAACATTTTCGGAGGTTTGGGTGCGTGTATTACACGCTCATTTAATGGTATTAGATTTTTTTGGTTTGGGCCAGCTTAGATGGACTTAGATACAAAATTACATGGATGTGTAGCATGATTATTTTTCTATTATAAAAAACATAAAGATTTAGGACGATTTATATATTAATAGAAATAAAGGATTTATGTTTTGAAATTTGGTTTAGAAGAATATGATAATATTAATTTTTCTTTATTTTATTTAAATAAAAAAGCCTAATAAGGGAGTTGCTTTCCTCTCTCTGCCACAATTTTGAAAGAGGAATGCTAGGGGGCCAACAATTTTGGTATTTTGTAACCATCAATAGTATTTTTAATGGTGTGAGATTACATCTAATGGTAGGAGATCACTCACTTTTATTTTGATGGTTAAGTGCTGACCAAAAAATACAACAATTGCTGACGCCTAAACTTTTCCATTTTGAAAAGTGTGAAGACCTTTTAATAGCCATAATGTTTATTTCATTGCCCACACTTTAAATCCTAGCAAAACTAAGACAAAAAGTTTGATTTCATCACACTTTATTTGTAATTAATTTGGACAGGTCAAGACTTTTAGCCACGCTTTTTCCTGTGGTCAACGTTGAACGTGTAAGATTTTGTTTAAGTGATAAAAGAAGTATAGCCTAGGGATAAGCTTGAATCTTCTAAGCATTTAATAAAAACACTACCTGTTAAGTAGAGAAAGTTTAAAGAGCCAACATTTTTATTAAAATTTAGTGAGTACTTAATCAGCAAAAAAAAATGGAATAATTCTATATCATTAGATGTAATCTCATATTATTAAAAATACTAATGATAACTAATTAATGAGTACATATCACAAAACCTACTAACTCCTATCACTTTTCAATTTGAAATACCACTCTATTATAACTCAATAATAGTTAGAAGACAAAAAAAAAGTTAAAATAGTCTAAAATTATTTATTTAATATTTATTAATTATTATTATAATTCATAAATATTAAATAAAAGAAATTTATTTTTTTTTATTTTTTAATATTACCACTAAACTATAATTTTAAGCTATTTTTAAGCTTTCAAGAATTCCAACACAAGAAAAAATGACAAAAATTAACTTTTAGCTAGTCAATATTAATTAATTTTAGTGTTTAATTTATAACTTAAGATAAATAAAATAATTTTTTAAAAATTACTCGATATTGGTTAAAAAATAATTAGTTACCTAATATTTTAATTCACACAAAAACACCCTGTTTCCATGAGAGAGAGAGAGAGAGAGAGAGAGAGAGAGAGAGAGAGAGAGAGAGAGAGAGAGAGAGAGAGAGAGAGAGAGAGAGAGAGAGAGAGAGAGAGAGAGAGAGAGAGAGAGAGAGAGAGAGAGAGAGTAGTGGCACAAGCTCAATAAAAAAGAGAGGCACTATACTTAGGTAGAAGAGGACTTTAAGGAGCAATGATAACCTAATTCAATATGAAGCAGCAAGCCTTTTTTTCAAAATTGGGAATAATGGTATATAATGGTGAGTATGCAAATTCACCGAGCCTAAAGCCAGCCTCAGACTAGCAAATCCAAATTTTAAATTAATTTTTGCTGGACCATAAAAATCGGTGCATGATAATATGTAAGAATGGATTAATTAGCATGAATCACATAAACCCTAGAAAATAAGAATTTCTCAAATAAGGAACCACAATTGAACACTGAGGTGCGAACTGAAACTAAAGATTATAATGTATGGCAGAGGCGGCGATAGAAACCACCGCATGAGGTTACAAGCCATCGACAGAAACTGTGACATGAACGAGCAACAACCAACGCAAATTGAGGATGAGGTGATAGTGAAGAATGTTATTTGAGCCGTTCGGTGTAAAACTTGGTGTGAGGAAGAGGAGGAGATGGCGGCGACGGCGAAGTGAAGAGGTTGTGACAACAAAGTGAGGTGGAGGCAGTGACAGAGTAAAGAGGGGTGAAATATGAGAAATGAGAAAAATGAGAAAATAGCTTCAGCTGTGAAAGTGATATTCTTTATAATTAAAATAATTAAAAAAGATTGAAAGAAGAAGAATTACAGGCAAATTTAATAATTATTTAGTGGCCATTCATGTAATTGCCAGTACAAATGAAGTATTAAAGGCAATTATTTATTTGTAGTAAAAAAAAGTCATTTAACGAGAAATTACGACTATATTAATATGGCCGCTAAAAATTTGTTGGTAAAGATTAAATTTCTTGTAGTGTTCAAAGTTTCATAATCATTAATTGATAAAGAAAGAAGAGCTCATGTCAACACAATGCTACAAAATTCTTGATTATAAATGATAGATTATTGATGCACCACTATTTGGTGGTGTATTCTATGCTGAATTTAGGGGATTTTATCATCATTTTCCCATATTTATCCACTAAAATAGCATGGTTTTATATGTTCTCCCTAATTTGCGCTTAAGAGTGAAAACATGCTTTTTAGACCCTTAATTGGTTAATTTTAATTCACCTTTGATTCCACTAGATGCCTTGATGTGTGTGTTAGTGATTTTAGATTGAAAAGGCTAGGAATGGATCAAAGGGATGAAGAAAAAAGCATGCAAAGTGGAGAAATCATGGAAAATCAAGGATTTGGGATGCATTCATCGACGCGCACGCGCAGCAGATGCGCACACGTGGAATGTGAAGTCGCATGGCGACGTGTACGCGTACATGACGCGTACGCGTGGAAAGCAAAATTGCCAAGCAACGCGTACGCGTGACCCACGCGTACACGTCGATGTTCGCACGTGACTTCATTAAAGTGAAAAGTTGGGGCAAATTCTGGGCTTCCCAGGCCCAAATCCAACTCAATTCTGAGCCTATTATATACAGAAATCAAGAGGAGTCAAAGGGGAGGAAGTCATAGTTGAATTTTGGAGGGAATGCTTTAGTTAGTTTCTAGAGAGAGAAGCTCTCTCTTCTCTCTAGAATTAGGACTAGGTTAGATTAGGATTTCTTAGATCTAGGTTTAATTCATGCTTTAATTCACTTTTCCTTTACAATTTCTTGTTCTTCTACTCTTGCTTCTCTAGTTTAGCATTCTACTCTTGTAATTGTTTACTTGTTGTTGATGCACTCTTGTTTCTTCTATTTTTTTTAATGTAATTCATGTTTGATTTCCTTTATTGTTGATTTGCTTTGTTGTTGTTAATTTCCTTGCAATTGGTAGTGTAGACTTATATTTCCCTGCAATTCCTTTGAGAGACGACCCGAGGTTTGAATTCTTTGGTTATTATTTTTAGGGGTTTGTACTTGTGACAAATAATTTTTTTGCATGAGAGGATTATTTGTTGGTTTAGAAACTATACTTGCAACAAGAATTTATTGTGAAATTCTATACCATACAAAAATTTGTTCATCAATTATAGAAAAAACCTTAACATTATAATAGTAGAATTACGAGAGGTATTAGTTTATGGTATTACTAGGATTCTATTTTAATACATTATATATTTGCAATAGTACATACCAAGAAATTTGTGCCACGCTCTGCCACAAAGTTGTTACAACTTAAACAACAAATCTAAAAACGCTTTCAATCTTCAATTGCCCAGTTATTCCTTTGTCAATGTAGAAAAATTATATAAAATTTTTACAGAAATTATAAAACTAAATTGAAGTTGACAATCTAATGTTAACTTCACAAAAAAAATCTCAGCAACCAAAAAACCAGTTTGAACAAGACATATTCACACTCTCGTACCAAAAGAAAATCACAATTTAAACTAACATAATCAATACACAATAGAGAAAGAAGAGCTCCTAGCATCACATTACTACAAAATTGTTGATTATAGATTATAGATAATAAATTATAGATTATAAATTATAAAAGAACTTCTACCATTATAATCCTAACCTTACAAGAGCTATTAGTTTATTCTATCACTACTTGAGTTCTCTTTTAATAGATTACAGATTTGTGATTGAAAATACTAACGAAGTTGGATACACTATGCACAAAGTTGCAACAACTTAACCAAGCACAAATTGAAAGCAAAATCCAAAAGATAATTATTATAAAAATAAAATTAAAAGCATAAACATGTCAAACAATAATGGAAGAAAAAAAACCAACAGTATGACTTGAGAATGATATAAGTAGCCGCACCAAACTCAGCAACGAGACAGAGAAAAACAAAAGACCGACATCGCAGCAGCAGACAAGAAGATGCGACACTAATAGCATGAGAGTAGCATAAATGGGTAAAAACCTAAGAATAACCTATGTAACCATTTTTTCTTTCCGTTGGGGGCTTTGACTGGCCCATACCCGAAAACATACCCTTTTCTATTCGCTCCAAAACATGTGGAATTTGCCAATTTCGTAAAGAAAGAAGAAACCTCAATATTTATCTTTTCATAATAGCTGTGTAATCAATAATAAATGGGAGAGAATTGGAGAGGATTTGGAGCATGAGCCTTCCACCGAAAATCACACTGGAGCTAAGGAGAGACTTCGACACATCAAACTAGGTTTCTTAGCAACCGTTCCAATTTAGGAGAGGGTGGAAACACTACAAGAAAAAAGGCTGTCGGCATACTTTTTTCTTGCCACGCTTTTAAAGCGTGGCCAAAAGTGGTCAATGGCCACGCTTTTGCGAGGGTGGCCACTAGTTTGTGATTTGGCCACGCTTTTTTTGCCATGCTTGAAAAGCGTAGCCATAGAAAAAAATCGACACGCTTTTACGAGACTAATTTGAGATTTGGCCACGCTTTTTTTCTGCCACGATTGAAAAGCGTGGCCATAGAAAGAAACCAGCACGCTTGAAAAACATGGCTAATTTGTCTTCTAGTGGTCACCTTTTTAAAGCGTGCCCATATCCTGTGTTTATTTCGGCACCCTACATAAGCGTGCCGATAGAGTTTCCTCCCCCAAACTTTAGTTTTCCATCCATTTTTTCCAGACTTTACTTTTTTTTTTCTAAGTTTTCAGTTTTAACTCTAAAAATGATAACAACAGCATACACTAATTTTACTTTGTTTTTAAATTCACTTTTAACCCTAAAAGAATAGCCGTCACATGTTCATCACTTCATCTTCATTGCACCCTGCTTGCCTTCATGTTCATCTTCATCGCTGTCGATGACTGTGGCACCCAGCTCGGCTTCATGTTCATCCCAGCCTTTCCTCTAACCCTCTCACCCGTCCCTCTCTCTGTCGCACCCTAAATGGCGTTGTTTTGAATTAAAAACATATTAATTTCGAAACCTAAATCCCAGATTCAATTCGTCCTACTTCCTCCTCACTCCCATTAGCAACAGCTCAAGCCCAGCAACGTTTTCCGCCACTATCGTCGGCATTGACACAGACGGCAACGCTTACCTCGCCCGGGTCCCTCTGGCTCGTTGCTGCTACTACATCTCTATCACTGAGTTGTCGCCCAAAAATTGCCTGTGGCCTCGCCTCTCCGGTATTCGTTGAATGACGTCTCTGCTTGCTTCTTCGGCGTCATCGACGGTAAGCTCCTCGTCCTCTCCTGTGACCTCTGTTCGTCCCTAATTCCTGTTGGTCCTCGTCCTCGTCCTCATCACTAACTCCTCTGGCCTCTCGCTGTTGGAGGATAGTGGAGTTCGTTGCTCTCACTTGGAGATGCAGTCAGTAGGGAGTTAGTGTGATAGCTAGTTAGATGTAAATAAATTTTGTTCAATGACTTCAATCACATAAATAAATTAAATTAAAAAAAAAAGGCTTAGTCAGTATCTATAAGAGTATTATTATTATTGTTTTGGTCATTGTTATAAATTGTTTGGGAAAACTGGTAAAGCCGAAAAGCATTCTTTTGATCATTGTTTTGATTTGTATACGTAGGATTACTTACTGAGTTCAGTTGTTCACCACTGAGCTTCAATAGTTTTCTGGTAACAGAACACAAATTCAGATTGATGTGGGTTGTAGATTGAAGAGGAACAACGTCTGCTCATTCAGGTTTTCAGGCGTTGCAGAAATTCCACAATGCATCTAATTCTATTTCCCCTATAATTTGAATTAAGCAAGTGCAGTTTTGTGAAACTGATTTCAATTCTATTTCCTTGTTGTTGCTGCAACTTTTTTTGGTTTTACTTTTTTGAATTATTATACGCTTAATAGGCTAAGTAGACGTGCTTCTCCTTTGTTGCTGCTCCACTCCCATGGCTTTTTGTGGGGCTCGGAAACCCTGGTGACAAGTACAGAGGAACTAGACACAATGTAAGTTTAAACGTTTTCTTTTGCTTTCTATTAGTTTGAGCTTCTCTAGTTACCACTAACCATCCTGTGCAGGAGGGATTTGAGATGATTGATACATTTGTTGCGTCAGTAGGAATTCCTATGGATATTTTTGGACCCTTAGTTTGAATGATTTTTCATTATTAGGACCTTTAGAAAGAGTTTAATATTAGCCATTTAACTGGTAGATATTTTGCTGGGTTTAGTTTGATTTTTCCTTAATTTCAGATGTGTTTGTTGCTAACATTAGTACTATAGTTTCTTTTTTTCTTTTTGTGTTTTTTTATTTTTGGTGGATGATGGTTTAGGGGTGTACCTTATACCTTGTTATGAATAAAGGGATCCCTATGTATTCTACTGTGTGGTTACCACTACGGGTTCTTTTGGAGTTTTCTGACATTTGTTATTCATATTATGTTTTATAATTTGCTTATTGTTTGTTTTTTTGTTATTCGTATGATCATACTTGAAGATTATTCGTAAAATGTATTGTGGAGCTTTCCAAGTGGTTGCTTTATCCGAGGAACGCCTAGTACAAGCTTGAAGTAATTCAATGACATTTCTTAATTCTCTTCTTAGAAATTCATTTTTGTTTGTTTGTAAATTTTTTGTACACTGTGGTTGCGTGTATAGAAATGACATGGCTAATTTGGTTTGAATTTTATTAATGTAATACTAATTTTTATTAATTTTTTTAAATGACATTCACATATTGTTGTCAATATTTTTTTTTATTATTTTTGGAGTGTATTAAAGTGCATGTAAAAGCAAAAACCAATTTTTTTTATAAATTTAATAAGGATATAACCACGCTTTAAAAACGTGGCAATAGGTTCATTTCTAGCTACGTTTAAAAGCGTAGCCTTATCTTTTCCTATCGACACGCTTTTGAAGTGTACCCAAAACCAACCTTTTGGGCACGCTTCAAAAACGTAGCGATATGTGAACTTTTCGGTATGCTTTTAAAGCGTGGCAAGAGATATAAGTGTGGCAAAAAAGAGAGCGTGCCGATAGAGCAACCGGCACGCTTTTTAGCACTTTTTGGCATGCTTTAAAAACGTAGCAGAAAGCTTATTTTTTTGTGATGAAAAAGGTACCTAGTAAATCGAGGTGCCTCTTTGTCGTCAGTCTAGGTCTAATAGAGTCGGTTGGCCATGAGCGTCGTCATCCAAGAATCATAACGCCTTCATGGAGACAAGGTTCTTCTCCAAAATCGATTTTGCGTTTAGTTAGCCAATCAGCAGCAACGACAGACATGTCCCAGATTTTTAAAAATTAAATAATAAATTAATTATGATTCATTTTATTTATTCAGGATATTAATTTTAAAAAATTTTATATTGATTGAATATTTTTTATTATTGATTTCAAAAGCTTTAATAATTAAAAAATAATAAAAATTTTAGATATATAATTTAATTTGAATAATTAAATTTTAAATTCTATTTTAAAATTAAAAAAACATTAATTTAATTATTTTTAATTATTAAATTAAAATATTTATTTAAAAATAAATTAAATTAATAATTAAATAATATTTTTAGTTAAATCTAAAATTTTTAATTTCATAGCCAAAACTCTAATTTCCAAATCAAAATTCTAATTTTATTTTAATCTAACCCTAACCGGACCGCTGCCTCATCCACCGCCATCCTCTTCCTCTACGCACAACACAGCGGTTCCAGCAAACAAAAGAAAGAAAGAAAAAGAAAGGGTAAATAGAAACAGGGGAAGGAGAGAAGAGAGGGAGTGCCGAGGGAGTGAGGGAGAAGAGGAGAGGGAGGAGCCGCGTCCAGAGTCGCGCCGCCTTGCCGCCAAGTCACCACGCCGTCGCGCTGAGGGAGAAAGCTTGCGGGAAGGAAGAAGACGCCGTCGAGCTGCTTCCCGTTGCCGCCGATTCGTCAACGAGTCACCGCGAAGAGAGAGAGACGCGCAGGAGGAAGGGAGTATCGCGGAGGAGGAGGCACCGTGTGCTATCGCCGAAGCCGCCTTCGCCATCGCGGTGGCCTGGGCTGTCCCCGGAGGGAGCCGCTGATCCCCCATCGCCGCCGCTGCTGAGGAGCTCGAGGAGAGAGAGACAGCTTGCAGAGGAGAGAGAAAACGCGATTGGGGCTCCGCTGCTGCTGCTGCCGTGGTTGTTGCCGCCGTACATGGTCGCCGGGAGCAGCGTTTACGCCGTCGGAGTTTGCTGCTGGTGCTGCGGCTGCTCCGTCCCTGATTTCTTTCTTGGTACAGTAAATCTTTTACCCTCAAAACCTCTGTCGCTGTTCTGATATTAGATGATTGAGTTTTGCGCGACGATTTTATGTCTGGGTTGAGTTACTGTTGTTAGCCGGTGTCCTTATGGCTGTTACCGCTGTGGAACATAGTCGAAGTTGGCGCCGTTGTTTTCGGTTCTTTAACGCGTTAGTTCGACTTTCCGAGGTAGGGGTTTTTATTAAAATATATTTTATATTACAGAGTTGTTATAAATAGATATGGACGTAAAAAAATGTATTTCTGTGATTATATTTGTTTTATGGAGGTGATTGTTCGCTGAATTGAATTACTGACTGCTTGAGTGATGTGCGGTTGTGGATGAGAAATTGATAGTGAAACTAGGTCGGCATTGAAAATGATTTGATTTTGGAAGCGGTTTGGTTTTGGATTGGTTTGATTTTATAAATGATTTAATATTGGAGCTGGTTGATTTTGAAAAAGACTTATTATTGGAGTAGGTTGGATTTTGGAAAATGATTGAGATTTGGAAATGAGTTTGATTTATTGGAAATAAATTGAATTAGAGAAATAAATTGATTTTGAAATGGTTTGACATCGAACTTGATCTTATCAAAATTGGTATTAAAATTACAAAAGATTTAATATTTGACAATTGTTTGATATTGAAGTTGGTTGAGAACGGGTTGGAAAATGTGGTTTTGATGGGACCTGTAAGGATAGCTTAGTTCGAATTTCAGAGGAGATGCTATCCAAAATTTTATAAAAATTGGAGATTTTTTTTAAAGTAGTTATTTAGAAAGTTTAAGATTTAAGGATTATATGACTTGTTTCGGAGTTATTAAGAAAAAGATTATGTTTTGAGTTTGAATTCTTAATGAACGGAATTGGAGGAATGATGAGGATTGAATTTGAAAGAAGAATGATGAGATTTGATTTTAAAAGTATGATTTTTGAATGAATTGAATGATATTGAAAAATGGATTTGAAAATAAAATTGAATTTGATTAAGGGTTGAGACCCTATGTAAGAGGCAGTGGCGTTGTCCATTTGCTCTGGGAAAAAGATGAGGAATAAGAACGAAGAAAATTGTGTTTGATTATGAAATTGAATAAATATGATAAATGAGACATGGTTGAGGATGATTGATGACAAGTATATCTGAATTTTCTCTCTGGTTGTAAGGGTGATAGGGTACCTGTTCCCTCTAATGGTGACAGGGCACATATTCCCTCTAATGGTGACAGGCACGTATTTTCTCTAACGATATTAATGCGCAACAGAGAGACAGTGTCCGGGTTAGCTACCGAACATGTCGTACTTGGCTATATAACCGACAAATGAGCTCATTAGTCATAGGACAGACATGCATCATATGCATTTGCATACTTTGTTTGAGTGTAAATTTGTTTTGATTTGCCTAATTGCTTAACTGTTATTAATGGCTATCTGAACTATTTGTTGTAACTACTATCTATACATGTGCTTTCCTTGTCTGTTTTGCCTGTGTTTGCTCTGGTGTAGTACTTTGGTTGATTGAGTATTGGTGCTGAATTGATGATAGTGTTGATTGATTTCGTGGTTGATTTTTAATTAAGATTTTGTAAAGTATATAAAATATCAAGCTGGTTCAGCATAAATTTAATGAACCTATATTTGAAACAGGTTGGTCATTTATATTGTTAGGAAACTTTTAAGATTCTTTTATAAGAAAAGTGAGTTTAGATTTCTGGATAATTAACTGATTTCTTTTAAAGAGGTTTTGGATTTTCGGATGGTTAAACTGTCGATTTTCAAAAGATTCATAAGAGAACGATAATCACTGAGCTTGAAAAACAGTTTTCTTATTTAATCTTGTTATGAAACGGAGGAAGAAACTTACGAAGAGTTTTGTTGCGTTTTGCTTATACGATGTTTTAGTTTATATATTATTCTTCCCTCGCCATTAACATTATGTTGTTGCAAGAGGGATAGGAAACCTGTTTTGTAATGAAACGCATTGTAAGTACTTGTATAAGAAGTCTGGTATGTATGTATATATATATATATATATATATATATGAGAAATGTGATCGAGTTCTGGTTATATATGCATGTTTGTTTTAAGAAAAAGTATTTTTGGTTTTTCAAAGGAGTCAGCGATATGGTTTCGAGTAAAAGGCTCATATTTTATTATTAAGTATATGAAGCCGAAGCCTAACATTCTTATAGTGAGGGTGTTATAACAGCGATTCCTCGGGCTTGGAAGGTCATCCATGGCAGAGGCGGAAGGGAGTGGGTTTAAGAGCGTCTAAATCTGTCACCGGCCAGCAAACAGTGAAGATGTTTGAAGACATCACATCGGCAATAACAGAATAATAAAGAAGTTCCATCAAGTTTCCTGAGTACTTTTTTGGTGTAAAGGTCGTCCTGTGTTGAATGTGGGGATTAGTTTTTTTTGTTGGTGTCAATTTGTTTGTTCAGCTCATGACAAAAAAAAAAAAAGAAAAATAATAATAATAAATAATTTTAATTTACCTTATAATTTTTGATAGTAGGTTAATTTTTAAGGAGTATTGCACTCTCTACTTTGTGTGGAGTGCACTAGTTTTCACCCCTTTTAGCTAGTCAATATTAATTAACTTTAGTTTTTAATTTATAATAAATAAAATAATTTTAAAAACATTACACGATATTGGTTAAAAAAAATTTAGTTACCTAATATTAATTCACACAAGTCACCAAAAAAAAAAATCACACAAAAACACCCTGTTTCCATCCAATGGGTCCACCACAAGAAGCGTTGAACCATTATGAGAGAGAGAGATGCATCAGTGGAGCAGAGGAGCTGCAGAGAGAGTTGAAGGCGAAGGCGGTGGAACAGTGGTAAAAAAAGAGAGGCACTATACTTACGTAGAAGAGGACTCTAAGGAGCAATGATGAGCTAATTGAATCTGAAGCAGCAAGCCTTTTTTGAAAATTGGGAATAATGGTACCAAATGAATGTTGGAGTTAATATGGGTTGATAAGAATTGAATTTTGTCAAAGATGACAGACAGGAGCACGCAATTGAATTGTTTATTGATTGACAAAACATTTGGAGGGAGGGAATTTGTAATGCTGAACTGAACACCCAATAATGTTGTTGATATTTGTTGTTATGACTCTTCCTTCTTGAAACATTGACACTACCAGCCATTGACTAAGGAGACCTACCCTGTGATGAATTTGGGATTTTCGAAACAGGTGCAATTGCAATAGGTGTAGGAGCAATTGCTGCATTTGAAACACTAATAATTAGTTGGTATACAAATGCATTATAATTTCATTAAGTCTATCAGTATATTTTCTTTTTGGAAAATTCTATGGTGTGAATTGAATAAGATGTCCACAGTATGGATCATGTGTGGTCTGCTTCCTTGGATAGCAATTCTAGTTTTGCTTAATCAATTTTCATTTGGCCAACCCAAGCTGAATTTTATATGCAAACTTTTCTGTTTCATTTTTTTGTTAAATGACTTTTCTTCTGTATTTATCATTTTTGTTTATTTCTCTTTGGATCTTCTGTTTTGCCTTAACCATGATAACATACCTATTGATAATCAGTAGTATTTTTTTCTTTAGTGATGAGAGGTTGTTGATTTTTTCTCTTTTCTGGGAAAAGAATAATGAATGAGATTGAAGGAAGCACATTTGTGGGGAAGTTGATAAGAGTATTTATAGGTAGAGGCTTGTGTCTCAAGCTGTTAATTAGAAGATTGCCAGACAGGTTTCTTTCTCTATAGATTTCAGCTTCCTTGAAAGCCGTTATTCTTTGTTTTTCTTTTATCATTCTATAACATGAAGTCTGAATCTGGCAAAACAGGTTACCAAATCATGATAAAGCCAACCCATGGAGGGGGAGGATAGGGGTATATTCTTATACAAGTTATTACATTTTGTAGTTCTTGATGCAGGGGTATGGTACCTACCTATCTTTCTTTTGAAGTCGATTTACTTTATGTGCTGGATGTATTTGCCCTGTTTATAAAATGTGTTGCCTTAAGCAGTTAGTCTAATTCAATTTGGATTTTTCACCGTAACCTATGATTCTCAAAATGATTGTGTTAGTTGTAAATAACTGCTCGCATGATGTAATTGTGATACCATGAACCTTAATCACCTCATTTATTTTCTTCCTGATAATTGTGATAGCTAAATACGTATCATAAATGAGAATGTGCAACCACTCTCGAATGCTTTCTGCATTTTAAAAGTTAAGTTTAGTGTAAGAATTACAAAGATTATTTTATGGTGAAAATAGATGAGAAATAGATAGGTGATAACCCAGTGTTCATACTTGCATTCAATGTTACAGATGCTTCTCCGACGAACTACCACCCTCATCAACAACCACCGCCTCCTTACAACAATCGCCACAACAGGCAACAACCCCATTACTCCGGTGAACCAGGACCAGCTCCGCCGAGTCTGCACTATCTTGTATCAGCAACAAAACATGCCCGAGTCACGCCTCAACTCGAAACTCGCCTCCACTGAGTTCCAACTCACCCACGAGTTCTTCCTTCAAGTTTGCAACACCTTCCCCTATTCATGGAGACCTGTTTACCGCTTCTTCCAATACACACAGCAACAAAACCCCACTTTCCCTCACACCATTGTGTCCTTCAACAAGATGCTTGATGTAATTGGAAAGTCTCGTAACATTGACCTCTTTTGGAGCCTTCTTTCTGATATGGCACGACGTTGTTTTGTTAACGATAAGACCTTCATTATAGCCCTCAAGACTTTGGGTGGTGCTAGGGAATTGAAGAAATGTGTTGAGGTATTCCACTTGATGAATGAAAATGGGTGTGGCTACAATCTGGAGACACTAAACAAGGTTGTTGGAGCAATGTGTGGTTGCAAGCTTGTTGATGAGGCTAAGCATGTTGTCTTGAAGTTGAGGGATTTGGTTAACCCTGATGCAGTTACTTATAGGATCTTGATTGAGGGTTATTGTGATAAGGGTGAATTGATTGAGGCTTCAAAGGTTTGGAATTTGATGATGGATGATGGGGTTAGGCCCGAGTTGGAAGCTTTTGAGAAAATGATGGATATTTTTTTCAAGAAGGATATGTGTGGCGAGGCGTTGAAGCTCTTCCGGACAATAAGGTTTAAGAGGATGGATGAGCTCCGGGATTCGAGTTATAAGTTGGTGATCAAATGGTTGTGTAGGAAAGGGATGATGTGTGATGCACAAGAGGTGTTCGATGAAATGCGTAGTCGAGGGATTCAAGTTGATAACTTGACTCTGGGATCCGTGGTTTACGGACTTGTCTCAAGACATAGGGTTAGGGAGGCTTATCAGGTTGTGAAGGAGATTGATTCACCGGATATAAGTGTATATCATGGATTGATCAAAGGGCTTGTGAGGTTGAGGCGGGCCAGTGAGGCGACTGAAGTGTTTAGGGAAATGATTAGGAGAGGTTGTGAACCAACAATGCATACCTATATAATGTTGTTACAAGGGCATTTGGGGAGGAGAGGTAGGAAGGGGTCTGATCCACTTATCAATTTTGACACTATCTTTGTTGGTGGTTTGGTGAAGGTGGGAAAATCGAAAGAAGCTGGAAAGTATGTGGAGAGGGTGATGAACAGAGGGCTTGAGGTGCCAAGGTTTGATTACAATAAATTCTTGCACCACTTTTCAAATGAGGAAGGTGTGGTTATGTTTGAGGAGATGGGAAAGAAGTTGAGAGAGGTCGGTTTGGTTGACTTGGCAGACATATTTGAGAGATATGGACAAAAGATGGCTACTAGGGATAGGAGAAGGAACAGATTTCCAATATCAGAAGACACTAAGGATGTGTAAATCTAATTGTTAAACAAATTGGCAAATGAATGAAAACTGGAAAATATTGTGTGTACATCCAGCATTGTGATACAGTGCCATCTCCATCCAGCATTGGTAATTGGTATATAACATATCCCTTTAAAATTATATATCTGTATTATAATTGTTTTTCAGAGTTATTGACAAACTACTACTTTCTTTTTCTCTTAAATTATCTGCACCTCTCTATGAACCCATAATTTAGAAGTAATCATTCAAGGAAAAGTTTGTGCAATTACCGCTTCTAAGGTAATGAACTGTTATTATTCTCTTGAGCAATATATTTGTTTCTGTAGTTGCCCATTTATTACAGATGCTTTCAACTTGTTATCTTCCCTTCATAATCGCAATTACAGTATGTTGGCAGTTTTTTTTTTTTTTTAACTATGGAGTATGAGCTAATGAATCATTATTTTTTTCTGCATGTTTGATTCCTCTAAATCTAACAACTTGAAAGTGATAACACATTAAAAAATGGAAAATTGTCCAAGTTGAATCCATTTCTAGATTAAGAGAATGCAATTGACACATTAAGACTTAGTTTCATGAAAGGGTGCATAGTGCTCACTGCTCCTTGTCCTAGTATGTGTTAAGATTATCTTTATGCATGTTCCATTATTCCATTCTATTCTGTCTTGGTGTTTAACATATACATAGCTTTAATGAGGACTTCTCTACAGAAAATAAAAAGACGATTATTGGCATCTTACGTTGGTTTTGTGAACTGAAAAAGTGTGCTGTCTGGAGCATTTTGCAAGCTTTCTATTTTAAAATGTGCTGTGGTATAGACATCTTGGATCTCATATGGGCTTGTCTGAAGATACAGAATTTGGTTTTCTTTGTACCATTGATTTGCTGCATACTTGCATGAAGACTCAACTAAGTTGCTTGGAATGAGTGGCTTATCTATGATTCCTTTGAAACTGTCATCAAACAAAGAATGTTACGAGGCAAAAGTCGGTTCAACTCCTTGTCATGTATAATTTGCTGTGTAATTCAAGCTTATAGATGGCTGAGATCAAACCTTAGATTGTTATTGGTTTTGTCATCAAGAATGTGTGAAATTGTGATTCACACATTCTTGTACAAATGATTGAAATGACAAAAGGACAACCATGCAACACATTTGGCAAAATCAGAGTGGAGCAAGGATAATTCATCAACGGTCATGAGAGAAGATTCTCCTGCGTCGTCTCAATTTTGGAAAATTGGCATTCACCATGATCTTGAAGCTTTAAGGATTTGGTTGGTGATTTTGGACTCCTAGAAGTGCAATCAAAGTTCGGAAGTGAGGTAGGGATTTAAATTAAAAATTGTTTAGTTTGTTTGCCAAAAAATCGTAGGACCTCAACTTGCCAAAATTGAATGAGTTATGTTGTTGGTAATGACCTGATGGAATATGAGTTGTTTGA
Source organism: Arachis hypogaea (assembly GCF_003086295.3). NCBI lineage: Eukaryota > Viridiplantae > Streptophyta > Magnoliopsida > Fabales > Fabaceae > Arachis > Arachis hypogaea. The sequence continues at coordinate 124,132,225 of NC_092053.1, read as the reverse complement.
ATCGTGTGTAGATACTGGTTTTTTTCTTTCCTTCTGAAACCAAAAGAAGTCTTAAGACTTGTGAGCAACGAAAGAAGTTAGTACCTAGATTTAATTTCAAAATTGTATGAGGTTAAGCCGAGAGTATGTAGACTTCATCTTTATTTTTGAAAACAGTTTTTCAGATCCTTAAAGAATAAAACAAGCAGCAATAAAGGAGATAAGAGTTTATATTCTACCAATACTTGCTTACGTCTAGTTCTTAACATAGAGGGAAAATTTCAAATAAGTATTTATAAGATAACTTGAAGTGTCTGAATATTATGTATATTCAAATGTACAGGAAATCATCTCTTTATAGAGGAATTACAGAAATAGAAATAACTAAAAAATGGGAAAAATACTAGCCTAAAATAAGGAAAGATTTTTGTTCTTGCTGAGTTTGGCCAGTGTATAGCTCGTCCGTCGATGAATGTCTTCAAACTTCTCGTCGGGATGAGTTATACGTCGGCAATGAGAGAACAAAGGGGTGGGTACCTGCAAAAGACACTCCGACGCTCAAGTCAGTAAGTGTTTAAGAGGTATAAGAATAATTCTATGAATATAGAATGTAAGACATGAAATAAAAGTTATTATGTGTTGTGTGTAATAATTCTATGAATATAGAATGTAAGACATGATATAGAACTTATAGAACTTATCATGTTGCCCCTTTAGAATTAGATATAGAAAGTTTCTTAGTTTTTATAGGCATAGAATTGATAAATGATATTCATGTTATGACCGTTTGGTCATTAAGATTGAAATGATGGTCATTAAGTTAGTAATGAAGGTGTCGGTTACAAGCAAAGAATAAATGATAATTAATGCCGAGTTATAACTCATAATACACAATAAAGACCGAGTTATAAGGTGACAGATCACAGCTCCCAAGCTTTGTCTGCCGATCATATGATCCAGGCTAAGCTTAGAAAATAAAATGAGTTATAACTCTGTTAAAAGATAAGTGAATAATGATATGGTGAACCCCCAAGCTTAGTCGGGTTATTATGTCGGCACTTATTTAAAAAATAATTGAGTGATAAAAGTCATTCAATCAAGATAGTTGTGTGGGGGATACTTTTCCACTTATGACGAAGAATATTCCTCGTGCAATAATAGTAAATTTTGAATGTTTGCATGTGTTTTTGCTTAACTTTTTGTATTAAACAAATAGTAACCTAAAAGTTAATAGCATAAAATGAATAGTATAATAGTTATATACAATTGATATACAATTAATTTTTGATGGAATCCAATTTTAAGATTTAAACTCATCATTACCGTCATTTAATTGTATAAATGAAATCATTAAGCAATAAGAATATAATACATAATGAAATAAAAATGTAATTGACATGGTTGTTATATGTCATTATTGTATAGAACATATATTGAGATTTGAATATAACTAATAAATCAGTAAATATTAGTTACAAAAAATATAAATGCAAAAGTATGTTGAATAAAATATATAATTTTATTTGTGTAAGTAGAGAACTTTGAAAAAGTTAGCAAAATTGATATGTGAGTTTGTACTTAGATTGATTGAAAACCGAGTTTTTGTTTTTGTTTTTTTTGTTTTTGTCGGATTGGTTGAAAGCCGAGTTTGTTCTCGGATTGATTATGACATGTGAAATATTATGATACGTTAGATTAAAATTTGATAAAATGTATTAAATAAAATCTTAAACAAGATTGTTGAAATTGGTTCAAAAATTTGAATGTAATTCAAGTTTTATGAACCTGAGGGGAGTAGGAATTATTTTACTCGCTCCCCACAGACGGCGCCAATTGTTCTTGCTGAGTTTGGCCAGTGTATAGCTCGTCTGTCGATGAATGTCTTCAAACTTCTCGTCGGGATGAGTTATACGTCGGCAATAAGAGAACAAGGGGGTGGGTACCTGCAAAAGACACTCCGACGCTCAAGTCAGTAAGTGTTTAAGAGGTATAAGAATAATTCTATGAATATAGAATGTAAGACATGAAATAGAAGTTATTATGTGTTGTGTGTAATAATTCTATGAATATAGAATGTAAGACATGATATAGAACTTATAGAACTTATCATGTTGCCCCCTTAGAATTAGATATAGAAAGTTCCTTAGCTTTTATAGGCATAGAATTGATAAATGATATTCATGTTATGATCGTTTGGTCATTAAGATTGAAATGATGGTCATTAAGTCGGTAATGAAGGTGTGGGTTACAAGCAAAGAATAAATGATAATTAATGCCGAGTTATAACTCATAATGCACAATAAAGACCGAGTTATAAGGTGACGGATCAATTTCTAATCACAAAATCTCTAAAAATAAGCTAAACTAAAACCGAAAAGGATATTGTAATTAATTCTATTTACAGAAAAGATTCATAAGATAAATTAGGAATCTGATTTTGATTTAATCTAGTCAACACTCCCCCTCAAGTTGGCTTGAAGATATCCTTCATTGACAGCTTGCTTATTATGCTATCAAAGGTCTTCTTGAGTAATCCTTTAGTTAGAACATCTGCCAATTGTTCCGTGGTCGGAACATATGGGATGCAAATCTGTCCTCTCTCAATCTTTTCCTTTATAAAATGCTTGTCAACTTCAACATGTTTAGTTCTATCATGTAGAACTGGATTATGGGCAATAGAAATTGCAGATTTGTTGTCACAATACAACTTTATTGGTGGAGAAATGGGAACCTTTAGTTCTTGTAGGATTTTCTCTACCCATAGTGCTTCACATATTCCATGAGCCACTGTTCTAAACTCAGCTTCTGCACTACTTCGTGCCACAATACTCTGCTTTTTACTCCTCCAACTAACCAGGTTTCCTCCAACAAAGGTGCAATACCCAGATGTTGACCTTCTATCAATGACATTCCCAGCCCAATCTGCATCTGTATAGACTTCTACTTGAAGATGTCCATAGTTTTTGTAGAGTAACCCTTTCTCAGGCGACCCCTTCAAGTACCTTAGGATTCTAAAGACAGCGTCCATGTGTTCTCGGCCAGGTGAATGCATAAACTGGCTTATCATGCTCACAGCAAAGGCTATATCCGGGCGTGTATGGGATAAATAGATTAGCCTCCCCACTAACCGCTGATATCTCCCTTTGTCCATTATATTTTTTGGTTCAGTTGGCTTCAATTTTAAGTTAAGCTCTATAGGTGTTTCAGCAGCTTTACAACCAAGTAATCCCGTCTCTTTTAAAAGATCTAGGATGTACTTTCTTTGGTTCATAAAAATGCCTTCCTTAGACCTTGCAAATTCAATTCCAAAGAAGTATTTTAATGAGCCAAGTTCTTTGATTTCAAAAGCTTTGGCAAGCTTTTCTTTCAAGTCTTTTAGCTCCAAGCTATCATCACCTGTCAGAATAATGTCATCCACATATACAATTAAGATGGCAGTTTTATTAACTGCTGAATGTTTATAGAAAAGTGTATGGCCAGCTTGGCTTTGAGTATAACCAAGTCCCTTCACCACCATTTCAAGTCGTTCAAACCAAGCTCTTGGGGATTGTTTCAATCCATAGAGAGATCTCTTTAGTTTGCACACTTTATTCCTCCCTAGTTTAGCCTCAAATCCAGGTGGAAGTTTCATGAACACCTCTTCCTCTAGCTCCCCATTCAGAAAATCATTCTTTACATCCAATTGATGTAAAGGCCAATTGTAATTCGCAGCAAGAGATAAGAGAATCCGCACAGAGTTGAGTTTAGCAACTGGAGCAAAGGTCTCTCGATAATCTACTCCATAGGTTTGTGTAAATCCCCTAGCTACTAACCTAGCCTTATACCTCTCTATGCTTCCATCAGCATTGCACTTGATGTTGAAAACTCACCTGCAGCCAACCAATTTTGTATTCTGTGGCAGATCTACAATCTCCCAAGTTTCATTCTTCTTGAGTGCATGCCACTCTTCCATCACTGTTAATTTTCAATTGAGATCATCTAGTGCTTCCTCTATATTCCTAGGCTCAAACAGATTTGTAATTTCAGAAGTAAAAGCTCGATGTTTTTGAGAGAGATAAGAGACATAATTGGAAATAGAATGGTTGGTGCTGGTTTTGAGTACTTTTTTGGTGCAGGTTCTGGTTTCTTTCCTAAGGGCTATTGGCAAATTATTATTAGAAGTAGCAATTTCAGATTTACCTGGAAGATCCTTAGGTACTACAGTTGGGTTGTCTTCAGGGTTTTCAGATTGGGTTGGTATAGAGATGATGAGCTGGTCTCTATTCTTCTTGGGATATTTTCAAACATAACATCGAAGCTCCTTTTCTTATTATGGTATTTCTTTTTCTGTTTGTGTTCCAACTAATTCTACCACAATTTCAGAATTGATTTTCATATCTTTTTTGGCAATTATTTTAGAATTTGTTTGATCAGTGAAAGTTGTATCCTCAATATGTAAGATAGGAGTGGGTAAAGGTTCATGCAAAAAATTTTCTTCACTTAGACTCTTTCCCTGAAGAAATTTTTTCTGAAAAAATGTTTCATATTCCAAAAAAGTAACATCCATGCTCACATGACATTTCTTTGTGTGTGGATTGAAACATTTATAACCCTTTTGACTTGGAAAATAGCTAATAAAAATGTATTTTTCTGCCCTTGGATCAAGTTTACTTTGGGGTGAAGGTGTATGCAAAAATACAGTACAACCAAATACTTTTAAAGGTAAATCAGAATGCAACTTACATGTTGGAAAATTCTTTTTGAAAATATCCAACGGTGTGCAGTAATTTAACACACGCGTAGGCATTCGATTTATGAGATAAGCTGCTGTTAGGACAGCATCTCCCCATAAATACTTTGGAACATTACCCTCAAGCATAATGGCACATGCTACTTCAAGAAGATGTTTATTCTTCCTTTCAGCAATGCCATTTTGTTGGGGTGTATTGGGACATGTAAATTGATGTTGAATACCTTTTTTTTTTTGAAGAAATTCATCAAGATTTTTGTTAAAGAATTTAGTACCATTATCACTTCTTAATATTGAAATTTTTATGTCAAATTGAGTTTTTACCATTTTTGAAAAATACTGAAAAATTTTAGAAACCTTAGATTTTTCATGTATGAGATAGATCTAACATAGTCGTGTGTGGTCATCGATAAAAGTCACAAACTATTTCTTTTCAAATTGAGTTGTTATTTTCGATGGACCCCATACATCACTATGAATCAACTGGAAAGGTTTAGATCCATGACAAGGTTGAGAGTAGTAAGGAACTCTATGACTTTTTGCACGAATACAACTTTCACATTTAAGTAAGGAAGAATCAATATTCTTAAACAGACTTGGAAACAAATGTTTGAGATATAGAAAATTAGGGTGTCCTAGTCTATTGTGCCAGAGCATTATTTGGTCCTTTATAAGCATAGAACTTATACCACTAAATCCTTGAGCTACTTTATCTTCCGAAATATCCTCAAAATGATAGAGTCCGTCTATCATCTTAGCACTGCTAATCATCTTCCCCGAGGTCCGGTCTTAAAAAATACCATGAGTGTCAAAAAATGCCACAGCACAATTGGAATTATTGCAGATTTTACTAATAGAGAGAAGATTACAAGAAAGCTTTGGTACATGTAGGACATTTCTTAGGTCAATGTTTTTGGACATTTTAATTGTACCTTTTTCAGCAATGGATGAAAAACTACCATCAGCAACTCTAATTTTCTCATTTTCAAAAGAAGGAGAATAAGTTTTAAATAAAGGAGAGAAGCTGGTCATATGGTCAGATGCACCTGAATTGACAATCCATGGTGTATTCAAGTTTGAGGCGTAGTTAAGGGACATAGGAATACTAAAATTACCTGTTTGAGCCAAAGAACCACTAGAAGTACTAGATACAGAACTGAAATTTAACAGCCTTATGAGCTGCTCAACCCGTTCCTTACTCAAGGATGATTTTTCAGCCTCATGAGTAGTTGGGGTAGAACGTATTTTGGGACCAGGTTTGCTGCCTTTAAGATGTGCTGGTTTTTCATGAATCTTTCAGCAGGTTTCTCGGGTGTGACGAGGTTTATTGCAGTGGTCACACCAAAGATTGGAGGGATGCTTCTGATTTGATGAATTTTTAAGTGCAGCAAGTGCCACAAAGAGTGCATTAGACTCCAAAGAAGTCTGTTCAGTCTTGCCTTTTTCCATCATCACAGCTCTACGAGTTTTCTCTCTTCTAACCTCAGCAAAAACTTCTCCAATTGAGGGTAGCTGGGTAGGATTGCTCTTCCAATAATTCTGCCACGAACTTCATCTAGCTCCACATTGAGGCATGCAAGAAATTGAAATATCCTCCCTTCTTCCACTATTTGTTGGTGGTGTTTGGCATTAGCGGCTGAAATCCACTTATAGTTATTGAAGTGGTCAAGGTCTTGCCACACCCGCTTCAATGTGTGGAAATATTTGGTGACATTATCACTCCCTTGTTGAATTTCTCTAACTTTTAGAATAAGTTCATAAATCCGGGATTTATTCCCAAGATCAAAATACATTTCCTTGACACTATCCCACAATTCTTTGACAGTGGTATAGTACATATAGTTACTACTGATATCCTCCTCCATTGAGTTTACCAGCCATGTCATCACCATGGAATTTTCGGTATCCCACACATTATATTGTGTGTCAGTGACATTAGGCTGGCTTCGCTCACCGGTGAGGTATCCAATCTTCCCTCTTCCACGAATGTACATCTGAACTGATTGAGACCACCTAAGGTAGTTTGACCCATTGAGTCGAAATGTGGTGATCTGAACTGAATGGGAGTCACCACTAACTAGTACCCGTTGCTCAGATTTTAAATCTGATGGAGTAGGAGTGGTGTTCTCCTTTTGTTCATGATTAATGACTGAGGAACTGTCAGCCATATCTATAAATCAAAGGCACAGTGCAGAAATTCTGCTCTGATACCAACTTGAAGTGTTTGAATATTATGTATATTCAAATGTACAGGAAATCATCTCTTTATAGAGGAATTACAGAAATAGAAATAACTAGAAAATGAAAAAAATACTAGCCTAAAATAAGGAAAGATTTCTAATCATAAAATCTCTAAAAAGAAGCTAAACTAAAACCGAAAAGAATATTATAATTAATTCTATTTACAGAAAAGATTCATGAAATAAATTAGGAATATGATTTTGATTTGATCTAGTCAACAAGATATTATTTCTTTCATCTCAACTCTCAAGCTTGATTAAGAGAAGTGTTACTTTTATGGGTATATTATGTCTTAATGTTCTTAAGAATTTCTAAATGCAAGAAAATGAAAACTAAAGTTATTATGATTATAAACTTTGAAGAACAAGTCTATGAATTGATCTAGGGAAGTTTCACCAAGTTACCTTATTTCTAAGAGTTACAGAAACCTCTAAATTTTCTAAATAATTGATTAAGCTTTTTTTAACATGAATAAAGCTAAGAAAATAACCGGAAAAATACATATAAACTTGTACAGTGTATATTTAACAAAATATATTAGACCCTTCTATTTCCCTAATTCTTCATCAAATGAACAGCAAATTGGGCTAGAATTTTATTCTGAGATCCTTCTTCTTGCAAGCTTTCAGTTGCAACGTTCTTTAAACTTTGCATCCTTCTCCTAATTTCCCTATATTCTTCATCCTCCATCAACCTTCTTATAACGCAAGCAACTTCCTCTCTTTCCACTAAACCATTTTCATTAGCCTTTACCCTTAGTGCCACTTTGAGATCCTCACAAAGAAAAATTGCACTCATTTTTTGTTCAGCAAATAGAGGCCAAGCTATTAATGGAACCCCATTCATGACACCCTCAAGTACCGAGTTCCATCCACAATGTGTTAAAAACCCACCAATTGCATGGTGATTAAGAATTTGAGCTTGAGGTGCCCATAAAGGAACCACCAAACCTTGTTTCTTGGTCCTATCCAAGAACCCAGATGGTAAGAACCGTAAAGGGTCTCCACCATTATTGTTATTACCACTAAGGTAAGAAGCATTTGCTGATTCACTTGGTGCTCTTATAACCCACAAGAATTTTTTGCCACTAAGCTCCAAACCCATGGCAAGCTCATTCAATTGGTCTTGTGATAATGTCCCACCACTTCCAAAGCACACATAAATAACAGAATTTGGTACATGATTGTCCAGCCATGTTAAACATTGATCAAAATTTGCTTCATTACCTGAACCGTTTTGTATAATGGGTCCAACCGGATAAACCATTGGATAGCCTCTTCCTTCCTCTGTCAATTCTCTTATAGGCCCTGGTTCAATTTCTCTAAAACTATTCACTAAGATCCCATCAGCAAAACGTAGTTGTTTGCATCGTTGAAGAAAATTTCTATATAGTTCGCTGTTTCGATCTTGCACCGGGTTTGGAAGATCTCTACCGGGGACAGGCACGCAACCGGGTATTCGAACCGGCTCTGATATCTCTTTGAACTCCCCTGTTACATTTTTGTTTTGAAAGAAGAAATTAACACAATAAAATGGAACTTATTATAACATAGGGTAAAGTATTATTTTGGTCTACAACGTTTGGGTCGAATCCTAATTTAGTTTCTAATGTTTCAAACGTTCTATTTTAATCCTAAAAACTTTTAAACCTCCTATTCAATTGATCACTAATATAAAAATTTTTCTTTTGATTTTGAAGAAGTGATGATTATTTGTTAGGATTTGAAATTTTGTTAAAAAAAATGGAGGAAAGCAGTGTTATAAGAAAGTTTTTATTATATTTTATTAACACATGAAAGAATATATAACTTCATAAGTAACGTTATTAGTGTCCACGTTATTTATTTTGTTAACTTAGAGTCAACTTTAATGGTAGGATCATATTAAATCTATTTAAAATTATTTGAAACAGAAATAAAACATTTGAAAGAATTTGACCCAAACGTTAAGGACTAAAATAGGACTTTACCAGTAACATAAACAACCACAAAAAATAAAGACATATTCACCTATTACAGTCTCATCCAGTTTTGGTAGAAAGAAGCAAAAGGAGAGTGTCATAGCTGTTGAGGGACAGTAAACAAAAGACAACAAGTTCATTTCCTTTGCAAGAATAAGTGCATCGATTGCAAAAAGGTCAGCAACAATTGCAACAAGCCTAGAGGTTGAAGTCAACGACATCAAAGCATGGCGAATCGATGGCAGAGAACGAGAGACGACGATTTGTGCGGTGAGTGCTATTGGAGCCTCTTGTGGTAGCTCTTGGTTGTGGATTGGGGGAAGGAATGTGTAGTTTATGGTTGAAGGGAGTGATTGAAGGATGGCTTTGGAGGCTTCTGAAGGAGACCCGTTATTGGCAATTGTGGGAATAAGGAGTGTGACATGGATGCCATTGGGGAGCTTCACAATTCTTTTTGCAAACTCAATGATTGAAGCAACATGGCTGAAACCTGGACTTGGAATAACAACTACCCGGGTTGGCTTCTCCATGTCATTGATTTATGCTTTTGGAAGTTGGAACTTGGAAGGACATATTTATAAGGAAAAATTCTCGGGCTTTTGCTTATCCAAGTTTATAGGGCTACGTAAGAATAGCTTTAAACAAAGATTTTATTTTTGATACAATGACAATAAAAAGATTTATTTAGTTATGTATGAGTTTATATTGATATATTTTTTTATGATAATTTACTTGGTCAATGTTAAAAATATATAGCTATGTTTATTAACATGGAGTTATGTGATTAAATACACATATAAAATTATTTTACATTGAGAGAGTATATTAAAATTAAATTATTTAATTAAGTTCACATATTTAGATAATTTTTTAAATAGTGTATTTAAATATTAATTATTTTGTTTTATGTGATAATATAAAATTAAGTGTCTAACACAAAAATTAAATTATTTTGCTAAAAGTTTTAGATAAATTGTATAGTCTTTTATTGCACATAAAAATATTGCTCAATATTGTTTGACAATTAATTATTCGTTTATTTTTTATTATAATTTCCTCTTTTCTTTAACATTTTTTTTTGTTATAAATTAATATAAAAGAATATTTTTCTTCTATGATGTATATAAGAATTTATGGATAACAAAAATATTCATGAAAGCAAGTATCGTTCGATTATCCGCGACAAAATTAAATGGGGACTCAGTGATATTTTCACAGAGATAGGAACCCATCTCCATGTATTAAGAGGAAGGTGCTCATCCCATGAGAATCTGCAAAATTTCTACAAAGAGAAATTTACTAAAATACTTTCGTTATATATAAGTTATAAGTTGTCATATTTGTATTTAATTATGTTAAATTGTGTTTAAAATTTTAGATTATGATATCTTATATTAAACTTTGTAGAATTTTTTAAGGATTATGGTATGTGTTTTGTGTTAAATTTTTTTATAAAAATTTTAAAAGCAATACCCATTTATATCATAGTCTTTGTGCTTTTGTGTTCCTTGTCGCGAGCTAGGATCATACCATTCACATTTAAATACGCACACCTTGTACATAGTGCGACAGAAAGTCAGAAATATTCTAATTCAATTATGTTGTGCAACACACCAAATCAATCTGAATGACCACCTCCTGAATCTCCGCGAACCCAAATTCCAGTGTTATCTGTTTTCTTCCTTATCGACCACTGTAAGTTATGGAACCGATATTCATTAATATTGTACATCGGGTAGCTAGTGGCCTTATTCATTGGGCCCAACTAAGTGCAACTAGTTTTGAATCTGTTGTGTCAGATAGATGCACGCTGACGTATTCTCTAAACCAACGTGAAAAGTTGTTCCATGACGTATTAGGATTTGCCTCTTGAAATAACTTATATGATAGAATAGGATAAAAAAATTTTGATTACATTAAGAAGTTAGAATGTTAATGATTGCAATATTTACGAGGACTTAATAAACTCACATGAGGTACGGTGAAATCTGGTCATAGTCAGTGACGGATCCAGAAAATTTTTTCAGTGGGGGCAAAATATATATAATATAATAATAATTTTTATAATTATACTATGATGTCATAAAATAGGAATATTCTTTAAATTATTTAACCAATAAATTAAAATAAAATAATAATTCAAAATAATAACAAATAATTTAGAATTCCATTCTTCTAGGTTTCATATTTTAAAAAGATTGAATAATCTTTTCATTATCAATACAATCAAATGTCTCTCTTTCTATGTATGTCACTAAACAATCATTTAAAAATTCATCTCCTATACGATTACGAAGTCGACTCTTTATGATGTTCATAGCAGAAAAAGTTCTTTCAACTGATGCAGTTGCTACGGGCAAAACTAAAGCTAATTTCAAAAGAAGAAACACTAATGGATAAAATTATAAATCTAAGTTAATTAATTAATAAAAAAATTTACAATTCTACGCAAATTAAAAATTAAAATATAAAATTATAAATACAAAATTGATAAACATATGTCATTTAAATAAATTTCCAACCACAACAAAATAATTTTCAGTCTCTTGTCAGCCATTCATTTCTTTGCCTTATCATTGCTTAAAGAGGATGCTTGTGATTTTGTGAATTCCAATCAAAAGGAAGGTAATCAAGCTGCTATGAAAGAATTAAAAATACCAAATCTGATGCAACAAATAGAATGCTTCATGTTAATCAACAAATGTGTATCAGATCATTAAAAGGAATCATCAGAAGATTTCTACATCCAAAAATTCAAAATCAATATTAGTTGATTATTGACTGAATTTTTAATAAATTAAACTTGCAAGTACATCAAAACAAATTAAGTCTTAAAAAATAATTAACAAACAAATTAATCAAACTAAACTTGCAATTACATCAGAACAAATTTAAATATTCAATCACAAATTCACAATTAACAAACCAACTAAATCAATTATCAAACAACAATAAAACAAATAAGTGAATACATAGAATTGCAGATCGGTGAATCATGATTCATGAATGTACCAAAAAAAATCCAAGATTGAATTTGAACAGCTGAACTCTAGGAACTAGAAAGCAAAAGTGTAGAACTCAGTAGGCAGTAGCCAGTGACGGATCTGTGCGGCGTTCAGCGGCAGCAGGACAAAAGGCAGGCGTTCTCTGATGAAGCCTGAAGAGTGAAGAGTGAAAACCAAAGAGAGAAGAGGATCGCAGATTTGCAGTATTCGAAGAAGAAGGACGGTCGATCGATGAAGAAGAAGGCAAAAGGGAACGCGGAGATGTGGAGACACGGCAGTGACTTTGGAGACAAGAGGGCGGAGAGCCGGAGACGTCAGCGGGGAGAGAGCCGTGACACTGGCTGAGATGCGGAGTAGCTCTGGTCTCTGGAGACAAGAGTGCCGAGTGCGGGCTGCGATTCTACGAAGGCTGGAGGCTACGAAGTGCGAAGCCTGGAGGCCTGGAATAGATGAAGAAGATTGGGGAAAAAGAAGGTTAGGGATTTGATTTGGGGTGGGGTCAAAACAAATTATATAATGAGGGCATTTAAGATATTTTACTAAGAACTACTAAGTAATTTCTGAAATTTCACTGGGGGCAGTTTCCCCCACTACTCAATGAATGCATCCGTCCCTGGTCACAGTTAAGCACCATATGCAGATGTGCAGCATTGATCTCCTTCTGCTCTAACCAGTAGTCACTGCCTGCATCCATTGCAGCTTCTTCCGAAGTAAAGATTGGGTATGTTGTTTCACCCGATAATGATTCTCCCCTCTCATCGTTTCATGCAACCTTATTCTATGTGACTCAATATGATACTGAAAATAGAATGAGCAAAATACGAATGTTTTCTTAGCTAGCAATGTTTCGCAGATGATTCCCTCAATTCGAGTCCTGTTCTTCATAGTGCGCTTGAATGAACCAATCATCGGCTCAAATGGGTACATCCACCAAAATTGAACTGGCCCACATATTAATGCTTCAAACGGTAGGTGGACCGCTAAGTGTTCTATAACTTCAAAAAAGGATGGAGGAAATATCCTCTCTAGCTTATAAAGTATGATGTGAATGTTCTTGTCCATGACTATGAGATCATTAATGTTAAGTTTGGTAGCACATAACTCCCTAAAGAACTCACTTATTTCTGTGAGGAGTTTTCAGACGTTGGTTGGAAGTTCTCTGAACGTGACCGGAAGCAAAGACTCCATGAAAACGTGACAATCATGGCTCTTCAACCTAGCAAGCCTACCCTGTGACATGTTTATACAACCGCTCAAGTTAGAGACATAACCATCAAGAAACCCCAATCCCTAATCCACCAACAAATATTTTTCCTCTGTTCCTTTGTTAGAGCGAACACCATCTTTGGTTTATCCCACTGCCCATTATCAAGTCTCCTTAAGTTCATATCTAGCCGCCTACAAATGTCCATCAAGTCTAACCGCCCCTTATCGTTATCCTTTGTTCGCTTATCGTCCATTACTGTGTGCATGATATTATCGAACACGTTTTTCTCAATGTGCATCACATCAAGACAATGTCGAACCAATTTATCTCTCCAATAAAGCAACTCCCAAAATATACTCTGTTTAGTCCAATTATGCTCCCTGCCATATTTTGGAGGTCTCAAACCTGCCCCGTTTTTTATGATCTTTGGGATTCTACTGACACGATGCCAAACTTGCCTACCACTCATCTTCACGGGTGCCTTTTGGTGTTCAGTTGTATTCTTTTTGAACGAGTCCTTGTTGCGCTAAAAAGGATGATCCATGTCGAGGAATCTTCGATGGCAATCATACCACGAATTCTTACAACCATTGGTCAACCAAAATTCCTTTGTATCCTCCATACAAATGGGACATGCCAGACGGCTCTGAGTGGACCAACCTGACAACATCTCGTACGCAGAAAAGTCGTTAATGATCCACATCCATGCAGCACGCAGTTGGGAGTTTGTCTTTGTCGAAATATCATACGTTTCGACACCTTGGATCCACAAGTTCATTAACTCATCCACCAAGGGTAGCAAAAAGACATCTATTTTGGCCTTTGGATTGTTGGGACCAGATATGATGCAATTTAGGAACATGTACGGGTCTTTCATGCACATTTCTAGACTCATGTTATACAGCATCACGACTACAGGCTAACAAAAGTATGCGTTCCTGAAATTGGAATTCAGTGCGAACCCGTTAGAGCATAAAACTATTTCTAACATTTCTCGGCTCACTCGCAAATAAAGGATGGACCCGATCGAATTGCTTCCAGGCTTCTCCATGTGATGGGTGCGTCATGATTCCATCATCTCTCTTGTTGTTACTATGCTAGGTCATGTGAGGGGCCGAACTCATCGATGCATACAATCGTTTCATTGGAACTCTCTTTAACCGGCGTTTATCAATCTGTTCTCTCTCAACTTGGAACCTTGGTGATTTACAGAATCTTTATTCAGTTAGGTCTGCATCCCCCTTGCAATACAGCATACACCCATTCAAACAACAAATCAACTTTCAACGAATTTAGACCTAATTTCAAAACTAGTTTCTTTACTTCGTAGTGGTTTTGGAAGATACCAGAGATCCTGACAGGTACCATTTTGTTGCAAAGGGTGGCCTACTTATCAAAAGACTCTTGCATATGATTTGATTTTGACTTAATACTCATCATTCTAACACATGCAGACAACTCTGCATGAACGCTTCCCTCAAACAACGGTCTCACAGCAGATTCTAACAGATGATAAAATATCTTTGCCTCTGGGTTAGGCTCTTGTTCATCCTTTTCCTGCTCCAAAACACCTGTTGGATCAAACACTATCTCGTTGTATCTCTCTTGGTTATCCGCCTAAGTCATGTCTTCCATGTTTAGTTCTCTTTCCACCCAAACACTCGTTGATCGACAGTCAGACCTATTGAAATTCAAGCCAGGCCTATTAATTCGTTGTTCGTCCAATTCTCCGTGCTCCTTCCACATGCAATACCCATCCTTGAACCCATTACGGTAAAGGTGAAGTGTTATATCCGCAGGTCCTAACCACTTAGTCAGCCCTTTTCATACGGATACCTAGATACCCCTTCAGACCTAAACGGTTCCATGCTGAACACATTCCCAATAAACACCTCAACCCCCTCAAAGAATTCAGGTTTTAATCCCCCATTATCTCTATCATACATCCATAGACGATGACTTGGAATCATTTTGAATCACACACCCTAGAATTCGACGGACAAGACAAAATTATTAAAGTTTTTACAAAATCCGGTAAAGCATACCCTATAATTAGAATCTTCTGCAAACTAAACAAGTTTTAAAACAAATTGCTCTCGCCAGAACTTTCCCTTAACTCAGAGACATCCATCAAATAAGTATAACAATTTTCACAAAGGGAACAAGTGCAAGCATATATTAGAACAAACACAAATTCAATAACATATCAAATCCTAACCTCTCTAGTGCGCAACCCCTTATAACTCCACAATTTTTCAACAAACAAGGGTTTTGAGAAGGTGCATCTACGCTACCTTTTCCCACTTTCGTCCTAAAACGTTATCCTAGGAAAAGTAAGTCGAATATAAAACTTAAACAATTAATTATAGTTAAAGATAGAAAACCTATCTAAAACACAGATGCACAAAATACGGAAGAACCAAAATCTAATTAATCTGAGAGAAATAGCACCGTCCTAATAAAAAAGAAAACTTATTCAACTCACAAGGTGAAACTAATTAATTCAACAAACAACACAAAGTCGAACACTATTAATCTCACCCTACTTAACCTACATTAACTTAATTATAATTTCTATTTACATTAAATTAACATAAGAAATCCTAATTACAAGCTGTATTGCCCTATTTTAATCAATAATTTGATAATAAAATACATAAACAAGTCCTATACTCAGAAAAAAACTGTGAAAACTAAAAACCACAAACCAAACCCTAACCACAAACTCCATTACCATAATTTAATCAACAATTTGAAAAAATACCTAACAAAACTGTAAAGTCACAAAAAAAAATCTGAAAAATAGTAAAAAAAATATACCAAATCCTAATCACAAACTTCATTACACTAACTTAATCAATAATTTCATAAGCTATTTAACAAAAAAAACTCTAAACTCACATAAAAATCTTAATAAAATTAAAAAACTATGTCAAACTTATCTTTGATGGTGGCTGCAGGATGCTGGAGCATTGATAGTACCAGTAGTGACGGCGACACTGACGGTAGTGGCCACCTAGAACAGTGGCGCCATTCCCAACCTCCCCAGCAGTGACCGACAGCTCCAGCAGCGACAACATCCAACGGCGGTGGCACCAGAGGCTCTGGCAGGTGACGGCAACGCCGGCAGCACCTCCTTCGACGGCGGAGCACCAGAGAGAGAGAGAGAGAGAGAGAGAGAGAGAGAGAGAGAGAGAGAGAGAGAGAGAGAGAGAGAGAGAGGTGTGTAGAGTAGAAAATGAACTCGGACAAGTGAGGGAGGAAGGATTCGCATTTGATTTTTAAACCAGTTTACCGACGGTAAATTGGTGAAATGCAACGTTTCATTAAATCAATTTACCGTCGGCAAAATTCGACGGTAACTTCGCCGGTAATTGTGGCGCCAGCAAAATCATATTTTGTGCCACTAATTACCGTCGGATTTAGCGTCAGAATGTCAAATCTGATGGTAAACATTTTCGAAAACTCTAAACTACCTTGTATCCGACACAAAACTTGCCACTAAATCTGCCAGTAACCATCGATGCTGAATTCGATAGTAAACCTGACAGTTCTCAGCGTTTTTCTTGTAGTGCTCCCTCACGAACGCAACGCCTTCTCATAGTGCGTGTTTGTTTTTATTTTTAAATTTTTTTAAATATTTTTTTTTATTTCTAAATAAATGAATGTTTCTTTCCATAATTTTTTTATGTGGATTACTAGATGTTTTTTTCTTAAATTTCGAGGGAGTGCATTCTTTTTTTTTTATTTAACTGTTTTTTTATATGTTTCTTCTATAGAGTTTTAGATGTTTTTTTTAATAAATAAATGTTTTTTTACGTAAATTATTGAATTTTTTTTTTGTTAGATTTTTGAATTTTTTTTGTGGAAGAGAAGTGAAGACACGGCGGTGCATTTTTTTAAATTTAAAAAGTTAGATCAAATTTATTAGTATTCTAATTAATTACCTAGATGAACCGATATTAAAAACTTTATTTTAGAGCTTTCCATTCAAACTGAAGGGTCATAGGGTTAAAGGTGATAATTTCCCGTTATTTATTTCATGAAATTTGGGAGCTAGGACTAAGGAGATCCACGTATAAGGCTTGATGGTCCTTTTTTTTTTATGACGGTCAAAAAATTATAATAAAAACATTATGTACTTGGTGCATTATTGCCGTGGAAGAAACATATACATAATTTGACGTAAGCTCATACGCAAGAGTTTTAATTATATTAAGAGCATACTATTAAAAATGTATTTTTAAAAGATAAAAACAAGAAAAAAATATTCTCAAAAAGTATGAGTCATTATACGGATTTTTTATTTAAATAAATTAAATAAATATATTAATTATTAAAATAAATAATTATAAAAATTATTATCAAAATTTCTTCTCCAATTTTATCTCGTTTATAGTGTAAACGAGATAAATTTATATGTATCTCATCTACACTGTAATCGAAATACATGTTAAATTAAGATGTTTACAGTGTAAACGAGATATTATAAGACAAATTCTCAACTGCTATAAAAAAATGTGCAATCCTTAGCATTCTTCACATATATTTCTAACAGTTTTTTTTTAATAAACCAAATAACAGCAAAAAAATACACACAAAAGTACTATACATTAACAAGTCATACAAGCATCAATTTTACAATACATCATTCATAATCTAGTACATAAAATTAACAACAACATACTCTACATAATAAACTATAAGACATCATCGGTGGTGGGATCCTGATAAAGGAGCCGATGTCCAGTCCCACATGGGGGAGGCTGTGTCTGGCGTTGAGGTCGGCTGAGTCGAGGGTTTGCATGAGGGTGGGGATGAGCAGAATGATCTTGTGGCTGCTGCGGAGGCAATGGGAGAGGTGGGACGTAGTAGCCTCTGGAGTAAGGAACGGGGGCATACTGGTGTAGTTGAGAATGAGGCTGAGGCAATGGAGCTGCAGAGGGTGTCACCTGAGGACGGGATGTAGTAAGTAAGCGACCATAGTCCACTGACGGTGGAGTCACGTACTGGGCACCGGGTCTCACCCCTGCCCGTATGACGAAAAAGCATCGGAAGATATCTGTTGGCATCCAAGCGAAAGTCTGCATTGGAGCTGATGGGTGATGAAACTTCCCGACACTCCGCTCCTTCCATCGATGCAGGGCCAGCGGTATGAAGCTAAAATACATCTTCGAAGAATATCTCCTCAACTGTCTGCTCCTTCTGATAGTTGCTGGATGGGCCAGCATCATGCCATTTGGGTGGTGAGGCATCCCAGATGGGCCGATGCTGCTGACCTCCTGAACCAGATGGATCACGTGGTGCGGGAGGTGGAGGAGGTGGCGGTGGGAATGAATGGTCGCCTCCTGCGGGGATGTCTCCATGGTCCTCATGTCTGTCGTACTCCGCCTCCTCGTCTGACTCTACATCCAATCGATCCTAGCGAGGCCTGACCCTCTCCTGCCTAACCCCCTCACTTGATCCGCGCTCTCTGGCACCCCTCTCCCTCCTAGTAGGACGCCGGGTGTTATCCCTGACCTCCCTCGCATGCCTACGCCGATCAGAGATGTCCTAGGGAAGGTGGAGAACGTCCCTCGGTTGGCTGGCAGTAGGCTACGTCAGCAGGTAAATCGACTAGTCTCGGATCATTGAGTACGTCCTCGCCTGATAGGTGCCTAACCTGGCAAGAGTCCTGCCACCAATCCTAATACTCCCGGGTCGGCCTATAGTCAACACAATACTGAATAGAGATCTTGCGGCCCTCCTCAAAACGACTCGTCCAGCCATCGCACCACTCAGCAAGTCTCTCAGGCCACCATACATCCTTGTCCCGGCCTGTGGAGGTTAGGAACCCATCGACGTTGACTGGGGTGCCAGGCACTGGCTGCTCTCCATTGAACTGGCGCTTCACCCGGTCAACCTCATGAAACTCGATAATGTTTAAGCAGACGAGGGGATGACTGACATCCATGTCCCCCAATCTGCCTCCTCTACAAACCACGTGCGGTACAGAGCCAGGTCCGCAGGGTCATCATACGGCGTCCACACAAA
Source organism: Arachis hypogaea (assembly GCF_003086295.3). NCBI lineage: Eukaryota > Viridiplantae > Streptophyta > Magnoliopsida > Fabales > Fabaceae > Arachis > Arachis hypogaea. Next base: position 124,113,071 of record NC_092053.1, on the reverse strand, counting down.
TTGAACCAATAGTTATACAATAAATAAATAATTGATATCCGAAAAAGTAATAATGGACCAAAACACAATTCAGTAACTACATACTTTTATTTCGTTTATTTAAACAACAAAGTCTATATAAACGACTAAAATAAAAGGCTGGTCATTTTAATCATAGTGCCAACCTCGTCCCAACGGAGCTGGTCTATCGCTCAACGTCATCGCAGAACTCTCGCCTCATGCTGGTCTCTGCTCTGCTGCGGCAATCCTACCAACCTGACACCAAGTTCAAGAATTACACGAGTTCATATTAATGAATGTCTTAACAATTTACAAATTCAAAACATGAGCAAGGCATAAACAATTGTTACCTCGCAGCCATAGGATACATGAAAATTTTTCTGTCAGGTGGACACCACTGAGAAAATTCTTGGTATATCTAGGACATCAACAGTAGAGTGCAGTCGGCGATGTTTGTGGCGCCTCGGTGTGCTGCAGAGTACAGTGAATGGTATGTCTAGGCAAGTACCGTTGAGTCCCAAGACAACGCACGACACCGCCCAAAGTCCTGAAGGGGTGGGAGCCAATGTAGATGGACCAAGTTGTTCGACTTGTCCATCATCAGGTAGCCTCCGATGAATAACAAGATGTAATACCTCGCATACTGTCGGAGTGTCTCCGTGTCATCTGTCGATGGCATGCGGTGGACATGGTCTCGCAGCCATACAAACTTCAGCGAGAACGACTACTTCCTCTGAGCCCCCTGCTATGGAACCACTGGAGGCCTGGCACCGAGCAGCCTCTCCACCAACTCTCACGTCTCCGTGCCGTACCACCTGAAGAAGTCACGGAAGCACCCCCCAACTGGGTCCCTGTGTGCGCGTAGTTCAAGGTGGTACGCCACGTCCTGCAGGGTGATAGTAGCCTCACCCCACGGTAGATGGAACGTGTGGGTCTCCGGACGCCATCGCTCGACGAACACCGTAATCAGGGAGTTGTCGAAAGTGAAATTCCTGAGAGGCACCATGCTGCGGAATCCCGCCTCCCTCAGATACGGGATGATAGCGTCGGGTGGAGGAAGCACGTGTGACACTCACCGGGACAGGAGTAGGCGAGGCCTCTGACAAAGAAAAATATTTCACAATTATTAAAAATTTAAAATTTGTATAGATCATCAACATATCAAACTGTCTTGACTATTCCACATATTTTCTTAAAAGAATTTTACACGTATGTACTAACTGAATTTATACTGACACGTCATTTTTTGTTAATATGTACTTTCTTAACTAACATATACAGCCTCACAATAAAGTAATTAATAATCTAACTATCAAACTTTGGCTTAACTTAATAACCTAGTTGTCAAACTTGGATAGTTACTAACTAAATTAATAAATTGAGAAATGTGTGACCAATAAACTAAACATAACTATTAGAAAAGATCTACCCAACATTTAAACTCTAAATTAATAATTATATAGCTAACAACTTAATTATCAAAAAATGATTACCACATTTCTAGAATTACTAATTTCTATCAGTGACCTATTCCTAATAATACAAATTATATTCTAGTTTGTGGCAAGCACCCTAACCATAGCTATACATATATGTGATTACATAAAATTCAAGATAATAGAACTAACCGCAAAGTTGGCTATCCCAGCGGAGTGCCATGTCGCATTCAGCCTGTTGATATCCCGATCACGTACATCTGCGTGAGCCATCTTCCAATTGCTCGATGATAAGGTCAGAAATGGGTAAAAGAGAGGAGAAAGTGGTCGAAAAGTTTAAACTGGGGCCCATAACGTCGCTGTAAACGACATCTATGTATACTCGCGTACCAGCCTTATCTCCTTTACACTGTAAACGAGATAAGGCTGACTCACTTATACCAGCCTTATCTTATTACAATGTAAATGAAATACGTGCAAATTTATCTCGTTTACACTGAAACAAGATAAAATCAGAAAACAAATTTCGATAATATTTTTTATAATTATTTATTTTAATAATTAATACATTTATTTTATTTATTTTAAATAAAAAATCTGTCATTATACACCGTACAAAAAAATAGTAGTAGGTACATCTAATTCAGAAAATTTGGACAACATGAGTAATGATTACAAAAAGTTTTATAATTATATTTTGGTATTTTACAATATGATTAGTATTCAAATTATTTTAACTAAAAATTTAAAAATTATAGTAATCTAAAATAATAAAATACTATTTAAAAGTTTTATATTTTTATTTTATATTTTAAAAATATTAAATAATTTTTTTATTATCAATACAATTAAATATCTTTTTTGATATATGTTATTAATTAAAAATCATTTAAAATATCATAACAAATAAACTTTTTTCAACTAATACGGTAGGAATTGCAATGTGCTAAGGCTTGATTTGGTAAAACTTTTCGAAAAGGTGCTTGTGCTTTTTAAAAGCATAAGTATTTCATTTTGTGTTTGGTAAATAAAAAAAGACCATGTGCTTGTACTTGCAACTTTTAAAAGATCGGAGTACTTTTGAAAGTACTTAAGGTGGAGCTTTTCAAAGTTCACTTGTACTTTTTAAAATTTAAAAGTCTAATATAACCTCATATATTAACTAATTTTTAAATTTAACGCTTAAATTTATATTTTTATAGTATTTTTAAATATTAAAAATTATTTTACCAAACGTAATTGTTGCTACTTGTGTTTATTAAAAATCATTTTTAATTTGATTTACCAAATATAAATGTTACATTTTTTAAAAAACTATCTTTTAAAAACTAGTTTTTATAAGTTACTTTTAATAAGTAAAAGTTTTATCAAACTAGGCCTAACTCAAAGATAAGTTTGAAATGTAATATTAAAATAGGTTCATTAATCAAGTATCATTTTAACACAACAATTTTATATTTTTTGTGGGTCAAATTTGATAAAATAATTTTTAGATTTAATATTTATTCTGTTAATTCTTATAGTTTGATCAAATTTTTATAATTAAAGCTTTTTTAATTGAATTCCTATATTAAATAAAAACTTTTAATTAAGTTTTTTTAACTATTTTTTGTTAAAAAGTATAACTTTTTTGAAATATTTATTTTTGTATTTGATGTTGCAAGAATTATGAAATATTATAAAATTAAATATTTTAGGATTATTTTTTAAAAAAAAATAATAACTAGTAAGAATTTACTTACCAATTTTTATCTAATATAAAAACTCAGTTACAAACTTTTAAACTTTAAAGATGTAAGCAAAAATTTAGTGAAATTATAAAAATTAACATACATGATAATTAAATCTAATTTTAATACTATCCTAATATAATAGTGTCAAATTTAATAAAGCAATAGATACAAATAAATATTAGGCTTTCTTTGTTTAATATTTATTTCCTGTTGACTCTTGTTAATGCATGCTTCACTTTGTTTGGCACACTAGACTCGAGAGGCTGTACCTTCTGTAGCACATATAGAATTAAATATTCCGTTTTAATGAATATATTTATTTTACAATTGTTTTAAATAAAAAAACAGATATAATCAAATATGAAATGTTGTTAAACAGATTTCATTGTACCGAAAGAAAATAAAACAAAATATAATGAAGAAATTCAAGATAAACTTGTAAGAATTTGAGCATTGTGGTTTTATATATTTTTAGGGAATCTTTGCCTCTTCTTGTGTTGTTCCAACATTATTATTGAAAAGAATGTTGAAATTCGAAAGGTAGTAACAGTAGTTAGTACCGAGGAAGAAAAACAAGAAACAAGATAAGAGTAGAGAAGGTATAAACAATTTTGTTATTATGGGATTTAGTTTCTAATTTGCACCAAAAATAAATAATAAACTACAGTTGGATAAATGGTTGGAAGCATTTCTCACTTGTTAGTAGGTGTTTCTAAATTCTGACTTTTGAGGGTTCAATAATTATTGAAGAGGTATTATTTAACAAATAAAGAAAACAAGGTAAGAAAGAGGAGTGAACTCCCAACCCAGTTCTTGATATTTTTTTGAATGACGATATTACAATCTCTTAAAAAAAACAAAGATAGTTTATTTTGGTTTTTATTCGCTGCTTCCGTGATATAACGTAGTCTCTCTGTATGTTTTTTCATCGAATTTCGTTAGAGTGATAATAAAAAATCTAAACCATGTGAATAGTGGGTTACAGATTTAGTCCAAATACATATAAAAATTAAAAACACTCTATAAATTAACTAAATAAAAAAATAACCATCTCAAATTCTAATTTATCAAAGCATTTCACTCAAATACTCTTTTCTTTTTCAATCGGCTGCTACCCCACCTTCATCAATAATCATCCCATTTCACCGTCGCTGCTTGGCTTGTCATACGCCGCTACTGGCGTCGCTCACTCATAGTAAAAATAACCATCTACTTAAAGATAAAAATAATCATTTGCATACCTAATAAATTGAACATCCTATTTTAATTATATATAACTAAAACCAACATATATTGAGCATGATGATTGTTCAAATGTTATGATGTATTAGTTTTGAATTATGATTAATAATTAAAATTACAAAGATCTTATTTGATTTTATTGATAATTATATATGGTAAAGTGAAAATCTATTTATATTATAATTATAAAGATTTTATTTTGTCCAATATTATAATTATTTTCATTTAAGAAATCAATAATCGGTTAAACCCTAATTTTTATAATAATAAATGTCGAAAAGAATTATGATTGAGTTTTTTTTTTTATAGACAAAAGTTGTCAAAAAAATGTCTAAGAATTAGTATATTTCACTATCAATAATTAAAAATATTTCTATTGAGTATTTTTTATAGTCAATAAATATTAAAATAAGTAGTATTATAAAAAAAATATTCTCAAACTTTTCTAGTAAACCATTTTTGATGGTCAATAATTAAAAAGAAGGAAAGATTATTTTTCACAATTATATATCTATATGTCAAAAATATTATTTTTCACAAAATTTTTATTAACATGTTTTGATTGTTAAATGAGCAACGTGAGTCACTTTCTATTATTTTTTGAAGTGCTTAAATATTTTCATTGGTGGATGAATGATTTAAATTTCAATTTGATGAATGAATTTGTAATAAACAAAAATATTGTCTTAGGAATAAATCAGATAACATCTGGTGCAATAAAAGAAAAATTCAAAACTAAGATATACTTTTTGAAATATTTAGTTCGAATAAACTATAAATTTTTTTTTTAAATTATTAAATGGCTGACCAAAAGTACTTCATTTTCTTGTGTTCTTAACTTGCTATCGTCGCATATGTATTATAATAAGCCCTATCATCAACATGAATTAAAATTCTGACCAATTTTCCATGTCATGGATTATTCATCACCTTGGGCCAAGACTTCAATGGGTTTAATTTGACCTTAAAGGGCTATTAGTATTATTGTATTACTATTAGTCAAACCTCAAAATGCTTCCTGAGATTGACGTCGTGCATTGAAATCGTCTCTGAAATTTCAATTGCATTAATTACGTCCCTAAGATTGAAAAAAGTGCATCATATTAGTCCCTGACCCATTTTTCCTTAACAACGTGATGACATGGCTAGATGATGTGGACGATAAGTGACACGTGTCACTCCATAATTTAGCCACGTATAATGATATGATGATGTGGTGACCAGTGACACGTGGCATGCTGATGTGGATAGTTGTGCCACGTGTCACAATGTTATTTGGCCACGTGTCCGTTTGTGCCACGTGTTGCAACAGTATTCGTCCACGTGTTATTCATTATGTCATCATTGTAGATGCACCAAATTAGTCCCTCACTTTGCATTTAGTAACTCATTTTAGTCTCTGAAATTGAATGTCGTGCACCAAACTAGTCTCTTCACCAATTTTTTCTCATTTTTTCTATAAATTCAAAATTCTCAATATTTTTGAATGCATTAATTTCAATTCTATTTTTTCACATGTTATTCAAATAAAAGTGCTTTTATAAAATATTTTTTCTCTTACGAATACCTTAACCGCCGACTTGGAGTTGACGTGAAGGCATTTCAAGCATCTTCACTACTATCTCCGACCTCTTTCAATGCTTTTATAAAATATTTTTTCCTCTTGCGAATACCCATAACCGACGTCTTGGAGTTGACGTGAAGGCATTTCAAGCTTCCCTCATTACCATCTCCGACCTCTTTCGTTTAGACTGTAGAGGTCAAAGATGATAGTGATAGTGCTTGAAGTACCTTCAATCTAACTCATTTACACATAACGAAAACGTGTATTTCATAAGAATAAAAAAATGTATATTTTAATTATTGATTTCTTGTTAAAAGCACATATTTTTTTATGAAAAAAAATATGTCCAATCAATCATATAATTATTTTTTTATAATAACATACTTATATATTACAAAATTTATCAATGTTAAATTATTAAAAAAATTATATAATTAAAACTAAAATTTTAAAATTTTTTATGAAAGTACTTGTATTTAAACGATATATGAAAAAATAGAATTGAAATTAGTGCATTTAAGATATTGAAAATTTTAAATTTAAAAAAAATGAGAAAAAATTGGTGAAGGGACTAGTTTGGTGTAAGACATTCAATTTCAGAGACTAAAATGAGTCACTAAATGCAAAGTGAGGGACTAATTTGGTGCATCTATAATGATGACATAATGGATGACATGTGGACGAATACTGTTGCGACACGTGGCCAAATAACATTGTGACACATGGCACAACTATCCACATCAGCATGCCACGTGTCACTGATCACCACATCATTATATCATTACATGTGGCCAAATCATGGAATGACATGTGTTACTTACCGTCCACGTCATTCAGCCATGTCATCACGTCGTTAAGGGAAAATGGGTTAGGGACTTATATGGTGCACTTTTCTCAATCTTAAGGACGTAATTAGTGCAATTGAAATCTCAGGGACGATTTCAGTACACGACGTCAATTTCAGAGACCATTTTAGGGTTTAACTCGCTAAATAGAAGAAATAATGTACACAATACCACCAAAAAAAAATAAAAAGAAGAAATAATGTAACAAAATCAAATGATAATCTGTTAAATTCAAATGCTTTCTGTTGGAAGTCACCAACATATAGTATAGATATCATATATTAAGTGTTAGCATAAGTGAATATTTTATATTCTTCAGAGGTAGAGATTTCTTGGAACATACTGCTCAAATTAAAAAACTTTACATACATTATGTATATTAATATCAATACTAGTAACTCATATGAAAGTTTTTTTTTTTTTTTTTTTTTTGGTTGGACGAAACTTACATAAAAGGATTAATTTTAGCATATGCATGGTGATATGATATACTTTGTACAGGCCAAGAATTAATTCACATAAATGCTTTCAAGATATTTTAAAATGTGAGAAAAATAAAAAATATATTTTTATTAATGCCAAATAATTTTTGTATTTGATAAACTGTATTTTATCCAAAATTTTGTCAAAATATTTGGATAAGTATTTAAAAAATGCAAACAAAAATTAAAGTGGAACCATAATACATTATTCTCTAAATTTTATTTTCATTTTTAAAATTATTTTTTAGTCATTTATAAAAAAAGTTAAAAAAATCCATTAAAAGTAAAATCATTAAATTTTAATAACAAACTTTTTTATTTTTCTAATCATACTTATGGGAAATTATATTAAAATTTGATCTCTAAATAATTAAACCTATGTTGTGAATATATATTTAACGGTTTAGTATTTTTATTGTGTTTTATAAATTTTTTAAAAATATTTTGGTCGTTAACAAATTTAAAGGATACTTTTCATCAATGATTTGATAATTTGGAAATAGTTTTTTTTGTAGTTTACCCTATTTTGCTTAAATTTCTCACGATTAATGTGTCTTATGTTGTAGGTGAATATCTTAGATACTTTATAGATGATTCAGTACTCTCTCAACATAAAAGAGGGAGAAATTAAAATTATCACATCAAATATTCATATAAAATAATAAAATACGAGGAATTATAAAATTAAGAATTTCAAAAAAAATTCACAACAACTTGTATATGCTTATTTTTTTATTATTTGGGTGAACCTAGCATAAAGTTTATTAATGCATTCTTTCTTCTTTCTTGGATCATTCCCATGGCGTTCCTCACATTCAAGGACAACGCATTTCTTAATGCACTCTTTTGTCTTTCTTAGATCTTCTGCATACTCATCTCGACAATACTTGGTACACTTTCCTAGTGCAGTTCTTCCTCTTCCTCCTGCAATAATATAATAAGATGGAGTTGCCCAAGATTTCATAGGAATATTTTCATGAAATTTAGCACTGCCAATACAAATAAGCACTCCAATCATCAATAATATGATTGCATGCATCACACTAGTCTTGGCCATATAATTCTATGTTCTTTTCTCTCTTAAATCACCTTTTTGTTACACACTAGAATTTATATAGGTTTTAAAATATTCCTTGTTATAGAATTAGAATGTTTCTCAAACATAGTTTGTGTCCTTTCGTTATACAAAACGCTACAAGTTACTAATATAAACAAAAAAATTACTGTTGTTGAGAGAATTTTGAGATATCTAAAAGGGTATTACTAATATTGAGATCATGGGTTACATAGATGTTAATTTTTCTAGAAATAACAAGTGTAATTATCCGTGCCATGCACGTGATAAGATCGAATAAAATATTAAAATGATAATTAAATAAAAAAAATTAGTATTATAAAATTTATAAAAAATAATAATAAATAAAGCAATTCTCTAATAAAATTTTCATTAAAAATTTAAATTGTAAACAAATTAAAAAATTGGTATCAAGGTCAAATTAATAATTTTAAGAATATAACTCATTTAATCTATGTCACGTGTCAAAAATCTAATATATTATAATCTATTCAACGAGTGAGATTAAACATCACGTTTTAAACGTCTTTGCCTGAGTATTTGTCTCTGGCAAAAATACCAAAACAAAAAATTATTGTTACATTGGACGATTTTAATATGAAAAAAAAAACATTAAGGAAGATTCTAAATAAAAAATTACCTTGGGGACGGTTTCGATTCTGAGCCTCAACGTTAGGGACCAAAACAATACTTATCCCTATAATAATAATAATAATAATAATAATAATAATAATAATAATAATAATAATAATAATAATAATAATAATAATAATAATAATAATTATTATTATTATTATTATTATTATTATTATTATTATTATTATTATTATTATTATTATTATTATTATTATTATTAAAAATATTTTCGATTGATAATTGATAAGTAGTTTAATAATGCATTAAATACTGATTTTATATAACTATAATAAAGATATTTTTCTAAATTAGTATAATTATACATTATTACTTAAATGCTAATTATAGTATAAGTATAATAAAGATATTTTTATAAAATAAACTTAGAAGAGAAAATAGTACATTCATTTTGGCGGAAAAATAGATTCATAAAGAATCGACACTTCACTTTTATTAATTGGGGGAAAACTCAATTTTAATATATTAAATAGCTAGATTGATAAAAACATAATTGAAAATTAGAGGTGTTTTGGCTCGGTTTTAGATTAAAAATCAATCAAATTGATTTGATCGGTTCTTTTTTAGCATCAATCAATTGGTTTGCTATTTTTACATCAATTGAATTAAACCGAACTGAATCAAAAGCCATTTAATTCAGTTAGTTTTTTCAGTTTATAAATTCTAATTAAACAGGTCATTAATCACAATAAAATGAGGTTTAAAATAGTTAATAAACTTAAAATAATAAAAGTACATTATATTCAAATTTAATGCAATTTCAACTATCTCAATAACTAAACATAAAATAAATACACATAATTAAATATAAAACAAACGCATGAAAATGTCTAATAAACACCGTCCTAAAACCAAACTACAAATCAACAAATACACTTTAGAACTAAATAACAATAAAATCAGTCACCATAATTAATTTGAATAATTCACACCAGATTCATTATCATTTTTTTCGATTGGTGCAATTTCTACAAAACAAAACAAAAAATAATATAAATTATAAACTATAAAGCAATGCGTATAATTTATGAAAGAAACTTCAATTTTTTTTGCATATCTAATTTTAGTTTCTCAAACTCCTCAATAAGTTCCTCAAAATCAGTTGTCATTGAAGAAGAACGAAGCCAATTTTGTGTGCAAATCAATGCCTCTACTATTTTTGAAGTTAAAGAACTTTTATAGTTATTAAGCACTCTAATGTCTTTGTCTTTGCCTGTTCATTGCTTGCTGACTGCATACATATAAACATAACAAACGCACAACAACATACATCAAATTATTATCTAAAAAATTTGTTATCAAACAACAAGAATTACAACAAATCTATTCTCAAACAGTAACAACAAGTTATAGTAACAAATTTTCATAGTACCAGCCACCGAAAATTAGGACCAACAACAAATTATTATCTAATTAAAAATTAGGACCAGTAAATCAGCAACAATAACACAAATTTAACTCAACAAATTAGACCAGCAACAACAACAAATAGAGCCAGTGAAGTACAGAACCAGCAACAACAATAAATTTTATTCTAAAAATTGGTGAATATATTGTCTTCCAAAGAAGACATTGTTGAATTGCAAGAGAGGGCTTGATGACGGCGCGGGGTTCTCGGTTAATTGGAGACGACATAGGGTTCTCAGCGACAGAGAGGGTTGCTTGGTGACGGCTCAAGCTTCTTGGCAACAGAGAAGATTCTACGGTTGGGACTCGTGACGGCGCAACGAGAAACGCGTCACCATTGCGGATTACGTGAGAAGGATGGAGGAAAGAGCGCTACGCATAGAGGAGGAGGGAGGGAAGCGCTACGGTCTATGACTCTACGGATGGAGGGAGGAGGGAGATTCTGAGATTCAGAAAAAGAAAAACGAGGAAGGGAGACACTGCGTTTTGCGTGAGTGAATCACTCACTTAGGGTTAGCAATTTTGATATTAGGTTAAAGGGTAAAATTGTAAAAATTAGTCTTTTCGATTTTTGGATTGATTATTATAAATTTCAATTCGATTTTATGATAATTTTTGATCTAGCTCGATAACTTACACCTCTAAAAAAAATTGTTGTTTCTTTGAAAAATCCTATATCATTTAGAAAAACAGCAAACAAAATATTGTTGCTCCATAAATTATTGAAGCAGAGTACATAACTGCTACAAATTACTGAAAACAAGTCTTGTTAATTAAGAATCAACCTGAAGGCTACCTACTAAAGTGCTAGTCTATGATCCCCATCCTTAGCTTGGTCATAATACAAAGTGTTGTGCATTAAAAGATATTTTGTTTTTCATTTTATATATAAGTTACAGAAATGTTAAAATTTTAGTAAATTTTATTTTTTGCCAATAGTTAGTTAATAATAAAAGATATAGACTAAAAATATATTATCGAACTATTAAATAAAAAATAATAGACTGATAATTAAAAATACTAACAAAAAAATAATAAATTAAGTTGATCTTGAACTTTTCTCTATAAGTTATATATGATATAAGGGATACGCCTAAGTAATAATGCAATGTGGATGCGCAATTCCATTTGTAACCCAAAAAAAAGAAATACACCATTTGTAACCCAAAATGGCGAATAATGAGGAAATAGTTCAGCTACATCATCGATCGAAGAGGCTCAATACAAGGAATAATACATGGTACACTAGAACACTATTTAATTTTCAGATACATTCCATAGAACTCCATTGAGCAAACTAAAGTACTAGCCAAACATTTGACGACACTTGTTCATGCATTCAATTTCCTTCCCTCTATGGTTAGGAAAGATTCTTCGACATCTGTTAATACACGCTTGAAGTTGTATCTCATCAGATGAAAAATCATAATGTGATAGACTCAAGGGCCTTTCAAGAAGAGTGTCTTGAAATTCAGTAATAATGACCAAATAAATAATCACTCCGGTTATAAGTATTATTGCTAGTGCATTTGTCACATTGATCTTGGCCATAAATGTCTCTGTTAATGTTACAAGTGTGAGAAGTGTATGAAGTTAGTCTCACATCAAAGAAAACAAAAAAGAGTAAGGAGTTTATAAGATGAAAGACTCATTTATTTATTACCTTAAGGTTTTTGAGTTAGATGTAGTGTCTTCTCATCTTATATTCTCTTGATTTTTTCTCGATATCTCTTCGATGTTCAAGAGTTCCCCATGATGACCCAACAGTCTCTTAGTGTATTTCTTCTCTTTTGGCTTGCAATCACAAAGTTATGATTAATTCGACTTTATATACAGAGTTAAATCATTCCTAATCTTATTATTATATTCTATATGATTCTCATCAAGTTAACTAGAATATTTGTAGCTTAGTTTGTGTCCCATTTATATACTAAGAGGTATAGATTGATTCTCAACATAAACAAATTAAATAAAACAAAGAATTCTCATTGTAGAAAAATATTCTTTTAGAATAATTTATTGTATTGTTTGCCTCTTGAGTTCACTGAATTAAAAAAGTAGCTTATTTATAACAATAATGCAAACTGAATATAAAATGTAGCTTACAAAGAAGAGAAAAACTATGTACATGTAAAACCATTGAAAATATATATAATATTACTATATTTTTGAGAAAAGCTATGGGTAAATGGTATGGGAAGTTAGGAAGAAAAAAATAATGTTCTAATTATTTGTTTAAAAAAAATTTACATGAGAAATAAGAGTGACATAAGTTACTGTTTTACACATACTTTTGGAATGATCTTTGAGTCATCATGGTTACATTAGAAGAGAATAACATAGTTACAAACCGTACCATTAGTTCATAAATAGTAACATAAAGTTATGGTAACTATTTAGTTATAATGACATTAGAAGAGATTATGGTTACAAACCGTAATATAAAGTTAAAAACAGTGATCATTGATAAATTATTACTACTTTTTTAGCAATAGTCACTATTTTAAAGGGTCACTGTAACACCCTACCATACAGAGTCTTATGCTTAAGTCATAATTCAGAGATGGCAAGGTATTACAACCTCTAAAACCAAAATTTAGTACGTTTAGTAGTATGAATAATTGATTATAACTAGGAGCCTTTGTAGAAAAAGGGGTAAACAAAAACCGTAACTCAAAAGCGCAACACTCCGATCGATAACGTAACGAACAGGGATAAGCTAACGCGAGATCATATATATACAAAGGAGTGTCAAAAACAGGAATATCAAGACTCAAAATCCGGCTGCGAAGATAACCGGTCCGAATAAGGAAAACCCCAAGGAAAACCCAAAAGGACACAAATACAGAAACCTATTTTCCAAAACCTCCTATAATAGGAGTCATCACAGTTTGTATTATTTAATGGAGATAAAAGTATCTAAACAAGATATATAACCCAAAACAGAGTCCCGAGAACAAAGGATCTTCGCTAATCCAGAAGTCTCCAGCATGCCTCAACGAGAAGCCTCGCGTCCTGCATCTGAAAACCACAAAATCCGCATGGGTGAGAACCAGAGGTCCCCAGCACGGTAACAGCTTCCACATATATAATACATAATAATAGAGGAAAGCCGAAGGCAATCCTAGAACTTCCTCCAGATAATATCAAAGCTTATAAACAAACTAAACCGTAAGTGGTAACTGACTAAAGATTCTTCAGTCTAACTAATACTTCCCTTTCCAATTCCTTCAGACCTCCCAACCACCAGCAGGAGTATAATATAGCAAACACAGTTATATCAGACAAGAGATTTACAAATAGGAGCAGATAAGGCATTTAGACAATTAGCAAGTAATATGCAGTCAAATAGGCAATCTCAAACAATTCATGTAGTATGCTTATGATGCATGCCTGTCCCTAGTGGCTGATGATATCATCTGTCGGTTATAGAGCCAACCCGACAAGTCCTGGTAGCTAACCATTGGACTGTCCCTCTGTCGCGCATCCCCAACTCGAGTTATACTCATCATAAACTTGATCATAATCATGATCCATATCCATCACCCTCACTGGTGAATATTTACGGGGGCGAGCTCATCCGGGTCTTTCACAGTGCCTGGCCACACTTACGACATAGGGTCAAAAGAGCTTCGAGTCTCAACCTGGAGCACGTGGTGGCTAGCCACTGCTTCCTCCCAGGGAAACCCTCATCTCCGATGGTGGAAGTGCAAACATTCACAATTCATTCAACAGCATATATGCATATATACTTAGCCATAATCATGGCTCCACCGTAACACGGCAATAATCTAGCCATCCGGCTCACGGTTAAATCCATAACCAGCCAATTCATTAACAATTACGGCCCTTCGGCCCATGGCACAACAAGCACTTTCACCGCCATTCTCCGCATCTCACATAATCATCTTTGATCCTCATTGATCATTCATTTTTCCCTTGCTTCACTCGCAAGTTACCACATTCACTAGCCCTTTTCCTCATGCTAGGCATATCATAATGATTTAAGATATAAGTGGTGAGATCGGAGGCTTAGAAGTATGAAATTTGGCTTTTAAAACTCAAAAATCAACTTTGAGATGAAAACAGGGCCACGCGTACGCGCACTCCACGCGCACGCACGGATGGCCAAAAACTCATCGACGCGCAAGCGTCATACGCGCGAACGTGCGGGTTGAAAAATATCCAAACGGCGCGCAAGCGTCAGCCACGCGTGCTCTTGCGCCCAGGCACAAAACTGGCACAATTCTGGCACAACTATCTGGAGAATAGTTGGGCATATGGCGCAGCGCATCGACGCGCCCGCACACACCACGCGCACGCGTGGATGGTGCTTCCTGGAAGAATGGTGCGCACGCGCCAAGTGCGCCTACGCGCGGAGGGTTATTCTGCTAAAAATTTTCTAAGTTAAAAGCTGCAGAATTCACAGATTCAACCCCCAATCTTCCGACGGTCATAACTCTCTCATTTTAAATCATTTTTCACCCGTTTTTCGAACGGCATGGACATCCCGGATCCAATTTCATTTCTAAACAGATTTGGTACAAATCAGAGATCCGTAGTCCAGGTTATGTCCCGTCAAAGTATGCCCAAAAACCATGTTTTCATACAAAACCACAAAGTGCCATTTTCAAAACAAGCCACTTTCAACTCTTTTCAAAATCAATCAAAACATGCCAATTTCAACCCTTTTCTTTGAAATCATTCAAAATGTACCAAAATCAATAACAAGCCATCCTCAACTCACACATTGACACTTTACCAAAATTTCCAAAATCACCATCCAACCCTTTTAACACTTCTCAATCAAATGGCTAAAGGACAAACACAATATCATGTCATACATCCTTCATCAATCCAATTTCCAATAATTCCATTTCCAATCAATCATCATTATACATAATCATCATCATACTCACCATCAACATGGTACCACCCATCAATTCAACCTCAATCATCCATCAAGCATATATCACAACATGCATTTCTCATACATCACACAATCAAGGCATCAATATTCATAATCACATATATGATCACATCATATATCTCAACCATTCAACAACATCAACAATTCAATGCCTATCTTAGGACCTCTAGCCTAAGTATTTCCTACCACATTACATATTAGATACGGAAAACCGAAACCATACCTTTAGCCGATTTTCCAAGCTCAATCGGAGCACTTCTAAACCACTTGTCCACAAGCTCTCAAGGTATCAACACCTCCAAGAACATATTTTGTCACACAAAACCCTCTCCCAAGCTTTCCAAAATCACCAATCAAGCTCCAATATTCACATATACACAACCTAAGCCACAATCATCATATCCATACACAACATCTCAATACCCAAACATCATAGAACAACAAATCACACTAGGGTTGAGAATCTTACCACACCCAAGGTCCAAGGAGACAAGATTAACCTTCTCCTTCAAGAGAGTTGGGTCCTATAACATCAAAGAGCCCAAAATCTCAACATTTTTGCTCATGAAACTCGAAATCAAGGCTAGAAATTCGAAGAGCAAAATGTGGCTTACCTCAAAATTAATTGTATGGGTTTTGTAGAGCTCTCCGCGGTGAACACGTGGCCGCAAACGGAGCGGCAATCGGAGCTCTAGATCAAAAGTTATGGTGGTTTGAAGATCAACCAAGGGAGAGAACTTGAGAGAGTGTTCTTCCCCCCTCCATCTTAATTTTCAGCGTGTGTTTGTGTATTGTGAGGAGAGAGAGTGCTGAAAACTAGGGTTTTAGTTTAGTTTAGTTGGGCCAAGGGCCCACTTTGGGTCCGGTTGGACCGGTTTGGCCCTTTCGGTCCAATCTTAGTCCGTTTTCTATAAAATTGGTACCGAAATTCTTGTCTCAGTCTCCTCTATCATATTAAGCCATAAAAATAACATTTTTGACTTTCTAGAATAAATTCTCATTTATGGGTTAATTAGCCATTAATTAACCGGGTCTTACAGTCACAACATACAAAAACAAAAAATTGTAGTGGGTACTTTTTAATTGATATGGTAATATAATATTGTTGCCGAATTTTCTTTACAAAGGCAACAATTAAAAAGTTTTTACCAAAAAGATTAATTTGTTATATTATATACACTTCTCCAAATATAGCCTTCTACCATTAGGTGAGTGAGTTTTTTTTTTATCAAAAATAAATATTTTATTGATGAAATAAATGGTCCACTAGGGACAACACATGGGGAAATAACTGAAAAAGATACAACAAAGTCCAAGGTTCAGAAGTAATTGAATTACATTGAATTAGGAAAGTAACTTTTCTAATTCCAAGCAACACTTCCATTGTCTTCTCACTTATGAAGAGCACCACGCCAAGTGCAGCGTCTTCCTCTCTCTTGCATGGATCTACGGGTCACACTACAAGAAAAATGGTGAGTACTATCAAATTTAGGATTGGACATTAGCGACGAAATTACTGTCAAATTTATCGCCAGTAATATCATCGAATTCATAAGGTTTATTATTTACCAGCAGATTTTGGATTTCGACAATAATTCTGCCTATAATATTTGGAGGGAAACAAAAGTAAAATGGTGCGTCCAGTTAAATCCGACGGTAAAACCAATTAGTGAAACGATGCATGTTGGTGACCTACAAAGGTTTACCATTGAAAAAATCCAATGGTAAATCCAACGGTAACTGGTCGTGAATTCAAAACGCGAACCCTCCTCCCCTCATTCCAGATTCACTCCCTCTCTCACTAAACCACCATCTCCCTCCTTCCCTCTCCCCAAAACCACCATCTGCCATCGTCGACACCGCCACCACCACAACCCCCTCTCCGCCGCTGTCAGCCCACCGACCCACGAGACCCCTTTGTTCTTCTTCTTCTCCTTCTACTCTCCCTATTCTCCATTTTCCGAATTGGCGCCGAGCACCACAGAGCCACCACAGCCGCTCCCCAATGCCAGCCTCCGTTCTTTGGTGTCTGCTCGACACCACCACCACCGCCTCCGCTCCCCAGCTTTTTCTCTTCGATTCGATTCTGTCTCTGCATAACAATAGGTAACATTGAAATCTCTATATTGTTAATTGAAATCTCTATATTATGCCTCCATTTGTTTTTTTAATTAAAATCTATATATTGAGTTAATTGAAATCTCTATATTCTGTCTCTATTTGTTTTTTAATTGAAATCTCTATATTAGGCTAAAATATTTTGTTGTAAATTGAAAAAATTGTTGCTGAGCTGTCCATTTTAATAGATTAAAAAATGATTGAGAAATTAAGTTATATTGAGCTGTCCATTTTTATACGTATTTGAAGATGGCTGAATTTGAGTTTATGAACATGCTGAGGTTTTGTTGATTATTGAATTGGTTTTTCTTATTTTGAATTTGAATTTGAACTTTGAATTTCCACTTTAAAAAGTGTTTCGATTATTGAACTGAATTGCTGAATATTATTGCTGGAGTTATTTGACATTGTCTGAAATATGTTGGTTCACTATGTTAAGGTTGGTTTTGATATATGCAGACATGACGACAAGAAGAGGTGCTGCAGATTAGGTTATCAGACGTGGTTGAAGCCGTGGTCAGGTAGAGGGAGGGTTTCCTCTGGTACCCTCGGGACTTTTGGATCCTCTCCCTCTACTCCGACCACGCCGGTCATGCCACAGGTTCTGGGTTTAGCAGACCAGCCATTCATCATGGTCCCTAACCCCAACTATGTACCGTGGTCTACGACGATAACGCCACCTCCCACCGCTCAATAACCTGCATCCACGGCAACGCCGAGTCCAGCGACGGATGCCGTGGTGTCGGAGTCCAGCCACGGCAGTGATGCAACAGTTGATGCCCCTCCACCACCTACCATCGTATAGTTGCGCATTTGGCTTGATGGTTGTAAGAACCGAGACTAATTAACCGTCTAATTAAATGATTAATATTGCTCAAAATAGGATCCGAAAACTTATAATGAGAATTAGAGGATTTAAATATGATTTTTGGACTCAGTAGATTTTTCTGATTCAGAAAATGTATTTTCTGCGAAAAACGAGTAAAACTGGGAACCGGCAATCGAACTGGTCGAACTAGTTTAAGTCTGCCCGGCACTATGCGAGAAAAATTAAAAACAGCAGAAAACCTTAGGAAAATATTTAAAGTCGAAAACCGAGCGTTAATTTTAAAAGTTTGGTCCAAAGTTGGGCCAAACGGACTAAAAACACTAACGGGTTGGACTGGGCCCAAGTTGGGTCCAAGCCCAACATATATAAGCACTTAAAGGCACCCACTTTAGCTCATTAAACACATTCAAGAGAGGGAGAGGAGCTGAAGTGAGAAGAGAGTGAGGGTTTCCAAAGTTACTGTTCACCTACATCTTCAATCCATCATATCTCGAGCTACGGTGCTTTGATTCACGTGCCGTCAGCGGCTACGCGAAGCCCTCATCGAGCCCGTCACTTCTAGCTAAGAATTGTGGTAAGCTTTTCAAAATTTTCTATCCAGTTTCAAGCCCTTGTAAAATTCAAAAATTTGGTTTTGGTTTTGAGTAAAATCTTGTGATTTTGGGTGTTTAGGTACACTCTAACACTTGATTCCCATTGGGTTTTACCCAATCCACATTTGGTAAAGTGAGCATACTTGATCTCTTGTGGTTTTGTGTATATATGAAACCCTAGGTTTATTTATGGAACTTGTGTAATTTCTAGCTTGAATTGGTGTTGTGTGGAGTATATTGGTGACTTAAATTGCTTGAAAGTGGACTTGGTGGCTGGACTTGTTGATCTTGGTTGAGGATTTGGTGAATTGAAGCTTGTTGGAGTTCAATTTTGGGTTTTTGGCATATTGGGAGTCGGTCAAAGTATGGTTTCGATTTTCTCTATGTAATATATAATATTTCTGGACACTTAGGCTAGGGACCCATAGGATAGGATTGACTTAAATTAGTTGTTGAAATTGTTGTATGATGATGAATGATGATTTGATGATTTGGGTTGTTGATGAATTGAAATGTTGATGTTGATAGCATGGTATGGAGGGTTGAGATTGAAATTTATTATGGTGATTGTTGGTAATAGTGGAATGATGTTTGATTAATGTGTTGGTTGAATATTAATGTATTGTTATGTATTTGATAATGGGGATTGATGATTTCATAAGATGGAGTGGTGAATTGAGGTATGAAAAATATGAAATTGAGGTGTTTTGGGAGTTTGATGAAATGGTGGTTTAGTTTTGGTTGTGAAATTGGAAAATTGAGAATTTGTGAACTTTTGGTAAAAAACTGAAATTTTGATAAACTTCCATGAATCATATCTTGAGCTGTCGTGCTTGAAATTCAATGTATTTTATATCAAATGAAAGATAATTGAACAAGCTTTAAAATGATTTAAAATTTGTGGAAATCCGAATTTGGTAGAAGAATATATGATTGATGAAAGTTTGGTGTCAAAATCTAAAATTCTGCAATGTTGCAGAATTTTGTGATTTATTGTTTGTGTGCGCACGCACAGCCTTGAGCACACGCACACCCCGTGAATTTTTGAACCTGTGCGCATGCACACACGGGGAAATGACTACTGATGGGGGTGCTAGGATGCCCACGCACATACCCACGAAGTTTTACAACCTGTGCGCACGCACACGTTGGAAGGTGCATTCTGTTGAGGGGGTTAGCACGCCATGTGCGAGCGAACAGAATTGTAAAATTTTGCACTTGTGCGTACGTACACCTCTATGCGTACGCACACTTTTTAAAAATCCCCTAGGGCGTGCGCACGCACACCCCCTTTGCGTACGCACATGTCCTGTTTTTCAACTAAAACTTTGTTTTTAAACTATTTCACCTTCCCAACAAGCTTGTATACTTCTGTGACACCTAATTAAGACTCTTGGGCTTATTTTCGGGCATTGAAACATGGGAAAGGTCCTAGGAGATTTAACTTGGTATTATTTTGAAAAGATAGAGAATGGAGGCTTAGGTTTCTGATGTACTGAGGATGGGTTTGGTAGAGCGAGAAGGAAGAATGGTGTATGAACTGAGAAACTGAGGAACTGATGAGTTCAGAATGGACATGTTAAATTAACAGTGGTTGAGATGAGTCGAGGGCTCGGAATGGAGTGATGATCCATGATATACTGAAAAATGTTTTCTGAAAACCACTGAATTACTGTTTTATACTCAGAATTATGAGACGCTATGCACCTGGCAGAGATGGTAGTTAATCCCGCCTGTTGAGGTCGCAGCAGCGGCGTAAGAACGGTGGTGAATCCCGCTTACGTTGAGATGTGAGGTCTGTGGCAAGAGTATCCCGCTCGCATCCCTTCGGATCACTAGAGTGTGCAGGCACAAAATCCTGGACGATGTTCTGAGCATCATATCTCGGAGGTTCCCAATCATGATTTCGAAGGGCGACATCTCCATGGAGATGTGTCGGGTTGACAGTTGAACCGACAATGTGATATCACAGCCAATAGGACAGACATTCATCATGTGCATCTTCTATCTGTTTGTTTGCTTTGTCGACTTGTAATTGCTTGCCTAATTGTATAACATGCCAAATTGCCTACTTGAATTACTTGTCATATATGCCTATACTTGTGTTTTACTTGCATTGATATTATCTGTGTTTTCTACTGGGATTGAGGAGGTTCGGAAGGCGGTGGCGATGGGATCGCATGGAGGATAGATTGGTGAAGGCTGTAGGACAGCGGAGAACTGTTAGACTAGAAAATCCCCTAAGTTAGATTACCCCTTTTATGTTAAGGATTTAAGTTATGCTTTACTATTTTAGTTATGCCTTAAGATGAATCTTGTGATGGATATGAAGTTCTAGGATTGCCTCTGGCGTCCCGGAGTCTTATATCTTACATCACTGGGTACTATTACCATACTGAGAACCTCCAGTTCTCATACCATATTCTGTTGTTGTTTTTTAGATGCAGGTCGCAACCCACCTCGGTGAGTTGCTTCGATGGTGCAGAGCAGAGGATCCAGGATACATTTTGGGGTCTTTTTGCTTATTTTGTTTATATCTCACACTTTTGTATTTACTTTTGCCTAGGAGCTTACTTTGAGAGGAAAAACTTGTATAAGCTATTTTTGACTATCAGGTTTCTGTATTGTTTGTATATAGCTAGCCGGCTTAAACTACGCGAGCCGAGGCTAGTTCTTTATGCTATTATACTCTTATATTTTGTTATATTATGTCTATATCTTGTGCGTTAAGTTTGTGGCTTCGTGAGTACGTTTTGCGCTTTTCAAATCCTGTTTTTGAGCTGTATCCTTCATCGGACTTCTAGAATATATTATTTCTTCTATATATTATATGTATAAGCTTTAGAACTGTCGTAACCTTTGATTAACATTTGCTTTATGACGCGAGGTAAGGCTTAGGGTAATTAGGGTGTTACAATGGCGGCACGGGGTAAGTATCACATTCAATGCTGATGTATTTTCTGTTTATTGTTTTCTAGTTTTATTAATTATGATTTCTGTTGTTGCTGAGATTTCCTGAAATTTTGATTCCTATTTAGTAGATTTAGGTTGATTTGGAATGCTGCTAGTCATTGTTTTCTAGTTTTATTGATTATGATTCTTGTTGTTGCTAAGGTTTTCTGAAAAATTGATTCCTATTTAGTGGATTTAGATTGATTTAGAATGTTGCTGTTTATTGTTTTCTAGTTTTGTTGATTATGATTCCTGTTGTTGTTGAGATTTTATGAAAAATTAATTCCTGTTTAGTGGATTTAGGTTGATTTGAAGTGCTTCTAGTTATTGTTTTCTAGTTTTGTTGATTATGATTCCTGTTGTTGTTGAGATTTCCTAAAAATTTAATTCCTGTTTAGTGAATTTATGTTGATTTAGAATGCTGCTGTTTATTATTTTCTAGTTTTGTTGATTATGATTCCTATTGTTGCTGACATTCTTGAAAAATTAAAGCATGTTTAATGGATTTAGGTTGATTTTTGTTTGTGGGTTGTTGTTGTTACGTTTTTGCCAAACCCGAACGTGTATACTTAGGAGATTACCAAACTGATGTACGACACGCCTTGGCCCAGCTACACGAAAATTTTTGCTAAGACCAGGCAGTGCTAGTTTGAGAAATGGGTGGTAATTACTTTCATTGTTTCTATTTTAATTCTTTTTTATTAGTTTATATCCTCTATTTATCTTGTTTAATTGAATTTAAAGCTTCTTTGTTGCAGCTGCACTTTATTTGGAATATTGAACACCACCTGGCCATTCGAAAGATATTCGACTATAGGATGGGTAGGCAACTCCAGTAGATGCTGGATGATGTCTTTCAATTAGTAAATAGTGGACACGTGATGTCTTTCTATTAGTTAATCATGTAAAATTTAACGGTAATATTTATATGTATCGTTACCTACTGTGACATGTTTATTTATGAAATATCGTTATACAGATAACAATTTTTGGAGTAAAACTTTACCTATTTTGATATGATTCATGATAAATAGAGAGCACTTGATAATAAAGGTTATATGAAAATTCAAAAGATAATAAATGTTTCACTGTCAAAAAATTATATCGTTTTTATACTCATGTGACAACAATAAAACATGCATTGTAGATAACAAAATACATAGACAATTCCATTTCATTTCGTACTATCCATTTATTGAAGGATATATATGTCTACCTTTATTTTTATAGAGGACTTGGTTAATACTTTTTTTTAAGAACTAAATATTCTAAAATTTAAATTTTCAAAAATCTAGTTATCATTTTACTCAAATATATATATAATTAAACCAGTTCACGAACTAATGATTTAAACTTATTTAAATTCAAACTCGCTTCGTTTAATACATGAACGTAAAAATTTAAATGCAAACTCAACTTACAAAGTTACGAGCTTAACATATCAAACTATTAAAGAGAAGCTTATCTCACTTCTTGTCCAAATAAAAGGTATAATTAAAGTTTGAAAACTCAAACATAATTGAAGAACAACATTTTTAAAGGGTTTAGTTAATATGTACATTTAGGGTACATGTTTAAGTTTATAAATAAATTTTTTTTTATTAAAAATATATAAATTTTTTTACTAACGATAAATTTATTATGTACTTTTAATTTTTAAGACATATATAAGAACGCACGTTAGTTAACCCTTTTTAGAAATAGTGCAATTAAGTAAACAAACACTGATCAATTATTGCTCAGGCAATATTTAATGGGACCAGTTAATTATTATAGAAACACACATCCAAAATTAATGTCTTTCACATCTTCCCTCTTTTCCATTTGAAATTCAAAATGGTATCCCTGAAAATTTTCAATATATATTCAAAACAAAATCATAATAGAATCAAAACAAAAATAAAAAAATCAACTAAGCACATACAAAATTCTTCACACCCAAAGAATGAAATTAAGCACATCTGAATTAAGGTAGAAGATCTAATGCAATTTCTAAAAAAAATCCAAATCAAACTAAACTAAACTTTTGGAATTTAAAATAAGTTGTGTGAATTACCTCCTAATGCAATCGAAGTGTTTAAATATATTTCTATTTGCTGAAGGATTCATTTAAATTTAAGCTGTAATAAAATTGTAAAGCAGGCACTTTGGATTTTGGAGTAAAAATTATCGAAAAATATCAGTTTTCTTCCCCTAAACCTATTCAATATGTATATATATAGAGTACCTTAAACTGAAATAATACAAAGTGTTTGTTGGACGTTATTAAATTGATAAAAAAAGATCTTTTTTAATAAAAAAATATCTTTTTCTATTTTTTAGTATGTTTGGCAAATTTCTAATAGTAAAAGTAAAAATATTAGAAAAATAAAAAAATAATTTTTTTGAGAAGTTACAATTTACATATTTTTTTAAAAAAAAGATGTTTTTCACATAATAAATGAACAAAAAAGTATTTTTATTTTATTTTATCCAAACATAAAATTACTTTTACTTTTATAAAAAATCTTTTTAAAAAATATCATTTTTAAAAATGGCGCTCAAAGAAGCCCAAAATATAGGAGGAACCAAGTAAAATGTCTAGCACAAAAAAAAAAAAGGAATAAAACTTAAAAATCAAGTTTTGAAGTATTTTTCATAAACTATAATTAAGGCCTACTTGTAAATATTACTAGTTTCTGAAATTTCTTAAAATTTCATTGATATCTTAAACTTCATAAAAAGTGATGAAGAATTCATAGCATCATATATTCATATATAAGATAATATAAACTTAAACACGAACTTATGAAAACAAAAAATTAAAAAAGAGAACATCATTGTAAATTAGATACTAACCATTGTTAAACTTTATTTTCCGAACTTATGTTTAGCATGGCATTTCCTAATGCAATTGTCGCTGTTCATTGTACCAGGCAAAAAACGTCTATTGCATTCAGCAATACACTTTGCTAACTCTTCATCAGCTGTTGCAATATAATAATTTAACGGAGACAAAGGCTCTTCAAGAATAGTGTTATGAAATTCAGCAATGGCAAAACATATAAACATTCCAATTATCAACATTGTAGTTGCTCGTGTCACACCGTTTCTGGCCATATAAGTCTCTCTTTGTTGTATTTTGCAATAAAAAATTTATGGTAGAATAGGTTTTATACAAGATTATAATCTTCTTTTAATAATAATAATAATAATAATAATAATAATAATAATAATAATATTTGAAATATAATACTAGAACTAGGAATATTCTCCAATTAGTCTATATGTCCTCTTAATTGTACTAGGAGCTACAACTTAATCCTAACAAAGAGTTGTTTTAGAATAATTTATTTAATTATGTTATATGTACACCAAAAATCAACCATTAATTATTAATATATATAAAATATATATTAAAATATAAAATATGTATTAAACATAAGTTAGATATATAATTAATGTATTTATATATAATACATAATGACTAATTTAATGAGTGCTTTAATAGTTAATCTTTTTGTACCCATAGTATTTTTGTAATTTATTACTTTCGTTAAGCTTTACTACCTCATTGCAATGAATTTTACAACAGGCATTATTGTATAATACAATAATACTATTTAACTTTGACAACTGATATATAATTAATATATATTGTCACAAAAGAAATAAGAAAAAAAAGTAAAGCTATATGCTTGATAAAAACATTAAAAAAACAAGGCTTAGCTTTTGCATTGCTGTCTTGAAATCAAAATAAAATATTTATAAGACTAAAACTAAACAATAGTACTTTTATAAGAACAAAAAATTTGTTTAAACTAAAAATAATGAGTTGAGTACTATAATAAATGGTTGTGAGGACAAGAAAGTTGTTATACTTATTTATGAAAATGAATTATAAGTAATACTTTTAAAGCTTGCACTAAATTTTAGGTTATGGATAAGGATGGCAAACAAGTTACAACTTAGTCCGTTTAGTTCTCTAAAAAAGACCGATCGAATTAGATATTTAAAAATTAAAACTGTCCAAAAAATAATGTCTGCTTAACTCATGTCGTTTGGCCTGCACATAGGCTTTGGCAGGACAAGACAGACACTTTGCTTTTATTTTACTTTTTTTTTATACTAATCAATTTTACTAACGATTCAGTCCAAATATGCAGTTTTTAATATATAAAAGAAATCTAATTTTCTATCCATAGTTGTTAGAACTAAACTGGTGATCAAACCGTCCAAGTTACTAGTTCACTAATTTACTAGTTTAATCGAAAAGTTACTAGGTGAATCGATTCCACGTAAATGAAAATATAAAATAGTCAAAATTTTAAAATTAAAATTTAAAATACAAATTTTCACTAATATTTTTAAAACAATCAAAACCTCAACAAATTATAATCAACAAGTTATAATCTAATTATTATTAAATAATTATATAAATTTTAGTATTTTGTTCACTTTAATAACTAACTAATTAGTTTATATTTATTATATTATTATATACTATATATATTTATAAAAAAATAATATTAATAAATATAATATAATCATAAAAAAATAATTATATTGTAATTATTTTTTATTTATACATGTTTAATAATATTTATATTTATATTAATAATTACGAATAATAAAAAATATAATTAATTTAAATATAAATGAGTATAAATTAAAATAATATCTAACAAAATTATTGAAGATTTTTACTATATAATTAATAATTAGCATATAAAATATCAAGGAAAAACATAGCTTAGTGATAAAAGGAGTATGTAGTAACAAAGGTTACATTTGTTTCTGAGAACAGGACAAGATAAGACACTGAGAACAAGACACAAAGGACAGAGGCACAAAATTTTGTGTTCTTGTATTCTATTTGGTAATAAACTAGAACAAATTATGAAAATTAATTTATTCTCTTTTTTTTATTCAAAAAATTTGAGAAGAAAAAGATAATAATAAAAAATATAATTATGAAAAATTAATAAGAATAATGAAAGAAAAAAATAAATAAGTTGTGTCCCTTATTAGTGTTTCTGTGTCCTTTCTATCAGGATGGATATAAAATAAACTAATTCAGTGTCTCTAGACACAATGTCTTTGTCCTTGTCTCATCTGTCAAACACGATTTTGTATCTCTGTATTCTTATCTCAGTGTCTCGTCCCTGTAAACAAAAGCAGCCAAAGAGGACTTGAGTTTGAATCACATCTTTATCAATTTTAAAATTTTTTTCTTAACTATTCGATTGGATTGGTTTTCACCAATTTTAACCTGTTTTAACCGGTTTTTGCCAGTTCCTAACCTTAAAAGGTCTTCCTATTGGACTAGACCAATTGGTGGTTTGATTCACAAATTTTTCAATCGAATGTGCCCGTCCGATCCAATTTTAATAACTATGATCCCAACCCAACCTCCTTACCTTAACCCTAAGTTTTATTCACTCCATTTTCTATTCCAGTCCCAGCATATTCGATACTCCACCCACTTACCACCATTCACTCTCAAACTCTCTCCCACAAAGAAGAACAGGGTCCTCCTCCAAAGCTGATAGCTCTATTCCTTATCTTCTCCAACTCTGTTGCCACTTGCTAGAGAGAAATGAAACAGACACAGGGAGAGATTTGCTGTCACCTAGCCTGAAGAAAGAGAAAGAGACAGAATAAGAGAGAAAGCGTTGTGAAGAGGATAGAAAATCGATGGAGGTCGTGAGAGGGTGATGACGAAGGGTAAAGCCGCGCTACTGCCATCGCCATCGAAATCGAAAGTCGCCACCGTCATGTTGCTACCCTCCTTGCCATTGCCACTGCTAACTTCTTTCTACTCTGCCTCGATTTTGCCTTTGTTTTGCAACTTCCTCAACTTCTCGCATCTAGGCTTCCTTTACTTTGTTTGAACTTTTTATTCTTATTCTTTTTGGGTAGTAGGTCTAGGGACTTTGAATGAATCTTGTTTTAATCTAATTTTAGCCATGGCTCCTATTATTTATTGATGCTCTTTTATTTGGTGGCGTTGAAATTGTAGTTTTATAAATTTTAATTATATTTTCTTTGTTTTTTTTAAATATTTGTTAATCAAAGGGGATCCTAGATGCAGCATTGTAGGTGTCTACTCTTATGCAGAGTGATACAGTATTCACGTCCTAATTTGAACCAATTAAATTAGTTTTGGAACCGATGGGTAATAAGGTATGATCAGGTCAGATCCAATAACTTCCAATTATAATTGGTCTAGGTATTGATTTTGGGATAACAGAACCTAAATCAACCTATGAATCCGATTACTTTTCTGTTAAATAAAAAAATATAAACTCAAGTGATATATATTACTGAAGTTTAACTACCCATAAAACCAAAGCACGACATCCATCGTTACTTTCTCTCCCCCAAAATCAAAAGAACCTAACAGAGCTCCCAGACTCACACCCTTACTCACTCCCTCACTAACAGTGACAAGTGATAAATCGACTATCACTCCCTCACAGCGGCGGTTGAAGGTTGAAGGAAGTCTCACTCACTTATGGTGATCACTCACTCATTCACTCAAGGCAGTGACGCCAGCATCTCCAGCGTATGTTGTCCTCATGTATGTCGTCAACAGCGTCATCTCGTCCGGTATGTAGTGGTTGTCTTCTCTGATCATGCAATGATCCATTTTTATCGTCTTCCCCTATTTGTCCGAGTCTATGAGTTTTGGTTCAACTATGGTCTTTGACTCTCTATTAATTTTTTG
Source organism: Arachis hypogaea (assembly GCF_003086295.3). Taxonomy (NCBI): domain Eukaryota; kingdom Viridiplantae; phylum Streptophyta; class Magnoliopsida; order Fabales; family Fabaceae; genus Arachis; species Arachis hypogaea. The sequence goes on along the minus strand of NC_092053.1, from coordinate 124,084,502 downwards.
TTCATATTCTTTATTAAGTGTTGTTGAATTGACCTAATTTTTTGAGTATTAAGTGTTGTTAATTTTTTATAAATATTCTTTGTTAATTTTTTATTTTCTGTTCAATTTTTTGTTCAATTAGTTTATTTTGAGAATTTGAGGTTGTCCTGTACAAACTGCACTTCTGTTATACAAAATTGGTGATTTAGTATTGTAAAAAGAATACACCAAATTGAGTTCTTGTTGAAATCCATGTTCTGAGTTATAAAAAATCTATGTAAAAAAATTGTTCTATTCTGAAAAAAAAATGTGGCTGATATTCTATTATGTTTTTTTGCAGCTTGAAAAATGGTAAAAACTAACCCTATTAGCGATGATATTGTTGGAAGCATCACATAGCCCACTCCCACTAGCAATTAAGAAGGATTTTTTAGTGAAACATCACCGAGCCTAGCTCCTCACTACTGCCTGCCTCAAATCTTCTATCAGAACCTGATGCGCAAATACAAACACAGATTGAAACTGCTAAAACCATTGTTGAGCCTCCAAAAGAGATAAAACGTAAATCCAATAGGACACCTAGTTGTGTTTAGGCTCATTTTTCTATAAGTTCTCCAAATTAAGCTACTTGTAACTATTGTAAAAAATAATATGCATGCAATAGTTTGTAGTCATGGTACCACAAACTTGCATAAATAGTTGAGAATTTGCACTAAAAACCCTCATAAGCAAGTTGAAAAAAAAACCATTTTACCTGGGAGCCAATTTGAGGATGACCTTAATGTTGTTAGTATAAATCTTGTTGATTTCAATTAAGGTTCTGAAAACCGATACGAATCGGCCAATCGAACCGTGAACCGGTGCAAATAGCGGATCGGTCAGACGCCATAACCGCAGAATTCAAAAACCACAATTGGACCGTCGAACTGGTCGATCGAACTGAACTGGAACCCAGCCGATTTTCAGAATTTTGCCTAAAATGTCGCCGTTTATGTAGAGAAACCCTAACCAAAAGTCCAAAACGCACAGCATCCTCGTCCTCGTGACTTCGTCTCTCTCACTCAGTCATTCAGGCAGTGACTCACTCCTTCTCCTTCCTCTCATCTTGAGCTCCTCCCTCACTCCCTCACTTCCGTCCATCCACCGCCCTGTTACCGCCGCTGTTGCAAGTTCTAGAAGCTGCCTTCCCCACTATCATCGTCTCTGCCACCATTTGAACTTTGAAGCCACCATCACCACTGCAACTGGTATCGCCTTGTACCTCCACCGTGCAGCCACTGTCCCACCGCGCCATCGTCTCCGCCACTATTCAAACTTTGAAGCCACCGCCACCACTGCAATTGGTCTCGCTTTGTGCCTCCATCGCATAGCCAATTATCCCGCCGGCGCCAAATCTGTTCTACTGTGCTCTAGCCCTTCAGCCGTGTCAACCCTTCCGTCGTGCTCTTGTCCCACTCTGTGCTCAGTCTGCTTCCTCTAGAAGGTTTCTTTAACTGTAATTGACTAATTGTTGTTTTAATTTGTTAGTTAATTTGTGATTTTTCATTATTGCGGTTCAAGATTGAAGATGATATTGAATATTGATTTCTGAATTTTTTAATTGATTGATTTGATTCTGATATTTTATATTGGATCATTGCTATTGTTAATTTTTTTTATTATGTAATTATCTATGTTGAGATTACTGGGTTGCTATGGGTTGTTGTAAGCTTGTGATATTGTTATTGGATTGTAGATTTTGATGATTTATGACAAACTTGGATGTTGGTATTTTATGTTTTTTTTTGTTATTTGACTTTTGAGTTTGTATTTGAATGAGATTATAATATTGTGGTTTATGTAGTACTTTTAATTTAGATAATATTTTAAAATTTATATTAGATTGTAATTATATTTTAGTGTGTTTATTTATATTTTATTTATTTATTATTATAAAATATTTTTTTGGTTGAACTACAGTTGAACTAGTAAACCAGTGAACTAGTAGCTAGAGCAGTTCGATGACCGGTTCGGTCTTCAAAACTTTGATTTTAATCAAGAGCAAATTCATCTTGCCCTTGCAAAGATGATAATTGTTGATGAACTTCCTTTTAAATTTGTCGAGGCTTAAGGCTTTAGAGAGTTTATAAGTGAAGCACAACCAAGATTTAGAGTAGGAATAAGTTGAAAAGATATATGGAAGATGTTGTGGAGGACAATATTCTTGGTTTTGACATTTTGCATTATTGGTGGAAATTAAAATTAATGAAGTATGGAAAAATATAGGTAGACAATGAAAATACTAAACAATATGAACAATGGATATATCGGATGTTCATTTCACTAGGTGTGCGGATGGTTATCCTAATATTAAGATTTAGGTGGATAATTTGAAGGTATAGTGTGTTTTTACTTTATTGGGCCAATTTTAGAGCCCATTATTCACATTATTCACAAAAGCTATTGTCTACCTAGCAAAGTCTAGTATTTATTATGCTTTTTCTCACATGGTTAGGGATTTGTTGGCTATTCTCGTCTCTACCGTGTCTTCTGAATCATGATTTAGCACTAGTGGTCGTGTGCTTGACCTATTTAGAAGCTCTTTGAATCCTTCTAATGTCAAGTCTCTAATTTGCATACGAAATTGATTGAGGACTCAAGAGAAGGTATATGATTTAAAGAAAGAACTTGAGGACCAAGAAAAACTTGAACTAGGTAAATACTTTTTATATATATTTCTTTAATTCATTATGTAATTGTTGTTATTTTGAATCTCTAATCATAATTTAACTGTTGTTATTGTAGAGTTTTCGGCTTTATCAATATCTAATGAAGCCGTTGATGTTGATATTATTTAGAATAATTTGAGGTTAATATTTTTTTACTAATTATTTGTTTATTGTTATACTTTTAATTAATCAATTTTATATATTGACATTGGCTAACATCTTTATTTATATGCTAATTTTTGAAGGTCACAACACCTCTCTTGAACATGCTTTGGTTGATGAAATGAAAGATTATAGAATGAAGACTTTGAAAGCTAATTACTATTGCACTCTTGTTTTTAGTTTTTAATGTGTTTAGAATGTATTGTGTTTGGATTTTAATGTGTTTGTTATTTGGTTTTTGATTGTTTGGAATTTAATGTGTTTACACTTTCGATTACGACAATGACTTAAGTATTTAACTAGTTATGGATTATTATGGGTATTTTCTTATAAAGTATTATTTACTTGTTGGTTGATATTACATATTTATTATATTTTTAGGATTTTTAAAAAAATTGTCATTTTTTCAATTGTTTATGAATTTTTATTTATCGAGTACCCAATTACCAGAACTGAACCAACTTGGTTTTAATCAATTTGGTTGTGGTTCATATGTACTCACCAAAAGACACAAAACTGAACCATCTTATTTCACCTTCAATTCGAACTAACTCGACCCATGAACACTTCTACACAGTGAAACTGTATAGAGAATACAGAGAGAGTAAGAATGAATAATAAGTTAAGTAGGTCTCATAACTTTTTTTAAATAAAATATAATTTCGTTGTCAGATGTGCTCACACTCTATAAGAGAATTCACCACTTTGTAAACTCCTGTTTAGTATGTCTTTTTTCATATGTCAATTTCTATTGTAAAGATCTATTCTCTAGCCACACATCCTTCTAAAATCTAGTGTTTTTTTTGTCCCCATCATTCCAATTATGTCCTTTTATGGCCCATTAGAATTTCTATCTGTATGTTCAGCAACTGGTCTATTCAACTCAACATTATAACAAGAACTAACCATCTTCTCCAAAGTGCCTTTGAGAACCTCCACTACTATTTAAACAACCTTGTAGCATTTTTCATCTCTAATACACCAATACCCAGTTCTCCATGCTCTTTTGACTTCTGTATTGTACTCTAGTTACTAGTAGGTATTGCTCTTTTATCCTTATGCCCACCCAGAAGAATCTCGACTATAATGAAATAATTTTCTTTGCCATCGTCTTCGGCATCTTGAATAAACTAAGAAAATACGTTGGCAAAGCTTTTGATTACCAACAGTATAGAAAAATTATTGAGTACCGTCGAATTTACCGGCAAAAAAAATGAAAATAATCCACTCATAATAAATTTACCGTCGGATTTTTTGTCGGTTTTCGAATCTGATGATATAAATTTTGCCGGTAACTTGTGGCAGATTTAGTAGCGGAATTGGTTTCTTAAGCTACGAATATCTGGTATCAATTACCAACAAATTTTTTCGATGGTAACTTTGGTGCCAAACTGTTTTGTTCTCACATTATTACCGTTGGATATTTCCTTTGAAAAATCCGACGGTAAGTTCAATTTTTTTTATATTTTTTTATGAAATTAGTGGTCAAATTCTAAAATTTTTATTTAAATTTATTTTTTGCACAATTAGTAGTCAAATTCGAAATAATAGAAGCTAAATATGTTAAATTATCAAGTGTACAAATAAAATAAAAAGTCAAATAATAGAGGATATGATACAATCAAACAATGTATAAAAAAACCCTAGTCATTGAAAGTTTTTGTCGTCGTCCTACTGGTCATGCTGCTGAGGCGGCGGCCTAGGCGGTGATGTCTGTGCTCCTCCATCAGCGTCGCTGCCACCAGGGCACATCTGATCTTCGTACGGCTCCATGTGTCGTTCCATCCGCTAAAACTACTCCAGCTCTCGCCTCCACTCCAACCTAAGGTCATTTGTGTCTGCCGTGCGTGAGAGGATCTCCTCATACTTCCACAGCTGCTGAGCCTGTTAGTAAAAGCTCCGGGTAAGGAGCAGCACTTGCTCCCTCAAAACCATGCCATCCTCGGGATTGATGGGCCGACTGGTGGCAGAGGCAGATGAGTGTCTAAATGTGGACATTCGAAGGTTATCAACGAAGAACGATCCCAACCGTACACGCGATTCTTGTATGGCTCAAATGCGGCCTTGTCCCAAACTAGATCAGGATCGACGACTGATGCAGCGGAGTTGTTGCCATCATCTGCAGTGCACTGAGATTGTTCAGTTGCGGCTTCCAATCTCTGCATATAGGACTCATGTGTAACACATTTATAATTAGGGTTTTAGTTATTTTAAAAATGGTTTATCACATGATGTTTACTCATATAATAATCTGTGTTCTGCTAATTGGCAAAATAACTTACAGACAACCAAAATAACAAACACAAAATTATAATAACAAATTAGAACCAAAATTATAATAACAAATCAGAATCAAATAACGAATATAAAATTATAATAACAAATCAAAACCAAAATTATAATAATAAATCAGAATCAAATAACAAATACAATTATAATAACAAATCAGAACCAAAATTATGATAACAAATTAGAACAAAAAAAAACGAATTCAAAATAATAATAACAAATCAGAAGCAAAAATATAATAACAAATCAGACCTTATTCCTATTTTAGAAAAAGAGAACTTCAGAAGCATTACCTAAAGAAGAGCACCAGCACCAAGAAGAAGAGGGCGACAGAAGCGGCGACAGCAGCGGTGACAGAAGCAGTAATGGTAGAATCCGACAGCAATGACGAACAGCGCCAACGAAAGAGGGGGCTGCCAGAGAAATGAGAGGGTGGGAGGCAAGAGGGTTATATATATATATATATATATATATATATATAGAAAGAGAGAGAGAGAGAGAGAGAGAGAGAGAGAGAGAGAGAGAGAGAGAGAGAGAGAGAGAGAGAGAGAGAGAGAGAGAGATTCAAATGAGGGAGAAGAGGGTTCACAGTTCGAATTTTGGGGTATAATTACCATCAAATTTATCGGTGGATAAATCCGATGGTAACACATTACGGGTTACCAAAACGCAGCATTCCACTAAGTAGGTTTATCGTCAAAATTTTTTGCTAGTAAATCCAACCCTAAATGTCGTGCCTATTTTTTCTGTTTTTCCTCTAATTATTACCGTCGAAAACGAGAATCCGCCGGTAACATTTTGACACTACAAATTTGACGCCTAAACCACCGGTAACTTTGCTATTCTGCGATGATAAATTCGACGATAAATCTGACGATATTCAGCGTTTTTCTTGTAGTACGATCTAATTATGGTTAACCTTCCTGTCTTAGAAAACAAATTTTCCTTCCAACTACTTAGTTTCTCTTCGACCTTATCTAGCACTGGCTTTCAAGTAGATATCCTCCTCACATTAGCACCCAACAGAATACCAACATATGTCATAGGCAAGGATCCTACCTCATATCCTATTGCACTTCTCACTGCCAGACTACTACAATTCACCAAAATAATTAGGAACTTGTCGAATGTGATCGTAAGTCCTGACATCATGCCAAAGCATCTCAAAATCTTCCTATAATTTCTCAACACCTTTGCTTCCAGTGGACAGAATAGATAGTATCATCTGCAAATTGCAAGCATGACAATGCTACCTTCTTTTCTACCTCCATGACTTTCACCTTCTGAGTTAGCACTGCCTTTTCAATAAGTTTATTTAAAACTCCTGCTTCCAAGATGAATAAATATGGTGATATGAGATCACCCTGCCTTAACCCTCTTTGCATGTTAAACGATTTTGTTGGAGAGCCATTCACCAAAATAGATATACCGCAGATTCCATCACCTCAAATCCATCCTTTCCATACATGTCCGAACCCCATCTTGTCTAGCACATGATCTACGAACTTCCATCTCACCGAATCATATCTAATTTTATAACTACCTCCTTTTTTCTTTATCTTCTTTAGCCAAGCACTATCTCACATGCTATTAAGACTCCATCAAGAATCTTCCTGTTTCGCACAAAACCTAATTGTGTTTTACCAACTAGTCCTTTCTTAAGCGACCTTAATCTAGCACCACCATCACTTTTGAAATCACTTTGTATACACATCCAACCATATTGATAGGCCTTAAGTCCTTGATTTTTTTCCCCTGCTGATTTCACTGTAAGCGCCACCCATGTCATGTTGATATCTCTCGACATTTGACTATCTACAAAGAATCTCTTCACCATCTCAATGAACTCCTTCCTGAACGTTTTCCACAACTTTTTTATGAATTCTAGTTTGTATCCATCTGATCTTGGTGCTTTGGATGATTCACATGTCCACACTGTCTCTTTTATTGCTTCTATACTTTTTGTTTGTTCTTCTATAATCCTTCGCACTAACCCTTCTTGGAAGTAAACTTCTGGTATTTGTTTCTGAGTGTATAAGTTTTTGAAATATCTTTTCACAATATGTTTGATCCTGGATTTTTTTATCATTCTCCTCCCATCTTGAATTTTCTCAATTATGCTTTTATTTGTCTTATCGTTGCTTTCACATGGAAGTATTTTGTATTTTTATCTTTTTCTTTGATGTATCACTTCCTTGACTAATGCTTCCAAAACTATGCCATTCTTTTGTACCATACTTCAATATGGTTCTTTAACCCTTCTCTTCTTATCAAATTTTCTTCATAATTAATCCCATCATCTACTATCTTTGCATTTTCAATTTCCTCTTCAAAGCATTTAATTTTTTCATCAATCCTCCCAAATTTCTCTCAATTCCATGCTTTGAGTGTGCTCTTGATGTTTTTAAGTTTCTCAGCCACCATTTGTCCCTTAACTTTTCTCCATTCTTGATAAAACATTTTTCTAAATTGTGAATGTGAAAGCCATACATCTAACCACCTGAATGATTTGGGCCCCAAGTAGATTATTCCTCTTCTAGAACCAATAGAACATGATTTGAAATAGCACATTTTAGAGCTTTCACTTTCAGAGTCTATCAATTGAGTTGGAACATCCGTCATTTCTCTAAGCAAATCTATGACCGTTAACCGAAACATCCACAACCTCCATATCTTGTAGCCATCGCTTGAACTCCATCATTCATGTATTGTTAACCCTCCCACTATTTCTCTCCTCTAGGATTGTGACTTCATTTCCCCAAATAATTTGGTAGAAAAATTAAACCTTCTCTTTTACACCTACAATCTTTTTCTAAACCACCCTTCTCTCACTTGCAATATTCGGTTCATATACTAGTACAATTAAAACATCTTTGTCAGTACTAATAATAAATCTCACCTAGTATATCATTTATTTCCTTTTATGACTTCTTGTACCTGTAAAAATGCCTTCTCCCACACACAAACTAACCCTCCACCATTATTTATTTGGTGAATTTTATGGTTTCTTTTACTATGGTGTCTAAATTGCCTAACTTGCTTTTAAAAATAAAAAATAAAATATTTAAAATAAAAAATAAAATATTTAAAATTTATTAAATATTATCTATTTGCCTTTTTTAGTAAGTTAGGCACAATCTCAAAAGTACTATAGCATTGACCTATTTACTTATGCCACCATGTCCCCTCATAGTCAATATTGCTCCATATTCTGTTTACTTCATGTTCTTTCAAATTAACAACCATTGTTTCTACTAGCCCCAAAATCCTCATAATTTTTTCTCATCATTTCTCTAATAACGCCAATTTTTCCACTACTTTTTAACCCTATGCAATTTCATAAATGAATCATTGAGAAATAAAATTGGACTCGTCTTTCTTCTATTCGATCATCCTCTTTTTGTCTTTCTTTTTTGTTCTGTTCGTACAGAAATTTATCAATGATAATAAACACATAAATTTTTTAAAAGGTAACCATACAACTTTTTTAAGAGAAACAAAGAAAAATACATAAATTTATTGACAATAAGACAAAAATATTTTTTTTTTGGTGACTAGACACAAAAATATTTTGAAGGTAAACACAACTTTTTGAATAGTATATATGAAAAAAACACACAAATTTGTTGAAAAAAAACACAGAATTTTATAATAATAAATAATATATAAAAATTTTTAGGGTAAAACACAAATTTTTGAAGAGAAAAAGGAAAGAAAACAGAACTGTGTTAAGCAACTAAATTTTATATGTTTTTAACAAAAAAAATTTCTTCTTTGTTATACAACTAAAAACAACATAATTCAAAATAATTTATATGTTATGCAACTAAAATTTATGTATTTTTTAGTTTATGTATTCAAAACAATTGATAATACTGATCTTTGAGTTAACGTGTGTTTAGAATCTCTTGAAATCGGAATTAATTTGATTTGAAAATCAAATCCTCTGTTTAGAAGTAGTGATAACAAAAAGGGAATTTAATTGATTTGTAAATCCCACGAATTTAAATTATAACTAAATTCAAGTCCCTCTATTTTTTAAAGGATTTAGTTGCAATTAAAATAATTTTATGTTTTAAAATATTAAAAGTTATTTTCACGTACCCTTTAACTATAATATAACTTTAGCTAACCGAATTATATCTCAAATGACATAGTATTTCATACTCACTTAGAGGTCACAGATTCGAGTATTTTTATCTTTGAATATATATATATATATATATAAGAGGCTGGACTAACCAGCTATGCCGGTGCTTAACTGCGTTTATTGGTAGTAATTAAAAAAGAGTGGTAAATAAACGATAAACATGTAAAATTGGATTATTATATCAATTTTTAAATAAAATTAATTTTTACTGTACATCATTAATTTTAAAATATTTTATTCCAAATATACCCTTAAGGATAGGAACTTGTTAAATTTTGCATTAAAATTGTGATATCTTATTTTAATTGATAGAGAATGTAATTTATGTGTAAATTATTTGCGTGATGTTTGCTTTTAATCACCTCATCACTTAATTATTAATCTTTTTTATTTCATTTTATTGTGGATAATGTCCAATAATTTGCGAAAAAAAATTGAAAAATGAACTTAACTTCGAAACGACTTAGATTTACTACTTAATCTTAGCTTATTCTTCTTATTTAGATATTTATATTCAATAGGATTAGAAACGCTTAGGTCTTGTGACATCTTGATTTTTTTTTTTTGGTGACTGATTTTTTTTTTGGTGACTATTGTCACATCTTGATTAATAATTTAGTTTTATGGTTTACACCTATATTAAATTTAAAAGGATTTTACACTTAAATCTTTCTTAATATTATTATTTGTATATTCCATTATTCCTTGCTTATAGTTGGTGTCTTTATTTATAGTTTTATACTTAGAGTTGCAAATACCGATACAAACAAAACAAAAACCTCTTATTTTAGCAAGGCATACATTGATTTAGATTAATTTATTATTTTAGTTAAGTTTAATTGCCGGCCGTTTGAATTCGACAAATTTTGAAAATACAATATATTATATAGTAATATTGATTTATTTTATATAAGTACTGAAATAGATAATGTATTTAACAATCACAAGTATTATATATAGAGAGAAGCAAAAAAGCTACGCCTATTAAAGAATGATTATAACGTAAAAGAGAGTATAGATAATGATAATAAATATTATTTCTATAAATCAGAATTATCTTTCCATCATCTAACCTTCTTCTAGTCCGACATAAAATTACAATCACATATACAAATTTTTGCCTTTGTCTTTTGAGTTATTACTACATATACAAATTTTTAAATGGAATTTTGACTTGTGAAACATTTGGGTGTATCAGACTATTTTTAAAATTTGGATCTCTTTATATTTTTTCATGTGTATTTGTTCTATTTGTTCTGAAAAAATATTCAAAATGTAATGTGGAAATGGGGATCTAGGTATAATAATAATAATAATGAAGATAAAGAAAAAGCTAATAAGGATGCTATTATTCATAAAAACTACGAAATGAAAATACAACCATAATAAACGTTATTATTAATTTAGGAAAAATAGAGAAAAAAAAAGCTATGATAATAATTTCATTACATAACATTTTACTCCATTTGATTGTAATCTAATTAAGTAGCTACTATTGCCTTATAAAAAGTAGGACAATTAAATTATTAAAATTCAAATATAATTAAAGAGTAATCTTAAGGAGCTAATTTTTTTTTTTAACTAATATCGGCTAATTTTTTTAAAATTATTTTGTTGATATTAAATTCTAGATACTAATCATAAATTCTTAACACTAAATCTTAAATTATAAATTATAAATCTTAAACCTAAATCGTTTAAAAAATGAGAATTTTTAGAATTAAAAAATTGAAATTAATAAATATTTATTAACTTAAAGTTGTTTTCTATCCTTTCTCATAATTAAACTATTTGATATAAGAAAGTAAGAATGGTAAAACAAAAACATTAAAAATCCCAAAATCAGCAAACATGCATGAATCACTTCTTTATTTGAACAAAAAACTCAAATACATTTTATAGTAAACAAGAAAAGAGTTAACCAACTAGTTAACGATTTAGTAACTGTCTACTAATCTATTTAAATAAGTATCGAAGGTTCGAATCTCATCTTGTGTATGCAATAATTTATTGACCAATAACAAACTCTTAAATAGAACTCAAATCCATAACAGATTAATTTTTAACCTGTCGAATTAAAAAATATCGTAAGAAAAAAAAAGCATTAAGTCTTAGAACACAACAAATATTCATCATATAATATTATACAAACTCCAAAGAATTCAAAATAAACTAGATACTTACTATTACTACTTACTTAACTTATCCATGGTGATGATAGCATCTCCAAAGGCAAAAAATCCTATTAACTGCATCATAAGGAAAGTTTCTATTGCATCTAGCTATACATGGATCCAATAGATCAGATCCAACAACATAATAAGGTGTAGTCCAACGTTGTTCAAAAATAGTGTCATGGAATCCCATAATAACAGAACAAATAACTACTACTATAATTATCAACAATGCAATTGCATATCGTGCATCATTTCTAGCCATAAATCTCTCCCCTTTTTTCTTGTCTTGAAAATTGAAATCATAAGGTTGAGGGAAGGTAGGTTTTATAGAGGCTTAAAAGTTAAAACCACCTTTAACATTTTTATGTGTAGTATAATTCTAAAATTAGGATATCCCTTACTTACTTCATGTCTCGTCCTTAGTTGCTAATTACCAATAAATAAAACAAAAAGTCTCATTATAGTGTCAAATGGTCATTTTGTAATAGTCTAATATTTTTATTAAATAAAGTTTCATTGCCTCTTAAATACAATGAATTTTATAAAACAATATTATATAAAGATGCGAAGGTGGTGTTATTATATCGCGAGGCCGGTTGCACCATGCAACTTCAAGGTACCACCAAGGCTCTTTCTCAAAAAATAATACTATTTGAGTAATAAAATTTATTATTATTAACTAATACTAAATTTTAAATTCTAATAGTATAAAAATAAAATATTAATTTAAAATATTAATTAATATTAATATAAAATATTGGTCTCTTAACATTTTTTTTAGTTGATTACCTAAAATATAGACCCTAATATCTTGCGCTCGCTTACTTAGTTTACTTTAGTATTAGATAAGAGTGTCTTGTTACTCTTGTTGTAGTCGTTACAATCCTCCACTGAACTCAAAGGCAACATTTATTTTTAGCGATTGCTTGGGGCTGAAATTTGGAAACTGTAATTCGATATTGTATTTAGTGGTCAGAGAGACTAAAATTAGAATTTCAATCTCATGACACGAAAGTTTAGTCCCTTCAATACTTTCAGAAAGAGGAGATGCAAGAAATTAAAATTTTTGAAAATTTGGAGTCCGTATCATAGTGAAGGTAAGGTAACGTTGTGATTCTTGCTCAAAAAACAGACCGAACGCGTTCGAGTTATTGGCTCATCCAACCCGACAGCATTCATGAGTCGCTCGTTCAACTGTTCTTCGGAGACACGGTCGAGAAGTACCATGCATGGTTGTCCCCCTTCCTTTCTTGCTCTCGGTCCCACCCAGCAAGATACGGCTCAGCCAAAAAACGTGAGCGCCCCTGCGCGAGCCTTATTTTATTAGTCAAGCCAAGCTTTGGCTCCCTAAAGACTAAAGAAATTGATAAAAAACAGAAACTAAAACTTTAATAACATTTATTTTTAAAAATATTTTTGTTGAACTTTTTAAATTCTAAATCTATCCCTCAAATATCTATATTTATCTTAAAATAAATATAATATTGAGATATAATTCAGTTCAGTATATTTTACATCAAATATAAGATTTAGTCTCAGTCTCTCAGTTTTTATTTTTCAGTCTCAATCTTCCTTCTAAACGCAGTCAAAAAGACCGAAAACTATGAATGAGGTCCATTACTCAGATTTAGGTAACTGACTCCCTAAATTTAAATACCTTCAATTTAATTGATAATGGAAAGTATTTTTAGTAGACACATAAAAAGAGGGTTGAATTGTGTTTAAAATATTTTAAATTGTTATTCAATTTCAATAACAAAATTAACTTGGATGATGTATATTATTTGAAACAATCCGAATCAAAATTAACTTTCACTTTAAGAATGCAATTGCTTTGTTTTAATGATAGCATCCCAATAATCATCATTCCATTCGTCTCTAAACCCTCCATTCATTTCGAAGAAACTCTTAAAATTCCCAAATTCAGAAAACATACATGAATCCCTTCTTTATTTGAACAAAAAACTCAAATACATCTTATAGTAAACAAAAAAAGAGTTAACCAACTGGGTTGGTTTAATAGTTATTTATTAATCTATTTAAATAAGTATGGGAGGTTCGAATTACATCTTGTATATGCAATAATTTATCGACCAACGACAAACTCTTAAATAGAGCTCAAATCTATAACGGATTAATTTGGTAAGGGAAAAAAAAGGATTAAGTCTTAGAACACAACAAATATTTATCATATATTATACAAACTCCAAAGAATTCAAAATAAATTAGACACTTACTGTTACTACTTACTTAACTTATTCGATCCATGGTGATCATAGCATTTCCGAATGCACAAAAACCTAGTAATCTCGTGATAAGGAAAGTTTCTATGGCATCTAGCTATACATGGTTTCAACAGATCAGATCCAATATAATAAGGTGTAGTCCAACGTTGTTCAAAAATAGTGTCATGGAATCCCATAATAACAGAACAAATAACTACTATTATAATTATCAACAATGCAATTGCATATCGTGCATCATTTTTAGCCATAAATCTCTCCCCTTTTATTGTCTTGAAAATTGAAATCATAAGGTTGAGGTAAGGTAGGTTTTATAGAGGCTTAAAACATTCTTTAACATTTTTATGTGTAGTATATATATAATGGAAAAGTATAGGGTACCAACATATTATCTGCCAACTTATTGTCAATAATAATTAATTATTATATTTAAATACATATATAAAGAGACACATCTAAAAAATATATCTATAAAAACACTTTTATTAAACACAACCATAAAAAAAACATTTTTATTAGACACATTCACGAAGACATTTCCATAAAATACAATTATAAATAAGAGTTGGTATAAGTTGGCAAATATGCTATTAGTAACGTAGCGGGACCGATATATAATTCTAGAATTAGGCTCTTACTTATTTCATGTCTTATCCTTAGTTGCCAATTACCAATAAATAAAACAAAAAGTCTCATTATAGTGTCAAATGGCCATTTTGTAATAGTCTAATATTTTTATTAAAGTTTCATTGCCTCTTAAATACAATGAATTTTTAATTTTATAAAACAATATTATAGAAAGATGCCAAGGTGGTGTTATTAATATCGCGAGGCCGGTTGCACCATGCAACTTCAAGGTATTACCAAAATATAGCTATTAAAATCGAATCGATAATCAATCCATAAAATTATTGAGTTGGTTAATAGTTCAATTGATGGATTAGTGGTTGAACTGTTTAATTCGATAATAATTAAATAAATATATAAAATTATAATACAATTTAAAAATAAAAATTAATGTTTAATATTTTATATTATTAACTCGTTGCTTTAATATATATATATATATATATATATATATATATATATATATATATATATATATATTATTAGTATTAAATAGGTTTAATCTAAAAAAAATTAAAAAAATTATATATAAATAAAATTAACTTTACACATATGAACTATTATAAGATTATAGACTTAGAACATTATTCATGTGAATTTGGTTATTATATATATTTTTTATTATTAACCTACAATAGAGTAAGAAATAAGTTTGGCTTAATGATAAGAGTGCAGAAGCTTTGTACTATGGGTGAGTACTCGTAAATTCGGGTGATATTGCTATCTCTATTTTATACGTGGTTCGAGTTCGAAGTGTTACATTTTTGTGAATTAATTCACAAGGTTATTTTACTGTGATTTAGCATCTCCACTGGTGTACTGTGGAGACGTGCAGGTCATGCGACCGGTCAGTCCATGAGTTTATCGGATTTCTAATTCAATCGATCTGATTCAGATAATTTTGCGATTAAGACTCTTCCTCAAAAATTAATACTACATGACTAATAAAATTTATTGTTGTTATTATTATTAAGTAATACTAAATTTTAAATTTTAATAATATAAAAATAAAATATTAATTTAAAATATTAATTAATATTAATATAAAGTATTGGCCTCTTAACATTTTTTTAGCTAATTCCCTAAAATATAGATCCTAATATCTTGTGCTTACTTACTTTGTTTACTTTAGTATCAAATAAGAGTGTTTTGTCATTCTTGTTGTAGTTACAATCTTTCACTGAACTCAAAGGTAACATTTATTTTATAGATTGAGACTGAAATTTAAAAATTGCAATTTGATATTGTATTTGATAGTCAGAGAGATTCGTGACACAAAAATTTGGTCTCTTTAGTATTTATAGAAAATGGAGATACAAAAAATTAAAATTTTTGGAGATAAAAATTAAATTTTTAATAATTTTTTTTTTAAAATATCCTTGTTTAACTTTTTAAATTTTAAATCTATTCCTCAAATTTTCATATTTATCTTAAACTAAACATAATACTAAAATATAATTCAGTTCAGTATACATTTTATATAAATATAATACAAAAATTTAATTTAATCTCAATCTCTTAAATTTTATCTTTCAATCTCAATTTTCTTTCAAAATGTAGGGATCGAAGACTGTGGATGAAGTCCATTACTCAAATTTACGTAACTCCGTAAATTCGAAAACCTTCAATTTAATTGATAATCGAAAGAATTTTTAGTAGACAAATAAAAGGAGAGTTAAATTGTGTTTAAATTCTTTTAAATTGTTATTCAATTTCAAGAACTAAATTATACAAGGCACGATGTGATCGAAAAAGCACTATACCAAATTAACTTAGATGATGTATATTATTTGAGACAATCCGAATCAAAATTAACTTTCACTCTAAGAATGCAATTGCTTTGTTTCAAGAGCTCTCTTGCCAATGGGATATTTGTACAATGTTTATAATAAGCTATTTATTTAGTCCAATATAAATTAAAAATGAAAATTATCCACAAAATAATAAATTTAAAAATTCTTATTCAGTTATTTCACATCAAATTTTAAATTTTAAATTCTCTAATTTTAAATTTCAAATTTTTAAAAAATTCAATTTTTTATTTCAAAAAAATAACCATATGAGATCTTTCAATATCCTCTTCTTTTTCAACCGGCAGTCATCCCATCTTCATCAATAATTATCTCATTTCACCGTCGCTACTTGGCTTGTCACACGCCACTCACCCTTAATAAAAATAACCATCCACTTAAGGATAAAAATAATCATCCGCATACCTAATGAATTGAACATCTAACAGATTTTAATTATATATAACTAAATTCAATCCAATCAAAATAATCATCCACATAAAAATAAAATAACCATCCGCATACCTAATAAAATGACCATCCTAAATTGACCATTAAAATAGAAAAAGAAGATGAATAAACAGAAGAAACTATTATTGTGGTGAAACATAATTTGAAAGGACTAGTTATGACAAAAGCGACAATGTTGTAAAGCATAGGGCTCAAATCATGAAAGAAGCTAACTACGCTTGGATCCGAAGAAGAAAAGGAGCATAGTGGTATCATTGGTGAGAAGAGACTGGAAGGAATGGGAGAAAGCGAAGGCGCATCGGAGGAGATGAGGACGGTGTCGGGAAGAAGGCACACACCGGCTATGACGGAGGCACTAGATGTCCGGGTTGCTGCGGTGCCGTTAGTTTGACCTACAGAATATGCGCGTCCTCCTTTGGCGGTGGCCTGTGCGGCAACGACACCAGTCGGAACAGTGTCGGCGCAATTTTCGATGGCGGCTGGTGACTGTAGCGTTAGTGTACCGGCGAAATTTCATGAAAAAGGCATAAAACGTTGAGTGACAAACTGTATTGAGAGGGAGAGGTGAGAGAAAAAGGTAATTTATTTGTTTTCAAAACCGACATTAATCTTAACATTTGATTTAAATTTCAAATTAAAAACTATTTAAAATTAATTAGTTACCTATAATTTAGTTTTAATTTCAAATTAACTCCATTATATACATTATATAAAATATACTTTGTCTCCTCGTACTTTCTTTGTTTTAATGATAGCATCGTCCGAGTAATGATCATTCCATTCGTCTCTAAACCCTCCATTCATTTCGAAGAAACTCTTAATATTATGTACATACATTGCATCCCTCCAATCCTCCAAAGGAGGTACCCCAACTTGTTCTGCTAACCAATGTTTATAATCACGCTGCCACAGCAATATATAAATAGATAAATTAAAACATGTAATATAGGTTATATAGCTAAATTAACTTCAACAAATGTCATACTTCAAATAAATTAATTAATAATAAGACACATTATTCCGCATTCAACTTGGGGACCGTCTAAAATCAGTTCAGGTCTTTTAAGTTTATCTAATGTACCATACAATTTAAAGCATTAGATTAGATTAATAACAGATCTAATGGTTTATATTTAATCTATAAATAATTTATTAAAATTTATATTAAAAAATAACAAATTTTTCATATTTTAAATTTGCCCGATAATAAAACCCTTGTATCAGCGTAGATTGTTCCTATCTCTATTCAGTTTCAGCTCAGCTCCCAGAAGAACTTTTCAAAAAGAAAACCTATCAACACCTTCATGGAAGACCACCAATCACCCTGCGGCTTCATCCTCTCCCATCTTCCACACCAGGTACCCTCTATGTCTTTATTTAATTTCGCGATTTCATCGAAATTCTTGCGATTCTCGTCGTTTTTTTTTTTCTCATTCCATCGAAATCTTGTGAATTCGTTTCATCTGCACCAGGTTCAACTCAATGAGGTCGACACCGCTGTAGTCCTTGAACTTGAGCATCTCAATCTATGCGTAAGGAGATAGCAGATCTTGCGCTGATTCGTATAGAAAGTGAAGCAGAGAGAGAATCTGGGATAGAAGCAATTTTGCAGAACGGTGAGTAACCCTAACAGTGTCCACAATTATGATAATATCTCCATTTTTGCAATGCTGATAACCTGATATTTGTGTTTGCTGGTTTGAGATTTGTTGTTCTTGAGGAATGGTGGAGCAAAAAATGGAGTGAGAATTTGTTTGTTTTTTTTTTCTTTTTTTTTCCTTTGAATTGTAACTTTGGGGGTTCTTATACATTGTATAAAGTGCAAACAGGGTCTGCTAAAGGTTGGCGTTTTGGGTTTGGGATGAAAATAAAAGCAACATTGAACATATTGCAGAGATAGAGTACGGTAAAGTTAAAAATTAAAGATAATGAAGCCGAACAATTTGCTATAATATTTCGCTTTTGCTTTGTTAGTTTGTAGATGTGATTGATTTTGCTCAAATAACCTCATCTCTTCATTATCATTTATCTTCAAATCAAATATCTGAATAGCTTTGGGTTCTATTGTGGGTTTCTTCTTTAACTTGTTAATTTTTTTTAATGAAAATTTTT
Source organism: Arachis hypogaea (assembly GCF_003086295.3). Lineage (NCBI taxonomy): Eukaryota > Viridiplantae > Streptophyta > Magnoliopsida > Fabales > Fabaceae > Arachis > Arachis hypogaea. The sequence continues at coordinate 124,065,794 of NC_092053.1, read as the reverse complement.
TGTGAGCTTATGGAGTTTCGGTGTACAAGTTTGATATGAACAAGGCTTCGCAGATGATGTATTGATACTTGGTGCTTCATAAATGAGATATCATTCCATCACATGCAATTTAAGTGTATTAGAGCATCATCCAACAGAAATTTGAGATACTGAGTATTGTGCGGTTAAAAGCTAACAACAGAATGGCCAATTTTGCATAAAGATATTGTGAGATGAGTGAGGATACATTAGATATGATATTTTTAGTTATTAATGAATCAGAAAGATAATTGGAGTAGCATTTGTTTTAAAAAAGACCATAGAATCTCCTTTTAGGTGGTTTGATCATGGATGAAGATTGTTATAAACCCTAATGAAAAAAGAGTAGATTAGATGTAGAATACCCAATTGGAATGCCAGAAGCAAACTGCAAAAACTATAAATAAAACTATTAAGGAAGACGTAAATTTAGTCACTTCTCTGTACTCTATGCACAGTTTATGATAGATTGATAGTCCTTGATTACATCTTTTGATCCATATAGTTGGAAAAGACTTGATCGTTGTTATTCTATTTTATAATTTAGTGGGTCATATGTATAATTCATTTTTTCGAGTTAACACTGTACTGATATATAGGTATGGCTTGGGATGGTAAGGTGGGAGCTGGTATGCAACAAAGAAGTACAAAAAAGAGCAGATGAAATTGCTAGGACAGATTAAACCTAGAAGATGGAAATTGCTTGGGAAGATAAAACCAAGAGAATTGAAATTTCAGTTCCTCAGAAGGCCCTTAATAAGATCAAAAGTGACAGATACTTCAGCTAATACATCTGAAACAATTGTAAAGATGCATCCTCCAAAGTGCCGAATGCTGTTGCAAAAACATCCGAAACAACTATAAAGATTTGTAGCCTTGATAAAATTATTCTTTCAAACTTCAGTGCTTATAGTGATGGCTATAGATGCTGAATAAGTCTTTCAAAAAAAAAGTTAAATAGCATAGAAACATCAATATGTAATTTTACAGAAAAGTAATATTATCAAAGAAAGTTAATTTATATTTTTTGGATTTACCACCCAAATTGCATGTAAATTATCAGTATCCTTTCCATTAGATCTAAAATTTGTAACTTCTAATGGCCTTATGCGTGAATGATGAAAGTAACAGATAGAAATAATTGATCACCTACCCAACTAAAAATGCAAAAAGAAGAGGATTAAAACTATAAGAAACAAGACTAAAATTAAAATAACTATAAGATGAAGATTAAAACTATAATTGATCTCCAATTTTTTGTTTTCTGTGTTAAATTAGAAGGATTAATATAAGAACTTCAAAAAATTTAGAGACTTTCATGCATAGTTATAAAAATGAACATATGGTGATTCACAAGAAACTCCAAAAAATACTTAGTAACTGTGATTCAGAATATACAAACCATTCAAAGCCTGATAATTGACTCCTAATTCTACTCAACTTGCATAATAGAATTTGCTTCCTCTAAAATTCCCTATAGTTCCTTTAACATTTTGCTATGCAGAATCAAAACGAGACAAGCAATGTTTATGCTATAGTTTGAGCAAGTTCACTATGTTAGTGCTGCCACAACTTGCATGGAAAAAATATCTGGTTTCGTTCCTTGATGGAGAACGAATTTTCATTTATTCTTCTCTTCTTTTCGATTGGCCAAAATATCGATCAGTGTTTAGTGGTTGGTTCTAGGAGTCTGAATCGTGTTTGTTCCAGGAATATAATGTGAATCGCGGAAGTCAGATATGTTCCTGCCCCATGCAGAACAAAATCACTCATTAAAACAGAGCGCAGTATGATTCAGCTGCTAAATAATGATGGAGAAGGGCAATTGAATAAAAAAAATATTTATAATGGTGAAAACTAGAGCATGATGAACAGAATCATAAACACATAAATTGAAATCAGAATCATAACAACAAATTCCAAAATTTTTTAACCCTCATAAACAGAACCCAAAAAAATTCAAACAACCAAATAAACAGAACAAAAAAAAATAACTGAATGAAATCAATGAAACAAATTCGTATGGAAAACCTAAACAAAAAACAAGTAGAACAAAAAAATAATTGAATGAGTTCAATGAAGCAGATTCATACTACAAGAACATAAAAGGAACGGAAAAAAGTGAAATCAATGAAGCAAATTCATACCTGAGGCTGAGGCTCTATTGGAACTCTGGAAGTGGAAGATGAAGGGGAGACGGAGCACCACGGCGCTGACGACGACTCGAAGAGAGAAGAGAGAAGATAGAACAGAGATACTGAGAATGAACGACGGAGAGAAAGAGCTTAATAGCGACGCCGCGAGATGGGCTGAGACTGGCAGCGAGTGTCGGATTGGACGGTGACGGTAATAACAGAGACCAGAGAAGAGTGGAGCAGGTGGCGGTGGCTTCGTGGATAGATTGAAAAGTGCGATGAGAAATTAGGATTTTATTAGATGAATTTTAAAAATATTTGTGGTAGATGTGAAAAAATAATAATTATTATTAAACCTTAATTTGAGGTACATTTGTAAATTATTTTTGTGTATATTAGAAAAACTCAAAAGGCTTGAGCTTACTAAAGACAGATCCTTCAACTTGAATAGGGCCTACTCATTTTAGAGGTAAAATACACAACAACAATCATTTTTGATAACCTTTTGTTTGTATTCTTGTTGTCTTGATCCTTTGTTTTGCGCAAGAAAATTTACTCGCAAAAAAAATAAATACTTAAATCTGATTTAGTGTGAATATAACATTTTGAGTAAAGTGACAATTTTAAAAATTTATATTTTGGACAGACTAATTTTTAAAAAAAATATTAATAAAGTTTTTAAGGATAATAAATGTGGACAAGTTAATTTAAATTAAGATATTTTATGCTAATTATAGGAATTAATTTGAAAGTACTGTGCTCACATCTGCTATATTGAGATACTTTATAAGTATTTTTTTTAGAGACTAATCTATTCGAAAGGTAAATTTTTAGAAATCTATTTATCACTTTATTCTAACATTTTTTATAATAAAAATATAATTTGTACACCAAAATTAACTACTAAAATCAACTATCAATATATTTATGTATAAATATATATATAAATTTAATTTATTTTTAAAAAAATATTTATATTTCAATATATATTTTATACTCATAGCTAATTTTGATGTATACATAATATAATCATTTTTATAATAATGAGTAAAACAAGTGTATGCAAACCTGAAATGAACCAAGGAAGTGAGTGAAGCCTTTGGGCAACCCATTTTCTTGAATGAATTGATAATGTTGTTGAATGGATTTCATAATCTCCTCTTCTTTAGGCAACACAATTTTGCCAGATAGAATCCTTGCAACCCATTTTGCTTGTAACTCAGCAATCGGGAATACCGGATCCTGCCCACAGATTACTATAATTAATTATCCTTAATTGTTGACATTAAATATGTTAATATGATTGGAAAAAAATAAAGGATAAGTGATAAACAACCAGATAAGTAAAATTTAATTATTTTATATTTTTATCTTACAGTAAAAAATATTTTTTTAATATGATTTTTAATATTATAAAAAAATTTTTTTATAATAGTTAATTTTAATGAATAAAAAATATGAGAAAATTCCTCTCTCCTTCCCTGTGAGATGTTAAAATGACACTCTCCTCCCTTTTATTTATAAAATGTACATTCTCCTCTCTTCTAACTTTTAAAAAACCTCTTTTTTAATCCATTTTAAATTTTTTGTGTTAACTAATGTCAACTTTATCCATTTTTCAAGGAAAAATAAATTATTTTTTACAAAAATACTCTTTAGCAAAAATTTTATTTTTTATTATTAAATTTTGCTTGCCAAAATACTCTTTAATAAATTATTTTTTTATTAATTAAATTGTATTTTTATCAAAATATTTTTAAAATATTTAATAATTAAATTATTTTTTTCTAAAATACCCATCAATAATTTTTTAATTAATTATGATTTTATCAAAATTTTTGTTAACAATTTTTTTATACTTTACTATTAAATTTTCGATATCAATATATATTATTTTAATATTAAAAAAATATTAGTAAGATTATTTTTCAATATCAAAATATATTAATTGTTATACATATTAACAATGGTAAAATTTTTTTATTTAATGTTAAAATAATATACATTGATATCGAAAAATTAATAATAAAATATAAAAAAATTATTAACAAAAATTTTGGTAAAATCATAATTTAATAATTAAAAAATTATTAAAAGATATCTTAGAAAAAAATAATTTAATTATTAGATTTTTTATAAAATATTTTTGTAAAAATATAATTTAATTAATAAAAAATAATTTATTAAATAGTATTCTGATAAACAATATTTAATGATAAAAAAATAAAATTTTTGTATTAAATAAATTATTTTTCAAAAAATAGATAAATTTAACATTAGCTAACACAAAAGATTTAAAATAGATTAAAGATGAGGTTTTTTAAAAGTTATAAGGGAGAAAAATGTACATTTTATAAACAGAGGGAAGGGGAGTGTCATTTTAGCATCTCACAGGAGAGAGGAGTGGAATTTTCTCAAAAAATATTTATACATTTTGTATTTATATATTTTATATTTATTTATTTAAAAATAAAAAATTATGTTATCATTTAAAGTATTGTATATTAAAAGATATCTATTTATGTACTAGGATATTCTGTATTTATTACAGTCTATCAATGCTCTTCTTTTATATTAATCTTTGATTTTTATTTAATAAAATCTAATGATGTATATAAAGTGGCACGTTCAATATGCACATAATTATTGTGCTCATTTAGACATACCCCTGATTCTTCATCTTCAAAGAAAGGAATCTCTCCTGTTATTGGAAAATTAGACGGCAATAATTTCAACACTTGAAAGCATGATATTTTACTTACAATTCAAAGTTTGAGCTTAGAAGATCACTTATATGCATCTAAGATTCCGCAACGCTTTAAGGAAGATGCTGCAAAGAAGACAGACAAAGACTGCTGAATACAAAATTTGGAGACTTGATGATCTCACACTATCCACATGAATTCTTGCATCAGTTTCAACAATTTTCAAAAATAAAATCATCAATTATCATTACTTTTATGAGATTTGAAATACTCTCAATGACTATTTCTCTAAATTATCAGCAACTCGAATTCAAAGCTTGAAGGCATAACTCAAGTCTATTAGAAAAACTAGTACTATTCATAAATATTTGGCCGGTATTCAACAACTAGTAGATTCTTTACATATTGTTGGGTACAAAATTTTAGAAGATGATCACATCTCTGCTATTTTTGATAGACTACTTGAAGAGTATATTATCTTCAATACATCTGTTATGTCAAGACTGAGCTCTCATAAAGTTTTAGAAGTAGAATCTTTTCTTAAAGCATACGATGACATGCTGGAAAGGTACAACAGACCCCAAGACTCTATTCCAATGGCTAATCTGGTTTAGACTTTTTCACCATTTGGATATCAATCTGGTAGAGGAGTTCCTGCTTGAAGAGGACGTGGTGATGGTAGATTCTTTTATTCAACATCAAGACCACAATGTCAATTATGTGGTAAACAAAGATATGTGATACAAAACTGCTTTCACGTGTTTGATCCAAATTTTCAAGTTTCATATTCATCTTCTGCACAACCTTCTCAACAAATTCTCTACTCCACAATGCATTCTCCATCACCACCTTTTTCATTTCATCAATTCTGTGCCTACCTTGTTATTCCATCCACTCATAGTGAAGCTTTTTGGTATGCAGTTTTTGGAGCAAGTCACCATGTAACTCCAGATTCGTTAAATCTTTTAACCATGACTCCATCAATGCATGATTCAGATACATTATATGTAGGTAATGGACAAGGTACTCCCATCCTTTCTTGTGGTTCTTCTAATCTCATTGATAAAGATCATAAAATACGCTTTATTTTGTCACAATTATTGCATGTGCCTATCATCACTCAAAATTTGCTGCAGATAATCACGTGTTTTTTAAATGAGAATACTACAACAACACAAACTTCTCTGAATAATGAAAATAGGTCTCCTACTCCTGATATTTCACATGAAAATACTAACACTCATCAAATTTTGGGATTGAAGTGTGTTTACCTTTTACCCCTGCCCAACCTCCTTCCACTAACACTCATCAAATGGTGACTAGGTCCAAAGCACAAATTGCTAAACCTTCTGCTCTTAGTATTAAAGTTCAGACACCTATTGACCTTGTTACTCGAATTCCCAAGATTGTTCAGCAAGCTATTCAGTGCTCACATTGAAAACAAGCCATGGATAATGAGTTTAATGCCTTAATGAGATGTCAAACATGGACCTTGTGGACCATCCTCCTAATGCTACTATTGTTGGCTTTAGATGGATTTTCACTATAAAACGTGACTCTCAAAAAAATATAGTGAGATATAAGGCTAGATTAGTTGCCCAAGGATATCACCAAATAGAAGGAGTAGATTTTGGTCAAGTATATAGTAGCACTGTGAGAATTGTCATTAGTATCGCTTTATCATTAGGATGGGTTATGAGACAGTTTGACTTTCATAACGCTTTTGTAAATGGCAAACTCGAAGAGCAAATTTATATGACTCAACCAAGTGGTTACATTAACACTTTGTTTGGTTTAAGGGAAAATAAGAGGAAAGAAAAGTGGTGGAAGGAAAATGAGTGGAAAATTTTATTTTCCTTTGTTTGGATACCAAAGAAAATAGGAAGGAAAGAAAATTTTGGTGTGGGTCCCATAAAAAAAATTTTCCATCCATTAGAGGCAAGAAAACAAGAAGGAAAATGTTACTTTTAGTGTATTTATAATACTACCCCTAATTCTATTATTATTAATAATTATTAATATAAATTTAGTTTTAATAGTTTTAATACATTATTATAATAAAATTTACATTTAAACATTATATATGTATTAGATAAATAATTTATAAAATTATAATATTTTATAATATTCATAAAATGCAATAAAATATAAATAAATAAAAATATTTATACTTTATTTTATTATAGGGGTATTAATGTAATTTTATACCATTATGATTTTCTTTCTTCTCACTTTTCTTCTCATCCAAATAAAAGAAATTTCTCTCTCTATTTTCTTTCCATTCATTTTCTCTTCATCCAAACAACACACAAATAATTCTACTTTTCCGGCTATTTTCTTTCCTCTCATTTTCTTTCCTCTTATTTTCTTTCCTTCTATTTTCCTTCCTATATCCAAACAAAGCCTAAAGAATCTGCTACTCAGGTTTTTAGGTTGAAAAAGACCATCTATGGTCTCAACAAGCTCTAAGAGTTTTTTTTTAACACTTTGATAATAACTCTAAAGCAAATTGGTTTTTCAAATACTAAATCTAATAATTTCTTATTTGTTAGACATAATTCTGGTTCTATGATATTTTTTTGGTATATGTGGATGATAGAGTTATTACTGGCAGTTCTTCTACTGTAATTGATCTTTTAATTCAACATTTGAATAATATTTTTTCTCTTAAAAACTTGGGCAATTTTCATTATTTTTTAGGACTTGAAGTTCACAATATCTCTAAACATAGTTTATTCCTTAATCAACGCAACATGCATCAGGATTACTGACACGTGCTAACATGGAAAATTGTAATCCAATACCAATTCCTATGTTCTCGTCCTGATTTGTCTTTCGCTGTGAATAAAGTTTCTCAATTCATGCATGATTCTCGACCGCATCATTGGAAAGCAGTCAAGAGGATTCTTAGATATGTTAAAGGGACTTTAGATCATGGTCTCATATTTCATAAAAGCACTAATTCTCTATTGTTTCTCTTTTCAGATGTTGATTGGGTTGGAGATGTCGATGATAGAAAGTCGGTTACAGGTATTGCATCTATTTAGGTGATAATTTAGTGTTTTGGAAGAATAACAAACAAGCTAAGGCCACTAGCAGCAGCACTGAGGCTGAGTATTGGTCCTTGGCTACAGCTCAATCTGAATTAGTCTTCCTCCAACAGTTGCTTGAAGAACTTAAAATCCCACAATCGACAGTACATAAACTCTTTTGTGACAATCAAAGTGCCTGTTTACTTGCTGCAAATATTCTTTAGATCAAGGGCGGAGCCAGGTGGTAGGAAAGGGGGCCCTCTAATTTTAATTTTTACATGTAAATTATATGCCAATTTCATTTTAGTCCTTCTTAAAATTTTATTTTAGTCTTATTTTATTATATAAATATTTTTGACCTCTTCTAATATTTTATCTAGTTCTGCCCCTGCTTTAAAGTAGATGCAAGCACCTCGAAATCGATTTACACTCCTTAAGAGATATAGTGAATAAAAAAGAACTTTATGTTATTCATATTCCATTTCTAGAATAAGTAGCTGATGTATTAACCAAGCCTCTTTTATTACCTCTATTCAGCAAATTTAAACACAAACTTAGAGTGGTTGATAACCCCTTCTAAGTTTGAGAGGTGGATGTTAAGGGTAGTTGAATAAGTCATTAGCTTGGCAGTTACAATTCTATTTTAGTTTTTTTTTTTTTTTTATGGTATCTCTTAACTCGGTAGGTCAAAGACTAATTCATCGCAGTATTGAGCTTCATTTAAGAGTTTGTCGTTGGCCAATGGATTGCTGCATTCACAAGGCAAAATTCAAACTACCGGCACTTATTTAAGCGGATTAATAAGTTAACTACTAGACAAACCCAACTTGATTACAATTCTATTTTAGTTAGCTACTAATTATAAAATCCGTTAGGATTATTCTATATATTCTACATCACGCTTTTGCATCATTTGTTCTTTGATCCAAAACTATAGAAAAGCTTTCACATGAGAAGTGTAAATATCATTTTGTATATTAGTTTTTATTTTTAGGGTTAGAATGATAACTTTAATTTTATGTATTTTTATTTTATTTATTTAGTTAATAAATTGAGATTTATGTTATTGAGTTTAAATTTTTTTTATTTTAACCTAATATGAGGTGTATAAATATTTCATAAACGATTATAGCTGTTAGAGTTATTAAAAGAGTGAAAAATACTTTTTTTGGTCTTGTGATGAAATCATGGTATAGATAAGTGAGATTGAGTAAATCTCTCTCTTATTGTATTAGGAAGTTAAATAGAAGGTAAAGTGATTTTTTCTTCATTCAATTTTAATTTATCCCAAAAATAGTGTATATATGTGAGGTTGAGTAAATCCTTTTTTGTTTCATGAAAAAATCAGATAAAAAGAAGAGTATTTTTTTCTTATTCAATTTCAATCTAATAAATAACCTAGAAGACAAAGGATTGAAATTGAGTAAAAAAAATTTAAAATTAAAAATAGAAAACAAAAAGGATAAATTGAAATTGAACGGAAGATAATCACTCTACTTCTTATCCAATTTCTTGATGTAATAAGAAATGAACTCACTAAATTTTACTTGTTTATCCGTTTTTGGGATAAATTAGAAAATAAAAAAGAAATCACTCTAGCTTCTATACAACTTTTTGATGCAACAAGAACAAGATTTATTGTAGTTCGCATGTTTACACTGTTTTTGGGATAAATTAGAATTAAACAGAAGAGAACCACAAACCCACTAATAACATAAAACTCAATATATTAACTAAATGAATAAAATAAAAATACATAAAATTAAATTGATACTTCTAATTAAAGTTGTAAGAACAAGACTAATAAAAAAACCAATCGAATAATTGGTTTAATAGTCTAATAGTTCAACCGAAATCGAACCATAATTAAATCAATTTAATTAAATATAAAATAAAATAATTATCATTACTATTTATAATTAAATGTTGATACTATGTCTACAAAAAAATAAGGCCGATAACATCTGATGTAAAAAAAAAAAAAAAAAATACACACACAATAATAAGTGATAAGTATTTTTTGACCTTTAATAATAAATTAAATGTAAAAAAATTTTGGAGCCTTACTGATAGTCCAATTTTATTTTAAACCTTAATTTACCCTAATAATTAACATAACTTCTCTTCTCTCTGTCAAGTCTCAACAGCCACCTATCTCTCTTCCCTTCCCTTTCCTTTCCTTCCCTCCTATGCTTCCTCTTCTCTTCTCTTCTCCCTCAACATAGTTAACATAACTTCTCAAAAAAAAAAAAAAAAAAAAGAAAAACATAACTTCTCTTCTTTCTCTTTAACACTGAACAACCTCTCATCCTTCCCCTTTTTTTCTAGATTTGAATAAAGTCTCTATCTCGTCGGCTCCTTACTTCGGTTTCTTCTAGTTTTGCATTATTCTCATTGTCTCAATTCTCTCATCTTCGTTTACTGCTTCATCTTCTCTCTTCACTGCTTTCTCTTTTATTTCTTTTCTCCCTCCAGCTCTCGATGTGTTGACTCCGTCTCCTCTATGTTTTAGCTTTTTTTCTTCAGAAATTATCCAAACCGAAAAAATCGTATAGTAGTTCAAACAATTCACCGATTTACCTCCGGTTGCATTGATTTTTATCGGTTTTTTGCAAACAGATTTTTTACATTAACTAAATTGGATATAAAAGCGGTTTTCGATTAATCCAGACGAACCAGTTGATCTGGTTCGGTTATCAAAACATTACTGCTAACACTTAAAAATAAAAACTAATAACAACAAAATAATACTTGTATATCAAACAGCTTATCCTTTAGTCACCAAAAAAAAAAAACAGCTTATCCTTTCATTACACATGTTTTATCATATGGCACGACTGGTCGATTCAAGTCCATCAAAGTAAAAAATTGGGACAAAGGACACAGAGACGTTTTGTACTTTAATAGCATTAACGCTCATTATATCCATTAAAACTCATAATATTCATCATTTTCATCTGTCTCTGCCTTATTCTATAGGGTTAACAATACTCACTTTTAAAAGAGTTTAATTGAAGCACTGCCTTATAACAACTCCTATGTTAACCTATTAGGCCATTTTGAGTAAAGAGTTTAATTAACCTTCTTTTAAAAAAAAATAACTTAAGTAATAAATGACTATATTAAAAGTAAATTATAAAAATTTATTTTGTATTTAAAAATTTAATTCTAAAAATATTTATTTTATAAAAGTATGATAAAAAATAGTAATATTATAAAAGTTATTTTTTTTAATTTTTTTATAAACTCTTAAATAATTTTTTTAGAAAGTTGTAATTTGATTTTAAAAATTACACCAAACATTAATACTGTAACTTTTCATAAATCAAAAGCTATCAAAAAAATTACTTTGAAACTTTTAAAACGGGTCCTTAGTCCCTAACGAAAGAAGTGCTGAGTATCGATGTTTCTGAATTTTCTAGCCAAAAAGGAATATCACACTGACGAGAAGTTGGTCTGTGTAAGTATAATGTCCACAATTTATTGGTCTCAAAATGATTAACTCACATAAATAATATTATCATATTTTTTATCACTCAAAATCATTAACACTCGTAAAAAAGAATGAGAGATTTTTTAGTTCATAGCCTTTTTTATTATATAGACACACACTTTACAAACTTATAACTACCACCTATTTATAGACGTCATAAGCCCCGGTGATTTACAATACAACTTGCAGCTAAAACACTTTCTAAAATCTTCTAAATAATAAACTATTCCTAAGTATTGGCGGTAAGAGACTCGTGATGTACCTCTTGCATGATTTCTTTTACTTTCTTTGACTTTTCAAACTTTTCAGCATATATATCAACCAATCAAATTGAACTATTAGCTAAGTTACTCTTGTCTCATGTGTTTTAATTATGAAAAATTTTAGGGGTAGCATTTTTGTTGCACTTAACTATTGAAAGAAAATGGATTAATTCTACACTATTAAATATCATTTTACACCATTAAAAATATTGATGATGACTAATAATTGATGGCTAAACATCACAAATTCTGCTGCTCTTAGCACTCCTCTTTAATTATTTCTTGATCGTTGTATCCATACACCTCTGACTACTTGGTTAATTAGTCATCATTCCTGATAATTCTAATGTAGTGGTGTAATGCAAGTTGATTTATTTTTTTTTTAATCAACAGTCTGATTTCTACTGTCACTACCGTAAAGACTCAAATATGCTGTTTAAGGACGAAGCCGACTCTATGTTCTTGGTCCGAATTTTTGTAACTGGAACTAACTTTTACTCAGTTTTCATAGTTTGTTGGGAATGTATTGGTACAATAACTTTGCTCTGACTCCAATCTTCTCTACAATCTTTAGTCATATTTTATTCGTATTGATAAATTTTCTCCCATGCATACAACCAAACATGCCACACCTTAGTATGACTTAGTAAGCGCGACTTATATGACTTAGTGCTAGTACATTAGTTATCGGTTGTTTATTAAGTACTATCATTTCTTACTAGAGCCTACCAACACAGACATGCCTTAATATGAATATCTTCCATGTTTACTTAGTGCTTCTATTTGCTTCAAACATTACAATAATTTTCATTATGCATTATACTTTTTCAGTTTGGCTCCCAAGTCCATGCCATGATGATATTGCTAAAACTGTATCTGTTATACTGCTAGGTTTTAAAAGAACACAAACTCATACAATTGTTATTTAAAAAATTTAATAACCTTTTATCCAGAGTGTAAAAATTGTACCCACCCGTACGATTTTCATACTCAACTCTACTATTTATGCTTATTTCTCCAATAATATTGCCACTTACGATGACAACAAAGAACTAAAATATTTATAAATATTTACTCACAATATATCATGAAATGAATATCATCACACCTAAATAAGAAAATTTTCATACACTAAAATTGTCCTTTAGTAAATAAATACTACACTATATTGATTCATACAATAGTACTTTTTTTTTTGTTTTTCATGATATTTTCTGGTCCGGCAAGTCAATGACTAATCCGCTATGGTACTGAATTCTATTTAGAGATTTGTCGCTGGTTAATGAGTTGCTGCATACACAAGGCAAAATTCAAATCTCTAACACTTGATTAAACGGACTAGTGAACTAATCACTAGATCAACCCAACTTGATTATATAATAAAATTTTTTTAATCCTCCAAAACCTCATTACCATAATTATTTTTTGGTAATTCATGGCTCATTAGTTTTCGTAACAGCTAAAACTATTAATCATTACTCTCAATGCAATAGTTATAGAAACATTAAATCAAAACACAAGTTGATATTAAAAATGTTAAAAACATTAAACAAAAGAAAAAGAAACGATGCTGCCATTCTTTAGTTTAATTATTATTAAAATCGATTTACAATAGCAATATAGAACTTCTTAAAGAGAAAATATATAAAGAGCACACCTGTTTCTCAATACAATACACACAAGCTGAAATACTATATTATTTATGAAACCATAATTCTGAAGATACAAACATCATAAAACTTTATTGTAGAATAAGGCTAAGAAGACTCTTATAATAATCTTAAGGACTTGGAATTGGCTTAGGAGGTAGAATTGGTTTCTTGAATTCAGGGTGAAATGGTAATTTAGGAATAGGCTCTTTAAAGAGAGGCTTTGGCTTTAGAAATGTCTCTTGCTCAACCTCTGGATTCTGTGGAGGAAAGAAAGGTTTCTTGGAGATTGGAAATGGTTTAGGAAATGGCTTAACAAGTGGAATTGGAACGGGCTTTTTCACTATAATCGGTTCTGGAATGGGCTTAACAATAGGAATTGGTTTCGGAATAGGTTTGAAAATTGGAATAGGCTTAACAACTGGAATTGGCTTTAACACTGGAATAGGCTTCACAATTGGAATAGGCTTAACAACTGGAATTGGCTTCAATACTGGAATAGGCTTCACAATTGGAATTGGCTTTGGAATAGGCTTAACAACTGGAATTGGCTTCAACACTGGAATAGGCTTCACAATTGGAATTGGCTTTGGAATAGGTTTAAACACCGGGATAGGCTTCACAACAGGAATTGGTTTAACAACTGGAATAGGAACCGGTTTTTTAATTATAACCGGCTTTATTACAGGTTTAACAATTGGAACCGGTTCAGGAATAGGTTTCACAATAGGAACCGGTTTTGGTATGGGCTTAACAATTGGAATTGGCTTAACAACTGGAATCGGCTTTGGTATAGGCTTAACAATGGGAATCGGCTTGACAATAGGAATTGATTTTTTGAAAAATGGCTTTTCAAAAATCGGTTTTGGATGAAAAAACCCTTTGAATTTTGCGTCTCTATCATGAGCTTCTTCAGGGGTTTTTGTTGCCGAGTCTTGGTTTCCAAGTTTACTCTCGCTCTTGGCTTCATTTCCTGTTTGAGAAATGCAAAGGAAAAGAAAAGTTGAAAATTAATAATAAGTTATATTCATAATAACAAATGAGATATAAATGAAAAGGTTTAATTGAATGATACCTTATAACCAAAATTCATTGAAAATTTCATTTTAACGTTAAACTCGGTTACTATATAAATATATTATAATTGATTTAATAATTATTATATATATATATATATATTTGTAAATCATTTTATTGCATTAGCAAAACTTCTTTTTCACTACTTAAATGGCTATATGCAACTAATTATACTCATTTTTGAAAGTGTAATAACTAATAAGCGTAAATGATTTGTTATTTATAAGGTTTAATTATTTCGTTAATATTATATGGTTTTTTAGTTAGGATTTTATAGTTTCAAAATTTAGAATTAGTTTTAATTTTTTTAAAAATACAATAATATTTATTTTTAGAATATGTTATAATTCATCGTATATCAAATACATACAAGAGTGAATATTTCACAAAACTTTGTGTATTTAAAAAAATAGATAGAAAAGACTTAATCAAAATTTTTTATCTAATACAAAAATTGAAGTACAAACTTTTAAACGGTAATAAGAATAATTTACTTAACAATTTGATAAAATTATAATAATCTACACAATAATCAAGCCTATTTATAATGAACAAACCTGAAAGTTGAGTTGCCAGCACAGCGGAGTTAGCAAAAAAGCTAACAAGAATGAAGAGAGGAAGCAAGAAGCGCAAGAATGCGCAGTCAAGTGTGGAAACCATTCTCATTGAGAAAACTAATAATATTCCACACACCAAACCTTGAAAGGGAGAAAATAGAAACAAGTATCTTAATAAGACTTGTGTGTGTGTTGTTCTATGTACTATAAGCTTTGTGTTATTTATACTACTTAGATTATAGTATGTAGTCCAACTACTAGTACTGTGCATCAATTACCTTTAAATTTTGTTAATACTCAGAGATTTTAGGTTTAGTAGTTGTGAATTGTGTTTAAAGATTATTGGAGTGACGAGCGATTAGCACCGTTTTTGTCGATAAATACACAGTGCTCTTTTAATGAGCCTCCCAAGTTAGGTGTTTTAATTTGTGTACTTTATTATTATATGAGTGAGAGCTAGAATATTACCTGAAACTTAGATGAAGAAATAATACTTATCATTATTATTAATAGCTTCAAGTACAAGTTTGTGTGTATGTGTGAAATTTATCATATTTCATTATTTTTTTTAATATTGACAATTGTTGTGGCACTTCGTCACTACTGATTAATTTCCTTTTCACGTGTAAAGTGTATTAGGTAGTAAGCATGAGGTCGTCAAGCAAACAACCATCATTATCAGTATAACATAGAAAAAAAATTATTAAATTTATTAGTCTTATAATAAAATTTATTAAAAATTTATTTGTTTAATGTGTATTGTAAAAATTTGATTGAAAATAATAGATGGATCAATTTGTCTAATAAAAATAATTCTTGATGACTTCTAAAAAATTAAAATTTGTTCAGACCAACTTAAAGTGTTCAATTTAAAATTGGTTTAATTATTCTGTCAATTCTTATAGTTTCGTTAAATTTTTAGTTAGGTCCTTATACTTTTTTTTTTTTCAATTAGGTTCCTATACCATATCGAATTTTGTGATTAAGTTTCAACTATGATAAAAACGTTGAAATTAATAGAATATTATATTAACTATACGGAATATTCTATTAATTTTACCGTTTTTATCACAGCATAGACTTAATTACAAAATTTGATATGTTATATAGGAACTCAATTAAAAAGAAAAAAAGTATAGAGACCTAATTATAAATTCAGTAAAATTATAAAAACCAAGAAAGTAATTAAACCTTTAAAATTCTTTTAAAACCAATTTTGATATTTTAAATAAACCACAAAAAATATCCTCAAAAGATTTAAACACCTATAAAAATATCCCTAAAAGATTAAAACAACAAAAATTCCTCAAAACATTTAAAAACATGATAAAAATTAACTATATATATTATTTTAATACAATTTATTATTAATATGGTTAGAAATATAAAATATTTTTATTCTTAAAATTTGATGCAAGAAAATTTTTTTATAATTCTTTTAATGGTCAAAACCTAATAAAGAATGAAAAAGAGGTTTAGGATCGTCCACTTGTACTTTTGTTTATTATATTTTTTAAATAGTTATTCATTTATAAATACATAAATTTTTTGTAAATATATAAATTATTTATTATTTACAATATTTTTTATTTTTATCATGTTTTTATATCTTTTAAAAAATTTGTATAATTTTAATTTTCTTAAGAGTAATTTTGTTGGTGCTTAAATCTTGTAAGATATTTTTAGTGTTTTACTCGGATAGAAAATTTGGAAATCAACCTTTTACTACAATCAATCATCTTTATCTTTTTTCCTCCCTCCCTATCTCATTATCTGCCCATCTAATTATTAAACATTATATTTGAATTTTTTGTTGTTGAATGGCTGTTTGCTAAAAAGAAAAAAAGTTTATTATTTGATTAACCCACATTAAAAAGAAACTGTGTTAAAAAAAAACGGTTTTTTTTTTTCCAAAATACAATGCGAAGCTTCTCATCCCTCCATTCTCTCTTGTTTGTTGTAAAGAAAAATTGTTTTTACATTTTCCTTTTTTGAATTTTTTTTTGTATCTGTTTTTTAAATATATAATTGTTAACTGAAAAAGTAGTTGGTTCTCTGATTGGACCTCAAAAAATAAATTGCTCAGAGATAAACAATGTAAAGCTTAGATTCTATGTTATCTGATATTATTATTATTATTATTATTATTATTATTATTATTATTATTATTATTATTATTATTATTATTAAAATGGTGATTGGAACAAACAAATGAAAAGTGATAGAAATATTAGAAATTCAGAGAGAAAAATTTAATGTATTTATGCAGGATCTGGTTCTTTTAAAATTGTATTGTCACTTTATAGAAAAAAGTACATCATTAATTACCATTGAATTAAAATAGTAAAGTTCACTGATAATAAATATTACAAATTCAAAGGTGATTAAAACATCACTTTACCACTTTACTAACATTGTCACTTTAGAGGATCCTTTTCCGTTTATGCATATCTGAGTTGTGTGAATATGAGAATACCTAGTTATATATAGAAATATTTGACAACTATTACAATTACTAATAATATTTATTATCTAACCAACCTAAATACTAACTAATATAGTTACTTTAATATCTCCTTTAAACTCAATGCAAGTAGAAGCTAAATGAAATTATTTTGAGTTTGGAACACTAAATTTTAAAAACGTATAGGATGATGAGCCTTTGTAAAGATATTAACTGTTTAATCCATAGTCGCAACAACTATTAGACGAATAGCACCAATGAGAAGAAGTTGACATACAAAGCGATAATCAATCTTGATGTGTTTGGTACACTCGTAAAAGATATTATTATGGATAATTTGAATAACACTCCTGTTATCACAATAATGATCAGTGGGAGAAGACTCAATAGCCCCCAAATCTTCAAGAAGCCAATAAATTGCCAGTACTTCAGCAGAAATAATGTTAGCCAAAGCACGATATTCTACTTTGGTGCTTTAGAGAGTAGTAAAAGTTTACTTCTTAACTTGCTAGGAGATAAGAAAGTCATAAAAAAAGTAATTAGTAGTAGAACATCAATAAGTAGGGTCATTAGCCCAATCAGCATCAAAATATGTCTGAAGAGTCAAAGAAGATTGAGTTAAAAAATGAAGACCCTAAAACATAGTACCTGTGATATAACAAAGAATACGAAGAACAACAACATAATGAGTAGTGCAGGGGCTGATAAGAACTGACTAGCAACATGAACATGATAAGCAATATCTGGTCGAGTAACATTGAAGTAAACAAGACCACCAATCACCTGTCTGTAGAAAGTGGGATTATCTAAAATTGTGCCATTCAACGGAGTGAGACGAGCATTAGGCTCAAGAGGAGTACATTCTGTGTGACTATCAGTAAGTCCAGCCCTAGCAAGAAGATCAGATACATACTTTGCTTGAGAAAGATAAATGCCATCATTTGACGAGATGACTTCAAGACCAAAAAAATAACTAAGAGATCTAAAATCTTTCATTTCAAACTGGTAGTTGAGGCTGGCTTTAAGATCACGATGCCATCAACATCATCTCCAATAATGATCATGTCATCAGCATATAATAGGAGAAAAACAACACCCTTGGTACTCTTGCGAATGAAAAGAGCATTCTCATAAGGACTGCAAGTGAAATCGAGATTGTAGACAATAATACTAAACTTTTCAAACCATTCTAGAAGAGCTTTTTTAAGATCATAAAGTGCTTTTTAAAGAAGACAAACTTTGTTAGGAGAACAAGAATATCCCAGATGAGATTTCATGTAAACCTTCTTTGTAAAATCATTATTAAGAATGGCATTTTTTACATCTATCTGACTGAGAGAAGAACAACAGAAATTGCAAGAAGAACTCAAATAGACATGAGGTGAGCATTAAGAGAAAAAGTCTCTTCATAATCCATATTATATTCTTAAGTGCATCTTTGAGCAACTAATTGAGCCTTATATCTGTCAATAGAACCATCAGAGCGAGTCTTGATCTTGTATACCCATCTACTAACCACTACTTCCTAATAAGAAGAAGGATCAACTAAGTCCCATGTGTGCACTTTATCTACTGTTTGGATTTCTTCCTGGATTGTTTGCTGCCAATTTGGATCTGTGGAGGCTTCTTTATATGACTTAGGTTCATGGATGTGAAGGATAGTAGCAAAACAATAATAATCAAGAATACAAAGAGGTGGATTTTTTACCTTGAAAATGCGAGTGGGTGGAGGAGGAAAGATTACAGGAGAAGGATCATTGTTTGGTTTTGGATCATCAGGAACAAGAGAAAGCGCAAAATGGGAGGATCAAGAGGTGACTAGAAATAGTATCTGTAGTTTAAAGGAGGAGAAATTAGAAAATATGTGATGCTCATAGAATACAACATGACGAGATATGCAAATTTGTCTAGAGATGGGATCCCAACAATGCTAGACTTTATGTTTAGTACCATAACCAAGAAAACATCACAAACAAGCACGAGGTTCAAGTCTATTATGTTCATGGGGTTGAAGGAGAACAAAATAGACAAACCAAAAAATCTAAGAGAACTATAGTTAGGTGACATATTATAAAGATGCTCAAAGGGAATTATGTTACTAAGAACAGAGGAAGGAAGACGATTAATAATGTGAACAGCAGTGAGGATAGCTTCAACACTATGCACGTTCAAGACAAGAAGAGGAAATGAGCATTTCATGAACAGATCAAGGATGTGACAATGCTTGCGTTCTGCTCTTCCATTTTGTTGAGACGTATCGGAACAAGAGAACTTAAATAAGGTGCCTTGCTCAGCATGAAATTTCAAAAGTTTGGTATCACGGTACTCCATTACATTATCACGTCAAAAAATTTTAATGACTTTAGAAAACTGTGCTTTAATCATAGTAACAAAATTGATGTAAAGCTGAGGCAACTCGGATCTATTAGACATCAAATAAATCTAAGTGAACCGTGAATAATCATCAATAAATACTACAAAATATCGAGCCCTACCCAAAGAAGTTGTGGGAGCAGGGCCCCAAATATTAGAATATATAAGATCAAAGGAAGAACAAACAAGAGATGAACTATTATTAAAAGACAAAGCTGGTTGTTTTGCAGTTTGACAAGAAATGCAATCAAAAGATTCATATTGATTGATCCTAAAACTTTCTTAGAGTTGAAATAGCCTTCCGATCTTACATCCAGCCCCGATAATCTATCTCGTCCGAAGATCTAGCACATGATAATCAGAAATAAAGAAATTGACATAAAAACTAAGTTCAACTAGTTGAGCCATAGAGATAAAATTAAAGTTTAATTTAGGAATGGAATAAGCATCGAAAAGATGGAGATCAAAATGTGTGATAGATCTTTTATGATTCACATGCATAAGGGATCCATTGGTAGTGTGGTTAGAAGGTATTGTGGTAGTGGTTAATAAAGAGAAAAGATGGTGCATGGGTGACATGTGATTAAAACAACCAGAATCAAAATACCATTTAGAATTTCTTGGATAAGCGGATAAAGCAGCAAATGTATTACCAAAGAAGGAGAGAAGTTGTTTAAGAAAAGACTCAATATCGGTTAGAGAAACAAGAGATGAACTACCAGAAGTAGATGAGGTAGATGCATCAGCGGCAACAACAGTAACAGGCACGGGCTTATAAGCATTAGAATGAGGATGATTTTTGTTCTGATCTTTATGAGCCGAATGAATAGGACAAGTAGTAATCAAGTGGCCCAGTTGTTTGCAGTAGTGACAAAACACGATGGAATAATTAGAGACAATGTGACCTTTCTATTTGAATTTCTAGTATTCGATGGAGAGACAATCTGGAAGAATGTGACTAGAACGACTACAATTTCAACAAAATTTCGTCTTTGTCAGTAACTTCAAAAACAACAACAAATTTGAAATAAGTCAATCAGAGACGTGTCTTCTCCTCCATCGAGTTCTCTCTTCTCCTCACCCTCGCCGCCGTCGACGCCATCGATCTCTCTCTTTGTCGCCGTCAAGCTTGCTCTTTGTCTCTCTGTCCCATTCTCCGGTAAGTATTAAGCATTGCTTCTTGAATTTGTTTTTGCTTGTTTTGTACTGTTAATCTGTTGTTAATAATACTGATTCAGTTGCTGGGTTAGTTCAGTGATTCTGAGTTGCTATATTCTGTCATAATAATATTATTGCTGGTTTTTTGATCTGTCTCTCTGTCCCTTTTTCTGGTAAGCATTAAGCACTGCTTTTTAAATTTGTATTTAATTTTTTGCTTGTTTTGTACTGTTAATTTGTTGTTAATAATACTGATTGAGTTACTGGGTTAGTACACTAATTCTGAGTTGTTAAAATTTTGTTAATTTCTAATTATTCTTAATTTGTTATATTCTATTATAATAATATTATTGTTAGTTTTCTGATTTTTTAATTTTGTGTGTTAATTTTAATGATGTCCAACAATTCCAAATAAGTTTTATGTTTTCATATACTAATGCTAGTTTATTATACACTGAGAATGCTATACTTTCATATCTTAATAGTTAATAGTAAATAAAATAACAAAATTTATTTCATTTAATAAAGTTATAGTCAATATGTGAAATTATAAAATTTTAAATTTTATTAGGTTAAAAATGATTAAATTTAAATATTTAAAATTATATATAAAATTTTTAATAATTTTATTTAATATTTAATTAAATCGGTTGAATTCAATTAAACTTTGATCAAATCATTAAATCAATAAATCAGTCGTTTTATTGGTTCATTGACCGATCCAATTCTCAATCTTAATCTACTAAAGATTTAAACCCCAAAAAAATAAATATTTTTTTCTATTATTAACTTCGATCAAATCTTGAACCCGAATATACCTATTGCAAGATAAGGAAATTTACCACTAAATCAAGTTCTCGCGTGTAGAAATAAACAAACTTATATAGTACCAATCAAATTAAAAGATATATTTTGTTGGATAAAATATAAATTATTATTTCTTTTATTGTTTATGGTATTCTCAAACTAACAAGTTAATAATTAATTTGTCGCGAATCTGAGCTCTATTTAAAGATTTATCGCCAATTAGTTATTGCATGTACGAGATAAGATTCAAATTCTCAATCTTTTTTTTTTTTGGTAGTCAAAGGGGGCTGAAAGCCCCAAAAAGAAAACAAACAGTTATAAATCAATAACACAACGGGGTAAGGAGACCCCTCTCATGTCAGCATCTAAGATGGATCTCAAATCCATAAAAGGGGAGTCAATGAAGCTGTACCCTGCATCTCTCTCCTCCACACTTTTTTTTGCCAGCCAGTCTGCAGCCTGGTTACCTTCCCTATAGGTATGTCTGATTTTAACACTCCATTGTTTTTTCAACCAAACATTGATACTCCTGATTAAGTTATTTGGGTGTTGATTCAGTCTCCTTCCTTTCGTAATTGCTTCATATACAGCCCTTGAGTCTACTTCAAGTTCCACTCTTTTGAACCCCAAATCCCAGGCAGTCTTCAATGCATAGCATACTCCCCACAATTCATCTTGAAAGGCAGAACAAGTCCCTAAATTAGCCATGAAGCCGGCAACCCATCTCCCCCAATGGTCCCTTGCCAGGCCACCACATCCTGAACCTTTTTCGTTGGACGCCCCATCAGAATTGAATTTTATCCAGCCTTCTACAGGGGGTTTCCACGCTACTTCAATCTCCACTCTTCTTTTCTTTTGACAGAATAACTCCTCTTTTTTGAAAGCTTCATTTATGGAATTTGTTGTCTGAAAAATAGTTGCTATAGCGTCTATCGGCCGTCTGAAGGGAGGAGAGAAGATTTCACAGTTACGCCACCTCCATAGCCACCAGCAGGTAACTGAGAATTTTGTGATCCATGGAGTTTGGTTATTCTTTCCTAACTCTGTTGTTAAATTTCATCGGAGCCAAACATCGAAGGGAGCTCTAAAGAAGCTTTGAATTTTACAGGGATTAATTAATTGAGTCCATATACTTGAAGCAGCAGGACAATCTCGCAGGACATGGCTTTGATCTTCCGTCAGACTATTGCAACGATGACATTCATCTCCTGTACCAAATAATTTTCTTCTTCTCGCACCTGTCATCAATTTCCTATGCAAGGTTAGCCACATAAGGATTTTTATTTTCTGGGGTCCTTTCCATCCCCATAAAACTTCCTATATGCGGTCCTGTGTATCTATCTGCTGGCTGATTTTTCTATATGTACTTGCTATGTTGAATTCTCCTGTTGGTGTCAAACTCCATAGAATTTTGTCTTCTTCAAGGTTATCCCAAGGGGGATGTATGGCCTGAATTTTATAGATTATGTTATCTGGAAGATATCTTCTGAGTAAGTTAAAATCCCATCCTCCATTTAGGTCAGTAGCTTCTGTGAGAGTGATTTCCATGTTTTCCTCTTCTACTGGTATGATAGCTTTTTGGATTAAGCTACCTTCGTTCTTAAGCCAGGGGTCAATCCACAGCCGAATTCTCCTACCATTTCCAATGGAAAACTCAATGTTATCTTTAAAAGAACCCCATACTTTTGCTAAACTTCTCCACAGATCAGAGTCTGATTGCTTGCTGAGGATATTTTGTCTCAGGTCTTGTCCTCTCCCATATTTACTGAGCATTACTTGCGCCCATAAGCTTTCTTTTTCCATAACTAATCTCCAAATGATCTTTTGTAAAAAAGCCTCGTTCATCTTACTTAGCTTTCGAAAACCGAGACCACCCTCTTTAATTGGCTTGCATATAGTCTCCCAGCTTATAGCGTGAACCTTCCTGCTCTCTCTACCATCCCCCCAGATAAAGCTTCGCTGTATCCTTTCAACCTCTTTGCAAATACCTTTCGGGACTTGGGTATGCATCATATCATAATTGAGAATGGGACTGATGACTGCCTTGGCCAGAGTTATCCTCCCTGCCATCGATAAACAATTCATCTTCCATCCTCCTAGCTTGTTCTTTACTCTATCAAGAGTAGTTTTAAAGTTGTCCTTCTTCTTCCTGTTATCACTAATCATAGCTCCTAAGTATTTGCCAAGATTGGACTGTTCTTGGAATCCACTGATATTGCTGATCTGGTTCCTGAGCCTCTCTTCAACATTCTTAGAAAAAACAATTGCAGTTTTTTCTGCATTAATTTTTAAGCCAGAAACTTGTCCAAATCTGTTAAGAGCCCTCAAGATGCCTTCAATTTGGTCAACAGAAGCTTGTGAAAAAAGGATTAAATCATCCGCAAATAGGAGGTGAGAGATAAATGGTCTTTCTCTCCCTGCCCTCATAGGTTTCCAATCGCCTTTATCTACCAGGTCCTCTATAAAGTGTGATAGTTTATCCATAGCTATTACAAACAAGTATGGCGAGAGGGGGTCGCCTTGCCTGAGTCCCCGGGTAGGAGTGATCATATCAGTTTTTCCTCCATTCCACAGAATTTTATAAGTCACCGAATTGATACACTCTTTTATGAGTCGTCTGGCCACACCTTCAATTCCAAATTCAGCTATGCATTCATCCACAAAGCTCCATCTCAAGCAATCATAAGCTTTAGCAAAATCAATTTTTATCGCCATAAACTTTTTCTTACCCTTCATACGCTTCATATCATGAATCATCTCCTTTGCAATAATGACATTATCATGAATGACTCTTCCTGGGACAAAACTGGATTGATTAGGGGAAATACGGTCATGTAAGGTAGGCTTAATTCTCTCCACCAACAGTTTAGAGATGCATTTATATACCACATTACAAAGAGCAATGGGTCGGAATTGTGATATAAATTCAAGTTGGTCAATTTTGGGTATGAGGGTAATGAGGGTTTGGTTTATTTCTCTTATCTCTTCTGGATTTTCCCAAATTCTTTTAATAAAACTACAGACAGAGTCTTTCACCATACTCCAATTCTCCTTATAGAAGTAGGCTGGGAATCCATCCTCTCCCGGAGCTTTTAGTGACCCAATGTGAAAAATAGCCTTCTGGATTTCTTCATTATTTGGCTGCTTCAGTAAGGCCGCTTTATGTTCATCTTTCATGACTGGGTAAGAGATAGGCAGATCAAGACTTAGGTAGTCTGTGGACTCTTCCTTATAAAGACTAGAGTAAAAGCTCACTGCCATGTCTTTGAGTTCTTGTTGTTCCTCACACCAAGATCCATCCCCTCTTCTAAGTTTTAAAATCCTGTTCTTCCATCTCCTTATAGCTGTTTTTGTGTGATAAAACTTCGTATTGCGGTCTCCATTAACAATCCATTGCTGTCGAGATTTCTGCAACCAAAGTAATTCCTCCTGGTTTAAAATTTGATCGAGTTCTCTTGACAAATCTCTTTCCAGCTTTTCTAGGTGAGGATTTCTTCCATAGGTGGGGGCTTTTTGAATACCCGCCAGTCTGTTCAAAATGGTTCTTTTCTTCCTGAAAACATTCCCAAAGACTTCTAAATTCCAACTCTTTAAAGCTTCAGTGAGGGATTCCAGGGCTCTCGGGAGGGGGGTGTCATTTGTCCAAGTCTTCTCAATGAACTCGTTAAAAGATGGGTGTGTTTTCCACATGACCTCAAAATGAAAAGGTCTTTCTCCCAACAGTCTCATACCCGGGGTAAGATTAACAAGGAGAGGGTGATGATCTGAATTGACTCTCGGAAGGATGTCCACCCTAGCATTCATGTATCTTCTTCGCCATTCAGCATTAGCTAGACCCCTGTCCAAGCGCTTGAAGACTCTCTCCATGCCGTCTCTTTGACCACCCTTCCAAGTATACTTTGATCCGACAAATTCCAGGTCTAAGAGGTTACAACTTTGTATCCAATTTTTAAATCTTTGGCACGCATGTTGGTCGGCTCTCGCCCCACCTTTCTTCTCTCCTTCCTCTGCAATCTCATTAAAGTCTCCTATGACCATCCAAGCATCCGTAGTAGCATCAGCCAATCTTTTTAAGTTTTCCCATAAGTTTTTTCTAATTCCTTCTTGGGGACTTGCATAGACTGCTGTAAGCTTCCAAGGAGAGTGGCTAGGGTCCTTTACCTCCATGGCAACATATTGGTGGTGTGTCTCCAATATATTAATGGTCAGCGCTGGATTATCCCATAACACCCAGATTCCACCTACATAACCATCCGCTTCTTCCAAAAAGGAAAAGTTAAAACCAAGAGCTTTTATCACTTCTGTAGCTTTATTTCCATTACATTTTGGCTCATAGATTAGAGTAATATCAGGTCTGTGCTGAGACTTTATTTCTTTGAGTGTGCGAATTGTAGCCTTATTCGCAACACCTCTAATGTTCCAAGCAACAATAATCATGGTAAAAGTAAGCTAAAAGGAGGAACTCCTACTAAGGACAGCTGGAAAAACTTGAACCACAAAGGGGAAACAAAAGTGGTCCTGGACCATTAATTGCACTGCATGTCTTCCACCTGAGGTGGATTAACTCCTTGCTGAATTGCCTTATTTGCTTCTTCATTCTCATATACTAACATAGCTTCCACCAATTCACTAGTTTGTAGTGAGTTAAAAGGTGGATCAGGTGGTTTACTCTGGGCTGGATCCTCCAAAGCTGTCTGAGGGATAGCTAAGGAGAGTACTTGGCTTGGTTGAGTGGATACAATCCAATTTTCTTGAAAATGGGGAGGATGATCAGGGTTGTTCAAAATAAAGTCATTGGGCTGGACAGAGGAAGAGTTTGGTGTGTTGCAGGTTTGGGTCATGGCATAAGGGTTTTTGTCTAATTGGTGTTCTGGTTGGGAAACAGGGTTATTACTATTAATCTGTTGGTGTTGGACAGTGTTTTTTTCTGGTGTATTAGCTATTTGGGCTTGTTTGTGGGCATGTGTGTTTGGGCTTTTTGGTCTGGTTGTGGACATATGGGTAGGGTTAACTGGCTTAGGAAGGTCTAGATTATTCTTCTTATGAGAGGAAGTTGAGGACATACCTTTGTCTTTTTCTGATTGTGGTTCATTACTGATTCCTGCCGTCGCTTTAGGATTGCTTTCTTCATTCCTTTTAGGTTCTTCCTCTGCTAGTACAGCAAAACGTGACTGTCGCCTCTCACTTTCTATCTTTCTTTCCTTCTCCTTTTCTTTTCCACCTCCTCCACTACTTGTACCTTCTCCTGGTTTTGTGGTCTTTTTGCCACGCGTAGACCTCTGTACTATCATCCAGGGGCCAAAGGCATCAGCAGGTTCCTCTATCACTTTTTTGCCCTTGTCGATATTCTTATTTCCATTTCTATCCTCTTCTTCAACCTCTGCATTTGTCGCTTGACCTTCCTTCTGGATTTGTTGCTCTGGTGAGGGGTCTTGTTTTCCTTCCTTGCAGTTGGCTTTGTCATGTCCCACTCTTCCACACCTAAAGCATACCAAATGAATGCCCTCATATTCCACTACATGAGTTTGTCCGTTAATCTGGTATTGAGAGACTAGAGGCTGTTGTAGGTCAACCTCCACACATAACCGTGCAAATTTTTCCCTTGTGATTTCTGCTGTATTTGTGTCCACCTTGATGGTTTTTTCCACAATGTTTCCTATTTTTTCCAAAATAGGTCTACAGTAGTACTCTATGGCCAAACCTGGAAGTCTAATCCAAGCTGCTATATTATCTATGGGCGTATTCATTGGATTGAAATCTGGTTTTCACATCCTTACTGAGAGGTAGTGATCCAGAATTTTCCATGGCCCCTCCATTAAAGCAAAATCCAGATCTTCAGAATTATAGAACTTGACAAGAAAAAACTCATTTCCGAGGTCAATGACGTCAATGCTTCCCCTCTTCCCCCACATCACCTCTAATCTCCTCTTCATAGCCAACAATGAGATTTTTCTCCCCAACAATTTAACAATGAGTGTGTCCCACCATTCCTTCCTGAGTTCTCTTTTCACTTCTTCCCCTATCACTAGATTGTAGAGGCCGTTTGGCATTTTTTTGACAATTATATCTGATTCATCCTCATCACTATCCTCTGGTTCTTCAACAGCTTCATCAGTAGCCATTTTCTCTATATTTTGATCACCCACCTCATTGGCAGCGTTCTTCCCCATTTTAACAATTTCTGCAAAAGAGTGGGGGACTCCTCCGACCCTGCTTTCTTGTTCCTTGTTGCTATTTTCTTCTCCTTGGGCCTCTTGTCTTCCCTGTTTCTGATGCTCGACCTCTGTTTCCATCATCCATTCCTCCACTCTAGGTGTCAGATCCATCTCCCCAGAGTATTCCTCCGCTTCTCCCGTCTTCCTCACCTTCTTTAAGTTTCTCAACGATGATTCTCCTTCCCTTCTCCTTTCTCTAGGATCATGGGATCTGGCCGCTCCCCCTCTCACATAAGCTTCTCTCATGGAGGACAAAAGTTCACTCGCACCAGTTGAAAGAAATAGTTATCAGTAGGTTTACATTGGTCCTTTGAAGTTAATGTAAATTCTCAATCTTTATTTAAGCAAATGAGTAAATTAGTCATTCGACTAACTAAATTGGTTAAATATGGATCATTGTTAATAATTGTTTTTTTAAAGAATCAAGATTGGAGCTATATGAGAATTCAAACACACCCAAATTGAACATGATCTTATGGACCTATATATATGTAGGCCCAATAAATAAAAGACATGCCAGTCTAATGATAGATGGGCGTTGGCTTAGACCTTTGGCATTGGGATTACTAATACTTTCATCACACAATGTGTTGTGCTTTAAAACTTGAGCTACTGCCACTAATTGATCATTCAATGCATGGCCAATTAACATAGCAGAAGGCATTATGGAGGTTACAACTAATATAAATTAGAAATCAATTCCCAAAAGGTAATTATCTATTTTATTACAAAACTACCTCTAACGTTCTTTTAATTTGAAAGTAAGAATGCTTATGCAAATAGCTGGAGAATATCAAGGTTATTGAATCTTTAGCTTTCAAAGCAACCTATTACAGATGAATGAATGAAAAAAATGAAATACTGATATTAGATTGAAGGGTGTAAAAGTAACAAGACAGCTAGAGTTATACACTACTCTACTGCTACTTATGCACTAATTATTTTAGTTGGACATCAAAATTATCAGTTATTAATTAGTGTAAAATACATAATATTAAAATATAAAATATATATTAAAATAAATTAAATTATTCATATATTTATATATAAATATATAATAATTAATTTTAATGGTTAATTTTAATGTACAAATAATTTTTTTTATATACGCTAGAGTACACAAGGAATTCTACAGCCAAAAACTTATAACTGCCTATCAACTTTCCTTTCTATTTTTGGGTATTCTGATATAGCAGTTAATAAAGACTTTGAGTCTTTATCCTTTACACCTCCTCAAACTTAGATTTGATCTTTAAACCACTCTATGTTTTTCTACTCAACTTTAATATTTACTAATAAACTACATATGCATTTTGATAATTAGCTCTCAAACATAAATTGAATAAAAATTATTTAAAAATTAGTTGAATAAAAAATTTTATACTTCTATCTATCTAGCTATCTATCTATCTAACTTTATTATTATTATTATTATTATTATTATTATTATTATTATTATTATTATTATTATTATTATTACAACAATGCTAGGAAACCAACTCTATATAAGCCAAGAATCAGCCAACTGGTAAACCAGAGGCACCGGTGACTTTAATCGGATGTTGCTACTGATAGGCACACGGATGTTTCTTTTTCTTGTAAATTGGATGGTTTTGGATATGATTTCTATGTTTCATGTGTTATGCATTAATAAAACATAATTAATTATATGGAACCAACTAATTAATGATCAAAGTATCTGTTCTGTGATTCTCTCCTATCACTAGCGTATCTTCCCTCATGTTTTGAACGTGGTCAACAACAATTTAAAAAACAAATTAAATTATAAATTAATAAAACTAATTATAATTAATTATGTTGTTTCATTCTTGGTTGATTATTAGTTGGTTCCATATACTTTTTCTTATTATTATTATTATTATTATTATTATTATTATTATTATTATTATTATTATTATTATTATTATTATTATTATTATAAATCAAATTTGATTTTTTTTTTATTAAATGATTGAATAATTATTAAGTAATCTATAAAATGATATGAAAAAATTGGTGCATTTTTTTTAAAATATCATTTTTCATGAATAATTCATAAAAAACATGCTTCACTATTTTGAATACTCAAATAAAAAATTTATTGGTTAAAAAAAATCAATTTACTATGTTGACTAATCTCACACTTATTATTATTACATGTATTTAACATTTAATATTAAATTTTAAATATGGATAATATACTAATATGAATAATAAAAAATTATTAAATATTTAATATTTGTATATTATTTAATTATATATACTTCGATATGTTTAAGTAAAAATTTTTGTTATTTCTATATGTTATATGTTTGCTCCAATGACTTAAAATTTCTAAATCAGTCACCCTAAATATTACACAAGACAACTTTTTTTTTATTATCACTATTAATTTTTTATAATTATATTTTATTATTTTATTTTATTTTAAAATTTTGTGTGAAAAAAAATAAAAATAAATTTAACTTTTTATCATTTGTTCTATTTTATATTTAATTTATTATTAAATAAAATATAAAAAAAATATTTTGTATTTTTATATATTTTTTTTATTATAATTTTAATATCTTGTCTTATTTTCAAAATTAAATGCAGACTTTGTTAATTCTAACGATTAGGTGTTCTTAAGGAGTTATAAGGAGCAGTAGAGTTGATATACAAATTTGGAATTAAAGTAGGAGTGCATTATTTGAAACTCTAAATAGGATTTTGGTGAAATGGCCATGGATGGTGATCGATGAAATTATTTTTCTTTGTATCTTTTTATAAAAATCTTAACAAGTGACATGATAATCAAATTGCGGACTTAACTACATGAAGAGTGATGTGGTCCTATATATAAGATATCATAAATAAGGGATACTAATATAAAGTTGATGAAACAAACATCATAAGGAAAATTGGTTGTTCCATTGTAATTTGTACAATAGTATATATTCCAACATAAGTTCATACTAATAATAATTAAAAATATTATTTATATGTTAAAATTAATAATCATATATTTATGTATAAATATATATGTAATTTAATTTATTTTATTATATATTTTATATTTTTATATGTATTCTATACATACTAATCAATAACTGGTTTTAATGTATACTTAATATAATAGTTAAATAATAATTTGTGTTCTTAATAATAAACTAAAAGCTTAAAATAAAATTTCACTTTTATTTGATTTCTCTATTTTTAATTTTTTATTCCTTTCTTATCATTTTTTAATCATTTTTATAATTTGATTAGAAATATCCTATATCTAAAAATGTGTAATGATATGATAGCAAAGAATGCCAAAGTTCAAATTGATTCCTAAATGGTCATCTATGACTATAATCAGTTTGGTTCATATGTTCAGTTTGGTCTATAAGTTTTATTTTGATCCTTTTAAACATTTTATTTTAAGCTAAAAAAAACTTTAATTAGGTTCAATGTTATCCCACTACTAAATTTGACATAAATAATTAATAAAATAATAAATAATATGAATATTAATAACATTATTAATTGAATTATATCTTTTTATTTATTTATATTAAAAAAATATAATCGAAACATTTTTCATAACTTTCTTAATTTATTTTTTTCTCATTCAAAATCCCAAACTCTAACCATCAATCATCAACGTTCTAAAATCAAGTAAAAAATATTTACATTAGTGATCATTGGTGGGTCGTTGATTTCGCTGGTAATTGATATAACGAGAAAATAAAACATCAATTTAACAGACAACTAAGAGATCATTTTTACCATCCTGCATTGATGATTAATTATTCAATTTACAATGAAAATACTGCGAACTTGTGGTAATTAATAACGGAAGTATATTACTATATATATTTCGGTAAACTACATTCAATAAGAATTCTTATAAGACATAACTTGAAGTGGAGATACTTGGACATACATAACTATAAATATTAGACATTAATTATAAATAACATTGAGCACAAGAGATTATTTTTGGGCCTGTAGATATTATGAGCCTTATCACCATCTAATACAATGGAGTTGGAGTTGGCTTGTGAAATGGAAATTAATATATAATTCACTTTTCTTCTGTTTCAATAACTTAAGGACTATTCTGTGGAGGAAAATAAGGTTTTTTAGGGTATGGTTTAACAAATATTGGTTTTGGAATTGGCTTATATATAGGAACCGGCTTATAAATAGGTTTAACAATTGGAATTGGTTTTGGAATAGGTTTAAAAACCGGAATAGGCTTAACAATTGGAATTGGCTTTGGAACCGGCTTGAATACTGGAATAGGGACCGGTTTTTTCACTATTACGGGTTTTGGAATTGGTTTATAAATAGGAACTGGCTTATAAATAGGCTTTACGATTGGAATTGGTTTTGGAATAGGCTTATACACTGGAATAGGTTTCACAATTGGAATATGTTTCTTGAAGAGTGACTTATGATGATGGAAAAGGAATTTTTCTTCTTCATTATGAACTTCTGGTTTTGTCTTTGCCAATTCTTGGTCTCCAAGCTTTGCTTCATTCTCTGTAGAAATTAAAATGCCAAGCAGCATAAGTTATGCAAGTTTCATATGAGAATGAATAGATCTTAGTTAATACATATATAGAAGAAAAATAGACACTTGTTTTTTTTTTTTTTTCTTCCAAAAGATAGGAAGACTTGAACCCGCAACCTCTTAGGTGAGTATGGGGAGACTATGTTATTTGAACTATAGCTCATTGGTAAAATAGACACTTGTTTTAAGATGAAAATTCAAGTGCAATTAACTTCATATGAAGTTGATAGTTGAAAGTCGTTAAATAATTTGACAGATTTAACTAAATTGTCATCTAACAGCTTTTAACTATCAACTTCGTATGAAGTTAACTGCATCTGAATTTTCACCTTATTTTAAAGATGATCAATAATTTTGAATTTTTTTTTATAAACTCAGTAATTATCAATATAACTCTATATATATGAGACATAGCGATAAGAGGAAATTTAAAAACGAATAGAGAAAAAGGTAAAAGAAATCAAAGCCAAGAAAGATAGCAATACACTAATTCGAGTAAAAAGTAGGAACATACTTAGGTTAGGTAGTCTTTGAGGAAGAGAAAGAACTTTTTCTTTATTATTATTAGGGTCCTTTTGGCACTTGTTATAAACACCGTAAAAAAACTTTTATTGAAACTTATTAATAAAAAGATAAATATTTTATATTTTTAATACATTAAATATATCTAAAAAAATTGTTATTGTCTTTTTAACTAGTATTCTTAAAATACTTTTAACTAAATTTTTATTATTATTATTATTATTATTATTATTATTAGAGTTTAAAATTTTAATGCATTTACAGTATAAAATATTTTACATAATCGCTTAATAATATTTGTTTTTTTAGATAATTATTTATGTAATTAATATAAAAAATAATTATTTTTATTTATATACGGTGTTACATAATTAGATGTACGTGTAAAGTTAATATTAAAATTTAATCACTATTATTATTACCATGCAATACTTAACCATTTAATTAACTTTATAAACTGTAGTTATTGTATTGTTCCTCATCACTTGTTTTATTTGCATGGATTGAGAAACAGTACTAATGTGACAAGAATGAACAACAAACCTGAAACTTGAGATGTTGCTATAGCAGAATTAGCCAAACAGAAAGTGGCAAGAACCAAGAAAGGAATGAAGAAGCGCATGAACGTGTTATGCATCATCATCATTACACCAATGATAGATGAAAGCTAAAAAGGGAAGTATCTAAAGACTTGTGTGATATGCTATTGGATCATAAGCCTATTGTTATTTATAGTACCAAGCTTATTATGAAATATATAATTAATAAATGTAGTTGCATAACAAGCAATGGCATTTTTGTAAATACAGTCATTTTGATTAGGTTTGGAATAGGGACCACTCTGAGTGGTTGGGAATATGTTTAACATATTACAGGTCATTGCCCCCATTGCACCGTTTTTGTCGCTGTGTTTGGTTGATTCTGCATTCAATGAGCCTCACAAGTTAGGTGTTTTTTTTTTTTTAATTTAATTTAATCTACTTTTTTACTACTTTAATTTGGTGACAAATCACAAAACTACAATCAAAGATCATGTGCAAATAATATTATCCATGAAATAATAATAAAAGTCAGTCTAGTACCTTTCCAGCAACAGATGGTTCAGGGGATAAATTTACTTATGAAAATTCCAAAAAAAAAAAAAAAATCCACTAGTTTGCTAGATTTGTTCATTAATGAAAATATTTTGAACAATTTGATGAGTTTTGTTATTTTATCTGTAATTTTATTTGCATATTAGACTTTTTTAAAAAAAATATTTTTACACTAAAAATCAGATACTAAATTAATTATTATATATTTGTGTATTATATTTTTTAAAATATATTTTTATTTTTATATTTTTTATATCAATAATTAATTTAATAATTGATTTTTAATGTATATATAATGTAATTGTTATATTTTACTAGAATTTTGAGTTTTTTAAAAGAAGGAGACAGAGACTTATCATACTAAGAATATCTACTCTTGCGTTTAACAAATAGTAAATTAGGTGATTTCTGTTCAAGCTTTTTGGATGAAAAATTAAAGGATGGCATCAATAATGGGAATCGTTTCAACCATAAACGCAAGTTCAAATCATTCATTATTATCTTCAGTACACTAACTTTACAAATTTGATGAAACATCATCGTTAGATCTTGAAATGAAAGGTGAACTATTGCGGTACATATCATTTGTGGCAATAAAATGGGCTAAATAAATAAAGAACCTTAGCTTATATCTGGAATATTTAATTTACTTCATGCACTCTATTGGCTACTAAGAGCAAGAGTAGTAATAATGGCAATTGAATTCACATACTTTCTTCCAAAACTCAATCCTTTTTTTTTTTGGTTGCCCACGGTATCTCCCAACCCAACAGGTGAAGGACTAATCCCTAAACCCTAAACCCAAAACTCAATCCTTTTATCCTTCTCTCATTTAATAAGTCATTTTCGTATCCGAAATATTCTAATTTTAATTTTATCAAATAAAACTAATATTTAGAGTTAATTTTGTCAAAAATAAAAATTAAAATCCATTATATTAAATTTAAAATATTTTGAATATTAAAATGACTATTTACTTAAATAAATTATCATTTTGGTTTTTAAAAGACATTTTTTTTTATAAAATGATTAAAAGATGATATTTTAATTCTTTAGAGAAACCTCAATTTGACCAAATGTATTATTTTCTTTGGCAAGTGGCAAAGGGCTATTTTATTGATCCAATTTATTCTCGGAACATTTAGAAAATTATTTCGAAGTACATAAAATACTGAAAAAAAAAAATATTTTTGGATTTTTTTTTTCAATTTTCTTTCTAAAATTTTTTACCATTCACGTAAAACAAATCCCAAAACAAAACGCACTTGGCGTAAAATAGTTAAATTAGGAGGATAAAATGTCTTATCTTTCTAAATAAGTTTGCGAAAAAAATTTGTTAAAAATTAAATTTCTTAGCTTATAACCAAAATGATAGTTTATTATTCTCTCAAGTAACCAATTATTTTGGATGAAATATAATGGACTAGACTTTATTATTAGAATTTTAATTAATCCGGTGTAAACATGTATATTGTACGGTTGATCGATTATCGGACGGTTGGGAGGTGTTTACTGAATGTGAAGGTGGGTGCTAACCTCGATCTGGGTCTGGGGCGTGAAAGGCGGGGGCAGCCGATCCGACTTTCCGAGCTCTTCGTGAGGTGAGGGGGGTTCCACTTGCAAGGACACTCTGACGCTCAAGTCAGAAAATGTGCAGGTGATATAGGAGTAAGGGATATGATGACGTACCTTGGGGGTGGAGTAGGACCCTCCCCTTATATATCTTGTCAGT
Organism: Arachis hypogaea; assembly: GCF_003086295.3. Classification (NCBI taxonomy): domain Eukaryota; kingdom Viridiplantae; phylum Streptophyta; class Magnoliopsida; order Fabales; family Fabaceae; genus Arachis; species Arachis hypogaea. The sequence continues at coordinate 124,029,957 of NC_092053.1, read as the reverse complement.
AGGACGGGCCCATAGAGGGAGGCCTCCTTCCAGAAAGCTTCCTTTCCTACAGCTGTTAGGCAGCTGGCAGTAGAAGCGCGTGTCCGGATCGCAGGATCGGACGAGTTGTGCGCGCCGATCCGATCGCATAGATCAGATTGTCCATGGACCGGGTAGGCCGTCCAACTAACTAGGCTGGGCCGTAACATATATAAATAGTGATTTATCTACTCTTACATTTTCATATATAGATGTATAAGTTTAAATTAAAACTTTAGTTTTATATTTAATTTTATCTAATATATATATTATATATTGTAAAAATTTTTTTAAGTATATTAAAAATATTAGTATTTTAATAATTTTAGCTGTTGTTTCAATTAATTTATTATATATCTTATAAATTATAATCAAAATCAATAATTAAAATCATTAGCACATTGGTATTATTGAAATACCTAAAATTCTTCTTATATAAATATAAATAATTTAATTGTAAAACATAATAAAATAATAACAAAAATTAAAGGTGTAAGTTATTGAACTGGACCGAAAATTACTGTAAAATTAAACCAAAATTTACAACAACAAATTTAAAAACAAAAAAAAAATCAGTTTTTCATTAAAATCAATCGGTTCGATTCAATTTGCAGTTGACTTAATAAAAATTAAATCAAACCGAACCGAAGAATATTATGCAATGCTAATGTTTTTACAGTTTTACTCTTTAACCTAACAACAAAATCTCTAAACCTAAGTGAGTGAAGTACTCACTCAAGCCCCAGCGCCTCCCTCCCTCTCTGAAACTCGGAATCTCCATACCTCCCTCTCTCCGTTCTCCTCTATAGAGCCTCCTTCCCTCCTTCTCCATACACGGCGCTCTTTCCCTCCATCTTTCTCACGCATTCTGCGGTGGTGGCGGCGCGTTCCTCGTCGCGTCATCTTGCAAATCCCAACTGCGACAATAATCTTCTCCATCACCAAGAAACCCGCACCGTCACCAAACACTTCTCTGTCGCTAAGAAGCCCTTGCCGTCACTAAGCATCCCTCTCTGTCACCAAGAACCCCGCGCTATCTCCAATCAGCTGAGAACCCTGCACCGTTATCAAGTCCTCTCTTGCAACTCAATAATGTCTCTTCGAGAGTTAGTATATTCACTAATTTTTAGAATGAAATTTGTTGTTGTTGCTGGTTCTAAACTTCATTTGTCCTAGTTATGCTGATTTGTTGGTCCTAAATTTTAATTAGAATGAAATTTGATATTGTTGTTAGTTCTGAATTTCACTTGAGTTAAATTTATTGTTGTTGTTGCTGATTTGCTAGTAGTCCTAAATTTTAATTACAATGAAAGTTGATGTTGTTGCTGGTTTTGTACTTCGCTTGAGTTAAATTTGTTATTGTTGCTGGTTCTGAACTTCACTTGATTTAAATTTGTTGTTGTTGTTTGATAACAAATTTTTTAGATAATAATTTGATGCATGTTGTTGTTCACTTGTTATGTTTATAACTTTATATATATATAGCCAGCAAGCAATGAACAGCTTTGAAGCAATGGATGTGGTGTGGATTCAGATTAATCATGGTGGCTAGTTTTGTTATTATTTAGTTCTAAAGTGTGTTTGTTGACTTGTAGTTTGGTTTTAAGATAGTGTTTTATGTTTGTTAGACATTTCGATGTGTTTGTTTTATATTTAATTATGTGTGTTTGTTTTATGTTTAGTTACTGAGATGGATTGAAATTTTATTAAATTTGAATGTAATGTACTCTTGTTATTTTAAGTTTATTAATTATTTTAAATCTTATTTTATTGTGATTAATGACTTGTTTAATTAAGATTTAAAAATCGAAAAAACTGACCGAATCAAATCGCTTATCGCTTTTGATTCAGTTGGTGTAAAAACAGCAAATCGATTAGTTGGTGTTGAAAGGGAACTGATCAGGTCGGTTTGGTTGGTTTTTTGTTCAAAATCGAACCAAACCGAATGAATAATATCCTAAACAAAAATACTATTCGTATATTAAAATTAGCTATTAAAATTAGTTACAAATATATTTGTCTATAAATACATATATAATTTAATTTATTTTAATATGTATTTATATTTTAACATATATTTTATATTAGTAACTGACTTTGGTGACTAATTTTAGTGTACCGTAACATAATTGAATAATAATTATTCCCTGCATGGCACGGACATAAAAATCAGTTGTATAATAAATATAAATTGATGGGTCTGTATCCAGGAAATAATTCAATTGGAGTTCAATTTTCTGGATGATTGGCTTAGATTCTTGGATGAGTGGTCCATCCTTTCATTCCCTTGGCAACTCAACTGACCCAATCTCCAAGGCCTCATCACGGCCTTCAACCTACTTTCTCTTGTGATTTCCACTTATGTCCAAGCTTTATAAACATAACTTTAATATTTTTAAAAAATAAAAAATAATCGAAAAATAAACATGCATAGGTTATATAAAAACAAATAGAACTTTATTATTATTAAAAATTAAAAAATAGAAATTCAATTTTCAGAAAAATAAATATGTAAGATTGCTAACAATAAACACAAATAAAATAATTTTATAAGTCATGCATGCCTATTTTAATGATTCTAAGAATCAGATCAAACTTTTAAATTTTTTAATATCTAAGTCTATTGATTTAGTTTTTAGAACCTTGTCTATTTCTATTTATAATGAATGTTTATTTTTCTTTTTATGTAAAACATTACAAGAAACATTGTTAAAATCGACGGCAAAATAGACGGCGGAGGTGATCGCTATTAAACTTGTCGATTTTTCAAAATTTGAATAAAATCGACATCATTTTTGTTTATAATATGAGTTTGAGAACTTTATCTTCTTACTAAAATCGACAACGCTGCCGTCGATATTATTATATAAAATCGACGCCTTTTTTGTCGATATTTGATTCAATAAAATCGACAACATTGCCATCAATATTATTATATAAAATCGACGCCGTTTCTGTCGATATTTGATTCAATAAAATCAACAAAACTGTTGTCGATTTAATTATTTAGATACCGACAAATTCTTTGTCTATATTTTTTTTGTCTATTTTAAATTTAAAAAACGACAACGCTACTGTCAATTTTAATAGCTATATTTTTTAATTATTTTTTTATTTAAAAAATAGTAAACCATTAATGCAAATAAACTTTTAAATATAGAAATAAAATTTATATAGAATATTAGATAACAAGACAAATAAACTTTTAAATATAAAAATAAAATTTATACTAAATATTAAATAATGAGTTTACAAACTTATCAAAATAATAAATAATCTTTTAACATAAAGACTTAAGACAAGATAAATAACTAAACTTAGACTTATATTGTCAGGTCCATTGAAGGGAATTTTAAAACGGCCGGTGTAAGACATTTGTAACATAAGAACGTAATCATATGTATAAATCAATCTTAACTGCCATAAGATATATAGGAAAATGATAATTAATGCTATTGACATTAGATTTGTATCTTCTTCAGATAAAACAAAATTTCATATTGAATCAAAGATTAAGTCAGAAGCATTGACTACTTTGCATCAGTTAAAATTCTCCACATGCCAACTTAATAAGAAAATAAAAAAGGTTTTTATCACAAAAATGGAAAAACATTCCGGAGAAAAATTTATGATTAACAAAAAATCATCTTGCTCTTAACAAAGCAGTAACATTTAATTCAAATTTAAATGCATGAGTGATAAGTTTGTACTTTTGTAATATTTGGAAGATCAAATTTTTGCCAAATAGTAACCTCCTGCTGGAATGATGCTCTTAAAGAAGCTGTAGAAGCACCACCATCCTCGCCCCAATCCAACACTTTCACTACAAAATTCAGCACAACAGCACTCTAGAATGTCTCTTGAATTCGATAACAATTATTCAATTTACAACGCGCTTAAAGATTAATTAAACCTTGACCGGATACCAAAACTTTTAGTATCTAAAAACATTGAATAATTGTTCGACAAATAACAGATTTTAAATTCTTTGGACAACAAAAGACAACTAAGAGTGCAAATTAAAACCTGCAACATCTTGGCCATCATAAGTGCCCTTATAGACAGTGCCATATAGATCCCATTCGCCACAACATGTTGCAAATTTAGTTTTGCCAAATCAATCTCCCACTCTTCTTTAGGCCTTTTGGCATCAATATGTCTAGACAGAATCCTTGTAAGGTGCTTTTCTAGTTCATCATCCAAACTCTTGAGATCAATCTTATCAGCTCTAAACAGCATATCTTTGCTGCTTAGGTTCCCACTTCACTTCATCCTTGAATTCAACGCCTTAGCTTCTTCCAATGCCCCTTTTGGTGTCCCAACATCCCCACTTTTCGAATGCATCTTAGACACCTCAATTTGAAAAGCAAATGAAGAATCAACACCAAAATTGTTCATAGAACACCAAAGCTATGAAACAATTGTCCCTATAAGAAACTGATAATTAATAAGTAATACACAGCAAAAAAAAATGGCCCTATACATTCTTCCTAGAAAATCAACATTCAAAACCAACAATTATCTCCTGACCAACCACCTATCCCTTTCACTATCCTGAATTTGTTTATTCCACGGGTACAAACCACAAAATTATCAATCATCTAGATTTCCAAACATTAAAACAATGCCAAAGCTATCAGAAAACGTCCCAATTTACATAATTCAACGACCAAGACCATGAACTAGAAAAATCAAATTTTACAAATTGAAAAGGACGATATGAAATCAAGAGAAACAGAGGCACAAGGAACTGCATGTAAGCAAGTAAATCAATAGAGAATTGCAGAATCACGCTAAAAAGTTTACAAATTGAATGGATAGAGAGAAACTTGCATGAAGGGCTTCCATTCCCATGTATGATATAAGTAATGCATGGTACCTACCAAAGCTTGAAGCGTTGGTGTTGATGTTGTTCTAGGGATCATAGGCTTTGGCTTTTGAAAAAGGAGTTAAAGCGAGGAATGCAGAGGTTGTGATTCTTTTCATATCATATTGGTATCTGAATCAGATATTAGGACAAGAACATTCTGGAGAAAAAGTCAATAACATCATGTATTTTATTGGCACCCAAAGATTAGCATTTTGGCAAACGAACTGAATTCTCTTAACAGCACCTAAAGTTCTCTGAGAATTCTACTGTTAAAAATATTAAGCACAAATAGAACACAGATCCATCAATATACTTCATTGAGCAGAGACAAAAATAGTTAAATAATCTAACTTAGTTGATCATTCACTGAAATTAAAAATAAGAGAAACCCAAAATGACATAAAGGTAGAAGCTTACTTCAAAATAACATAAAGATAGAAGACAAAAATTGCACTTATATAAGATATAAACGAAAAGTCATAAGTATGCCCAAAAGAAAAAATGGAAAAACATAATCATTACATTTCCAGAATGAAATAAGCATGGAAAAATAAAATATATGAAAGAAGCAAGGACAAACTAGTTGTTTTCCTGCTCATAGTAGCATATACAAATAGTTTTGGCTCCACTTTTCACTACGAACTTGTTTTCTGCTAGCACAGAACTTAGACACATATTAGCTTTTAAAATAAAATAGAACAAAAAAAAACATGACCAGGATTTAACTATCGTTAGTTTATGGCAACAAATTAGTCATTATAAAATCTTGCAATAAATCTAACAAGTGCAAACAACTAGTCAACCCATTCGGAATGTAGGCAATGAAATAGAGGGATCTGAGTCCTACACAAACTGCAAAAAGTAACAACACCTATATTTAGTTTAGATTTCAGATGACTTAGCCACCACAAACATGATTAATTCTAGGCATAAATTAAAACTTTTTGAATAATTCTTTCCTCTCAGTAGAATTCATGACTTCAGAGAGTCACGATTAGGACCAGAAAAAACATGACCAGGATTTCTGGATTTAGAAAATAGGAGATTACGATTAGGTCATAGTTTACACCTGAAATAGGGGATTTCCAAATGAAACTGAAGTTGGCTTTGAAAAGAGTTCAGTAACAAATTATAGAGTTAAGATTCAATCTAAAACAAAAGAAAACAAATTAAAGTCGCTCAATACAAACAGAATCATTGAAAAAAGTAGTGAATAAAAAAAACTTGAGTTTATGCTACAAAATAATTGAAATGAATCTGAGAAATTAGGGATTAAAGAAATTAGATACTAGGTTCTTCTGTACTTTTTAAGTTGCTTCAGGATCTAAATTAGATTAATGATTAGTACCAAATTAATCTTTGAAGACCTATTTTGTAGTAATGCTGAGCAAATTTTTTATCCAAAAAATTGATGAAAAATCAATGAAGAACAAAAGAGAGAGTAAGTGAGTAACTAATTTTGATTGAGCAGCAACAACAACGGTGCAGAGAGATGAAGCGACGGTAGCAGCGATGCGACGGCAGCAGCGATGCGATGGCAGCAGCGATGCGACGGCAGCAGTAGAGCGACGGGGGCGTGGCGGCGATGGAAAAGGAGGGCTGAAGTATGCGAGGTGAATTCAACGGTAAAATAAGGGTTAGTGAAAATTGAAATGGTGAATTTGGGAAAATGAAGGAAACGCGGGGAGTGAGTGGAGGGAAATTTATTTTATTGATAAAAATCGACAACATACCCGTCGATTTTAATTTGAGAAAAACAACGTCCTAGGCGTCGATTTTATACATTAAATCCGTGCCATCCATTTAATTTTAAAAAGTGATAAAGACCGTTTAAATTTATCGACGACAAAATATGTCGATATTTAAATAATAAAATAGACGCTATGTTTGTCGATTTTAAAATAAAAGTATTTTTCCCTCGCGATCCGTCGACAATGTGTCGATAATAAGAGAACAGTTAATGGATTACCAAAAAAATCGACGATTTTACTATCGATTTTAATATTTTATTTTTAATTATCTTTTTTAATAATGTCGACAGCAAACCGTCGAAAAATATCGACGAGAGAGATAACCGTCAATTTTTAGCGTCGAAAAATACACTTTTTCTTGTAGTGAAATATATTTAGTAGTAAAGTTGATATAAGGTGTATACTAAAAGTATATATATATGTTCATCATATAACAACACTTGCATTGTATCCAATATACTGTAGAAAATATAACATATTTCATTACCATAAGAAGACATTAAAATTAAATATAAAAAAAATTAGTTGAGTAAACCGAATAAATAGTCTCTGATTATTTCAATCTTTATTATTAATTCTTTTGAAATACAAAGACAATACGCGTACAGTTCCGCGCACATATATGAAAAATTTTCAAATGCATCTGAAATCTCGATATTTCAATAATTTTGACCATTAATTTTAATTAATATATATTATATATTTTTTATAATTAAAATCAACTGTTAAAATTATTAGAATACCAATATATTTAATACACTTCAAATTCTTACGCCTTGAGCAACATGAGAATTGGTGGATGTTAATTAGGGTGTATGAAATTAAACTCCCTTGGGACCTTTCCCTAGCAAAGTCATCAAGAAGTCTCTGTAGTCACCGGAGGTATCACCAATAACGTCATCATCAAGGCTAGATTTGTAAATTTCTGCATATTCGAATCTGACTTTCAACAAGTCAATTTCTGCTCTAGTTACAATAGCTCTATTGAGAGAGTCTTCATCGGTTCCAAGTCCAAGAATTGAATCTCTCACAACCTGTTCATGGATAATTCCTCAAAATGAGACTAGAAGAAGTAACTATTATAGTTGCCATGCAAAATGTTGATGCAGCTTGAAAGAAATTAATCCTCATAGGTTTCACTTCTATAAAAATTAGTCAACTATTCGGTCGTAAAATATATATTAAAATATAAAATATACATTAAAAATAAATTAAATAATACATATATGATAATCGATTTAATTGTTTATTTTTAGTGTATACATAGTAATTTTTGTTCAACTAATTAGCTCCAAATGAAAAAGTGATATCTATATTAGTTCACAAATCTAAATCAATACCTCATCTATCTCTCCACAAAATTTAGTGAGAAGAAAAGTAAATTACCTTGGCAAAATGTTTCTCAGGGCAGTCTATGCAACAAACTACGACATTTAAGAGAGATTCCAAATCACCTTTACCACAATTCTTTATATCCTGTAAAAATAAACAGAAATGTTTAGTAATTAAAAAAATTTAGCTAAAATTTTTCAGAATTTGTCTTATTTAATATTCATTAATTACTGCAATAATTAATAAATACTAAATAATATAAATTCTGACTTTTTTTTTGTATAAAATAACAGAAATCAAATGGTGATGAATGCAAAAGCGAGACATAGATAAACTTTTGGTTAACATATAACGAAGATCATTAATTTATACCAAAATTCACCTAAATCGAATTTTAAATAAGCATTTAATCAAATACCTTTTGTTTATGTAAATTTTGAAAAAATATATTTGGTTGATTTTTAAGTATATAAAAAATATAACAAATAATTTTAAATTGACATAAAAGTTTTTAGATATGATTTATAACATATAAACTTCTAATACAACAGTTAATTTTTTTAAAAATAATCACATGAATAAGAGATAGAAGAAAACCTGATCGAATGTATTCCCATAGAGGTTCTTGTAACATGCAAAAGTTTGTCTGAGCTGGAAGACATTCCTGGTGCTAAGTATCCAAACGATGTGATCATCATCCAATTTATTTTTCTTTATTGCTTCATGCAGTTTTGATGCCTCTGCCTTGCCAACTTCCAAATTCGCAATTACTTTATCATACCTATAAGACCTCACTAGCCCCACTAAAATCTGCATAAATATCGATGGATAAATCCAAACAATGCAAGGTTAGTTTGGCAATATATATATGATTGGAAGAATTAGTGAATGTTAAATAGTTTCCAACAACATATTCTGTGATACTGTTTATTTCAAAAGATTTGCATTTGTGTTACTATCCAACATTATTGACCCTATTCTTCATATATAATATGCTACCAACAAAAAGGAAATTTAAAAAATATTGACCTTTTTAATCATATTACTAAGAAATTTAAGAGTGTTGTCCTAGGGATGGCAGTGTTTCCCATTGCGTCAAGTTCTATACACCGAGAAATAATAGGTGTTTCAAATGTGCGTAATATGAAAAGATTAAGTATTATTTATAAGTTATTAGTTTAATTTATATTTTTAGAATGTTTAATTTAATTTAATATATTTTAATTTTATTTATTTAGTTATTAAATTAGATTTTATGTTATTAGTTTAGGATTTTTTTTTATTTTAACTTAATAAGAAGTCATAAATACTTCATAAATTATTGTAGTCGTTATTGAATGATTAGAGGTTTGAAAACTCATTTTTAGTTTCATAATGAAACTATGGTGTGAACAAATGAGGTTGAGTCATGAGTGAGTGTCTCTCTTGTTACATCAGAAAATTGAGTAGAAAGTTGAGTGAGTCTTTTCGATTCAATTTCATAACTATGATGTGGAAAGTTAGGTTGAGGAGTCACTTTCTTGTCGTATCAAAAAAATTGATGAAAAGTAGAGTGATTCTCTTTATATTCAATTTCAATCTATCATTTTTATTTCAATTTATCTTTTTATTCGTTTTTATTTCTTGTATTTTTGTTTATTCTCTATTTCCTTTTCATTGGAGGTTATAAATAAAAAAATCTTAGGCCCATGACATAAAATCCAATTTAGTAACTAAATAAACAAAATCAAATTAAAATTAATCAAACTAAATTGAACATTTTAAAAATATAAACTAATAACTTTTAAATAATACTTGATTTCTTCAAATCACGAACATTTAAAGCACATATCAGTTCCCTAAGGTAGTGTTTATTTTCAGAGATTGAGACCGAGACTCAAATATCGTATTTGGTGGTCATAGATTAGAACTAAAATTTCAGTCCCGCGATGCAAAATTTCAGTCCTTTTAGGACATCCAGAAAAGTGGAGACATAGAAAACTAAAATTTTTGTACATAAAAATTAAAACTTTAATAACATTTATTTTAAAAAATACTCTCATTTAATTTTTCAAATTTCAAATCTACCCTTCAATTTTCATATTTATCTTAGAAGAATGTTAGAAGATCATCAAAATTTATTTTTTTTACTATCAGTTAGCCATTAATGTTTAAAAGTATGGACTAAAGATATGTTCGTTGTTGAATTAATAGACTAAAAAAATTGAATTAATAACTAAAAATGATAATAAAAAATAATAAATTTTGATAGTTCTTGAACATTTCTTTTTATCTTAAACTAAACATAATATTAAGGCATAACTCGATCCAACATATTTTACACTAAATATAATATAAAAATTTAATTTAATTTTTATTTTTCAGTAATCTCCTTTTAAAATTTTCAAAAAAACATAATAGGTCTAATTTTTTTTTATGGGAGTCTAAATTGTATTTTAAATATAATGCGTATGTTGTACAAGTGTATTGCTCTTTTTTTTCCTTAATTTTTTTAAAAGTTTCATCCCTAAAAGTTTCGGTTGAAACTATGTCAAGGAGGAGAATAAATAAGAATGAGATACAATTTCTCTATGGCAGTATCTGAGAAGAGTTTGGGGCTCGAGGACAGAAAGCATAGTCACCTGCCTCCGCCCAATGGACATTTCTATGTTGATGAGTAAAATATTAAAATAGTCCATAAAATTAATGACGTGTACTAAAATATTTTTAAAATTTTTAGTTGCACAAAAAATATTATTGGATTGATTAATGTGTTTTAAATTAATCCCTAACCTATTTATCGTTAATGAAATGCATACTAATATGCTCTAACAGTGTAGATGTTATATTATAATTTGATTATATATAATAAAGACGTGATTTATTGACGTAAATAATAATGCTACATTTTAAAATATTATTACATATATGTCATTTTGATATCATGTGCCATATTATAATTTGTCCACATTTATTTTATAGGAACTATCAAATTTCATTTAAACTTTAATTTTTATATTTTATTAAAAATAATTAAATAATAAAATAACATTTTAGTCAATTATATCTTATTAAAATAACATATTTATATATTATAAACTTTATTAAAATTAAACTATTATAAAAATAATTATATGATCAAAATTAAATCTTAAAAATATTTATAAAAATATTTATCTCTAAACATGTGAAAAAAATAAAAAATACTAGTAAATTCAAAAATTATTAAAAATTTTAAATTTATAAAACAAAAAGAATGAAAAATAAATTTATTGATGTACTAAATTAGTTTACAATACAGGAATTAAAATGATAATTTAGTATAAATTTAAAGACTAATTTAATTCATTTGTAATAATTACATAACAAAAAATACGTAGATAAATAATAGTATGGCACGTGGTATTAAAAAAACAAATAAACAAATAGTACGAAAATATAGATCACTATTGCTTATATTAAAATACTACATATTACTTAGAATAATGTTATACGTTCAAGTTTTTTTTTTAATTAAGTTCAATTAAATTAATTTAATATAATAAAAACCAATTATAATTAACATTATTTTAAATTTTATCATTTAATTTAATTGAACTTAGTTCATATAAAAATTTGGATATGTAACATTAGTGTTTACTTATTCACACACCATCTCTCCATTACATGTAATGTAATGTAATCAAACCATGGTAGGTAGGGCACCTCACACTAATAGTTTAGTCAACATGGTGTTAACGGGCCAGAGGCTAACCAAAGTCATGACTCATTTGAAGAATGTTTTTGTCTGCAAGTGTAATCTCACAACCCATTTTTGGGCTTTACTCCTATGTTGAGCCTAGCATTCTGTTTTTTAATTTATGTTACCTTTTGGAGCGGTGGAGAAACAGAGGCATGGATGTCTTCCTCGAGCGAGCAGTCAAAGAGAGAGCAGTAAGCTTGCCTGACAGCCATGAGATGGTTAGGCGTTGATGCGCAGCTTATTTCCACCAAAACTTGTAATTCTTTAATCCCCTTCCACCTCGCCTTCATCGCTTCTCTCGCCACTCTTGCGTCCCTTTCCGCAGGATCTTGAGTCCACGTAATCACAGCCTTCTGTAATGTTGCACAAATGGATTAAGAATAATAATAATAATAAACAATGTGATCAAATAGCAAGAGAACCTTGGCATACTCTAAAATCACCCGAGAGTTCAGAATGAAGACGATCAATGAGTGATTCATTGTAAAGTTTTTCATAATTTTCTCTGATTTCTTTTATTTGCCTCCAGTTCCTGCGCCCCAAAACCAAGATTATCGCCTTCTCATTTGTTCCGAATCCTGCGTCCATTTTCAAACAGAAATTATCATTGTTTTAATGTTTTGTAAAAAAGTAAAGAAAAATTCAGTTATGAAACATGTATAATTCTCCTGACTGAAAGAAAAATTAAGAAAACCCAATTCATCGTTAATATATGATGACCTTGGAAAGCTTTTCTGAGTCGTTGACTGTCCTCAGTTGGAGAAGGAACAACCTCTGGCACTTTCAACGAGCCCATTTTTTCTTTTATTGCTCTCTTCTTCAGAGACACCGAAACCGCACAGAAAGAAACTGTTTCAGCTGCGTTTTCTTGTTAACTTGTAATCCTGTCTGTCTATTACCAAGGACTTAGCTTGGTTAACCAATTTACGATTTTACTATTTTGCCCCTGGTTTTGAATTCGGCAACGATTTTCATTATTTTTAGCAGAAGCCCTTCGTTTTTGTGTTATTCTAGCTGCGCGCATTCGTTTTAATGAATTTATGGAAAGCTCAGAAAATTTGAAATATTTATGTTTTCACCCCAATTTTTTTTTTTTTTCTTTATTGAAAATAATCATAATCATGTGCAAGTATTACTTCAGATTCCGTAGGGATATAGCTTTTCTAACATCATATCTTCGATAACCTAAGAGTCAATTCGAGATTGTTGGATCCATTTTTATGATAACATTTCATGGTTCAAACCTTCGATTTCATTTTTACGGGTAAAATTGGTTCAGTGTTGACCTTACCTGGGCTGAGTTAAACCCCATCAAATTAACTACGTGAGTGTGTGTGTTTTCTTTTTATTAAAACAGGAAGAACACCTTAAGAGTAATTTATATATTAATTTTCGTAATTAAATTTTGATTGTCAGATAAAAGTTGTACTAAATATTTTATAGTTATGGAACATCGAATATATTTATTATCATAAAATTATTCTTTTCAAAAATATATTTATAAAAAAATATATATAAATAATTATACCTATAATACAAAATTTTAGATTTTTTATTATAAAAATTGTGATATATTATAATTTTTTTTAAATTTAAACTAATAAAAAGAGATATATAAATAAATATATATCTAATATTTGTAATTTTATTTTATAGTTGTTATTAAGTTGAAATGATAAAAAGAAAAATACTTTAAAAAATATGATCGACATTCACACACCCACTGTTAGTGGTAAACATACACCTAACCTAGATTTATATGTACACATAATTTTTAATTCAGTAAATTAAGCAACGAGTAGTGTTGATATAGTATATTATTAGTGGTTTTATCTGTAAAATTACAGAAATATAAATTTTTTGAAATTATGTCGATTTTATTATGATATTAGAGATTATGGTAAAAATATTTATGAAATTAAATTATTTTTATAAAAATATTGTATAGAATACAAGTCTCTATCAATTAAAAAAACCAAAATTTTTATAAAAGTATCGATTAATAAGTTTTTTAGTTATTATTTGTTTGTGAACGGGTTTAATTTGTTTTATTAATAATTAATTTTAATATTTATTATCTAAAACTTAAAAGAATTTAATATATATATTTTTACATTTGATCAGGTGTTAAGTATACAAATAAAAATAATTAAATTTTATATTTTTTATTTAAAAATAATTTTTGTTCTATATATATATAATTAGATATTAGTATAAAAAATTATATTCATAGTCAAAAATTAACTCAAAATATTTTTTTTAAAACAATTGAATCTTAATTCAAATTATTAATTACAATATTATAGTATTTTTTTTAAATTTTATATAATAAATAAAAGTAAAAATATAAATTAAAAAGATAAACGATAAAAATTTAACACTAAATAAAAAACTAAAAAAATATGCATACAATAATAATATTATTTTTTATGTGAATAATATTATAGAATTATTTTTAATTATATTTAATTATAAATTTAATATTTTTTTATAATTTTATAAATTTATTTTAATTATATTATTTTATTAATTATATTTTTTGCAGAACAAAAAGATAAACAGAGATAGAGAATAAGAGAGAAAAGAAAGAGAAAGATAAAGAAGAAGAAAGAGAGAAAAAGTTTGTTAATTTTGAAAAAAAATTTTTTATTTTAATTGTAATAAAAAATATCTTGTGACACATTTTGATTTGTTAAGTTAGTAATATAAAATATAAATTATAAGTTATATATAGAGTAGGAAGAATACCGAGAAATAGAGAAGGGGAGAGATGTATATAAAAAATGTAGGAAGAGAGTTTATTAATTTTGGAAAAAAATATATTTCATCTCAATTTTAATGAGAGAGTGTCATGTAACACATTTTGGTTGTTAAATTAATAATATAATATAGTTATATTTTAATTTAATATTAATTACAATTAAAAATATCATGTTACATATTTTGATTGTCAAATTTATAATTAGCATTAATAATGATATATAAGAGAGATAGAGTTTGTGAAGGATTGGGAGAGATAAAGAAAGGGAGAGAAGGGAGGATGGAATTCTTTAATTTTGAGGAAAAATATTTTATTTCAATTACAACGAGAAAATGACATGTGGTATATTTTAGTTGTAAAATTAGTAATATATAATAGATAGATATACTATGTTTTATTTTATGATTGAATATTTTGTTCAAATACCAGTTATAGTGGCAGATATATATTGGTGTCTAAACAAGTAAAGAGAAAAACAAAGCAAAACACACATTCTAAATTAGAGATAATAATTTGCTGGAGAGCTTCGGAAAGCTCAAACCAAATAATATGATTGGGAGCTCCATATTGAGTCATCCAATCCGCAGTTTTATTTGGTTCCCGACATATCCAATCGAATTGCACATACCAAGGTCTTGATAACAACTCATGAATCTTGTTAACTAAATCAACAACTTCAGACTTGCACTCACCGGGAGAGTCATGCAAAAGGTGCAAAATGTCTAGACAATTCGTTTTCCACACTATGTCTCTCAATCCGTAATCTAAGCTAAAACAAGGCCCCTCCAAAATGTAAAAAGCTCACATTTGATGATAGATCAGGGAAGAGAACTACCAAAACAACCTACAATTCAATCTCATTAAAATTTCTAATAAGATAACTAAATCCAATCAAGCTCAAATCGGTAAACAAACTAGCATCACAATTAACTTTAAAGCTATTACCTATAGAGAATTTCCAACACAATCGGTTCCTGAAGGTACTAAAAAAAGTACACCTATTCATATATAACCTTAAATCCATGACAGTGCTTCTGATAAGAACAACCACCTTGTGATCTATCCAATGATTTCTAACATTAAAAATATCATTGCACCTATGTCTCCATAATTACTACATTCCGGCCCCAAAAAGAGCCTTATTACCAGACATGACCTTCCGAAACCGTGCTTCAATAGAGATGCCTTCAACCGAGTCAATAACCCGAGGATCTAGCATCTACCAAATTACTTTGGAGTTTACACCGTCTCTAAGATAATATTCTATTATCTCCAGAGCCGCATTGCATCTCTAGCACATAGTCAAACTAGCTAGATGTCCCCCGAAATGGAAGACCTCCGTCGGGAGAGTATTATGTAAACCAAATCACATAGTTAATTTGATCTTTTTCGAAAGATTCAAGTGCCAGAGTTAGTTCCAGTTTTCATTTCCATTCCAATTCAATTTATTCTTCAACAACCAATGATAACCCTCTCTTGCATTATATCCTTTTGTCCTTGCAGGCCACCAATTCAACCCCGGTTCCATGTCAGCCAAAGTTGGATAGTGTAGGCAGCAAATAAATTGCTTGACCTCAACTGAAATTGTCATTGCAAGTCTATCCACCTCCCAAGAACCATCATACCACAAATCAGCCACTACCAAATTGGACTCAAATATATGAACATAGGCAACAAGATCACAAAACTTTTTAAACAAAGTCCACTCATCATACCACAGAGACTGTTGCACATTCCCAACATTCCATCTGAACCCATCCTTGAGAGCATCATATGTTTTAAGAATGTTTTTCCAAATGATTGAAGCATTCTGACTGTTGTTGCCAAAAATAAATTGATTCCAAAAATATTTATGCATCACAACCTGAACCCACAGCTTGTCTCTATTATTGAAGCAATCTCAAACCAATTTGCTAAGAAGCGTCATGTTAGCTGAGTAGGTATCTCTAACACCCAAACCACCCGTTTTTTTAGGAATTATAGCTACATCCCACTTAACCACTGGCAACTCTTTCCCATTTGTTTGACCTCTTTATAAGAACTGTCTCATCAAAGAATCTATCTTTTCACAATTATACTTTAGAAAAAGCAAGCTATATGTTGTAAACCGGAATAGACGCCATAACCGATTTTACAAAATAAAGTCTTCCTACCTTATTCAACAAATACCCCTTTCAACTAGCAAGCTTTTTCTAAATATTTTCAATAAATTTCTGAATCATCCTCCTGAAAGATTTTTCATGGTCAATATTCACCTTTAGATACCTTTTCAAGCCTTGACAAAAGTGGATAGTAGAAACTCCCGTGAGCACATCTTTCCTTTTCCCAAAAACATTCTTTGAATATTGAGTCTTAGATTTACTAAGTTTCACCTGCAATCCTGATGATTTTGAGAATAAATTCATAATCCGCATAATCTCCCCTACCTGAACTTTGGTGACTTTATAGAAAAGTAGGAGATCATCAACAAACATCAAAGGGGAGATTTTAGGGTCATACCTAGAGACCGACACAGGTATCTATGAGCCTTGAGAAACTAATGAGTAATATAACAAGTAAGAGCCTCCATATAAAGCCCAAAAAGATATGAGGATATGGGACCACCTTGCCTCAACCTTCCTCTTTGGACTAAAATTCTAAAGTCTCTCACCATTTCACAAAATAGTCAAGGAAGATGACGTCACAGAGGCCATAACAAAATTAAGAGTGGCTCTCAAAATACCAAATCTGACTAAAGAAGTTTCAAGGAATCTCCAATCCACCCTGTCAAAAGTTTTCTCTAAATCAATCATAAAAGTTATAGTCCACTTCCTAGACTTAGTACTTTTCATGAAATTCATAATTTTTTGTATAACATTGATATTCTCCGTAGCTCTTCTTCTGGGATAAAACCACCCTGAAGCGGGCCAATGATCTCCGAAAAAAATGTTTTGATCCTGTTTACCAACACTTTCATAATAATTTTGTAAAGAACATTACATAAATTTATGGGATAGAAATCTCTTAAAAAAAAAAGCTTCCATTTTAGAAATCAGAACAACGAGATTCTCAAAAATAGCAAGATTTAAAGTCTCATCTTTAAAAACTCTCTTAACTAATCCCCACCATAGTTATCAGAACCGAACCGGTAATTAATCCGGTCATACGACTGGATCACTGGGTTACTAGTTCAACCAATGGGTCACTGATTTACCCGGTTGACCCGGTCATAATTAAATAAAAATATAAAATTATAAAAATAAAATTAAAATTAAAAGTTAAATACATGTTTTCAAAAAATATATTAATGACAATCAAATATCAATTCTTAGATATAATTTATGGTATAAAAACAGATAATAAATTAGTCACTAATATAAAATACTTTCTCAATTTAAATGAACAAGAGAAAATAAAAGAGAACACAATCAATATTAATATGTTTGTATATTATGTGTTATTACTTGTGTTAGTATCTATGTCAATCTATATTTAAAAGAATAAAAATTCATTCAAAGTTTATTATATATTTAATTTTTGTCACATATTTTAATAAGAATCAAGGTGGCACAGTGGTAAGAGGAGGCGCCATATCCTTACCCACCCGACTTTGAATCTTTTTCGCTGCATTTTTGGAGTTGTGAACAGGGTGCTCCTACGATGGTTCAGTAGCGCGCAGGTGCACCGTGGACCTGCGCGGATTTAATGCAGTCTGAGTACGAACTGGTCGATTTTCAACGGATTTGATTACTGTTGACCGATTCAATTGCAGGTCCGGTCCAACACGCTAACCCGACTTTGAATCTTTTTTGCTGCATTTTTGGAGTTGTGAACAGGGTGCTCCTACGATGGTTCAGTAGCGCGCAGGTGCACCGTGGACCCGCGCGGATTTAATGCAGTCTGAGTACGAACTGGTCGATTTTCAACGGATTTGATTACTATTGACCGATTCAATTGCAGGTCCGGTCTAATACGTTAATCGAACTGGCCAGATCACCGATTCACCAATTTTTCGATCGAACTGGCCGGTCCAGTTTGGTTCTAATAACTATGATCCCATACATTATAACTAAAAGAATTCTAAAATTCTTTATAAAACAGAACTTAAAAATTATCCAGAATATTAAAAAAATTTATGATCATCATTACAATATATACAAAAGAATTTAGACTAATTAATGATAAATTTCTAGAGCTTTCTACGTTATTACGTTTTCTAAATAATGGTATATATATTTCTATACTACTTCATTATATTATGTTTTAAATATTTCGATCCTTTGGTAAATCTAAAAATCAGTTTAATCTTTTGAAAAAATGTTTATTATCTCTAATACTTAGATGATTATTTTAGATAGATAGTATAAAAAATGTTTATTTTGTAACTTAATAACCCATTGTACACATTGTACAAATAGTCCATTGTCTCCCTAACGAGACTCTTGTCATTATATTATGTTTTAAATATTTTTCTTAAACTACTATTAATAATGTAAACGAGTGATTCTAACCAATTGTATAACTTTTAATTAGATATTCAAACTGCAAAAAAGTCATTGTTATTAATAGTAGATATTATGAAAATGGTAATATTAAAGAAAATAATAACTCGAAATTATTTAATTTAATTTAATATTCATTTATAATTTTATACCTACAATATTTATAATAATACACTAATTACATCTAATATTACAGAATTATTCTAATAATAATAATAATAATTAAAGAGTATAAAATAAAATAAATGATAATTAAAAAATATAAGATAAAATAATTTTAAACTAATTAATTAAATTTTTATTCTCTTTCAAATAATTTTTTTTTGGAAAACCAAAAGAATCTTAGTAGAAATAATTTTAATAATCGAAATTTATCATTATTATTAGTCCATTTAAATAAGTATTAAGGATATATAAATTTTATTTTATATATTAAATAATTTATTGATTAATAACAAATTTTTAAATAAAATTTAAAATATAATAAATTAATCTTTGACTTATCAAAATAAAAGATACGGTCAAAAATAAAAAAGCTAAGTTAGTATCCTAATAAATAAACAAAATAAAAGTGGATACAGCTAGCCTGTGTCCATCATCTTTAATACGTAATTGAGTTAATATTACTTATATTAAAACAAATGATCTCATCAGCTTTTTTCCTTTTTCTTTTCTAAATATTAAATATACGATCTTTAATAAATTATTTGCAAGTTGCAACCATAGCCGCATAAAAATATACATGAATTTGCACTTTGCACTTTACACTTTACAATATTCATTCATCTTTCTCCGATGCTAAAGTATATATGAACGTGCGTGGGACTTTCACACAATTTTTTTTACTGTGTTTTCAAAAGAAAAGAAAGAAAATTGTAAAGGTCGTTTAATAAGCACGTGATCAATATGATCAGTAGACTTTAAATATTAATAAAAACAATAAAATACGTGTAAACCTTTTAATTTATTAAATATAAAATATCAATTTATATTTTTGAAAAATAATAAATTCTCCTCTAGTCCTGAATGAAATTGTTATATATACACGAGAAGGAGTTAGATCGTGCTTAGTTGTATTTTTTTCCAAAATAAAATTAAGGATAAAGTATTAAATTAGTCTCTTACGTTTAGATGTAATCTTAATTTGGTTTTTAATATTTAAAGTATCCTATTTAAATCCAAAAAAATTTCATTTAGTTTCAATATAGTCCTACCGTAAAGTCAAAGTTGAATAATTAATGGAATGTCTTACATGATAGCATTACAAGAACAAGGTCGATAATTTGGAGAATAAATACAAGTTCTAAAGGTACAAAATTAACCGTGGATGCATCAATATATTTATTTATTATTTTTCTTATAATTTAAATAAAATATGATGAGTTTTTCTAAATTAATATTTGTGATGACTAAACATTATTAAAATAATTAATTACAAAATTATTAATTTGATTTTCATTTAATATATATTAATTAATAATTTTGTTGCAGGTTTTTAATATTGGGCCGAAAATGAAATTCTGGTGCAAGCCCAATATGCCTATGAACACTCAGCTTTGATATTAATCTAATTGTGATCATAGTGGCTGAAACAATGTTGTGTTTTATTTGGGCCAAATTGAAGTTATTATTGCTACAAGCCCAAATTAATTTTGATGCTACAAGAACCAATGCTTGATCCAATATCTATCAGGAAAGCAAATGTTATCATTTGCCTCATGCTTTCCCACGGATTCCATTTCTTTACTTTGGATGGATTTCAAATTTAATTTGCTAGCATTGGAAACATAAATGTGAGAGAGAAAAATTGATTTGATGGGTTCAGTAACTCTACACGCTACCTTATGCAAGAGAAGTTGGACTTTAATTTCACTTTATCATTACCCATTAGCTAGTGTTCAAATTTCTCTCTCCTCTTTCTCATCTTTGCTTCTCTTCTTCGGTTATTACACAGGAAACCATGAAAGCAAAACTTAGCTACCAAATTGAAGAAAGAGCAAGCTACAAGACCATCACAATGATGGCAAGAAAATATAACAAAATAAAAGTGTGCTGTGGTTGAGATTTTCACCAAATATGGTTAGATTTGGTGAAGTAATCTCGAGCTCTTCATGCTCAAAAAGAAGGAAGAATATTCGGCCAGCAAAGAGACTCTTGGAGGCGTGACTTGTCTTTGATTCTGCTCAACCACCACAGGAAGTAGCTAGAGTGGCGAAGTGATGGTAGAGGCAGAGATTGAAGCAGATGAAGTCATCATCATCATGAGGCATCAAGGGCCATAAATTCATCTTGGAGAGCAAGCCAAGCATAGAGAGCTCGGATTGATGAAGAGTGGTGACCAAGAAAGGACTAGAGGTAATTGCATGTTGGGTTTTGCATGGTTATCTCTTCTCTCTCTGTGTGGCCGAACCGGTTCTGTTTCTTGAAGAAGAAGAAGTTGGCTTGGGTTTTGGCTTCAAGTGTGGAGGCTTCTCTCTTCTATAAAAAGGGAGAACAGCCACTGTTTGGAGCAAGGAGTTAGAAGTAAGCAGTGAGAGTGCAAGGCACAGGATTCTCAGAGCTACCTAAGCTAGCAGTTTTTCTTCTCCTTCAATGTATTCTGTTTAGTATTTTTCTATTTAATTTTGTCATGTCTTGAGTCTCATGAAAAAAGGCAAACAGTGAGGTTTGTATGAAAAAGCCATAGAGCGAAAAAAGGCAGAGAGTGCAAAATTAAAAGAAAAAGCCATAGATGTCTTAGAGTTCCTTTGTTCATCTATGTTGTGTTTCATGATTCTGTGGGAATCCCCTTGTAAGTTGTGTTAGTACTTTACAGTCTGTAATCAAGAAGATTATAGTGAAATTCCATCATGGTTGTGATGGAGACTGGATGTAGGCTGCACTGCAGTTAGCAGCTGAACCAGGATATATCTGGGTGTAATTTTCTCTCTTCTCTACTCCAATTCTATTTCTATTGCACAGGAGCTCAAACTGAAAAATATCTCGTGCCAAGTGACGAGACAAAAAGAAAAGTCTCGTACCAAGTGACGAGATAAAAATAAAAGTCTCGTGGCTAGTGACGAGACAAAAATAAAAAAAGTCTACTAAAGTTATCTCAAAAGCCAGCAAGTGTTACTAAGCAAAAAGGTGGCTAAGATTCAACCCCCCTTCTCTTAGCCACTGAAACCATCAATTGGTATCAGAGCTTGGTCTCAAAGAGATCAATTTTTGCAGCTTGGAGAAAATATCCAGATGGCAGAAAGCAGTGGCTCTAATCTGGTGTCCTACAATAGTCAAGCAACAGACCGCCTATTTTCAATGGGAAAAACTATACCTATTGGAAAGAGAGAATGAAGATCTTTGTGCAAGCAGTAGACTACAGACTCTGGAAGATCATTCTGGATGGTCCTCAATTTCCAACTATCACCAGTGCTGAAGGAATAGTCTCTCTTAAACCAGAAGCAAGGTGGACCGAGGAAGATAGGAAGAAGGTGGAGCTAAATGCCAAGGCTGTTAACTTGCTCAACTGTGCTATCAGCTTCGAGAAATACCGGCGGGTATCACGATGCCCAACGGCAAAGGAAATCTGAGACAAATTGCAAATCACTCATGAAGGAACCACCATTGTAAAGAAGACTCGGACAGATATGTTGAACATAGAATATGAAATGTTTGCAATGAAGGAAGGAGAGTCCATTGATGAATTGTTTGAACGATTCAACATCATTGTTGTTGGCTTAGATGCTCTGGGAATTACATATCCTGATTCTGTGCTTGTGAGAAGAGTGCTGAGATGTCTCACAAAAGAGTGGGAAACAAAAGTTTTAATTATTCCTGAGAGCAGTAGTTTAGATTCCATGACATGTGATGATTTGAGAGGAAACCTTCTTGCTTTTGAAAACACCTATTTGAAAAAAGATTCAAAAAAGAAAGGAATTGCTTTTTCTTCTATGACTAACCATCTGGATGACGAATCCAGTGATAACTCCTCTGAACATGAATTTGTGTTATTTGCCAAAAAATTCAGGAAAATGATGAAACTCAAAGGCAAAGGCAGCAACTCAAGGAAAGTGAAGAAAGACCTTAGCAAAGTAACCTGTTACAACTGCAAGGAAATGGGGATTTCAAATCTGATTGTCCCAAGTTAAAGAAGGAGGAGAAGCCGAAAAGAGGAAAGAAGAAGGGACTGATGGCTTCATGGGAAGATTTGGAAAATGACTCAGATGATGATGAGAAAACCGAGACCAAGTCCCAACCATGTCTCATGGCAGATCACATAGATCAGGTGTGCCTAGCATCCAAACGGAAGGAGAATATGTGGTATATGGATAGCGGATGTTCTAGGCATATGACCGGAAAGATAACCTTCTTCATAAAGATTGATGAATATGATGGAGGACTTGTCACTTTTGGTGATGATGCAAAAGGAAAAATAGTGGCTGTTGGAAAGTTAGTAAAATTTTTTCATCTTGTATAAATGATGTTCTTCTTGTACATGGCTTGAAACATAATTTACTTAGTGTTAGTCAATTATGTGATTTGGGTTTTGAAGTTATTTTTAAGAAATTTGTATGTTTGGTCGTGTGATGAGCGGATATTTCATACGCTTTTTGGGGATAATTTCATATAGTTTAGAGTATGTTTTAGTTAGTTTTTAGTCTAATTCTAGTAGTTTTTAGGAAAAATTCATATTTCTGGACTTTACTATGAGTTGTGTGTTTTTCTATAATTTCAGGTATTTTTCTGGCTGAAATTGAAGGAGCTGAGCAAAAATCTGATTCAGGCTGAAAAAGGACTGCTGATGCTGTTGGATTCTGACCTCCCTGCACTCAAAGTGGATTTTCTGGCGCTACAGAACTCGAAATGGCATGCTTCTAATTGCGTTGGAAAGTAGACATCTAGGGCTTTCCAGCAATATATAATAGTTCATACTTTGCACAAGGATAGACGACGTAAACTGGCGTTCAACGCCAGTTCTCTGCCCAATTCTGGCGTCCAGCGCCAGAAAAGGATCAAAAACTGGAGTTGAACGCCCAAACTGGCATAAAAACTGGCGTTCAACTCCACAAATGGCCTCTGCACGAAATCTCAGCCCCAGCACACACCAAGTGCGCCCCAGCACACCAAGTGGGCCCCAGAAGTGGATCTCTGCATCATCCATCATAGTCCACTCATATTTTGTAACCCTAGGCTACTAGTTTAGTATTTAAACAACTTTTAGAGACTTATTCTGGATCTCATGACATTTCAGATCTAAACTTTGTATTCTCTGACGGCATGAGTCTCTAAACCCCATTGTTGGGGGTGAGGAGCTCTGCTGTGTTTCGATGAATTAATGCAAGTATTTCTGTTTTCCATTCAAACACGCTTGTTCCTATCTAAGATGTTCATTCGCGCTTAACTGTGATGAAGGTGATGATCAGTGACACTCATCACCTTCCTCAAACCATGAACGTGTGCCTGACAACCACCTCCGTTCTATATCCGATTGAATGAGTATCTCTCAGATTCTTTAATCAGAATCTCCGTGGTATAAGCTAGAACTGATGGCAGCATTCATGAGAATCCGGAAAGTCTAAACCTTGTCTGTGGTATTCCGAGTAGGATTCAAGGATTGAATGACTGTGACGAGCTTCAAACTCCTGAAGGCTGGGCGTTAGTGACAGATGCAAAAGGATAGTAAATCCTATTCCAACCGGATCGAGAACCAACCGGTGATTAGCCGTGCTGTGACAGAGCGCGTGAGCGTAGTTTTCACTGGAAGGATGGAAGGTAGCCATTGACAACGGTGATCCACCAACACACAGCTTGCCATAGGAGGACGTGCGTGCGTGAATCAGAAGACAGAGGAAAGCAGAGATTCAGAAGACAAAGCATCTCCAAAACTCCAACATATTCTCCATTACTACACAACAAGTAACTTTTAATCCATGCTCTATTGTTTATTCGCAATTCAACTGATAAACATAATTGACTTCCTGACTAAGATTTACAAGATAACCATAGATTGCTTCAAACCAACAATCTCCGTGGGATTCGACCCTTACTCACGTAAGGTATTACTTGGACGACCCAGTGCACTTGCTGGTCATATGTGCGAAATTGTAAGAGAGTAATGTGAACAGTAACATTACAATTTCGTGCACCAAGTTTTTGGCGCCGTTGCCGGGGATTGTTCGTGTTTGAACAACTGACGGATTATTTTGTTGCTTAGATTAGGAAAAATCTTTCTTTTTTGGTTTAGAGTCTTTTATTATTTATCCCTTGTTAAAATACTTTAAACTTATAGCTCAGTTATTTAGAACGTGGTGTTTATGTTCATGATAATTGGCTATCATATTTTTTAAAAACCTTTTTCAAAAATAATTTTTCTATTAAATCCTGTGCCAAACTTTAAGTTTGGTGTTTTCAAAAATAATCTTTCTTAAAATTTCATCCTAAGGTCCCATAACTCATTTGGCTAGAGCATTAATTTGATTGGGTTAGAATCTTTTATACTCTTTTCAAAACCTTCTTTTTCAAAAATATTTTTTTCTATTAAATCTTGTGCCAAACTTTAAGTTTGGTGTTTTCTTGTTGATTCCCCTTTGATTTTCGAAAATTTTGGTTTGGTTTTCTAAAAATTTTAAGTTTGGTGTTCTTCCTTCATGTTCTTGTGTTCTTGTGAGTCTTCAAAGTGTTCTTGAGTTTTCTTGTGTCTTGATCTTAAAATTTTTAAGTTTGGTGTTCCTTGGTGTTTTCCTTCCAAAATTTTCAAAAACAAGGAGCATTAGATCTAAAAATTTTAAATCTTGTACTATCTTATTGTTTTTCTCTCTCCTCACTAAATTCAAAAATATCTTTTCTAACTTCCTATCTTTTCAAAATTTATTTCAACCAACTAACCAACTTTTTGTTTGTTTCTTAACTTTTTCAAAACTACCTAACTAACTCTCTCTCTCTCAAATTTTCGAAAATATCTCCCCTCTTTTTCAAAAATTTCTGTTTTTTTAATTATTTTTAATTTTTTTACGAAAAAAAAAATTTATTTCAAAATTCAAATTCTTTTTAGTTATTTTATTTTATTTAAGTATTTACTTCTTATAAAATAAAATAAATAAAAAGATAAATCAGTCCAAGTTATATCCATATATCCATCATGGACATAAGTGGAGATGGACAGTCCAGGAGGACTTTGGGGTCATATTCTAACCCCTCTACTGCTTCATATGGGAGTAGCATATGCATACCCTCCATTGGAGTTAGTAGCTTTGAGTTGAATCCTCAGCTCATTATCATGGTGCAGCAAAGTTGCCAGTATTCCGGTCTTCCACAGGAAGAACCTACAGAGTTTCTGGCACAATTTTTACAAATTGCTGACACAGTGCATGATAAGGAAATAGATCAGGATGTCTACAGACTATTACTGTTTCCATTTGCTGTAAAAGATCAAGCCAAGAGGTGGTTAAATAACCAACCTAAGGCCAGCATAAGGACATGGAAACAGCTGACAGAAAAATTCCTGAATCAATATTTCCCTCCAAAAAGGATGACACAGCTGAGGCTGGACATCCAAGGCTTTAAACAAGGAGATAATGAATCTCTTTATGACGCCTGGGAGAGATACAGAGAGATGCTACGAAAATGCCCCTCTGAAATGTTTTCAGAGTGGGTTCAGTTAGACATCTTCTACTATGGGCTTGCAGAAGGAGCTCAGATGTCTTTAGATTACTCAGCTGGTGGATCTATCCATATGAGAAAGACAATCGAAGAAGCTCAAGAGCTCATTGATACAGTTGCCAGGAATCAGCATCTGTATCTAAACAGCAACCCTTCCATGAATGAAGAGGTTAAAACAGTAACTGATGAATTCAGTACTGTAAAACAAGCTGCTGAATTCAATCAGCAATTAGATTTTCTAACAAAGCAGCTAGCTGAATTCAAAGACAGGTTACATGAGACAAGGATAGCTAATATACATATGGACGAACAGTTTAAGCAAACAAAGCAGCAGCTATCAAAGCAAATAGCAGAAGAATGCCAAGCAGTTCAATTAAGAAGTGGGAAAACATTAAATACCCCACCTCAAGGCATCAAAAATTCAAGAAATGAGCGACCCACCAAAGATTCCCCTGAGGACAGTAAGAGCCCAGAAAAAAATAATTCTGGCACTAAAACGCCAGAAAAAGGGTGGAAGGCTGGCGCTGAACACCCAGACCATGCCCAAAACTGGCGTTCAGCGCCAGAAACAAGGCAGGATTGGCGTTCAACGCCAGAAATGGGCAAGAATCTGGCGTTGAACGCCCAACTGGTGCAGAATCCAGCATTGAACGCCCAAAATGGGCACATTTCTGGCGTTCAGGCGCCAGGAACAGACAGTGAGTTGGCGTCTAACGTCACTCCAGCTTCTGACTCTGGTACGCAATTGCCAGTGAGGGATCAGACACACACAAGTGCTGATAACAACCCCTCTAAAAAGGCTTCTTTAACCACTAAGGTTGAGGAATATAAAGCCAAGATACCTTATCCTCAAAAACTCCGGAAAGAGGAGCAGGATAAGCAATTTGCTCGCTTTGCAGATTATCTAAGGACTCTTGAAATAAAGATTCCATTTGCAGAGGCACTTGAGCAAATACCTTCTTATGCCAAGTTCATGAAAGAGATCTTGAGTCATAAAAAGGAGTGGAGAGAAACAGAAAGAGTTCTCCTCACTGAAGAATGCAGTGCAGTCATTCTGAAAAGCTTTCCTGAAAAGCTTAAAGACCCTGGGAGTTTTCTGATACCATGCATATTAGAAGGTGATTGCACCAAGACAGCTCTATGCGATCTTGGGGCGAGCATCAACCTGATACCTGCATCCACTATCAGGAAGCTTGGCTTAACTGAAGAAGTTAAACCAACCCGGATATGTCTCCAACTTGCTGATGGTTCCACTAAATACCCATCAGGCGTGATTGAGGACATGATTGTCAGAGTTGGGCCATTCGCCTTTCCCACTGACTTTGTTGTGCTGGAAATGGAGGAGCACAAGAGTGCTACTCTCATTCTAGGAAGACCCTTCCTAGCAACTGGACGATCTCTCATTGACGTCCAGCAGGGGGAAATAACCCTGAGAGTCAACGATGACGAGTTCAAGTTGAACGCTGTCAAAGCCATGCAGCATCCAGACACATCAACAGACTGCATGAAAGTTGACCTTATTGACTCTTTGGTAGAAGAGATCAACATGGCTGAGAGTCTCGAATCAGAGTTGGAAAACATCTTTAAAGATGTTCAGCCTGATTTGGAGGATTCAGGGGACATGAAAGAGCCTCTGAACTTTCTTCTGAAAGAGGAAAAACCTCCTAAACCAGAGCTCAAGCCACTGCCACCATCCTTGAAATATGCATTTCTAGGAGAAGGTGACACTTTTCCGGTGATCATAAGCTCCGCTTTAAATTCACAGGAAGAGGAAGCACTTATTCAAGTGCTAAGGACACACAAGACAGCTCTTGGGTGGTCCATAGGTGACCTTAAGGGCATAAGCCCAGCTAGATGCATGCACAAAATCCTATTGGAGGATAATGCCAAACCAGTGGTTCAACCACAGAGGCGGCTAAATCCAGCCATGAAGGAAGTGGTGCAGAAAGAGGTCACCAAATTACTAGAGGCTGGGATTATTTATCCCATTTCTGATAGCCCCTGGGTGAGCCCTGTTCAAGTCGTCCCAAAAAAGGGAGGCATGACAGTGATTCATAATGA
Source organism: Arachis hypogaea (assembly GCF_003086295.3). Taxonomy (NCBI): domain Eukaryota; kingdom Viridiplantae; phylum Streptophyta; class Magnoliopsida; order Fabales; family Fabaceae; genus Arachis; species Arachis hypogaea. The sequence goes on along the minus strand of NC_092053.1, from coordinate 124,001,324 downwards.
AAAAAATGAACTGGTTCCTACAAGAACAGTTACAGGGTGGCGCATGTGTATTGACTACAGAAGGCTCAATACAGCCACCAGAAAGGATCATTTTCCTTTACCATTCATAGACCAGATGCTAGAGAGACTAGCAGGTCATGATTATTACTGCTTTTTGGATGGCTACTCAGGCTATAACCAGATTGCAGTAGATCCCCAGGATCAAGAGAAAACAGCATTCACATGTCCATCCGGAGTGTTTGCTTATAGAAGGATGCCCTTTGGGCTATGCAATGCACCTGCAACCTTCCAGAGATGCATGCTCTCTATTTTCTCTGATATGGTGGAAAAATTTCTGGAAGTCTTCATGGATGACTTCTCAGTATATGGAGACTCATTCAGCTCCTGTCTTGATCACCTGAAACTTGTTCTGAAAAGATGCCAAGAAACTAACCTAGTTTTAAACTGGGAAAAGTGTCACTTCATGGTGACTGAAGGAATTGTTCTTGGGCACAAGATCTCAAACAAGGGAATAGAGGTGGATCAAGCAAAAATAGAGGTAATTGAAAAATTACCACCACCTGCCAATGTTAAGGCAATCAGAAGCTTTCTGGGGCATGCAGGATTCTATAGGAGGTTTATAAAGGATTTTTCAAAAATCACAAAACCTCTAAGCAATCTGCTAGCTGCTGACACGCCATTTGTGTTTGACACAGCATGCCTGCAGGCGTTTGAAACGCTGAAAGCTAAGCTGGTCACAGCACCAATCATTTCTGCACCAGACTGGACATTGCCATTTGAGTTAATGTGTGATGCCAGTGATCATGCCATTGGTGCAGTATTGGGACAGAGGCATGACAAGCTTCTGCATGTCATTTATTATGCCAGTCGCGTTTTAAATGATGCCCAGAAAAATTACACAACCACAGAAAAGGAATTACTTGCAGTGGTTTACGCCATTGACAAGTTCAGATCCTACTTAGTAGGATCAAAGGTGATTGTGTACACTGACCATGCTGCTCTTAAGTATCTACTCACAAAGCAGGATTCAAAACCCAGGCTCATCAGATGGGTATTGCTTCTGCAAGAGTTTGATATAGAAATAAGAGACAGAAAAGGGACAGAGAACCAAGTAGCTGATCATCTGTCCCGGATAGAGCCAGTGGGAGGGACGTCCCTCCCCTTCCTTGAGATCTCTGAGACATTCCCTGATGAGCATCTATTTGCCATTCAGAAATCACCATGGTTTGCCGATATTGCAAACTATAAAGCTGCAAGGTTCATACCCAAGGAGTACAATAGAATACAAAAAAAGAAACTAATTACTGATGCAAAGTACTACTTGTGGGATGAGCCCTATCTCTTTAAGAGATGTGCAGACGGAATTATCCGTAGGTGTGTCCCCAGAGAGGAAGCACAGAGAATCTTATGGCATTGCCATGGATCTCAATATGGAGGCCATTTCGGAGGTGAGCGAACAGCCACCAAGGTCCTCCAATGTGGCTTCTATTGGCCCACACTCTATAAAGATTCCCGAGAGTTTGTACGTAATTGTGACAGTTGCCAAAGAGCTGGTAATCTGCCTCATGGTTACGCCATGCCTCAACAAGGAATCTTGGAAATAGAGTTGTTTGATGTATGGGGAATTGACTTCATGGGACCTTTCCCACCATCATACTCAAACACTTATATTCTGGTGGCAGTTGACTATGTATCAAAATGGGTTGAGGCTATTGCCACACCCACCAATGATACTAAAACAGTGCTGAAGTTCCTCCAGAAACATATCTTTAGCAGGTTTGGTGTCCCTAGAGTGTTAATCAGTGATGGGGGCACTCACTTCGGCAACAAACAGCTTTACTCTGCCATGGTTCGGTATGGAATTCGCCACAAGGTGGCCACTCCATATCATCCACAAACCAATGGGCAAGCTGAAGTCTCTAATAGAGAATTAAAAAGAATCCTGGAACGGACAGTAAGTACCCGTAGAAAGGATTGGGCACGGAGCTTGGATAATGCTCTGTGGGCTTACAGAACAGCATTCAAGACCCCTATAGGGACCTCTCCATACCAACTTGTGTATGGTAAGGCATGTCACCTGCCCGTGGAACTGGAACATAAAGCTTATTGGGCAACCAGATTCCTAAACTTAGATGCCAAATTAGCAGGAGAAAAACGATTGCTCCAGCTAAATGAGTTAGAGGAATTCAGATTCACAGCTTTCGAAAATGCCAAGCTTTATAAAGAAAAATAAAAAAAATGGCATGACAGAAAGCTGTCATCTAGAATCTTTGAACCAGGACAGAAGGTCCTGTTGTTTAACTCTAGACTCAGGCTATTCCCCGGGAAACTGAAATCCCGGTGGAAGGGACCATACGTGATTACAAGTGTGTCACCATATGGTTACGTGGAGCTTCAAGATATTGATTCTGATAAGAAGTTCATTGTCAATGGACAAAGAATCAAGCATTATCTTGAAGGCAACATTGAGCAAGAATGCTCAAGGCTGAAGCTAGATTAAAAGCTCAGCAAGGTCCAGCTAAAGACAATAAAGAAGCGCTTGCTGGGAGGCAACCCAGCCATGGGGCAACAATCCTCTAAGCATTTTTGCCCTATTTTTATTTTTATTTGTTTATATAAAGTTCACTGACACTAAGGTAAAGAATCATTTGCATAAGTTTACAGGGTTACAGAAGGAATCTATACACAAAACAGAGATAGGGAGCTTACTGGCAAGAAAACGCCAGTGAAGGCCATTTTGGGCGTTCAGCGCCCAAAATAGGCATCCAGTGGGCGCTGAACGCCAGTAAGGATAGCTATCTGGCGTTCAACGCCAGAAAAGGGCAACAACTGGGCGTTGAACGCCCAGAAGAGCAACATTTGGGCGTTGAACGCCCAAAACAGGCAGTGTTTGGGCGTTCAAACGCCAGGATGGTGGGGAGGAGCTCTCCTTCTACCCATCTCCTTCTTTTTCTTTTGCTTGAGGACAAGCAAAGCTCTAAGTTTGGTGTGCTTATCCGTGATCACTAAGATCATGGCCCCTAAAGGAAAACAACCCACTCCAAGAGGAGCAAGGGCATGATTTAAAGGAACTGAAGCGCCAGAAATTCTCTCTTGAAGGACCAAGCACCTCACAGACTAGAGGAACATCCACTTCCCAAACCTCAAGGTTGTTGAGTTCTAATCTTAGCCTTAAATCTGTGATAACTGTTCTTATTTTAATTTTACCTTAGGAGTCATATAGTAGTAATTAGTATCTATTTTGATTTTATCTCCAATTAACCTATAGTTTATTTTTCTCATCATCATTAAACATGAATAAAATAGTAGATCTTTTGAATAAGAAGCAATAAAATTTCGAGTTTAAATAAAACAAATTCTAATTGGTTAAATGTGGTGGCAATGCTGTCTGTCTTCTGAATGAATGCTTGAACAGTGCATATGTCTTTTGAATTTGTTGTTTAAGACTGTTAAATATGTTGGCTCTTGAAAGAATAATGAACATGAGACATGTTATTGATAATCTGAAAAATCATAAAAATGATTCTTAAAGCAAGAAAAAGCAGCAAAGAACAAAGCTTGCAGAAAAAAAAAAAAAGCAAGCAGAAAAAGCCAATAACCCTTAAAACCAAAAGGCAAGGGCAATTAAAAAGGATCCCAAGGCTTTGAGTATCAGTGGATAGGAGGGCCTAAAGGACTGAAATCCTGGTCTAAGCGGCTAAACCAAGCTGTCCCTAACCATGTGCTTGTGGCGTGCAGGTGTCAAGTGAAAACTTGAGACTGAGCGGTTAAAGTCAAGGTCCAAAGCAAAAAGAAGAGTGTGCTTAAGAACTCTGGACACCTCTAATTGGGGACTTTAGCAAAGCTGAGTCACAATCTGAAAAGGTTCACCCAGTTATGTGTCTGTGGCATTTATGTATCTGGTAGTAATACTGGAAAACAAAGTGCTTAGGGCCACGGCCAAGACTCATAAAGAAGCTGTGTTCAAGAATCATCACACTGAACTAAGAGAATCAATAACACTATCTGAATTCTGAGTTCCTATAGATGCCAATCACTCTGAGCTTCAATGGATAAAGTGAGATGCCAAAACTGTTCAGAAGCAAAAAGCTACTAGTCCCGCTCATCTAATTAGGATCTGAGCTTCAATCAAAAACTCTGAGATATTATTGCTTCTCAACATATTAGTCTTCTATTTTATTTGTCTAGTTGCTTGAGGACAAGCAACAGTTTAAGTTTGGTGTTGTGATGAGCGGATATTTTATACGCTTTTTGGGGATAATTTCATATAGTTTAGAGTATGTTTTAGATAGTTTTTAGTCTAATTCTAGTAGTTTTTAGGAAAAATTCATATTTCTGGACTTTACTATGAGTTGTGTGTTTTTCTGTAATTTCAGGTATTTTTCTGGCTGAAATTGAAGGAGCTGAGCAAAAATCTGATTCAGGCTGAAAAAGGACTGCTGATGCTGTTGGATTCTGACCTCCCTGCACTTAAAGTGGATTTTCTGGAGTTACAGAACTCGAAATGGCATGCTTCCAATTGCGTTGGAAAGTAGACATCTAGGGCTTTCCAGCAATATATAATAGTCCATACTTTGCACAAGGATAGACGACGTAAACTGGCGTTCAACGCCAGTTCTCTGCCCAATTCTGGCGTCCAGCGCCAGAAAAGGATAAAAAACTGGAGTTGAACGCCCAAACTGGCATAAAAACTGGCGTTCAACTCCACAAATGGCCTCTGCACGAAATCTCAGCCCCAGCACACACCAAGTGGGCCCCAGCACACCAAGTGGGCCCCAGAAGTGGATCTCTGCATCATCCATCATAGTCCACTCATATTTTGTAACCCTAGGCTACTAGTTTAGTATTTAAACAACTTTTAGAGACTTATTCTGGATCTCATGACATTTCAGATCTAAACTTTGTATTCTCTGACGGCATGAGTCTCTAAACCCCATTGTTGGGGGTGAGGAGCTCTGCTGTGTTTCGATGAATTAATGCAAGTATTTCTGTTTTCCATTCAAACACGCTTGTTCCTATCTAAGATGTTCATTCGCGCTTAACTGTGATGAAGGTGATGATCAGTGACACTCATCACCTTCCTCAAACCATGAACGTGTGCCTGACAACCACCTCCGTTCTATATCCGATTGAATGAGTATCTCTCAGATTCTTTAATCAGAATCTCCGTGGTATAAGCTAGAACTGATGGCAGCATTCATGAGAATCCGGAAAGTCTAAACCTTGTCTGTGGTATTCCGAGTAGGATTCAAGGATTGAATGACTGTGACGAGCTTCAAACTCCTGAAGGCTGGGCGTTAGTGACAGATGCAAAAGGATAGTAAATCCTATTCCAACCGGATCGAGAACCAACCGGTAATTAGCCGTGCTGTGACAGAGCGCGTGAGCGTAGTTTTCACTGGAAGGATGGAAGGTAGCCATTGACAACGGTGATCCACCAACACACAGCTTGCCATAGGAGGACGTGCGTGCGTGAATCAGAAGACAGAGGAAAGCAGAGATTCAGAAGACAAAGCATCTCCAAAACTCCAACATATTCTCCATTACTACACAACAAGTAACTTTTAATCCATGCTCTATTGTTTATTCGCAATTCAACTAATAAACATAATTGACTTCCTGACTAAGATTTACAAGATAACCATAGATTGCTTCAAACCAACAATCTCCGTGGGATTCGACCCTTACTCACGTAAGGTATTACTTGGACGACCCAGTGCACTTGCTGGTCATATGTGCGAAATTGTAAGAGAGTAATGTGAACAGTAACATTACAATTTCGTGCACCATCGTGTGTGAGAAAACTGGGGATGTTTTATTTGAAGCTAAAAGATGCAATAATGTGTATGGATTAACTCTTGAGGACTTAAAAGAACAAAATGTAACATGCTTTACATCTCTTGAATCTGAAAAATGGCTATGGCATAGAAAGTTGGGTCATGCTAGCATGTACCAAATTTCCAAGCTAGTTAAGAAAAATTTGGTTAGAGGAATTCCAAATATCAAATTTGAGAATGATCTTACTTGTGATGCTTGTCAATTAGGCAAACAAGTAAAATCCTCTTTTAAACCAAAGGATGGAATTTCTACTAAAAGGCCATTAGAGATGTTACACATTGATCTTTTTGGTCTAACAAGAACACAAAGCTTAGGAGGTAAACACTATGGTCTTGTGGTGGTAGATGATTACTCTAGATTTGGTTGGGTACTTTTTCTTGCTCATAAAAATGATGCCTTTCATGCTTTCTCAACTCTTTGCAAGAAAATTCAAAATAAAAAAGATTTAAAACTTGCTCATTTGAGAAGTGATCACGGAAGAGAATTTGAAATTCAAGATTTTGAAAAATTCTGTGATGACTTAGAAATATCTCATAACTTTTCATGCCCTAGAACACCTTAACAAAATGGGGTGGTTGAGAGAAGGAATAGAAGCCTTCAAGAGATGACTAGGGCTATGCTTTGTGAGAATGAGATTCCTAAATTTTTATGGGCTAAAGCTGTAAATACAGCTTGTTACATTTTGAATAAGACAATCATTAGAAAAGGGCTGAAGAAAATCCCTTATGAGCTATGGAAAGGAACCCCTCCAAATCTTAAGTATTTTCATGTTTTTGGATGCAAATGCTTGGTACTTAATAATAGAGAAAACCTTGGAAAATTTGATCCAAAATCTTATGAAGGAATGTTTGTTGGATATTCCACCACAAGCAAGGCCTATAGAGTTTATCTCAAAGAGCATAGAACCACAGAGGAATCCATACATGTTACTTTTTGTGATTCTAACTTAATTCCCAGTGCTGTGATAGATAATGATTCAGATGGTGAAGAAGCTGGAACAAGTAAAGAAAATCCCAAATCTGTTCAAAGTGAGGAATCTGCCAGTCCAGTTTTGTCTCGTCAGATTGGAGGAGATATTTCCATTTTGTCTCCTGAGCAGACACGAGAAACTAAGACAGTGAGACCACCAGAAGCTCATCAAAGCTCAACACCACTTAGAAAGCCCAGAGAATGGAAGTCTATGAGGGGTTATCCTCATAACTTTATCATTGGTGATCCCTCTCAAGGAGTAACAACAAGATCCTCAACCAAAAGGCAATCCGAACCAAGCAATTTTGCTCTCTTGTCACAAATAGAGCCCAACAATGTCAAACAAGCTCTTGAAGATCCATCATGGGTCAAAGCAATGCAAGAAGAGCTTGCCCAATTCGACAAGAATGAGGTTTGGACACTAGTACCTCATCCGGATGGTAAGAAAGTTACGAGTACTAAGTGGGTGTTTAAAAATAAACTTAGTAAGGATGGACAAGTTATTCGTAACAAGGCTAGATTAGTGGCCCAAGGTTACAATCAAGAAGATGGTATAGATTTTGATGAGTCCTTTGCTCCGGTGGCTAGAATGGAAGCAATTAGGTTGCTTCTTGCCTATGCTGCCCATAAGGGTTTCAAAATGTTTCAAATGGATGTTAAATGTGCGTTCCTTAATGGCTTTATTGATAGAGAAGTGTATGTGGCACAACCCCCCGGTTTTGAACATAAAGATTTTCCAAATCATGTTTTTAAACTCTCAAAGGCTCTTTATGGCCTTAGGCAAGCTCCAAGAGCTTGGTATGAAAGGCTTAGTGCCTTCCTATTGGAAAACCACTTTCAAAGAGGAACCACAGACACAACTTTATTCATTAAAGCATCTAATGATGATATTCTCCTAGTTCAAGTTTATGTAGATGACATAGTATTTGGTTCGGCCAATGAGTCCTTGTGTGAAGAGTTTGGAAAACTCATGACTAGTGAGTTTGAGATGAGTTTAATGGGAGAGCTTACTTTCTTTCTTGGCCTCCAAATTAAACAAACTCCTAGTGGTACCTTTGTTCACCAAGGAAAGTATGCAAAAGAACTCATCAAAAAGTTTGGCCTAGAAAATTTCAAATCAATGGGTACACCAATGCATCCTAACACAAAACTTGAAAAGGATGATGATGGCCAAGATGTGGATGAAACAAGGTATAGGAGAATGATAGGTTCACTCATGTACCTTACCTCCTCTAGACTGGATATTGTTCAAAGTGTGGGTGTATGCTCAAGGTTTCAATCTCACCCGAAAGAATCCCATCTTACGGCTGTTAAATGCATCATTAGATACATTAAGGGAACTTGTAATTATGGGTTATGGTATCCTAAATCTGCTAATTTTTGTGCAGTAGGGTTTTGTGATGCAGATTATGCGGGAGATAGAGTGGATAGACGGAGCACATCGGGCATGTGTTGCTTCCTTGGAAGCTCACTCAACATATGGTCAAGCAAGAAGCAAGCCACAGTGGCTTTATCCACAGCTGAAACTGAATACATTTCCGCATCTGCATGTTGCTCTCAATTAATTTGGTTAAAAACACAATTGGAAGATTACAAATTAAAAATCAATAGTATTCCCTTATTTTGTGATAATATGAGTGCTATAAACATATCAAAAAATCCTGTTCTGCACTCAAGAACTAAGCACATTGAGATAAAGTATCATTTTATTAGAGAACATGTGCAAAAGGGTACTATTGATATTCAATTTATAAAATCTGAAGACCAAATTGCTGATATTTTTACAAAACTCCTCTGTGAAGACAGATTTTGTACATTGAGAAAAAGTTTGGGAATGTTTGATTTAAGCTCTATTGATAACTTGTGAATATTTGACTCTGTTCAGTTTTGTCTCGTAGGTTTGGACGAGATAAAAATGAGGGCATGATGGAAGAGCTATAATTAAGGGGGAGGTAACGCAGAATTTAAGTTTCATGGGCCCCACCAAATATCTTTTGACCCCACCATGATAGTTTTGTTAGTTCCTCATTTTTTTGAAAAATAAAATCACAAAATTCCTTAGTTGTCTTATCAAATCTTGTTGGAAGAAGCATGTTGTCAAATCAAATCTTTCCTTCCAACTAATCCCTTGATTCAAGGAAACTCCTTTTTTTTTTTCAGTTTTTGAAAAACTTCCCTAGTTAATAACCGCGCCATTAATGGTTAATAACTCCCTCCACTATCTCTCTCCACTCCACATTTATTGCACCACTAACCTCCATTCTCCCTCATATCTTTCGGCCTTCCTCACCCTTTCATATTCAAACTTCTCCACTCTCCCAACCATGAAAAAGAAAACTTCCCCCAGGAAAAGTGAAAGGATCCTATTCTCTCAAAAATCGTCCACTCCACAATCTCATACTCACATCCATATTCACTCTACATCATCATCATCACCTTCACCTCCCACAAAGCAAACCGACACCATGAGAAGGAAAGTCATTGCCACGAAAACCTCTTCAAGAAAGAAGAAAGGAAAAGGTCCCGTGGAAGAAGAAGAAGAAGAGTCTCACACATCACCCATTCCGTCTCCACCACCTTCACCACCGAAAAGATCCACTCCCCATGCATCCGAAAAGAGCTCTCAAAAGGCCAAGGATTTCATGCTTCATGAAACCAGAGAACCCACGAACCTTGGTTCAATGGAGTTCAAGAATAAATTTCACAAACCACACTCCCATTTTGATCCTTCAAGGTTTTCAACATGTGCTTTCTATGAATTCCACAAAGAGGTTTTGGAAAAGCGGCATCTGTGCCCCTCCTATCTGGTTAATCTCGAGTCTCTGGCCTCCAAAGGAATCAACCTACAACCCCTGTTTGATGGTCTCAAATGGTCACCCTTACTCCTTATCCATAAAATGGTTTACCTAGGGTTGGTGAGACAGTTTTATGCTAATCTGAGATATATTGATGGCAGCCTTCACTCCTACGTGAAAAGGGTGCACATCACTCTGAATACTGAAACCATTACTTCTGCCCTTGGTTACATTGATGAAGGGCCGAAGGTTTACATGAGTGATAAATGGGACTCACATGTTGGGGTTACATACAAGCAAGTTCTTCATCAAATCTGTGAAAATCTATCTGGACTAAATGGAACCGTTCCTACTCACAAGGCTTTGGGTCCAACCAACTCCCTGCTGCACCACATCATAACCCACATCCTCACCCCACAAAGTGGTTCTCATAACAGGGTAACTGTATCTGACTGTCTCATAATATTTGCTCTTGTTACATCATCTTCCATTTTATTTAGTTACCTCATGCTTAGACATATGTGGGAGTCTGTAAAGAGTACAAAAAAAGGCTAATTTACCTTATGGAATGTTCCTCACATGTATTTTTGAGTACTTTAAGGTAGATTTAACAAATGAGGATGTAGAGAACAAGGTTTCTATGATTAAAGGAGGCGGCGCTACTAAAAAGGGAAAGAAATCAATGGCTTCTGATGATGACTTTGAGAGCCGGCCAGAATCCTCAAAGGCGACCGATTCCCTAAGAGACATTCTCACAGAATTCTCTAACATGTCTGATCTCATGGTTCAATTTCACAAGTCTGCTCGCAAACTTGCATATGAAAATAAGTCGGCCTGAAAGAAATGCCAAGAAAGGGTCGGTTTAATGCTAGAGAGCCTTGATGATGAAGCTGGTAGTGAAGCAGGGGCTGAGGGATCTGACTTTAATCTCTCTGATGATTAAGTTTTTGTTTACTGTTTGATATTGGCACACTTTGGCTCAATTTGTTACTTTGCTTTGTTAGGTTGCAGACTGATAATAGCATACCTATGTGATACTCTGTTAACACTTTTGGATTATGTTCTGGATTATATTTTGTATATTATGTTTCTATGTTAAATATTTCTTGCAGGAGCCCCTTTGATGATAAAAGGGGGAGAAAAGCTGAAAATTGAAATAAAGAAAAACAGGGGATGAAATTTTCGGTTGAAAATTCATGATCACCCTTGTTATATTTTGATGCTTGATATAATATTGAAACTGCATTTGTTTTGATTACATGGATGATAGGTTGTTAATTAACCTTGATGAATTGATGAATATGCATGCTTATATTGAATACTTTGTTTTATCCTAGTTAATATGCTTGATATTTTTGGCAGTTCCTTTAAACTATGTAAAGAATAAAAACTGCCATGTTTTGATCATGTGTGCTTCAAAATATTTTTCTTACCATAATAATTTTGCTCTGATATCTTGACTGGAAAATTTTTTGAACAACATTGTTTTGTACTCCATTGATGTGTAAAAAGTTTGAGCAGACAATCAAATTATTGATAACAAATGAGTTTTGTATATCATTCAAATCTGCTCATAAATCAAGCATTTAGCATCATGTAATAAAAATGCTAAATAACATTGTTACTTGAAGCTTGATTAAACTATTACAGGTTAGTGCTTCCCTTAGTAAAAATAGCATATATTAAGGGAGAGTCATGTGACAATTTGAAAAGGGGAGAAATTCAAATTCAAAGGGAGTATTCTTTACTCAATCTTTAAATTTCTTTCCATTCTAATTTTAATAATGTTTGTCATCAAGGGGGAGATTGATGAGTTTGGAAAACTCTAAATTAATATTTGTGATGACTAAACATTATTAAAATAATTAATTATAAAATTATTAATTTGATTTTCATTTAATATATATTGATTAATAATTTTGTTGTAGGTTTTTAATATTGGGCCGAAAATGAAATTCTGGTGCAAGCCCAATATGCCTATGAACACTCAGCCTTGATATTAATCTAATTGTGATCATAGTGGCTGAAACAATGTTGTGTTTTATTTGGGCTAAATTGAAGCTATTATTGCTACAAGCCCAAATTAATTTTGATGCTACAAGAACCAATGCTTGATCCAATATCCATCAGGAAAGCAAATGTTATCATTTGCCTCATGCTTTCCCACGGATCCCATTTCTTTACTTTGGATGGATTTCAAATTTAATTTGCTAGCATTGGAAACATAAATGTGAGAGAGAGAAATTGATTTGATGGGTTCAGTAACTCTACACGCTACCTTATGCAAGAGAAGTTGGACTTTAATTTCACTTTATCATTACCCATTAGCTAGTGTTCAAATTTCTCTCTCCTCTTTCTCATTTTTGCTTCTCTTCTTCGATTATTACACAGGAAACCATGAAAGCAAAACTTAGCTACCAAATTGAAGAAAGAGCAAGCTACAAGACCATCACAATGATGGCAAGAAAACATAACAAAATAAAAGTGTGCTGTGGCTGAGATTTTCACCAAATATGATTAGATTTGGTGAAGTAATCTCGAGCTCTTCATGCTCAAAAAGAAGGAAGAAGATTCGGCCAGCAAAGAGACTCTTGGAGGCGTGACTTGTCATTGATTATGCTCAATCACCACAGGAAGTAGCTAGAGTGGCGAAGTGATGGTAGAGGCAGAGATTGAAGCAGATGAAGTCATCATCATCATGAGGCATCAAGGGCCAGAAATCCATCTTGGAGAGCAAGCCAAGGATGGAGAGCTCGGATTGATGAAGAGTGGTGACCAAGGAAGGACTAGAGGTAATTGCATGTTGGGTTTTGCATGGTTATCTCTTCTCTCTCTGTGTGGCCGAACCGGTTCTGTTTCTTGAAGAAGAAGAAGTTGGCTTGGGTTTTGGCTTCAAGTGTGGAGGCTTCTCTCTTCTAAAAAAAGGGAGAACAGCCACTGTTTGGAGCAAGGAGTTAGAAGTAAGCAGTGAGAGTGCAAGGCACAGGATTCTCATAGCTACCTAAGCTAGCAGTTTTTCTTCTCCTTCAATGTATTCTATTTAGTATTTTTCTGTTTAATTTTGTCATGTCTTGAGTCTCATGGAAAAAGGCAAACAGTGAGGTTTGTATAAAAAAGTCATAGAGCGGAAAAAGGCAGAGAGTGCAAAATTAAAAGAAAAAGCCATAGATGTCTTAGAGTTCCTTTGTTCATCTATGTTGTGTTTCATGATTATGTGGGAATTCCCTTGTAAGTTGGGTTAGCACTTTACAGTCTGTAATCAAGAAGATTATAGTGAAATTCCATCATGGTTGTGATGGAGACTGGATGTAGGCTGCACTGCAGTTAGCAGCTGAACCAGGATATATCTGGGTGTAATTTTCTCTCTTCTCTACTCCAATTCTGTTTCTATTGCATAGGAGCTCAAACTGAAAAATATCTCGTGCCAAGTGACGAGACAAAAAGAAAAGTCTCATACCAAGTGACAAGATAAAAATAAAAGTCTCGTGGCTAGTGACGAGACAAAAATAAAAAAAGTCTACTGAAGTTATCTCAAAGGCCAGCAAGTGTTACTAAGCAAGGTGGCTAAGATTCAACCCCCCCCTTCTCTTAGCCACTGAAACCATCAAAATATTTTCTATAGAACTAAGGAGAATGATAAATAAATGTATTGATGCATCCACAGTTGATTTTGTGTCTTTGGAGCTTGTACTTGTTCTCTAGATTATCAACTTTATCCTTGTATTGTTATCATGTAGGATATTTCATTAATTATTTAACTTTGATCTTACAGTGAGACTATATTGAAATTGTTCGGTAGGTCGGGTACCGGACGATTCGGATTCGTATCCTGGTTGATGAGGGGGGTCTCGCCTGGTCGTGAGTCACCGGGTTGGAATAGACGATGTCCCGAGCACTTCGTGTAAGGAGGGGGGTGTCACCTGCAAAGACACTCCGACGCTCTAGTCAGTAAAGTGTGCAGGCGAAAAAGGGATGAATGGTATGTGACGTACCTTGGGGGAGGGGCAGGACCTTCCCCATATATACCGTGTCAGAGGTAGGCCCTGCAGGGGTAGGCCCACCTTCTTCGATGTTTCCTTCGTACAGCTGTAGCAAAGCTGTCAGGGACGCGCGTCCGGGTTGGCGACTGAGCGCCTCACTTCTGACCGTTCGGGTCGGGTGGTGCTCGGGTCGGGCTGGCCCGCAAATGGTTTGGGCCAGGCCGTAATAGTGTCTCCAACACGCCAGCGCTAACCGTGAGGGTCGTTGGTGGCGTGTTATCTCTTCTTTCGTGTGTTGTCGCCAGGTCGGCCGCCCGTGGAGGGGATGTGCCTCTTGCGCGCGTGTCTGTTCGTTGCTGAGGTAATCGTTTGTTGCCTCGTTCCTCGCGTAGAGCATTAAATGCTCATAATGGGTTGAAAGCCCCACGCGCAAAGACTGTTTGCCCCTAGGCCTTTTGCGCTCCTTGAGTGGCAGTTTTAAACAGTTTTTCCTTTGTTTTCTTCTCATTTCTTCACTCCAATCATCTTCATCTTCCCCTTCTTTGAGTTTTCCAGAGTGTTGTTTCTGCATTCTTGCGCATTCACTCATCCAATCATCTCCTTCGAATCTTTGCAATTAATCCAGGTAATCATTCATCTCTTTGTTTTCCGCTTCGTGTTTATTTTGCCTTTGCCATTAGTTCTTCTGCATATATGTTGTTTGCTTGGTTTTGTATGGTAGATGGCCTTTAGTGCCAAGTAGGTGCGTAAAGGGGGTTACCATTCCAGGGTAGGCTTTTGTTTGAATTTTTCCTTAGCCATGCATGATCTTAGCTATTGAATAGGTTTAAATGTAGTTTCTGGGTTTTTTCCGGACTCCCGACCTCATAGACTAACTGAGTGGTACCCCCACTGTAGGTATGCCTCGCGTCGTTTCTCGAGCTTCCCCTTCCGCCGTGAATTACGACCCCTACGCCTGGGTGACTTCCGATGTGAAGGACTCCCCGAACCAGATGGGCGAGGAGGAGCTAACGGAGTTCCACCAAGGCGAGTACTTGTGCGGGGGGACTGATGAAGAGGCCAACTACGACGTCTTTGTTCCTGCCCCCAACGAACAATAATACGAGCTTAATTTCCATTCCCCTCGGGTCCCCGACTGGATCTGGTTTTATAAGTACATGTTCACCCAAGTGGGGGTTCGTATCCCATTTTCTGCTTTTCAAATGGCGCTCCTTAATCGGATCTTTGTGGCGCCGTCGCAGCTACATCCAAACAGTTGGGCTTCCATCCGCTGTTTCGAGATGGTATGCGAATATCTGGAGTTGCCAGTATCTGTTGATGTTTTCCTTTTTTTCTTCAACCTCACGAATCCTTCGAAGGAGGGGAAAGCGAGGAGAGGGTTCATGTCCTTCTGATCTGCCCAGGGTCGGAGGATCTTTGGCTTGTTCGAGGACTCTTATCATGGGTTTAAAGACAAGTATTTTAAGGTGCGTTCGGTCAAAGGTCGTCACCCCTTCTGGCTGTCGTTAGAAGGGGAACGCCTCATCCCGATGTACTGGAGCTTCGGGGCGGGATCTAACACATTTATTAAGGTGTCTTATAAGGGGATGTCCGTTGTGGACAGGAGGGTTCCCGACGTGTTGTTGGCTGTTTTTGGGAAGAATCATGTGAATCCCCACCTGTTGATGGGTGATCGGGAGGTCGCCAGAAATTATATTTGTGAGTTGTTTTGCCTTGTATTTTTGCGTTGTTATTCATTCGCTTGGTTGTGCCGGTTTCACGACTAACATATTTGCTTATTCGTTGCAGTGGAGATGTCTGCTTCGGTGACGGGGCTTGAGGGTTTATACAAGACCTTCTTGGCGGACAGTGATGAGGAGAAAGTCGACGGGAAGGTTGATGGGAAGCCAGAAAACCCTTCTGAGAAGAAGAAGGATCAGTCAGTGCCTTCACCTCGTGACACCGAGATGTCTGACAAAAACTCTGCCGGGGCGCATGCTTCCCTTATTCCCGAGGAGACGGCCGGCATTGGGTATTTGTCCTCCACTCAACAAGAGGATGATGACTTGAAGCTTATTCCCACTCCCAAAAGGCAGAGGGCATCCTCCAGCCCTGAAGGAGCTCTCACCGTGATGGAAAGAAACTTCGACGCTGGGGCTTTCATAGACTCCCAACTGATCCCCAGTACGGAAGATCACTTCCTCGGCTCCGAGCTTGCGAGGCAGGCGAGGTGGATGTACCGTATGCTTCTTCGCGGAGATGTAATAGCTCGGAAGGCCGAGTTCGAGTTGTCAGAGATGCAGTCACTACGCAGGAAGCTCGAAACTGCTGCCAAGGCCAACAATGAATTCAAAGCTCAAGTTGAAACGCTTCAGGAACAGCTTTCCGAGACGAGGAAAAAGCTTAAGGCTGTTGAGGAGAAAGCTGCGTCTGCCGAGGAGAAGCTGAAGGCCTCCGATGACACCGTGTCCCATTTAACCGAGTGGAAGATGACTCTGGAGAGCCAACTTAATGCCGCGCAAGGTCGGGTGGTGGCTTTGGAGAAGGAATGTGACGTGGCCGTCTCGTCGGCTAAGGCCGCTCAAGCTGAGGTTGAGGAGTTTAAGAAGAAACATAAGGTGACCAGGGAGCAGGGAAAGAGCGTGATCTTCATGACTGAGGAGGCCCTTAAGGCCCAGGTGAAGATCGTGGCTCCCGACTTCGACACGTCGGCAATTGGAGTTTTCAAAACAATCAAGGATGGCAAGATTGTTGATATGCCCAAGAAATGAGCTCTTGTACCTTATGCTTTTGTATGGATTTGTGGTTTTGTTGTAGAACTTTTGGAGCTTACTTTGTCATACTTTAAGAGTCGCTTGGTCGGCTTGTGATTATCGTCTTCTTTGCTTGTTTGGTAGCGTTTTCGTTTTGTTTTGTTACCGTTTTGTCGGTGTGAGCTTTCCGCTCGTGTTTATTTACCGTTGTGTTGGTAATTCGGCGAAGCCAGGTCGTGGCCTTGCTATCGTTGTAGCCGTTTGTTATGGCTTTAATTTAGGTGGCTCCCGGGGTGATCAGTCCCGGGGTGCCGTAACGTGGTTCCGTTTAATGCGTTGTGGAACTTGTTGTCGTGTGATGTGTAAGTAGAAAAAAGAACAGTAGAGATGTAATTTTTTGACAAGTAAACATTAATCGGTAATTAAACAAGTCTATTACCATAGCGAGTACAAAGGTAAATGATTAAGCTCGTTAGATCGCCTGGCCGGCGCGCTTGAGCTAGGAGTAAAACCTTCTTAGGTTACTTGCATTCCAAGTTCTCGGGACCTCCCTTCCATCGAACTTCTCCAGTTTGTAGGCACCCTTGCCGATCACTTCTTTGACTCTGTAAGGGCCTTCCTAGTTCGCCGCCAGTTTGCCTTCTCCTTGGGTCGGTAGCCCGATATCGTTACGCCGTAGGACGAGGTCGTTTTGCTCAAATTCTCTCTTGAGCACTTTGGTGTTATAGCGCAGGGCCATTCTTTGCTTTAGCGCTATTTCTGACAAATGGGCCATCTCCCTAGCCTCATCTGCCAGGTCTTTTTCTACCGCTTCCTCTACTCTCTTCAGAAGTAATCGTGGGCTCGGCTCGCCGATCTCTACGGGTATCATTGTGTCCACCCCGTATGTCAGGCAGAAAGGGGTTTCCTCTGTGGACAATTGCTCGGTCGTCCGGTAGGACCAGAGAACCGAGGCAAGTTCGTCGGCCCATGCACCTTTTTTGCTGTCCAGCCGCTTTTTGAGGCCCAGCAAGACGACCTTGTTTGCGGCCTCAACTTGACCGTTTGTCTGGCGGTGCTATACTGAGGAGAATTTTTGCTTTATGCCCAGGCCGGTGAGGAACTTCACAAATTTCTTGTCGGTGAACTGTGTCCCGTTATCAGAGATGACGACTTCCGGGATGCCGAATCGAGTTATCACCTGCCTCCGCATGAACTTTCGACAATTGGCTGAGGATATGCTTGCCAGTGGTTCAGCTTCTATCCATTTGGTATAGTAGTCGACAGTGACTATGATGTATTTGACTTGTCCCGGGCCGACCGGGAAAGGTCCCGGTAGGTCGACTCCCCATTGTGCGAAAGGTCGGGAGGACGTCAGTAGGCTTAGTTCGGTTGCCGGCGCTTTGTGGAAGTTGTCATTCTCTTGGCACTTGACACATTTCTTTACGAACTCTTTTGAGTCGACCATCATCAACGGCCAATAATATCTAGCTCGAATGAGCTTTCTTGCTAGGGTTTTGCCCCCGATGTGGTGACCACAGCATCCCTCGTGGACTTCTCTGAGTACGTAGTCCGTTTGGTCGGGATGAAGGCACTTCAGCAGGGGCTGGCTGAGTCCCTTTTTGAATAGTTGGTCTTGTATGATCGCATATCTGGCCGCCTCCCTTCTCAACGCTTTAGCTTCCTTCTCGTCTTTAGGGAGTTTGCCATTTTCCAGGAAGTCAGTGATGGGGGTCCATCCACGAGGGGCCTATCTTTGTCAGGTGGAGGGCGACTGCCGGTTCCTTTATCATTCCTTGAATGAGGGATCTGTTGCCAACTCCCGGTTTTGTGCTCGCTTGCTTAGATAAGAGGTCTGCCCGTGTGTTTCTTTCCCTCGGAACGTGTTGGACTGTGACCTCTCCGAACTGCTTGGCCAGCTCTCTGACCTTCTCCAAGTACTTTTGCAACAGCGAGTCCCTGGCTTGGTAGCTTCTGTTCACTTGCGAGGTAACGACCTGTGAGTCGCTGCACACTTCTGGCCTCGTAGCCCCGACTTCTCGAGCTAAGATCAAGCCGCCCAGAAGGGCCTCGTATTCCGCTTGGTTGTTTGATACGGGAAACTCGAACTTGATCGATTGTTCATATATGACCCCGGCAGGGCTTTCCAGGATGATTCCGGTGCCTCCGGACGTTTGGTTGGAGGCTCCGTCCACGTGGAGCTTCCACCGTGTGCCCGCTTCCTTGGTCGGGTCTCTCGTTACTTCCACCAGAAAGTCTGCCATTGCTTGTGCCTTAATCGCATGTCGAGGCTCATATCTCAAATCGTATTGAGATAGCTCAATGGCCCAAGTCATCATTCTTCCCGCCAAGTCGGGTTTTTGGAGCACTTGACGAATTTCCTGGTCCGTTCTCACGAACACTTGATGGCCTTGGAAGTATTGCCGCAGTCTGCGGGAAGAGGTTAGGAGTGCTAGTGCTAGTTTCTCCAACTTGCTGTACCTTAGTTCTGCTCCTTGCAGCGCTTTACTCACAAAGTAAATGGGCTGTTGAATTTTCCCTTCTTCCCGTACCAAAACTGCTGCCAGCGCTTCTTCCGCTATGGCGAGGTACAGGTAGAATGGTTCTCCGACCTCGGGCTTACCGAGCATAGGTAGTGTTGCAAGGATTTCTTTGAAATGATTGAACGATTCCTCGCACGCCGGGGTCCATTCAAATACTATTCCCTTTCTCATTAGGTTAAAGAAAGGTAGGACCTTTGCCGCCGATGCCCCAAGGAAGCGAGACAGCGCAGTGAGCCTTCCTGTCAGTCTTTGAACGTCTTTGACACAGCCTGGGCTCTTCATTTGGAGTATTACTTGGCATTTTTCCGGATTGGCTTCCACCCCCCTTTGGGTTATCATGAATCCTAGGAACTTCCTGACCTCCATGGCAAAGGCACATTTGAGAGGGTTGAGCCTCTTGCCGTGTCGTCGGAGGGTGGCAAATACAGATCCCAGGTCACTTAGGAGGTCCTCAGGCCGGGTGGTATTGGCAAGGATATCGTCTACGTAGACTTCTACCGTCTTGCCAATGAGGTCGCTGAATATCTTGTTCATCAACCTTTGATACGTGGCCCCCGCGTTCTTCAGGGCAAAGGGCATTACCTTGTAGTAATAGATTCCTCATAGCGTTATGAATGCTGTTTTTTCTTCGTCTGGCCGGTGCATCGGTATCTGATTGTAGCCGGAATAGATTGTGAGATAGCAGAGAAGGGAATAGTGAATCAAATAGCGCAATTCTTCAAGGCGTGTGTTACACACACTTTCCTTTAGGCTTAATTCGCCCCCACCAATATACAATGGTGTGCAAAATGGGTTACTGAAGAATTTCCTGTAGGATACAATGAAGAACACTTGACTTGTTTATGCACTCACACAGTCAAGCCTTACACTAAATGATAATTTACAGAATAATATTCTCTATTCTTTCTTTTGCGCATAAAGAAAGTGTTGAGATAGATTTGTTCTGCAATAATGAAATGAGGAAAATTTATAGATACGGAGTACATGCAACAACGTACTCAACAGACACAACTGTTCAAATAGTTACAACCTTTCAACAGACATAACTATTCAAATAGTTGCAACCTTTCAACAAACATAACTATTCAAATAGTTGCAACCTTTTAACAGATATAACTATTTAAATAGTTGCAACCTTTTAACAGGCATAACCTTTGATTAAGTCACAACTCTATGAAGAGATGTAACTCTTCAAAATAGCTTTTCACATATTTTGAAAATATATCTCACAATCCCCCACCATTTTCAAAATTTCTTTTCAATCCTATCATTCTGGAAGTTTTATGCTTTCAGTAGAGGTATCTTGCGATTTGAACCTTTACCTAGCAACCAGTGGTATTCACTCATCCAAATTTAAAATGGTAGACAAGCTTTGAACCATTTAACTCATATGAGCAAGCGTGCACTGATGATACATAAAATTTTGGTATTATTTAAATGTTATATTTAATATGACACATTTAGTATACTACATGGCCTTGTGTCTTATATCCTTTCGTGAGTGCTTTAAGAGTAAAATCTTAACTCTAAGAACCGGCCTCAGTTCACACTCATATAGGTAGACTCTATCAAAAGTATCCCATAATTAAATACTTCAGCAATAATATACTTGCTATAGGTCTATTAAGAGTAAAGCTCATCCTGTTCCTTTATACCATTATGGTTCCAAGTACTTTTCACCTTGGGATGAAAGAAATTATTATGAGTACTTGCAATTACTCTAATAGTGTACTTTACTGCATTGAACTCAAGACTTGATGTTACTCAAGTGTGAGTTGGGTTTCCACCATTGGTAATTTTTTAAAATACGGATTTTAGTCCCATCCCTTTTGATGTTTTAAACACCAAATCCCTTGTCAATTCTTTCGTCAAAGGATCTGCAAAATTTTGTTCTGACCTTATAAAATTTATAGATATAGATCCATTACTAATAAGGTTTTTAACATAGCTATGTCTTACTCCAATGTGCCTAGATTTTCCATTATAGACTTAGCTATAAGCCTTTGATAATGTTGCTTGGCTATCACAATGCATAGAGATTGGTGCCATTGGTTTTGGCCAAACTGAAATTTCATGTAATAAATCTCTAAGCCATTCAGCTTCCTTGCTTGCTGCTGCCAAAGCAACAAATTCTGCAGCCATGATAGAGTCCATTATGGAAGTTTGTTTCTTGGATCCCCAAGAAACAGCACCCCCACCAAGAGTAAAGATCCAACCACTTGTTGATGCATGATCCTCTGTATAGCTTATTCAACTGGCATTTGTATATCCTTCTAAAACAGAAGGTTCACCACTATACAACAAAGTATAGTTTATTGTTCCTTTCAAATATTTTAATATTCTTCGGACAGCATGCAAATGGTCTTTACTTGGATTGCTTGTATACCGACTTAAGCGACCTACAGCATATGTTATATCTGGTCTAGTACAAGTCATAGCATACATTAAGCATCCAATTATTTTTGCATACTCAATTTGTGAAACAGACGAACCTGTATTGGGTACTAATTTAATACTTGGATCAAAAGGAGTACTCACCGAATATCCTTCAAATTCATCAAACCTTTTTAATATTTTTTCTATATAATGAGATTGAGATAATCCTAAATTATGACAATCTCTAACAATTTTAATTCCTAAAATTATATCTGCAGCTCCCATATCTTTCATATCAAAATTACTAGACAAAAAATGTTTAGTTTTTTCTACCTTTTCTAAATCAGTACCAAAGATAAGCATATCATCAACATATAAACAAATCATAACACCTTTATCATTTTTAACTTTACTATACACACATTTATCCAATTCATTTATTTTATATCCATTAGCACGAACATTTTTATCAAATTTTTTATGCCATTGCTTAGGGGCTTGTTTCAGTCCATATAAAGACTTAACTAATTTGCACACTTTATTTTCTTGACCAGCAACTATAAATCCTTCGGGTTGCTTCATATACACCTCTTCGTCTAGTTCACCATTTAAGAAAGCTGTTTTAATATCCATTTGGTGAATGATAAAATTAAAGATTGAAGCAAGTGCTATAAGCACTCTAATTGTAGCAATTCTTGCTACTAGTGCATATGTATCAAAGTAATCAATTCCTTCTTTTTGTGCAAACCCCTTAGCAACTAACCGTGCTTTAAACTTATCAACAGTTCCATCTACTTTCATTTTCTTTTTGAAAATTCATTTAGAACCAATGGCTTTTGACCCACGAGGAAGATCCACTAATTTCCAAGTGTTATTTCTCATTATTGAGTCCATTTCATCTTGTATTGCTTCTTTCCAAAAATCTGAATCTCGAGACCTTATAGCCTCTTCATAGGTCTCAGGATCACCTTCCATATGAAGGCATATAGGTGCAATACTATCTATTGATTCTCCTGTCCCTTCCACAAGGAACATAAAAAAATCTGGTCCATAAGTCTTTGCTTTTCTTATTCTTTTACTTTTTTTAGGTTCAATATTTTCAACGGGCTTATTTTCTACATTTTCTTCTATTTCTAAGTGAATTTTACTTTCAGGTCTTGGAGTTGAATTAAATCTATCCTCTAAGAAAATTGCATCTCTTGATTCAATAACTGTATTAGCAGAGTATGATTCATTAGATTCAATAACTACAAACCTATAAGCTTTATTGTTCTCAGCATATCCTAAGAAAATACATTCTATACCTCTTTCTCCTAATTTCTTTTGTTTAGGTTCAGAAACTTTTACTATTGCTCTACAGCCCCAAACTTTAAGATATTTAAGATTAGGCTTTTTATTCTTCCAAAGTTCATATGGAGTTATTTTATTCCTTTTATTGGGAATTCTATTTAAAATATAACAGGCAGTTAACATAGCCTCACCCTAATAACCTTTTGCTAGACCAGAATAAGATATCATAGCATTAACCATTTCTTCTAGCACCCTATTTTTTCTTTCAGCAATACCATTCTGTTGTGGAGAATATGGTGTAGTGGTTTGATGAATAATACCAGTGGACTTAAAATAACTAGGATTATAATATTCTCCTCCACGGTCAGACCTTAAGCACTTAATAAAGGTTTCATGTTGTAATTCAACTTCAGTTTTAAAAATCTTAAATTTATCCAAGACTTCATCTTTAGAATGCATCAAATATATGTAACAATATCTACTGAAATCATCAATAAAAGTTACAAAATATTTCTTTTCACCTATAGTAGGCCAACCATGCAAATCACATACATCAGAATGTATTAATTCTAATAACTTTGAATTTCTTTGTACTCTTTGAAAAGGAAGTCTTGTTATCTTGGTTAACATACAAGTTGTTTATACATCTGAATTTTTAATTAATTTTGGAATAAGATCATATTTTATCATATCATTTAATTTATGAAAATTAACATGTCCTAAATGATTATGCTATAAATTAAAGGACTCAGCAATATAAACAGAAACATTATTATTATTATTAGTATTTACAATATTCAATTTAAACATATTCTTACATAGATATCCTTTACCCACAAACACTCCACCCTTAGAAAGAATAAATTTGTCTCCTTCAAATACAGACTTAAACCCGTACTTGTTAAGTAGGAGAACAGAAACTAAATTTTTTCTGACTTCGGGTACATAATATACATCAGTAAGAGTCAGTACTCTTCCAGAAGTGAATTCAAGTTCCACCATTCTTTTGCCCATTACTTGAACAGTTGATTCATTTTCCATGTACAGAATAGTCCCATTCTCTTCTTTGAATGTTTTGAAAAAATCTCTATTCTTGTATACATGTCGAGTTGCACCAGAATCTATCCACCATGATCCAATGTCTTCAATCATGTTGATCTCAGAAATTACAGTAATAAGATTATCTTTTATTGCTGTGTCATTCTTTTCTTTCTTTTTCCTTAAGAAACGACATTCTTTCTTAAAATGTCCTAGTTTTTCACAATGAAAACAATTTCTTTTCTTTTTATTTTTTCTGAAATCACCATTGTTACCTTGAGATTTATTAAAATCTCGATATCTCTTCTTGTTGGGCTTGTTGGATTTTTCATCTTCCATTACGTGAAGATTAGCATGAGCACTTTGCTCTTTAGTATCGTCTTGTTTACAATACTCTTCTTCAAGACAAAGGTGATTACTTAGTTGCTCAAGAGAAACATCATCCTTTCTATGTTTCATAGTTCTTTTGAATTCTTTCCATGATGGAGGGAGTTTGTCAATAATTGAAGATACAATGATGGTATCATCCATGTGCATGTTATGTTGCTTAAAATTATTTAAAATACGCTTAATTTCATGCAATTGTTCCATGACAGATCTACCATCAACCGTCTTATAATTATTAAAGCGAGTGACAAGAAATTTCTTACTTGTTGCGTTCTCGGCCATATATTTTGCCTCTAATTTGTCCCATAATTCTTTTGCGCTCGCAACATTTTGGTAGACATCAAATAGTGCATCAACCATGCCATTGAGTATGTGCCCGGTGCATATATAGTCATCGTTGTCCCATTTTTGCCTGGCTCGTGTTTTTGCAATGGCCTCCCCTTCAACTTCTGGTGGTCTTGGCATGGTAAGAACATATGCCACTTTTAGTATTGTGAGAAGGAAGTGCATCTTCTTTTGCCATCGTATGAAATTTCCACCATCAAATCTTTCTAACTTGACAAAATCCGATGTCATCTCCTTAATTGATGTGGTGACCATTTTTTGTTTTATTGGTGAAAAATTAAGCCTAAAGATTGTGAGATAGCAGAGAAGGGGATAGTGAATCAAATAGCGCAATTCTTCAAGGTGTGTGTTACACACATTTTCCTTTAGGCTTAATTCGCCCCCACCAATATACAATGGTGTGCAAAATGGGTTACTGGCAAATTTCCTGTAGGATACAATGAAGAATACTTGACTTGTTTATGCACTCACACAGTCAAGCCTTACACTAAATGATAATTTACAGAATAATATTCTCTATTCTTTCTTTTGCGCATAAAGAAAGTGTTGAGATAGATTTGTTCCGCAATAATGAAATGAGGGAAATTTATAGATACGGAGTATATGCAACAACGTACTCAACAGACACAACTGTTCAAATAGTTACAACCTTTCAACAGACATAACTATTCAAATAGTTGCAACCTTTCAACAGACATAACTATTCAAATAGTTGCAACCTTTTAACAGGCATAACCTTTGATTAAGTCACAACTCTATGAAGAGATGTAACTCTTCAAAATAACTTTTCACATATTTTGAAAATATATCTCACAGAATAGGCATCCATAAAGCTCAGATACCGGTACCCCGCCGCCGCGTCAACGAGTGCATCGATGTTGGGTAGGGGGTAGCAGTCCTTGGGACATGCTTTATTGAGGTCGGAATAATCCACACACATCCTCCATTTCCCATTATGCTTTCTTACCAGGACTACATTCGAGAGCCAGGTCGAGTAGTCGAGTTCTCGGATAAATCCTGCTTCGAGAAGGCTGGCCGTCTGCTTGGCCACCTCCTCTGCCCTTTCCTGTGACATCTTCCTCTTCCTTTGGGCCACTGGTCTGGCCTGTAGCATGACGGCCAAATGGTGTGACATGAGTTGGGGATCTATCCCTGACATGTCAGCCGGTGTCCAGGCGAATAGGTCGCCATTAGCCCTGATCATTTTCACAAGGGGTTCCTTCAGTTCGTGAGGGAGGTTTCTGTTCATGAAGGTGAACTTCTCCTCCGTGTCGCCGACTCTAAACTTCTCCAGGTTCCCTTCTAGTTCGGGTCTGGGCTTGTCGTCGACCCTGGCATCCAGGTCGGCGAGGAACACCCCTGACGCTTCCTTAGATTTCTTTCTTAAGGAGAGACTGGCGTTGTCGCAAGCGACTGCCGTTTTCAAGTCTCCTTTCATGGATTCCACAGACCCGTCCTCAGCGACAAACTTCATTATTAGCATCTTTGTGCTGATGACTACCCCTAGGTCGTTGATGGTTTTTCTCCCTAGAATGATGTTGTAGGCTGTGGAGTCTCGTAGGACCACGAACTCGGCCATTATCGATCTTCTCGCCTGACCTTGTCCTACGGAGATCGGGAGGGAGATTATCCCGTCCGGTCTGATGAAGTGGTCGCCTAGTCATACAACACCGTGTTGGTGAGTCTTCAGGTCGGCGTCTCGCAGGCCCAATGCGTCGAACACGTTGCGGAACATGATATTTAAATCTGCCCCAGTATCTACGAGGATTCGCTTAATGAGGCCGGTTCCCACTCTGGCCATGATGACCATGGGAGGGCTCTCCGCGACCTCGTCGAACCATTGGTCCTCCAGGCCAAACGAAATGGATGGAAGTCTTTTGGAGTTCCGCGCCGAGGGTGAGAAAACCGCCAGGATTTTGGCGTCGTTTTTATGTGCCGTCCTCGACCCTGGCGCCGCGTTCCTCGCTGTTACCACGTTCACTATGGTAAGGCCGTGATCGTCGTCCTCCGGCTCTTGGCGTCGCTTTGTTGCCCGGGTCTTGTCCTCCCCCTCATCGTCGCGATTCTGTCTCCTTGGCTCCCTAATGAGGTGGGAGAATTCGGCTAGTTTTCCATCCCTGATTGCTTGTTCCAGCGCGTCCTTCAGGTCGAAGCAGTCCTGTGTCTTGTGCCCGTAGCCTTTATGGTAATCACAGTAGAGGCTCTTGTTCCCCTCTGTTCGGTCCTTAAGAGGTTGGGGCTTCGACATGATTCCCTTCTCGGCTATTTGTTGGTAAACTTCCATGACCGGTGCGGTGAGGGAGTGTAATTAGTGAACTTCCCGACTCGAGGAAATGGCCTGGGTGTCTTGCTCGGACCGCCGTCTCTGGCGTGTTCCTTCTGTCTTTCTCCATTCCTGTGGTGCCGGGCTTGATTGTAAGAGGGCTGCCATTTGTTGGCAGCCACGACCTGGCTGACTTCTTCATCATTGATGTATTCCCTAGCTACACATTGGATCTCCTGCATTGTCCATACCAGCTTCGCGGTGAGGTGCTTTCTGAAGTCTTCGTTTAGGAGTCCGTTCGTCAGGTATAGGCTAGCAACCGAGTCAGTTAGCCCGTCGATCTCCAAGCACTCGTCGTTGAACCAGTCTAGATATTTTCTGGTCGGTTCGCCGGACTTCTGCGTGACTCCGAGCAGATTGATCGGGTGCTTTGCCTTTACTATTCTGGTAGTAAATTGGGCTAGGAAGGCGTGGCTAATATCTAAAAACCTGGCCACCGAGCCCTGCGGGAGGCTATTAAACCACCGTATTGCAGGTCCCGCAAGGGTGACCGGGAAAGCGTAGCACCTTACCTCATCCCCCACTCCCTCCAGGTTCATCCTGGCCTCGAAGGCCATAAGGTGCTCCTGTGGGTCTTGGGTTCTATTGTACTTCATGTCCGTTGGCTTGTCAAAGTGTTTTGGCAGCCAGACTTCGAGGATGGAACAATGAAATGGGGTCGCGCCCATTATGACGGGTCCGCGGGTTCTCCTTGCTCTTCCTTCGTCGTCTTCCCGTGACCGTCTTCCCGGTCACGATCTGCGGTGTGTCTTCTCCCGCGCCTGGCATAGATGATGGGGTCGCGGCGCCTCCTTGTGCGTCCTTCCTCCCTGGCGCTCTCGGGATCAGATCTTGGGCTAGCTGTTCGCCGGGAGTGGCTTCTCGGAGGGGAACGGGAGTTGCTTGATTCGGGAGTTTGTTGGTGATGTTCTCGGTCTGCCAGTCGGTGCTCTAGGTCCTGCATCCTGTGACGTAGTTCTTGCATTATTCTGGCGCTGTTGTCGCCAGTTCCCCTGAAGGGGCGTCTTTCAAGAGATCGTGAGGTTCTTCTTGGAGGGGACCTCGTGCGCTCCCGGGAAGAAGCCACGGAGGCTTCTCCTCTGCGCTCGGTCTCGCGGCCTATTTTTCGTGGGTCCAGTACAACGTCCATTCAGGCGTTCCCCACAGACGGCGTCAATGTTCGGTAGGTTGGGTATCGGACGGTTCGGATTCGTATCCTGGTTGATGAGGGGGGTCTCGCCTGGTCATGAGTCACTGGGTTGGAATAGACGACGTCCCGAGCACTTCGTGTGAGGAGGGGGGTGTCACCTGCAAAGACACTCCGACGCTCTAGTCAGTAAAGTGTGCAGGCGAAAAAGGGATGAATGGTATGTGACGTACCTTGGGGGAGGGGTAGGACCTTCCCCATATATACCGTGTCAGAGGTGGGCCCTGCAGGGGTAGGCCCACCTTCTTTGATGTTTCCTTCATATAGCTATAGCAAAATTGTCAGGGACGCACGTCCAGGTCGGCGACTGAGCGCCTCACTTCTGACCGTTCGGGTCTGATGGTGCTTGGGTCGGGCTGGCTCGCAAATGGTTTGGGCCAGGCTGTAACAGAAATTAAATAAAATTTTTTTGAATTCAAATAGAATATTTTAAACCTTAAGGACCAAAATAAGATTACGTCCAAATATAGAGGACCAATTTAGTACTTTATCCTAAAATGAAAAAGATTTATGAAGTTGTTTAGACTTGTGACTTTGTGAGTAGTAAAAGTTATATGTTAGTGGAGAAAAAACAAAGATACAAGTTTAGATATTAGTTTTTGAAGTGTGGGACTATTTCAGAATTGTTTTAGTTAAACATAACTTATAAGGTATCCAAGAAGTATAAATAATATTTATTTATTTATTTATTTTAAATTTTGACAAATCTCGCTTGTGAATTAGGCATTATCTATCGCTGTGCGTATATCAATCATCATTCATAAAATAATGACTTCAACTGTGGACTGGTTTGGTGTTCACATCATGTATGTAAAACCTATGGAGATTTGAAATTTTGAATGTATGACAATTATGTGAAAGAATAAACATTTTTAAAATGGGAACGTGTAATGTGAAATGTATTTAAACTTTGCTTAATATATATCTCTATCAAATATCATCGTAAGTTTCAAAAATATAATCGGATCATCTAGTTTTATAAATTCTAGATAGATATGAAATTATGTTGCCATCTTCACATGTCATATTCATTTATATATCCAGTTAAAACTTAAAAATAATAAAATAAAGTCAACACGCTCGGTTGACCTGTCAGAGAAAATAAATCAACGTTTTTACAAGTTGTAGGATATAGCTAGGAAGTGAATATTGTACAATGTACACCTAAATAATTGATCATCTTAATTACATTTGAAAGATTTAATTTATTTTACTTCTAATATAATAAGGTACACTTACAATAACATCTTATCAAAATAAAAATGATATTATGATAAATGGAATGATAATATTCACTATTTAAAATTTAATTTAATTTGTTTAATTTTAAAAATAGATTTAAATTTTATCTATTATATATTTCATTATGTATGTTATGAATTATTTTTATAATCACTTTCAAATACAACTATAAATATATTATTTATGTAAAAATTCAACAACCACATGTCTCACCCTTATCAACCTTAAGTCATATATATAATAAGATTGTATATCATATCGTGAATTGCAAGGGATCACACTTAGCCAATATGGCAATATTAATAATATAACGAAATGTTGTTTTCATTATTTTAAAAAATAAAAAAATGGTGAGCAAATAATGCAATACAATTTTTTATTTATTAATCGAGTATGATCTTTAATTATCAGGGATTAGCTATCACCTTCTAATAGACTGTACTATTCAAATGTCAAAATTAATTTAAATATAGATTATAATTCTTAAATGCATTAACCATGCGTTACACGTGAGATCATTCACTAATCACTAACTACGTTTTTGAACAGTTAACGATTGATTAGATTTATTTGATGGATATTATTTTTTATGATTATAAATTAATTTTAATTTTTTTTATGACAAGATTTGTTAGAATTATAATTTTTTATGATCAATTTTAATCCTTTAGAAAAAGGACAATATATGGCTTGTTATGAAGATAACTAGTAGACGTTCTCATGAAATTCTTCTATAAGGACAAAGAAATCATCAAGGAATTTACCCTTTTTGATGAATTAGAGTAGAATCTTTAAGATAGTTGCTTAATCATAGATTAGTGAGAATCCAAAATAAAAAGACGGTTGTGTGGAAGCGTAAGATTATTTAGAGAGTTTCTATTATTTTATATTGTATTTATTTAGTATTTTTACTGTATTGAAAATTTATGGGTTAGAGATTATTATTTTGTATATATTTTTTGTTTTTTAGATATAGATTCTGGTGTTTCGCAGTGAACTAAAATTCGTCTAGATGGTGAAGTTTATTTTGACTCTGCTTTGTATTTTGTTTAGAATCTCTCTCCTTATTTTAAAAAACATTATATATATATATATATATATATATATATATATATATATATATATATATATATATATATATTGGAAACTTTGTCTATAGAGACTTTGATGTGTCTTTGGGAGAGTTAGGATTTATTATCAACTGTTTTATTTTACTGTAATCTTAGTCAACCTAAACTTCGTAAGTCGTGACTAGTGGTTATCATACACATACTTATATATATTCTGTCTTTAATCTATTCTATCTTTAAAGTTTTATTTTACCCTACTTTTCAAACGCGTTACTTTTCGTCACATGTGTGTTTCGGATCGCAATTTTCTTTTACTCCCTTTTTAGATTCCTAGATTAATAATTTATTCTAGTTATATATGTATTATAAATCCTCCTTGAGTCATACCACCTTAGTATCATTGACTTATGACTCGAGTATAAGAATTTAAATGTTAAGGTATTACAAAAACCACATCACCATTGACGACCCTTATGATGTGAACCTGGTTCTCATTCTTGGTGACCCACCACAAAGCACCCCTGATAGAGGTATAGAGGTGAAACAAAAACGACAGGAAGAACAAGCGGTAAGAAGAGAAGGTAGAGGGTGTGGACATGAGGAACCTCGCCGTCATGGAACCTGGCCCTATGAGTGGTCTGGAAGGAGGAGGGGCGGGGAATGGAGAAGAGCCAATAGAAGAGGAAATTGAAGACGGCAAGGTAGTAGGCGACATTGCGGATACTGACAGCGGAGACAGTGACCCAAGTGGAAATGGAGGAGGCAGAGATAGGGACAGAGGCGAAAAGGAGACGCTTGAGGGAGAGGGCTATGGAAGGATTCTCGAGAGGGAGGAAGCGTAAATTGAGAGAGCATCAGACACCGACAAAAGACTACCGCATCGGCTTCGCTGTCTACATCTTCCTCCTCTATCGTGCCGTTCGTAGTGCCACCACCATCTATTGCGGCTTCTCCTCCGATGGTAGCAATAACCGCCTCTAGTTCAAACTCGTGAAGAAGCTTTTATTGTTGGATAGATGAAGTCTTTTTGTTTTGTGGTTCTTTAATTTGTGTGTGGATTCAATTTTTCTTTTTTGTGATTTTGTCGATTTTTAGCAAATCGATGGTGGTTCGATTCTAATAGTTTGGGAGCGAAACCTACTCCTCTTTTGCAGGTACCAGTTTTCTATAAGTGCATCAAAGTGTCTTGAATTAGATGAGTATTGAAATAAAAAGTAAATTAAAATTTGCAACAGAATAAAAGAAACAAAAAATAAAGAATTCGAAATGTAAATTGACTGAAATCGAAAAAAGGTTGTGTTAAAATTTAAAGAAAGCAGTACCAAGATGCTTTCGACTGAGTCAAAGGAGTTTGGGCGTGAAGATTAAAAATGCTAGAATATAAATTGAATTCGAAAATTAAACATTGCTTAAAACATAAATTTGCTTGAAAGATAAACTTGCTTGAGAGATAAAGTTTGCAGACAATGTAAATTGAAAATAAAGACATGTGGAAGGAACTCTACAGAAAATTGACTCGAAGCAGACTCAGAAAGTCCTTGGGATGTGAGTGTACGTGAGTAATTTCTGAAGCAAAGTTCCAACCTTTATTTCCTAAAACTTTCTAATATTTATAACCCATGTCTGTAACCGATCCTTAATTACACGACACAGTCTTGTATGCGAATTCTTAGGTAACCGTTCTCGCTCTTCTGCCCATAGACATTACCCATAAATTCCTCACTTGGAGAATGCCTTCAACTTCTCTACTTCTCGTAACTGCACAATTCACTATTGGATTTCTCATTCAAATGTTCGCTCAACCATGCTTGCTCGATTTAATAAAGTGTCTAATATCAAGTCCGTATCGAGTAATTCCCAATTAATGCCTGCACGTGCACCTTTTCGACCTCTGCTTATATCTTAATTAGGGCTGGAAGTGAGCCGAGATGAGCCGAGCTAGACCAAGCTCAAGCTCGGCTCACGAAAATTGAGCTTGGCTCACGGCTCGACTCATTAACAACCGAGCTTATTTCTTAAGCTCAAGCTCGGCTCACCAAAAGCTCACGAGCTGGCTCGAGCTCATGAGCTGGCTCAAATAAGAGAAACATAGATACATAATCTATAATTTTATATTAATAAATTATAACTTATATATTTTAAAAATATTTGAAAAGATCAATTTTATATATTGTTTATCTATCAATAAATTATAAATTTTTTATTTATGTCCTATGTTAAAATTATATGTAAAAAATAAATATAAATATTAAATAATTAAGATTGTTATAATATATATATATATAATCGATACAGCTCACGAACTAATGAGTTGAGCTTATCCAAGCTCAAGCTCGACTCATTTAATTTATGAGCTCAATTTCAGGCTCAAGCTTGGCTCACCAGCTCACGAGCTTAGCTTATCGAGCTGTTAACGAGTCGAGCTCGAGCTAGCTCATGAACTGACTTGACTCACTTCCAGCCCTAATCTTAATCATCTCTTCAATATTTCGAATTGGCTTATCCTAGTCAAAAATATTTTTCGACTACCGTGATAATGGTAAAGGTGATGGTCATGAGTAGAAGATTAGTGAAAAATTAGTAGTGAGAGTGGATAGGAGTTTGGGAGAGAATATTTTTTTAATTTTATTTTTATTAGGAGTATTTCAGTCTTAAAAATTAATATTTAGATAAAAAAATAATTTTAAAATAATTTTTAACATTAATAATGATATTAATAAAAAAATATTAAAACAATTTTAATTTTGATCTAAAATATTAGAAACAAAAAAGGGTACCTAACCCTGAAATGAGTGTCAGTTTTAGCACATTTCGGATTAAAAAAAAAAAGAGGAAACAATACTTCTTCAATCATACGTATAATATAACCGTATATTAGATTCGAGCTTTCACACACTATACCTTAACGTTAAGAAAGGAATATGGACAACCTGATGAAGTATTAATTTAAGTCTTAACAACATTATTAATGCCTTTTGCATAATAATAGTGACAATGGAAAGAAGAATAAAAGAGACCAAATAGATGACTATGACAAAGGAATAAGAGTTAAAAATAATTTCCCCCTGGCATGCACTTCACTTATATATAATATATTCTTTTTTCCTTGTATCTATCTATCTATTATTAAAATAATGATTCTGCTATATTTTAGATTATTACCACGTTCTGATGCAACAATATTTTATGTATACTGGGCCATAATAGATAGAATTTTTATTTACCTTTTGGAAATTGAAGGGGCCAAACAAGAAATTGAAACAAATCTATGGCGTTATTTGTATATACACACAAAAGAGGGACATGGCCGCAATTACAAAATATTCACATCTTTTATTAACTTGTTGAAAGAACAATGAGTAGTGCATGAATAATCTCTCATTATTTTTTATCGTATATATCATTTGTGACAGAAGCATCAACTAGAAAAAATTAAAATTAAAATTAAAATATCTATCAGGCTTTTGTAACTCAAGTCTGTATGTAACTTAAAGTTAGAACTAATTTGGGTTTTAAACATTAATTAGTTAGATGCAACTTTAACATGTTGATGGGTTTGTAACTTCAAATTATAACATAACTATCAACTACTTAAGTTGAGATTGGAAAATTTATTTGTTATCAATTTATCCTAATCTATTTTCTGTTAGGATTATACTTCATTTTTGTTCTTTTAGTTTTACAGAAATTTTTTTTAGAATTATGCATAGAATAACAATTTTTCTCCTCTTCCCATAAAAATATTTTTTTAGTTAAATTGACAAAATCGGAAAAAATCTAAAAAACGTATCTAAAATCTAAATCATAACAATTTTAGACAAAATAAGTCAACAAATGTTAATAATTATTATTTATAGGTAAAATTAAAGTCATTAAATTTTTATTATAAATTATTAAAAACACAAAAAATATTTTTGGCTATTTTCAGTTTTATTTTAATAAAAAAAAAAAAAGAAAAGTTACATTGAAGGTTTTATACATTACCAAACACAGAAGTTTAAACTGGTTCCTAAGGGACAAATGTGTCATTTCAAATCTTTGTGATGTAACCATTTTCTAGAGTATTTATTCCACGTGCAAAAACTACATTATTAATCAATTAATAAATATGTTGTTACAGCAAAGCAAGCCTTAATTTTAATTTTTTAAAATTATTCCTACATTTCAATACATACACACTAAAATGACGAAAATAACCTTCCAGGCTAATATAAAGTGAAACATACATACATGCCCTTCGTCATTGAACACATCTCAATCTCATAATCTCATTTTCTTGTGCTACAAACACAAAACTCCATAATCTTGGAAAATGGAACTCAATCAAGAGTTAGAAGCTGTCACCCAAGCACTCTCAGGTTCTTTTCTAATTTCTTTCAAATCTATCCAACTTCTATACTATTCCATCCTTTTAATTTCAAGAATTATATTAAGTCACTTTCACTTTTATAGCATATTAAAAAAATATATCTATTATTTTATTTATTGATTTTATCTATATATATTTAAAGAACCAAAATTTCATGTGGTCCCTGACATATTAATAGATAATCATTTGACAATCTAGTTATATGAATCAATTTAACTAAATTAATGCATAAGTGATTGAGAATCGATTAGGTATTTTTAAATTATAAAAAATATTTAATTTTATTGTCATTCGTGTAAATGGTTAGGGATTGAAAAAGATATTTATTTTTTTTTATAAATTTAAAATTTTAGTATAGAATTATAATTCAATAGATTATAATAAAAAATTTAAATAACAGATAAAATATTTTACCTAGATTTCTTTGTTTTCTTTGTTTTTCTTAAAAGTTTTTTGGAAATTATTATTGACAAAATTAAATGATGGTTGATGAGTAATGAAAGGGCATGGAGTGGAGGAGAGTGCATTGGTAAGAATATTGGGAAAATGGGATCCATTGGAGAGAGAAGCTTTCAGAAAGAAGACACCAAATTTGTTCATTGAGGATAAAGAACGCCATTTTCAGAGATGGGATGATCACTATGCTCGTCTTCTCAAGCATGAATTTGTCCGTTTTAAGGTACATTCATTCTTAATAATAATTATTAATTTTATTTCTTCGGTTTATTTACTTTATATATATTTCACAATAATTAAACGTATAGTCGTGTATTTATCCCTTATTTCGATCTCCTTTTTTTTTTTTAATATTTTTATAACCTTTATTATCTTTACTGAAAGAAAAATATGAAATTCATGCTGACTAATTCATATATGAACATATAAAAAATGTTAATAAAACAATACTAATTGGTTTAATAATATAAGGGAATTCCACGGCGGCCATAACTAGTGATTTTAATGATTATGAAAATTTGGTAAAAATTAAAAAATATAACTAAAATTAAGGTCTTTTTTATTATTTATAAGTAAAACTATTTAATTTAATAATTTTTTATTTTTATTTTCAAAATAAAAATATTTTCAAATAATAAAAAAGATTATTTTAATTTTAGTTAATTTTTTAAAATATTATTAAAATTCATGATCACCATAATTATAGTGCATAAAATGTACTTTTATATAACATATTTTATTTTAGATATTTTGATTTGGATTTTTTTAGTCAAAAGATATTTTTAAATTAATTAGTTTAAGATTGCATTTGACCTAAAAAGAAGAGAGAAAGAGTAGGTAGTTTTTTTTTAATTGTTAAGTTACATGCTCGATCTAAACAGGGAGAAGAGTTCTATGAGTGACTTATGATTAATTATATAATCTCTTCGACATTATCATCAAGATTAATTACAAAACCACTCAAGTCTTCTACATGCAAAAAAAGACAGTATTACAATACAAATATCAAAACAAAAGGACTCAAAATACAATACCAATCAATATATAGTCTTCAATTCATTGAAGATCTCCTTCAAAAATTACCAATGCTCTTGATTTTTTTGTGATATTGAAGCCAAACTTTAATACTCAGTACCTAGTCAAAGAAATCTTCTCACACAAATTGACAAGCTAAGGACTTTCACAGCATTTCAATAAATATCTTTAGCTACGGCAATCTCATCTCTTTATAGCTCATTAGTATATTTTAACATAAGTCCGTCTATTAATAGCAAATTAAATTTCAGTCCTAAAATTCACATATAAACTATTGATTGTTACCCCAAGTAATTCTCCTATTTTTATTATCTTTTGCAATAATCCTCCATCTATAGATGTATCTAAAATCCTTTTACAGTTGCATGTTGAAATTCCAGTATCCGAAGATCTTTTAATTCCATTCACACCAATGATATAATATTTTTTTTCAAACCTCTTCTCCCTTAACTTATTTATTCTCAAATATTCTTTTATTTCTCATCTTCCATATGGACCATATAATAGCAAACCACTAATTAATCCATTTTTTTCTTACAAGTCTAACCACATTTTAATTTGATTGCACCATATATTAAAGAAGGCCTTAAGGTCATTCGATCTAACCCGGTTTATCCCACTTATTTACATTGCTTTTGTCCACATCAAATTCACATAATTGTGATGGATAAAGAGGTGTTTCGTCCTCAACAATCTTTCCACATAACACAGCCAGCTTCATTATGATTTATAATGTTCAAATTTACCAACTTCTTTTTGTGTTTAATCTTTCAAGGATTGCACTCCAAATCATGATCTCTATCCTTAGAGAAATTGTTCCCCTCCACACATTGTCAAAGATATGTTTCGATTCAATCACTTCCAGATTTTTTTTTTCCACTGCCACATTAATGAGAGATTTAATTGAAAAGCTTCCATCTTCCGAAAAACACCATCTTGCCTCATCCTGAAACTAAGAAAATATTTTGTAACAAGTAATGTAATTCTTTATCGTGTTTACTCTCGCATTAAAAAAAACATCTTTACCATTGTAAATTCCAGCACCAAAATAAATCGTCCCAAAAATCACAATTTGCTATTAATTCGACTTTGTTTGATGAGATTGCATAAAGTCTAGAAAACTTATCTTTAATGCACAACTTTTTCACCTATGTATCATTCCAAAATCTTGTTTTACATCTATTCTCCACACACATTCTAATCCCTTTTCATGCAATATCTTTCAACCAATTACATATTTGATGCCTTTAATTATATCAATCCAAGACCTATTTAATTTAGGTTCTCCATTTTCTATGATAAATTTTGTCATATTATTACCATTACACGATGTCACGATGTGCTATCAAAGGGGCTTGTCCTCTACTGAAAATCTCCACCATCATTTAAAAAGTAATGCTACGTTCTTATGGTAATATCCTCAACTTCCAGACTTCCGTACTCTTTAGGTTTTTATATTTGGCTCTGACTGATTGTAGGCATCACCTTTTTTTTTTAATCCTTTTCTTCTTAAAAAGAGCTTGATTAGAAAAAAATAATTTTTTGGTCACTGTTTTCGGCATTTTGAATAGGCTCAGATGATATAGCGAAAGATTATTTATTACAACTTTATTATGACTAGTTTTCCTACTTTTGATACTAGTCCTGCCTTTTATTTTGCAAGCTTTTTTTCAATTTTTCTATCATCGACTTTTATATAGACATTCTCTTTGGATTTGTCCTCATCGCTATATTCAAATAAATCATCAGGACTCTACAAATTAGACATCTTATTTTCTCTACTAACACCTTTGGCAATGATATTTGATATATGTATGTTTACATCTTTCATAAATGCAACTACACCAGATAAATTGTTTGATAAGTGTAACTAACAAATTGTTTTTATTTTTTTAATTAATGTCAAACTAAACTATGTTTGAAATAATCAAATTTGAGTTATATTAATTAGTTATTTAAATCCTTTTTTTTCAAAAAAATATTTTATTGTCAATAATCTAAAATGTGCTATCCTAAGTGTATTTGATTTCATCAGAACACAGTTTTGTTGTGGTCCATGCATCCATGGGAGAGGGATGCCCGTTTAGTAAAAGAAGCAATAAAGAAGGGAAAAACATCATATGGAGTGTTGGTTGAGATAGCATGCACAAGGTCCTCTGAAGAGTTATTGGGAGCTAGAAAGGCATACCATTCTCTCTTTGATCACTCCATTGAAGAGGATGTTGCCTCTCACATTCATGGCATTGAACGCAAGGTAATTCAAAAATACTAAATTACTGAAATCGTCTCCAATTTTTAAAAAGCCAATAAAATATGAGATTCTTTCAATTTTTTTTTTTAATTGTTTAGTATAGTGTGATTTTTATTATTTAATATCTTTTTTTACATATTTTTTTTGGTTCTACAATTCTACTCAAAGATTGTAAGGCCAGAGATCCACACTTTATCAGACAATTGAGAGAATCTATTTTTTAATAAAATATATTCAGTTTTGTGAATAATAAAAATATCTTTAAAATATTTTAAAATATGACAAAAATATCTAATATAAAATAGATATTCTCAAAAAATATTTTAGAGATTGGATTTTAATGTGATTTTTTGTAGGTATATTTTTAAAAAAATTAGATATTTTTATTCATAAATTTTGATGATTTTATATTAAGTAATTTTTTTGCGATTCTATTTTGTCAATGAGAAGAATACTTTTAAAAGTAAAAAATTATAGAGATTGAAATTATATGCACTTTCTTATTTGTATATACTTTTTAAAGAGTTATCCAATTATTCTAATAAAATTTTGGATTAATCGTATAATTATTAGTTTATGTGAAATACAAAAAGTTATTTGTCATTTATATAAAAAATAATTTTTTGTGGTCTTTAATTTCTAATATATTTTGAGGATATTTTGTACGTTATCAAAAGTATAAAATCTTTCTGTTTGTATTATAAAAAATTGGAGACGATTTTGATATAGTTTACGCTAAAAAGAAAATAGAATAGTTAAACCTGCTTCAATTATAGTTGTATTTTGTTCGAGAAATTAATTTGAATTAATTCATTATTAACTTTTACATCGATTTGATCGTATATATTTTATGCCAATATTTATGTTATTTGTAACTCATGCGTACATCTCTTTTTTTTTCTTTATTTTTATGTTTTTGGATGGTGACATGCAAACATCTCGAATTAATTATTAACATTGTCCATACTTTGAAACTAATGACATGTGAGATGAATTTGATAAAATAAAAGTGAACATCAAATATGACGATAGATCTAATTTATAATAGTTTAATTGAATAACATTATTTATTGCTTTTGGAAACAAACAGCTCTTGGTAGCACTTGTAAGTGCTTATAGGTATGAAGGACCAAAGATTAAGAATGAGCATGCAAAATCAGAGGCAAAAATAATTTATGATGCGATTAAGAATGCTCATAAGAAACCTATCAATGAAGATGATGAAGTCATAAGGATATTAGCAACAAGAAGCAAGCCTCATCTCAAAGCACTATACAACCACTACAAAGATATTTCTGGCAAGAACCTTGATGAGGTATTTAATTATCCATAATATTAGAAAGATAAAAAATAATTAACTTGAATAGTCCAAGTTTATCTTATTTAATATTTATTTGTTATTTTATCTAATATTTATTAATTGTTGCAATAATTAATAAATGTTAAATAAAACAAATTCTTTCTATTTTTTTTTTTGTTTCTCTAATATTATCGTTATAGTTTCTAATATATTTTAGAAAATGACAAATTGATCATAGATTTTTTTTATGAACAAATTATTTAATAGAACAAATTAATTAAAAAAATAAAGAATTAATTAAATTTTCCTTTTATTTTTATTAAGAATTCATTCCATTAATATTTTATTAAATGATCATAGACCTATTTTTTAGTTTACAATCAAAACATTCACGGTCGAATACAGTGATTAATTAATCATAAGAATTTGACCGTCTATTATTAAAATTTTGGTTCGGCCTCTGTGTCTATTTGTAGACACTAAAGAGCAACAATTTTATAAGAGGAGTGTTAGGGGCAGTAACTTTTGTGTTTTGTAACCATCAATTGGTCATTAATAGTATTTTTAATGGTGTGAGATTACATCCAATAATGGAAGATCACTCACTTTTCTTTTGATAGTTAAGTACTGGCCACAAAACACAAAAATTGCTGGCCCTCTAAATTTTTTCATTTTATAATAGTAGTGTAGTCCTCATGTAATTTTATTGTACACCATTTTCTGTTGATAAATCTTAACTAGTTCTTACAAAAAATTTCACTTCCTTTTACTAGGATCTTGATGACATAAGGTTCAAAGAGGCTGTGCAATGTCTTTGTACCCCTCAAATATATTTTTGTAAGGTAAGATTTGAAGCTGTATATACCTACATTGAGAAATTAAATCATGTTTAATTTCTCTATTAATCCTTGTAGTTTTACTGAATTTTTAATTAGGTCTCTATGTTTTTTTTTTTTTTCGATTGAGTCTCTATGCTATATCAGATTTTGTAATTAAATCTCTACCATGATAAAAACGCTAGAATTAATAGAATATTCTATTAAACAAAACGAATATGCCTAACACTTGACTGAATATTCTATATAGTTTAATAGAATATTCCGTTATATAATTTCAACATTTTTGTCATGGTAGGAATTTAGTTACAAAATCTGATATAGTATAGGGACCTAATTAAAAATTCGATAAAATTATAGGACCGACAGAATAATTAAACCTTAAATTATCCATCTCTAAAGAATACATTATTATTCTTTTAATTTATTTTTTATATCTATAAGTATTATTATTATTATTATTATTATTATTATTATTATTATTATTATTATTATTATTATTATTATGTTGTGTGGTCAGGTTTTGGATTCAGCATTGAAAATTGATGTTGATAAGAACACTAAAAAAGCACTTGGTCGTGTGATTGTTACTCGAGCTGACATTGATATTAAAGAGATAATGGCCGATTACAATAACCTTTATGGAGTTACTTTACCACACAAAATACAAGAGACTGCTAAAGGGAACTATAAGGATTTCTTGCTAAACTTAATTGCAAGAGGATCTAATTAATTAATTGAAGAAATTCAATTACAAAAGAGACCTCGGTTGTCATTTGAAAGACGAAATTTGAGATTTGATTTTGTATTAT
Organism: Arachis hypogaea; assembly: GCF_003086295.3. NCBI lineage: Eukaryota > Viridiplantae > Streptophyta > Magnoliopsida > Fabales > Fabaceae > Arachis > Arachis hypogaea. Next base: position 123,960,172 of record NC_092053.1, on the reverse strand, counting down.
CTTCTTAAATAATTTGTATCTCCCCCCTTCCCAAAAAAAAAAGAATTAAAGGGAAAAAAATATTCCTTTGGTTTGTTATTGATCTTTCAAAGCATGATGCTTTACCTATTGCTTCTATGATTATCTGTTATTATTAAGAGAAAATAAAATAACGTATTACTAGATAAATGTTGCTAGTATTGTTTAATTTTTATACGGTGAATTTTAATATGAATATTTTGCGGTGACTATAATAATTATGTAAGTATTATTAAAATTCAAGTTATATTTTTTTATATTTTAATAATATTTTTTTAATTAACTTTTTTTTAAAAAATATTATTTTAATTTTAATAATATTTTTTAAAATACCATAATTGTTATAGTCACTATAACATAGTCATACTATAACACCCTCACTACTAGAATGTCACGCTTCCGGCTGCGCCACTCTGATAGTAAGAAGTATTACGACTACTTTATATACTTAATATTAAAATAGGAGTCTTTGACTCGATACCGTATCGCTGAATTCTTTGAAAACCGGAAATAAATACTTTATCTTAAAAAAAACAAACAGGCATAGATTCATATACAAGACTTCGTACATAATAGCTTATAATGTAATATACATATAAAACAAACAACTCCTATCCCTCTTACAAGATTGTAATAACAAAGACGAGGGAAGAAAAATTATCTAATTAATACCATATCATATAAACCAAAACGCAGTATAACTCTTCATAATGCTCTTTTATCTGATTCCTGAAAAAGTAAAGCTGTAGGGGGTGAGAACCTAACCACACGGTCTCACCATGGAGTTTCAGAATTGTCATAAGAAGATATTTAATAAGAAAACTGTTTTCAAGCTCAGTGATTATCATTGTTTTATGAATCCTTTTAAAAATCAATAGCTAATCGTTCAAAACCTTTTCAAAGAAACAATGTATAATCTTTCGGAAATCCAAAACCTTTCTTTTCTTATAAGAAAATCAAATCGTAATCATAAACCAACCACGCAATTAATCAACACAGTCATCAATTCAACAACGAAGTTCATTCTCAGATGTAGCACACTAGGACAAACACAGGCAAGACAGACAAGGAAAGCACAAGTTTAGGTAGCAGTTACAGTAAATAGTTCAGGTAGCAGTTAAGAGAAGTTTAACAATTAGGCAAACCAAAATAAGTTCATACCCAAGCAAAGCATACAAATGCATATGATGCATGCCTGTCCTATGGCTGATGAGGCTCATCTGTCGGTTATCCAGCCAACTCGACAGATCTGAAAATACTTAGACTGTCCCCCAACGTGCATCCCCAAGAGTCTATGCATAACTTTTTCTCAAATAATCAATATTGCTCAATGGGGGTTACGTTCCCGGAAATTTATATAGTGCTCGATCACACTTACGTCGTAGGGTCAACAGAGTATCGAGTTTTCAACCTGGTACACGTGGTGGCAAGCCATGGTACTTTATCCAAGAAACCTCGTATCTCAGATAATTCAAATTCATGAGCCATATGAATAATTCAAAGTTCATATCTCAACATTCTCAATCGATATTTCAACATCATCATCATTCATCAATCCATAACTCATTTCCAAATTCATTCAAAATCATATTTCAAAATAAATCCTCATCATCCTTCTTTCCGTTCCGTTCACTAACAATTCCCAATTCAAAACATAACTCTTCTTTTGATAAATAAAGTAATCTTAAACCATATAATGCTTAAAATTAAACCCTTTTAAAATAACTACTTCAAATAAAACTTCTAATTCTATAAAATTTCGGCAGTATCTCCTCTAAAACTCATATTCTGCCACCCTTTTTGGGTCTCAACAAAATCATTTCTCAAACTCCTTTTAATTCAATTTCAATATCTCAGACCATTTTCAATTTAAACTCATTTTTCAACAAATCAAGCTCATTTCCAATATTATAATCCTTTCCAGATCTCAATTCATTTTCAATAAAGCCAACTAACATTTACTCAAGCCTTTTCCAACGGTTTCAAATCCGAGTCATTCACAAATCTCAAGCCGTTTTCCGAACACAAATTAATTCTAACATCAAATCATTTTTCAATTCTCAAATTATACTTGATAAACATTTAAACCAGATTTTCAAATTAATCTTTCACTCACTATCTCAATATTCAGAAAGCCACAGTCAAGTAAGCAATCACATTCATTCAAGGCAAATCAGTTCAATTCATAAGACTCCATAATCACCAAAAATATTTATTTGCTTAAATATCAATTTATAACAATTCTTAAAATAAAAATGAGTTTAATGAAAACGCCCCTACCTTGAAAAGTCGAAACCCGAAAGCCAAACGCGTCAATTGAACTTTTTTCTCTCAGCCCGAAATTCGCGGCAGCCGCAATTACGGCAACTCTAATCACGGCACATAAGGACCGAAACTCAAACCTAAAGAATTAATGTTGCAAGGACTTAGAAACATATAATAGAGCAGCGACTGAGAGAATTCGGAACAGGGAGCAGCTTACCGAACTTACGAATAGCCGAGAAAACTGAACGGCGGTGACTCCGTTGGCGATATTTCGCATGCACGACTACTAAACTCAGCATGCGAGAACCACAACTCCGCCCTACGTTACCATCATCACAGTTCCTATAATAGGCTATGACGGAAAACTGATTTCAAAGGTTTTAGAGACGATAACGCTTACCAAGGGAAAAGGGACTTCAGTGACAGTTTCCGACAACGACGTGGCGTGGTGTGGCGCGGCGGACGATGGCGGATATGTGGCGGTGAAAGGCAGTGGAGGCACGGCCGCATGAACAGTAACCCCTCCGTCAATCTCTCTCTCCTCGAGCTTCTCTCTCTTCGAATCTTGCCGGCGGCAGCCATGGGAGCTCGGCGACGGTAACAGCATGTGGCGGCGCAATTTCGCGCAACGGGTTCTGCTTGTGATGGTTCGATAGCAACTCGCGACGCCGGTGCGACACGGAGGTCCGGCAGCTATGATGACGACGAGGTGCGACGAAGCTGGCAGCACAAGGCACGACGGCGAAGGCTTCTCCTTCCTCGTGCGTCTTCCCACCGTTTACCGACCTCCATTAACGGCGACGATGAAGATGCTTCCAGCGGTGGCGTGCGATTCTGACAGCGACAGAAGCGTGAACGGCGGCAAAGCAGCGACGCAGCGGGCGGTGATGACTGCATGTGGTGGTGCGGTCTTCCTCCAAGGCTCGGTGAGGACGCGATGGCGGCGGCGAGGCCCAGCAATGCCGGTGCGCCTCCTTCCCCTCTTCTCCTCTCGGCTCTCCCCTTTCCTCCGATTTCCCTATTCTCTCTTTCCCTTTCCTTTTCTTTTCTTTCTTTCTTTTTTTTTTTTTCTGTTCGGGTGTGTGGGTTCTGTTTTGTGTGTGTTCTTGGGGAAAGGAGGGTGTGGCGGTGGGTAAGGCGGTGGCTAAGTTAGGTTAGGGCTAGTAGGTTCAATTTGAAAATTTTTAGATAATTTAGATAATTTTAATAAAATTATGGGTATAATGTATAAATTTAAAATTTAATTTAATTTTTTAAAATTATTTTAAAATTATTACTTAATTATCAATTTACTAATTGGTTTTTAATTCAAGTATTCTAATTTAAAATTAAAGATAATATAATTTATTTTATTTGTTTATAAAATTAAAGTATTAAATTTTAAAATCTCAATTATTTAAAATTAAATCATATAAAATTTTTTATTATTTTACAATTACTAAATTTTATAGTTCAAATACAAAAAATTATCTAACAATTATAAAATTAGAGAAAAATTTTAATTTAATTATCAAAACTTGATTTAATTAGTTTTAATTAAATAATTTCTAAAATTAAAATCTTTAATGAATAAATAAATTGAGATTAGCTCATAATAAGGCTTTCAAAAGTTTTGGGTCTTACACATACTAATTAAAATGATCCCTTTATATAGATAATAATAAAGTTGGTTAACAAACAGTAAAATCGAATATGTCTAAGACCATCTCCAGCAGGGAACTCATCCCAGTTCCTGTTTATGGCCCACCTGTCATAAAAAGTAACTCCACATCAGCTTTTGCGTCATAAACAGTAAATAAAAACTCAAAACATCTCTCTCTTCTCCATTAGGAGGAACTAACTTTAGTCCCTGTTATGGTCCCACTTAATTAATTAATTAATTAAAATACTTGAAATTAATATAATTAATTTTTTTTCAATAATATAATTTAAATTTATTAAATTTAAAAATAATTCACTATTAAAAGATATTAATATTAAATAAATTCATATATAATAATAATATATAATATATAATTCGGGGTTACACTAATTTGTAAAATTACTTAATACAAAGAAAAACATAATTAAGCTTTATAGTTGACGACAAGCATTGTGAAATTGCCATATGTGTTCAATCAAGTCCTCTTTCAATTGTCTATGCTGCTGCCTATTTCGAAGTTAGGCATTTCTTTGGAGAAATTGATGGTATGGTGCGAAAGCTTCTTCTCCCAGCTGAGGTTGTGATAAGCCATTTTCGACATCATCATACTCTAAGCCTTGAGCAAAATTTCCTGCATAAGTGTCTCTTTCATCCTCAACAATCATATTATGCAATATAATACAAGCTCTCATTATGTTGGCAAGCTTCTTCTTTTCCCAAAAACGAGCTGGACCACGTATAATTGCAAAGCGTGCTTGCAACACTCCGAATGCTCGCTCCACATCTTTTCTTTGCCCTTCTTGGTATTGTGCAAATAACTTGCATTTCTCCCCTTGTGGCTTTGAGATTGATTTGACAAATGTGGCCATTCAGGATAAATACCATCTGCTAAATAGTATCCCATAGTATAATTATTACTATTAATAGTATAATTTACCTCCGGAGCACGATCGTTTAGAATATCATCGAACACTGGAGAACGATCTAACACGTTGATATCGTTATTTGAACCAGAAACTCCAAAGAACGCATGCCATATCCAAAGGTCTGAAGATGCTACAACCTCAAGTACTATGGTTGCAACCCCACGATAACCACTCATGTACATACCTTTCCACGCCTTTGGACAATTTTTTCCATTGCCAATGCATGCAGTCAATGCTACCCAACATGCCAGCGAAGCCACGACCCTCCGCCATTTGTAGCAGGCGTTGTACGTCATTTGGTTTGGGTTTTCGCAAGTATTCATCCTCGAACACCGAAATGACACCTTCAACAAATTTTTTCAAGTATTCAATTATAGTGCTCTTGCCTATGCGCACATAATCATCAACAACATCAGCTCCTACGCGATATGCTAACATCCGTATCGCAGCGGTACATTTCTGGAGTGGCGACAAGCCTCTTCTTCCAGTTGCATCAACCCTCTGTTGGAAATACGGATCGACGTTTGAGAGAGCGTCTACTATCCAAATGAACACATGTCTTCTCATTCGAAATCTCCGTCAAAAAATGTCAGCATTATACACCGGTTCATCTGCAAAGTAATCCTGAAAAAGGCGATCATGTCCTGCTTCTCGATCTCTGTTGATCCATCTACGAGTAATTGGGATAGAGCTTCTATCGATATCTTCTTCTTCTGAATCTTGGAGTAAACACTCATCGATCCAATTATCTATGACTGTGTTATCTTGCCGTCTTCTTTTGCCATACAAAGCCTCATTAAACATATCATCAAAATTTCTAGCCATATTTAGAAATGTAATTTTTAGTTCTCTTTCGAGGTAAGAAACAAGAGTTGAAGTGGAGTTGCAGAGTCATTGATAGTTGATATTTATAAGTGTGTCTGCAATAAGTACCTTAACGGTTAGTTAACGGCTAGTTTTACAACGGCTAGTTAACGGCTAGTTAACGGCTAGTTTTGCAACGGCTACTTAACGGCTAGTTTTGCAACGGTCACTTTCATGAACAATAAGGGCACAATAATATTGACTAATTTAAAAACTTACATCAGAAGTAAATAAAACAAACTACATCATAAACCAGTAATACGCAATAAAAATAAGAACATACTACATTACTCTACGAATACAAGGAATCATTAAGTAAACCACTTGGCGATTATTTTCTCACATGCAATCTCATGAAGAGCTCGTCGTTTTTCACTCATTGTAGACGTGTCAGCATTAAGTATTTGCATATCCATCTCCCTTTCCCTTTCCTTGGCCATCCTTTCCATTTCCCTTTCTTTTACTTTTATCTCCATTTCTTTAATATACCTCTGAGTTTGTAATTCTTTTTCTTTCATTGCTGCTTGAGCTTGTAATTCTTATTCTTTCATTGCCGCTTAAATTTGTAACTCCTTCTCTTTGATTGCCATAATCTTTGCTCTATGTTCCTTCTTCTCTTCTCTTTCTTTTTCCCTATCCATTAGTTCCTTTTCTCTAACATTCTTAATATCTTCCATGATAGATAATTTTTTGACAACCGATGATTTTCTTTCGCTAAAATCTTCAGACATCTATGCTTTTTCCTTACCTTTTCGCTTGCTCTTCTTCGATCCTTGTGGGCGAACGGGAGAGTCCACAATGGGTTCGTCAGCCAACGGTGTTTTTGGGTTTGATGAGGATGAGTATGCTCTAGTTGCACTAACCTTGGTTCTCTTTGAGCCGCCACTCTGTGTAGGTAGTTGGCTTCTCCATTTTTGCTCCAACCGAAGCATGTTCCAATGCCTCTCAAAAGTAAATTTTTTACCATAATTTGTGGAATAAAGTTTATAAGCCAACTCCTTTATGTCATCAGCGTTTGAACCACTCCTTATGTTTCGACTAGCTTGATCGTAGCAACCAGCAAATTGTGCAACAGCCTTGTTAATCTTATACCATCGTTTCTTACATGCAACTACCCCCCTTGTCATGTCGGAACAAAATTCTACACAGTAGCTATGAATTCGACTCCAAAATGTTTCCCCCTTTTGATCGGTACCAACTACAGGGTCAGTTGAAACATTTAACCACGCACTGATCAACATCTCATCCTCTTCCCAATGGCAGTGTTGAATACTATCTTCTCCGATCTTCAATATCATCATCATTGAGGTCGATAGCATCTAATCCACGAGGGTTGGTAAAATCGAAATATTGCGAATTTGGACTAGATTGTATAGGAGTCTGAGAGGATGGGTTAGAAGAGTCACCAACACCAGATAAGTTACGTCTTGATGCACTGAATTGAGTTGGAAACGGTAAGGAAGTTGGAGTAACATTTCCGATAGAGGGGTTAAATATGGATGAAAATGGAAAATGGGATGTTTGTGAATTTTGATTTTGCGGTTGGAATATAGGAAACTGATTATTATAAGGAGCTTGAAAATTGAAATTAGAAAGATTTTGTGGATTTGGATTTTGAAATGTATTTGGTAGTGTGAAGTTTTGATTTGGAACTTGAGTGTTTGAGGTTTGAGATTGTTGGGTATTTGGAATTTGAGAAAAGTTTTGTAAGTAATTGAAGAAAGAGTTGAGTTGGTTTGGATCTATTTTTTCGAACAAAAACTAATAGTAGTAGAACTTTGATTTTGTAAACTTGGAAGAAGATGAAGAAGAGTAGTAGAGAGTGTGAGAATAGAAGTGTATCTAAGTGGTATATATAGTAACAAAATATTAATTTATTAATAATAACAGTAACATAGTAACAGCTAGTTTCCAACAACTAATTTTACAACGACTAGTTTTGCAACGGCTAATTTAATATAATAATATAAATTATTATATAAATAAAAATTTAATCATTTAATTAATTAATTATGTATATATAATATTAATATGTATGATGTACATGAAGTATACTATATATATAACGGTCACCTCAATATATATATATATATAAAGTATTTATTTTATTAATAAAATATTATTTTTTTGAGAGAGAATCCTTTTGAGCAGTACTTTTGTTGCTCCGAACTTTGTGAAAAAATTCATTTTTTATTTGCTCCAATAGTAGATTCTCACTTTTTACTGACACATAGTAAATGAGGTTTAAAATTTTTGAACTGTTGGAGTTGATCTAAAATCTCAATTAATTTATCCGACTCTAATTACTTTGAAACTAATTGATTTAACCTAGTTATCAAGAATTATTCTCGTGATGGGATATGACAAATTGACAATACTTCTCTTTCACTTAGTATGGTCCCATATATTTACCAAATCTGCATCCCTTATTAAAAGTTTGGTTCTCGTTTTGGGATTAAAAGTGGAGTGCAAATTTTTATGAGAAATTTTATTTATTTTTTAATTAAGCTTGCGTTTCAAGCAAAACATGGGAAGAACAAACTAAACAAAATGGACTTCAAAGGGAATATTCCCTATGCTTTCAGGTTGAGAATCAAATGCTTTTCAACACAATTGTTCAAGCTATTCAAATTTGAGGGTAATACTATGAATTTCATTAAAGTTTAATTATTTTATTAGTAGTTATAGGTTTACTAAATTTATAATTAGATCTCTATATTTTAATCATTAAGATCTTATGTTTTGCGAGAATTTTTTTAACTTGAGTTTCATTAATTAACCCCAAATCGAACAGCCACATTCACAACATTATCATCGTGACAGATCCCGAGATATCACAATTTCGTCTCAAATAAGTCGGTACAACTTTAAAAAATATTTAATTAAAATGTTCTTACTTATATAGTTATATTGAATAAGTATTTTATTATTATTCATTGTGCAATCTACAAAAAAATTGAATCTTGAACAGCATGATACATTATCCATGAAGATTATTCAAGAGGATCTTTCCCCATCAAAGTCATCAAGAAATTTTGATAGCTTCCTGAGGTATCTCCACAGACATCTTTTACAAGGTTGGAGTCAAACATGGCAGCATATTCAATTTCTATTTTCAACATGTCAACTTCTGCTCTACTCACAATTGCTCTGTTCAGCGATTCTTCATCGGTTCCAATCCCAATCATAGATTCTCTTATAACCTGTTAAGGATTCTTTTTAATTTATTATTCTTAACAATAAATATTATTACAAAGCACTCACCTTTGCAAAATGTTTTTCAGGATTGCATGTGCACCGTATTGCTGCAATTAACAGATTTTCTAAATCATCCTCGCCACAATTTGCTATGTCCTACAAACAAAGAAAAAAAAAATCAAACGTGCATCTAATAAGTAATGTGCTTTTATAAATACCAACATGGATAAATATCTACTCAATTTAATTACATAACTAACTATCTTTTGGTTGATATTAATTTTTTTTAAATTATATTTACTTTTTTTTAATCTCTCTCGTCTTCTTTCTTTCAACAACTCAATTTCACGCACTCTCTGCCGGCTAGTCATTGTTATTGCTGGCCACTTTAAATCCTAAATCCTAAACTTTAAACCATAACTCATAAATTCTAAATTCGAAACGATAAATCTTAAATCTTATATTCTAAACCCTCCAAAAAATTAGTGTTAAAAAAATAATTTTAGTATAGAAAAAAGTTGACTAATAGTAGCTAATTAAAAAAATAAAAAATAAATAATAATATGAATGATAATAATAATAATAATAAGAATAAAAAAATAATAATGAACCTGCTCCAATGAGTGGTGAAAGAGTTGTTGGTAAGTTGCAAAAGTTTCCCGGAGCTGTGAAATGGATCTGGTGGAAAGTATCCAAAGAAAGCTATCATCATCTAATCTCCTTTTCCTAATGGCTTCATGTATTTTAGATGCATCTTCCACTGCAATTTCCTTCTTTGTTGTCTCTTTTGAATGCCTGTTTGAGCTTATTAGAGCTAGCAAACTCTGCACAAAAATACATAAAATTATAAATATGTTCATCCTTACATGTATATTTGTTAATTTGATTCATGACATTTTCAATGGCAGTAATACAACGAATAATTGTTTCTTCAAAATGTTAGATGTTCACTACAAATCAGTCATCAAATTAATTATATTATGTATGTATTTATATATAAATATATGTGTTTAACTCATTTGTAAAATATATTTTATATTTTAACATATATTTTATATAAGTTATTAAGTTGGTAACCGATTATATATATATATATATATATATATATATATATATATATATATATATATATATATATATATATATAGTTTTTCAAGTTGTATCTCTAATATATATCTCACTTTTTGAAAATTGAAAGTACATAAAATGTACCAATTAAATTTTGTATTTCGAAATATAAGTTTTTTTTTTTATATTTTTATTTTTGTGTCCATAACTAACACAATTTTGTGACCCTTCTGTATCTCTTTTAATTTTAAATATTTTGTCCACTTAAAAAACAAACAAACATATAACTACTTAGCACACATTTCTCCTGTTCTTTCTTTTGCTTTTCCTTTCTTGTTTAATCTCTAGTAAAAAAAATAAAAATAAATAAAAATTAGCACACATATGCATTAAGAAATTATTAAAATTACAACTTTAGGGAAAGACTATATTATTTTGACTGAAAAATATTTTTTAAGTAATAATTATTACATGTATGTTAATAAAAGTCATTAAAATACAACTAAAATAATTGGGAAGAGAATTTGAGATAAGTTTATGTTCTCACCTTTTTAAGTGGCATATCATAAACACAATCTAGAATGTCCTCCTCAATTGTGCAACCATAGAGATCAATATAAGCTTCTCTCACACCATTAACATACACAGTTTTATTACCACATGCTATTTCAACCACAACTTGTAGTTCTCTAATCTTATTAGTCATAGCCTTCAATGCTTTGTTTGCCAACATTGCATGCCTTACTTCAGGTTCATGAACCCAGAGAACTAGGGCATTCTGGTGCATTTCACAAATTCTCAAGTCAGTATGAAAAAAATATCATATATGATAATATAAGTAGATGAAAATAGAGTCTAATTAGGGAATAAACTTCAAGTAATTAATTTCAACGTCTCTTTCTAAATGATCTTTTTATTTTTAGAGAAAGTATATAGGAATAATATTTTTTCTGAACAACATAAACAATAGATTAAAAAATAAAAGTTAATTTTAATTTTCAAAATCAAATTTTGAATTAATTAGGTTTAATCATAATTTTAAATTTTTTTTTGAATTATTTTTTTTCAAACGATGTCACCTTTTGTCTCTTCGCATCGTTCTCCCATTTTCTCTAACCGCCTACTGTTCAGATCTCCATCGCTAGGTTGCTGCTGCTGTATCGCGATTCCAGTATTCTTCGTAGTTGCTGTCTCGCTACTTGTTTTTTATTAACTAAATCAGATGTTCATTTTACTATGTATGCAGATAGTTCTTTTTATTCTAAAATGGATGTTTATTTAGATATACTATTAGTATTTTACTTGATTTGCTTGATTATGCATGCACATGCTTCGCAGGATGTTTATTTTACTATGTATGAGAATAATTCTTTTCACTAAGATGTGGATGTTTATTTGGGTCATACTATTTGAGTGAACGAAGCAAAGCGGCCTGCGATGAAAGTACTGAAAACACGACGCAGCAGCGTAAGAATAACTCAAGTAAGGGCAGAGGTGCAGCATTGGAGCAGTGGCGGAATAAGGCCTCTGTCTCGGCGATGGTGCCACGTCACGGAGGGGAGAAGAAGGCGCGCAGCGGCAGCATCGCTTGCAGGAAGAACAGAGGCAACGCAACGCATGGGAGAAGAAGGTGCGGCGGCGTCGAGAGCAGGGGGCGCGACGCAGGGAAGAAGAAGGTGCAGTGAAAGCGTCAGTTGTAGGGAGCATAAGGGCAGCACGACGCATGGGAGAAAAAGGTGCAGTGATGGTACAACGCATTGCCTCTTCAGACGGTGTGGCGGCAGCGGCGAGGTGCGTTGGTGACGGCACAACAGGGGAGTGAAGCAGCTGCGATAAAAGGAGAGAGACTAGGATTATGGTGGATAAATGAGATGACATATTTTTTTGTTTTAGTGGACATAGAGTGCGTGTTTAAATCCAAACTGATCCAAATTAAACCATTCATCCAATCTAATCCAAACTGAAAATCGATTAAAACCGCACTAATTCAGATTTGATTGGATTCTATTTTTTACAAATTGGATCAGATCGGTTTTCGAATCTACTTTTCATAACCAATCAAATCCAATCCATACCGCATACTGTGCTATAATATTATTATTTTATTATTATATTTACAATTATACTTATAACATGTTTAATTTGTTATACATTTTTATATTATTCATATATTACTATTATTTAATAAATATTTTATGTTCAAAATGTTATTTATTTATTTTAACTAACCTATAATTTTATTTATATTATTATGTTATCGTAGGCTTTTTAAGATATTGTTGAGACTTGTTATATTATTGTTGATTATTTAAATTTTGATGTTGAGACTTGTTATATGTATTTATTTTTTTTTTTATTTATAAAACCGCAAATCCAATCCAATCCAAACCGCTGAAAATTAGATCAGATTTTTTTTAAAAAATCATCCAATCCAAACTACACCGCAAGGAAAATTAGTATTTAAATCAGATGAATTTTTGACTCAAAACTGATCCAAATCGCACTACAAACATTCCTATTCTCACCCTCATTGTCTACTTAGCAGAATTCTTACTTTTATATTCACAATTTTTTCCACCTTTGTTTTCTAATTAACACATTCTTAACACTATAACAACTTTATTTTTATGATTGTCATAATTTAACTCTAAATTTTTAATTATAAATTTTAAATTTTAAAATCTAATTTTTAATTCTTAAACCTTAAATCACAATCGTCATTTTTAAATCCTAAACTCTACAAAAAAGAAAATTAAAAAATAATTTTAACAATAAAAATTATTTAATATTAACTAATATATTTGTACACTTTCAATAAAATAATACTAAAATTTCTGCAATAATCAAATGAGAAGTAGATCAAATTTGAACAAGTAAGTAATAAGTAAAATACATGATTTTATTAAGGGTTAAGTACGATTGTGGTCCTTAACGTAGAGGCCGAAAATTTTTTTTGTCCCTGACCTTTTTTTGCCTACAAAATAATTCCGAAAGTTTAACTTAGTTTTAAAATCATCTTTTTTTACCAAACTTTTTATTTTTATTACTAAATTACCTCTAAGTAAAAAAATATAAAATAAAATAAAATAAACGGAAAAAGGAAAAACTGGAAAGGGAATCACGCTTGGGAGGGAGGTGTTTTCAAGGGAAAAGACGGAAGGTGGGGAAGGAAATCTGTCGTCGCTGCTCCTCACCACCAGATCTAGCTGTTTCCTTTCTTCCTCAGCACAAACTCACACTAACGGCAAGATAGGAGAGAGCAGAGGGAGAAAGAAAGAGAAGCGGAGAGGAAGAGAAGAGAGAAACGGAGGCACTAAGGGAGACCGCGTCCAGTTCGTCACGCCCTGCCGTCGTCCTTATCGCGAACCGCCGTCGTCGGTCACCATCGAGCCATGTCCCGTCGACGCCAGCAGATCCGCGAGGTTGGACGGTCGTCGATGCTCCTCTCCGGTCACCGTTACTCCTTGTCCTCCTTGCCCATTGTTGTTGTTGTTCTGATTCATGTGGTTCTTCTTCTGATTCTGGTTGTTGTTGTTGTTTTATTGTTGGTGCTTCTGCTTCTGCCTGCTTCTGTTTTTGTTTTTGTTTCTGGTTCTGCTTTTGTTGTTGCTCTGATTTTATTATCTATTGTAATTATTGTTGTTGTTCTTCTGGTTGTTGTTGTTTCATTGTTGTTGATTCTGCTTCTGCCTGTTTCTGTTTTTGCTTTTGCTTGTGTCTCTGCGTCTTTGCTTCTGGTTGATTTTGGAAAAGAAGGGGGAAGGATATTTTCGTCCGAAGGATGATTTTAAAATTAATTTAAACTTTCGCGACCATTTTGTAGGTAAAAAAAGGCTGGAGACGAAAAAATTTTTCGACCTCTATATTAGGGACCAAAATCGTACTTAACCCTTTTATTAATAATGCTTGTTATCTAAGAGCCTACATATGCATTCTTAATTAATCAAATCTTTGCATAAAAAAAATTAAACCTGACAACTTCAAATAGTATATAGTCTCTCCATACATATTTAAAGATCGCAAATTCGAGTCTCGCTCACTCTTAACTTTAAAAAAAAATTACAGAAAATACACTACCAATTGCTAAATAGACTATATATATATATATATAATTTACGCATTATGAAGTTTATTAGATTACCGATCTTTTGATATTATAAACTTCTAAAATTCGGCATACTTAATTATCAAAATAATATAATATGATTTAAAATTAGATCAATGAAATTTGTATAGTAAAAAAAGCTATTTTATTATTCAATAATTTAAACCAATTGAATTTACTCGTAGTAAGTAAATATCCACATATCCAAACATATATATAAACAATTTTGTTAAGTAATTAATTAGGATACTAGCTAACTATAACCAACTACTAGTTAAGTTGAAAAAAATACCTCTTTCACGCAACTTCTTTTTTTTTTACAGAAACACTCTTTCGCACGGCTGCCTTTGACACTTCACTACAATTGGTTCCCCACTGTCGCTGTTTACGGCCTCATCCGTTGTCTACATCGTCATCTGTTGTCTACATTGTCGTCTACGTTGTCTGTCATGACTCATCTGTGTTATCTCTGTCAAAGCATCATTGTCGTTGTGGAGCTTGAGCTTTACCGCCTTTTCGAGCCCTAACTGTTGTTGTTCGGAGACCTAACCTTGGCTACTCTCCTTCACTCCGTCACCGATGATCGAATACCTCATCGCTCACGATTGTCGTCTCTCGCCGTCCCGCTGCTTCTCATGTTAGTATTGTGTTTAGGTTTCACATGTTTCTTTTTGTTAGGTTTTAAATGTTCTTTTTCAATTATTTTAAATATTTTCTTTTGTTCTAACTATGGATGTTTTTTTTTTAATGTTCTTTTTTAATGATTTTAGATGTTTCTTTTTGTTTTAATTTAAATATTTCTTTTTAAGGTTTCGAATCCGTTATTCAATTATTAATTTTTACGAAGTACAGGTTTTGGATATTTTTATTTGTTAGATTTTAAATGTTTTTTTTATAATTTTTTATATTTTTTTGTTTTGTTGGACGTTCTTTTCAATAATTTTAGATTTTTTTAGTAGCTTTTTGATATTTTTTTATGATTTTAGATTTTTTTTTTGTTAAGTTTTGATTTTTTTTCAATGATTACAGATTTTTTTTTTCCAATTTTTTGTTATGAAATTGACTGAATTGTTAAAATATTAGCAAAAGAAAGTGTTGGTTACATACACTTCTTTCTATTTCATATATAGTTAGTTACCTATGATCAAATGACATTTATATAACTTAAACCAAGATACATAAAATCATATGTGCCAACTTTCATCGAAGTTGAACAATAACCACACGAGTGTAACATCAAACAACTAGTTTTTATATCCATTAAAGACAAATAAATTAAATTTATTTAAAATGAAATTTTATAACAATAATCTACGAACTTCAAGATTCTAATTCAAAATGGGTTTCATAAAAAGAGTATACACGGATGAAATGGGCTTTAATTCATACACCTATAAAATGATTACTTGCAATTTCTTAAATATAAAATCAGAGATTCAATAAATTGCTATGCAGTTATACATGGATGCAGTCATGGTTGTAGATTTGTGTAGTTGTTGCAAATGCGAGTATTGTGGCATGAAAATTGGTTTTTTTATGACTTTTTATAATCTACTTTGATATGACTCACTCTTTAAGATTATTTACAAGAATAAGAGCCAACAGAAAAAAAAATAGAAAAAGACAAATAGGTCATTGACTTTTTGATCTACGGACATTTAAGTTTTTGAGAATTTAAAAATATATTTAAATCCCTGACATTTTCAAAACCTAGACATATCGATTCCTCATGTTTACTAAAAAAAATCAAACATGACACTCATTGTACTGGCCTGATTGATACGGATGCATACGTTTTTAAATGGGACAAATTAGACGCAGGAATCGATGTGTCCAAATTTTGAAAAATATTATGGCTTAAATGTATTTTTAAACTTTTAAGAATTTAAATGTTCGTAGATCAAAAAGTCAAAGATCGATTTGTCATCTTCTAAAAAAAAAATTAACTGGGGGTAAAAACGGAACATACTCTTAAATCACCAGAGAGTTTAGAATTGAGATCATCAAGAAGGGAGTGATCGTAGAGCTGTTGATAAGTTTCTTTCACTACTTTTATTTGCTCAGCATTCCTATGTCCCAAAATTGACACTATTGTTTTCTCATCTCTTAAGAATGCTGTGTAAAAAAAAAAAAAGGGTTATGTTATTTGAATGTAATATTTGAACCACATTTTGTTTTCTTAATAAGGAAGGAGTTCAACACTAAAAAAGGGAACTTACTATAAATTAGGAAAAGAAATGAAAAAAAAAATGTCGATGATGAATAGAACATGTTTTTGTATATTATTAGATGTAATATGAGATTCAACTCGAATGAAGCTCGATATTTCATCAAATAATACATAAAAATATACTAATACTATATCGAAAAATGTTATATATACATAAAATTCATATTTTGAAAGCAAAAATCTGATATATGTAGAGAAAGGGAAAGAGTTTACACTCTGAAGCTTTTTTGAGTCGTGCACAGTCTTCTTCAGGAGGAGGCAGAAAACTTGGGAGTGGCACAATCAATGAGGCCATTTCTCTGAGAACCTTTTTTTTTTCCTCACCGAAAGTAAATCTTTCCGCAAGACAAGAACTTTTGAAGTTGAAGAAATTGAACCTTTAACATTTTGCTTATTAAATAGCTAAGTTGATTTCCAATTTTCTATTATTGCCCCTGGTTCTAAATTTGCCAAATAAAAGAGATTTTTTTTATGTTATATTTGACATGCACATTTGTTCTAATGAATTGCTTTTTTTTTCTTTTTAAATCAAATTTGTTTTATGCTAAATTGCTAAATGCAACTCTCCAACCTAATTTCTAGCGAAATTGACAAATTTGACCAATGTTACTTGGGCGGTTTAAAAAGTGATTTTTATGGGCCAATTATTTTAAGGGAACCACTCATATACATACACCAAAAATATATATATTTTTTTAAATTATGCATGAGAATGTAATATGTAACACCCTAATGCTTTTAAATTAGGTTAAGTTTTATTTGGATTATATTTAGTAATTGATATTCAAAATCTTGCGAAATTTTTTTTTTAAAACAAACATGAAATATTTATATAAAATAATTTATATATAAAAATATTGAATAACTAGTTTTTATTAGAATAGTTACTAGTCGAAAAATATAAGTGGATCTGAAAATACTAACATGAAAAACGGGCATGCTAAACTATGAAAGCACAACAATGACAAGCTTTACTCATACCAAATAATCATAAAAAGAAACATCATAGTTATAATTGCAATCACTCAATAAAAACAAAACAAAACACACAGAAAATCCTAATTCTCTTAATTTGCATAACTATGGCTAAAACAATCCCATATTCTTCCTTCTTAAGGTAAACGCTTATTGTTTTATATCTACGTCCTCGATAGCTTGCTCCTAATAGTGCACTTGTCTTTTCACCTCAACTGAGCAGTGTATTGCTTTATACTGCATCGTTCCTAAAGATGGTACGGAGAGAGAGGTGAGAAACAAAAGTTTCTCAATAGTTTATCTATATGGTGTCATCGTATCCATCCCCAGACACCCCGAGTTTTAAAATAAAAACAGTGATGATGCAATGTTGTTCAATTATTATTTCTAAAAGTCTTTGTTAGTTAGAGTGGTGTGATTTTTAGATACTTCTTATTTACTTATATTATGACATGTGTAACACATACAAAATACCTATAGCATTAAAACATATAGAATACAAACTCATAAATCTTGATTTGATGTTTTCATAGGCCGTAAAGCAAGGCAAAATAAATAATAAATAAGAGAAGAATACTAACATTGGTATAAATAAGTCAAATAGAATAGATCTAAATAAAATAAAGATCTTAAACAATATCATCCATCAAATAAAAAGAAACTTTAGATAAAAGAAGGATCTTTGAATAAAATAATAAACATAATCATGAATTAAAAAAAGATAAAAGAAGAACAATCATGCTCACACTTTTTATTGTATTTTTCATTATTTTTTTCGTAGCTTTTATGGAAGGTATTGAGCTCAAACCGGTATAAAAGGTGGGAGTCTCCTTCCCTTACCGAAGGTTCTTATCCCAAACATTTTGGCGATCACCTTCCCTTACCGAAGGATCATATCGATATCTTGTCTTTGGGGGTCACCTTCCCTTATCAAAGGATTATTCCCTCAATTCAATTTACAATCAAGATTATTTACACATACACAAGAAGGGAGTTATTAAAAATATATTATTATATAAAATTGATGGGAGTCTCCTTCCTTTATCGAAGATTTCCAAAAGTTTTTCGATTACCTTCCCTTACCGAAGGATCATCTCGATTATCTTGTCTTTGGGGGTCACCTTCCTTTACCGAAGGATCATTCCCTCAATTTTTTAATGCACATAAGATTGTTATTATAATGCATAATGCGTATGAAGGAAAGAGACATTATATCATGACATGCAATGCTAACATCTATATTAAAAAACATTTAACATATGACATATAAAAATTAGCATAAAATCCCTTATCTCGAGTGAAGTTCCTATATGTATTCTGATGCAAATAGACGTGATTTTTTAGCAAAGAGAAACTTGTTCCATGACTATTCTTTGTGTATATTTTGATGTAGGTATGAATCCTTGACTGGACAGAAAGACTTTTCATATTCTGTAGTTCGCATAATTCGAAAGGATATCTTCTTGAACAATATATGAGTAGACTTTGTGAATACTTTGGCTAGAATACTTTGGAAAGGAAGGACTCAAATAGCTCTTAGGTATGTACAGATTGTGTTAGGAGAATCTAATTCGCGTTTATGTGAAATCTCCAATCTAAATCGTCACTTTGTAAGCCCTATAACGTTTTCTACGTTTGGGATTTGGAAATAACTATTAGATACAAATTTATAGATAATTGAGTTAGCTTTAAAACGAATTTTAAACAAAGTCAATCAAATAACCAAAGCTTGAGATATTCCCGAAATACTGTTAGTATATCAGGTTGGCTGATAAGAGCGCGATTTTCTACAATAGACTTGGAACAAATTTATCTACCTAATTTAATTTGAATTTGATTTTGTACTGAACTTAAGGAATAAATCTAGTTTTCTTATCTTTTCATGTAACTAAATATCATTCAAATCCAATAAATATAGAAATAATTATGACTATATCTTAAAAGGTTGTTTATTGTCGGTTAGAGATTTATTATCACTAGGACTTTCATATATTTAAATTTTAACCTAGATATGTTAGTCTTTTAAATGCATTATTTCTTAATTTTTTATTTTGAATTTAAATTTTAAATCATTACTATTTTAATTAATTAATTAGTTATTGAATAATGACTTGATTCAAAAAGTTGAGATGTTACATGACAACTGTCCTCACCTGTGTTTTGATTTATTCGAATCGATTATTATAAAAAAAATTCAAAATTTTGAATAATTTGGTTCATTTTAAGCGATTTTTTTACTTTTACATAAAAATATACATTTTTGGACAAACACAAGATTGGGTTTGGACTGTGTATGTTTAACAAAAAAACAATGAAAAAAATCAAAACTAATCCATTACATTTGACCAAGAAAATTCATTACAAATTATGCGCGAGTTTGCAGGTTCTATATTATTTATCAGTTTGGAGGTGCTGCACAGTTTTTTGGTGCTTGTAACACCCTCACTATCAGAAGTCACATTTTCGGCTGCGCTATTCTGATAGCAAGAGGTATTACGACTACTTTACATACTAAATATTAAAATAGGAGCCTGTGACTCGACACTGTATCGCTGATTTCTTTGAAAATCGGAAATAAATACTTTATCTTAAGAAAATACAAGCAGGCATAGATTCATATATAAGACTCCTTACATAATATCTCATAATATAATATATACATATAGAACATACAACTCCTATCCCTCTTACAAACTTGTAATAACAAAGACGAGGGAAGAAAATAATCTAATTAACACAACAACATATAAACCAAACTCAGTATAACTCTTCTTTATGCCTCTTCGTCTGGTTCCTGAAAAGGTAAAGCTGTAGGGGGTGAGAACCTAACCACACGGTCTCACCATGGAGTTTCAAATTTTTCATAAGAAGATATCTAATAAGAAATCTGTTTCCAAGCTCAGTGATTATCATTGCCTTATGAATCTTTTAAAAAACCAATAGGTAATCGTTCAAAACCTTTTTCGAAGAAACAATGTTTAATCTTTCAGAAATCCAAAATCTTTCTTTTCTTATAAGAAAATCTCAATCAGAAACCAACCACGCAATCAAACAATACAATCATTAATTCAACACCAAATTTTATTCTCAAATGTAGCACGCCAGGACAAACACAGGCAAGACAGACAAGGAAAGCACAAGTAGGTAGCAGTTACAGCAAATAGTTCAAGTAGCAGTTAAGAACAGTTTAGCAATTAGGCAGACCAAAACAAGTTCAAACCCAAGCAAAGCATACAAATGCATATGATGCATGCCTGTCCTATGGCTGATGAGGCTCATCTGTCGGTTATCCAGCCAACCCGACAAGTCTGAATTGTCCTTAGACTGTCCCCCGACGTGCATCCGCAAGTGTCTATGCATAGTTTTTTTTCTCAAATAATCAATATTGCAAAATGGGGGTAACATTCCCGGGAATTTATATAGTGTCCGGTCACACTTACGTCGTAGGGTCAACAGAGTATCGAGTTTTCAACCTGGTACACGTAGTGGCAAGCCACAACACTTTATCCAGGGAACCTCGTATCTCACATAATTCAAATTCATAAGCCACATCTCATTTCCAAATTCATAAGTTCAACATTCTCAACATTCTCAACATCATCATCATTCATCAATCCATATCTCATTTTCAAATTCATTTAAAAACCATATTTCAAAGAAAATCCTCATCATCCTCCTTTCCATTCCATTCATTAACAATCCCAATACAAAATATAATTCTTTCTTTGATAAATAAAGTAATCTTAAACCATATAATGCTTAAAATTAAACCTTTTTAAAATAATTACTTCAAATGAAACTTCTAATTTTATAAAATTTCGGCAGCATCTCCTCTAAAACTCGGACTCTGCCACCCTTTTCGGGTCCCAACAAAACCATTTCTCAAACTCCTTTCAATTCAATTTCAAAAATCAGACCAATTTCAATATCTCAGACCATTTTCAATTTAAACTCATTTTTCAATAAATCAAGCTTATTTCCAATATTATAATCCTTTCTAGATCTCAATCATTTCCAACAAAGCCAACCAACATTTACTCAAACCCTTTCCAACGGTTTTAAATCCGAGTCATTCATAAATCTCAAGCCATTTTCCAACCCAAATTAACTTTCCATCATATCATTTTTCAATTCTCAAATTATACTTGATAAACATGCAAACCAGATTTTCAAATTAATCTTCCACTCACTATCTCAATACCAACTCAATATTCAGAAATAGCCACAGTTAAGTAAGCAATCACATTCATTCAAAGCAATTCAGTTCAATTCGTAAGACTCCATAATCACTAAAAATAATTATTTGCTTAAATATCAATTTATAACAACTCTTAAGAATAAAAATAAGTTTAATGAAAACGCCCCTACCTCGAAAAGTCGAATCCATAAATTAAATCTGTCACCAGAAACCCTTTCCCTCAGCCCCAAAATCAATTGCAGCTTTAACTCCAGCAACTCTAATCATAGCATATAATAACTGAAACTCAAACTTATAGCAATTATCGTGACAAAACCTCAGTGTAAGATAACGGAATAGCAACTAAAGGGGTTTCGAGGCGAGAACAACTTACTGAAGTTAAGAATAAAAGAAGGAACGGCATAGCAGCAGCTCCGGTGAGCTCCAGCAACGGCAGCTGTGGTTGGTGACTACCCAGATGGCAACGCAGCTCGAAACAGAACCAAAGCTAGAATCAAATGGGGTTTGGAACTGCAACTGCAGCAACATCAACACCGAACAACAACAGTTTATTCTGACATAAATTAAAAGTAACATAAAATGGCTTTTAGGTGAAACTAAAACAAATTATCATGGTGAAGGAAGCAAAACAAATTCAGTCTCACCATGAAGAACAGCAAACTCCACTGGAACAGAGGCGGGCAAAATGGTGAATGGATCCAGGTAGTACAGGGCAGAAATCGAAGCATGATTTCAGCAATGGAAGGACAACTCCACTTAACTTCTACGCGTTATCCTTGAGCTCCACGATAACATCCTCAATCAACGGCAGTAAGGCTTCGATGACGGTGGCTAGGCAGGACGTGACGGCAGCAAGCTCGCTTCAACGGCTCCTCCTTCCACGTCTCCTTCTCTCTCGTTCGCTTCAACGATGGCAATGAAGATCCTTCCAGCGGCGGCGTGCGATTCTAACGGCAACGGAGGCACGGATGGCGGCGACGGGTTTCATTACTGACAGCGGCGGTGACTGGCGCGAGGATGGCGGTGCTGCGACGGTCGCGGCGATGAGTTTCTCCACGGCGACAGCTCCCTCGCGAACGCGTCTATCCCTCTCCTCTGCTCGCGATTCGCAGCGGTGATGACGTGCGGCTCGGCAACGGTGATGGCTCCAAGGCGGCGACGGTGACTACCCTTGGCTACTGGCTGCGTTCCTCTTCTCCCTCTCTTCTCTTCTCGGCGACCACGACGGCTCCGTGGCAGCGGCGCGACGAGCTGGATGGTGGTGGCGCAGCTCCCTCCCCTCTTCTTCTCCGCTGGCGCCCTCTCTTTCTCTCTTCTCCATCTCTGTGCATGTGTGTGTGTTGGGGTTTCAGAAAGGAGAAGGGGGTAATGGCAGCTGGGAAAGGAAAATTAGGTTAGGGATTTGGAATTAGGTTCCCAATTTGGGAATTAGGATTAGGGGTAGTTCAATCATTTCACTAAAATTAGGAGTAATTGAAAACCAAGAACCAATTTTTAATCCACTAATAATATTTGTGAAAATACTATTTAATTATCAATTTATAAATTATTTTCAAATAAATACTCTAATTATATAATTAGAGATAAATGTAATTAATTTTCTTTATTCATAAAAATTAAAATATTAAATTCTAAAATCTCAATTCTTTAAATCAATTTATACAAAATTCTTATTATTTTGCAATTACTAAATTTTATAGTTCAAATATAGAAAATTATCTAACAATTATAAAATTATACAAAGATTCTAATTTAATTATCAAAACTTGATTTAATTAGCTTTAATTAAATAATTTCTAAAATTAAAGTCTTTAATGAACAAATAAATTGAAATCAATTTAGAATAAGGCTTTTCAAAAGTTTTGAGTCTTACATCCTACCCACCTTATAAAAATTTTCGTCCTCGAAAATTAAAAGAATACACAAGGTAATATAAAGAATCAGTACTCTATTGTCCAAATGCTTTTTAGATAAGAAAATTTAGCATATTACAGGAAATATTACATGATTTTAATACCTTTCTTTTGAATACTCTAGAAAAACAAAAAATTTTGGTATATATATATATATATATATATATTTTCAAATAGTAGATAAACCATAAGACTTAGAAATAAAGGAAAAGCATGGTGTAAAGCAGAAGTTACAAAATAGGGTCAAAAGAAAAGGGGTTACATGGTGTCAACCTTGAGGGTTTTAACATAGCTCACTATCACAACTCCTTTTGATGTCACATACTTATAGGCTTCACCTTTCGCATTCACGAACCGTGTCCTAAAGAACTACCGTGTTACAAGTTTCACCTTACACCTATCTATCTCACGTTGCTCCGACTACTTAGCTAACTTGTTGCGAGTCGTCATTTTATACGAATTGAGCTACCGAAAACTTGAATATCTTCTCAACAATATTCATTTCCTGAAGTTTAAACGTCATAACCTACGGCGTTTTTAAACTTGTCCAAGTTCACCTTCTCAACTACTAGTTATTCCTTGAAAACTAACGCTTTGGTTTTTAACTTCTAGGGACCACGTGTGACATTGAGATAAGCACCAGTATATTCAAGGAGTTACAAATCTAAGGAAAAGATGAATAAGTGACGAGGATAAAATTTATATAAATTTAGGAGGGTGCGTAAGATTGCAACTAAGTAACAATTTACAGGCACGAAAAAATGTTCTGGAAAGAAAATTATTTTACATCTAAATAGGAAATTTGAATCCAAGAACTCTATAAGAAATAAGAAAAGTAGTGATGATTTAAATTGAAATAAGTTCAAGCCAAAACAGAGGAACATTAAGTTCACAAAAGAGGAATAATTGAATTAACGACATCATTTGCAAAACTCAAAAGTATGGAAAAATCTAAGAAAGTATGATTTCTCATTCTAAAAAGAAAAAATATGAAATAGATATCCTTCAAGAGAGGTAACAGAAGCGTAAATATTGGGTTATGTTAAAACAAATTCAAGTTAAATTAGATTTGTGCAAAACTTGAAATAATGAAATTAATTGAGCTAAAAATGTTGAAAAATCTTAAAAGATCATAATCAAACAAGAATATGCATAAAAATTTATATCAAACTTAGAGGTAGAACTAAATTCTATTCAGAAGAGAAAGTTCGAGGTAAATTAGTCAATAAAAGAATACTTAGTACGTTATAAACAAATAGGTTTCGATTGCATAAGAAAGTTTTAAAGCTTCATATCAGTGAATATATGCTAAGTTTCAAAACGATTTTATTGAAATTTAAAGTAGAGCTACGAATAGAATCCAGCAAAAGAACTAAATTGAAAATTTTTTTCTATGGAATCCGAAACAAAAACCTTAGAACGAGATTATAAAAAGTGGTATGTTGTACCAAAATAAGTTTGAAGGTTGCTCAAAGGAATACAAATTTTGATAAAGAAGAATAAGCAATCAAAATGGTGTTTTACAAAAACTTGGAGAAATATTTGAAATTATAAGTAAGCAAGGATGTACAAAAACAAGAAGATGTACCGAAAGGAAAAATCAAGTTGTAACCCTATGAAGGAATAAATTCACTTTCCCAAAATAATTACTAGAAGCTTTAATAAGGTATTGCGTCAAAACAATCCAATTTAAAATAAATTATATGAAGTTTGTCAATTAGAGATTAACTAGAATAGAAGCAAAAATTTCTTATCAAGAATCTTAGAGTACATAATCAAGTAAAGACATAAATAAAAATTTGAGTAAATATTGAAGGAGAATCAAATTATGTTCAAGGAAAGAAATCTAATGTAAAGTGTTCCTATATAGTTAATAAGAGTATAGATAGTACCTTTAAAAACAAGTATGTTTTTAGCTACATAAAGGATTTATTTATTTCTTGTAGGAAAGTACATGTAAGACCAGAGATAGTCATATCCAGAATTTAAAGAATGGTTACAGACAAGATCAGATAAAATAAAAAGATCAAAACTCTTCTCAACGAAGATTCTGAAACAAAAACTTCGAAAGAATATTACTAGAATTGTTATCTCATACCAAGACAAACTCGAAATTTTTACCAAGGGGAGTACTTTATTCATTTAGAGGAAAACAGGATCAAAAATTGTAACCTGTGCAAAATACGCATAAGTTGTAGAAGGCGAAGTAGAAGAACCAAATTACACAATTAGCTTGCTACGAATCGTAACTCTCACGGTTTCAAATCACTCAAGTATTAAGAATTATGTGTTACGCTAGAACAAATTTAAGATCGAATAAAAGGATACAGAATTTATAAAGAAATGCATAAATAATAACAATGATGGATAATCAAATCTGGTTCCAAAAAGAATTGAAACAAGGAGTGAAAAAGATGATAAATCGAAGAATAAGCAATACGCGCATCATGTGGCATGACTAAAGCACCTACCTTCGGTGTAAACTAATCAACGAATAACATCTGACGTTTTTCAAAGAATTAAGAACCATTGTCATGCGAAACAAGTTCAAAACCAACTCAAAGGAAAAACTCATGATTCGTAGAGAGAAATATGAGCAACGTCAAGGATAAAGGTTCCAAATGATTTCAAGTGAATAATCAGGATTATAATCAAGCAGAAATATATATATAGAAATGAATAAGTATCACTAGGAACAGAGTCAAATCATATCCTAAAAGGAAAAATCTAGAACAAGAAATTCCAACATAAAACCAATAAAAGAGAAAACGGTGTACTAAGCTACACGACACGAACAAGATTATACGTCAAAACGGAACTAACTTCAAAAATTAATTTCTAACTCTCCCAGAACCCGTGAACCGCATCACTTATTAATTCTACTTTGTCCATGATAACCCATTAACTTTACCGTACACGTAAACCATCAACATTAAGCTGGCCAGACTTAATATCAACATATATGCAATGGTAAGCTAACAGCGTTAATCAAAAGACTGTCATGTGCATAAAGCTCTAATTCTCATCATTCGGACAATACCTATAACATGACAGACACTCAGAGTATGCAATTGAAGCATAATCGGTCCATTCCTCAGGCTCTACAGGAAAGACCGCTCTGATACCATAATGTAACACCCTCACTATCAGAAGTCATGTTTCCGGCTGCGCTACTCTGATAGCAAGAGGTATTACGACTACTTTACATACTAAATATTAAAATAGGAGCCTGTGACTCGACATTGTATCGCTGATTTTTTTGAAAACCGGAAATAAATACTTTATCTTAAGAAAAATGCAAGCAGACATAGATTCATATATAAGACTCCTTACATAATATCTCATAATATAATATATACATATAGAACATACAACTCCTATCCCTCTTACAAACTTGTAATAACAAAGACGAGGGAAGAAAATAATCTAATTAACACAACATCATATAAACCAAACTCAGTATAACTCTTCTTTATCCCTCTTCGTCTGGTTCTTGAAAAGGTAAAGCTGTAGGGGGTGAGAACCTAACCACACGGTCTCACCACGAAGTTTCAAATTTGTCATAAGAAGATATCTAATAAGAAATCAGTTTCCAAGCTCAGTGATTATCATTGCCTTATGAATCTTTTAAAAAACCAATAGGTAATCGTTCAAAACCTTTTCGAAGAAACAATGTTAAATCTTTTAGAAATCCAAAATCTTTCTTTTCTTATAAGAAAATCTCAATCAGAAACCAACCACGCAATCAAACAACACAATCATTAATTCAACACCAAAGTTTATTCTCAAATGTAGCACGCCAGGACAAACACAGGCAAGACAGATAAGGAAAGCACAAGTAGGTAGCAGTTACAGTAAATTGTTCAAGTAGCAGTTAAGAACAGTTTAGCAATTAGGCAGACCAAAAAAAGTTCAAACCCAAGCAAAGCATACAAATGCATATGATGCATACCTGTCCTATGGCTGATGAGGATCATCTGTCGGTTATCCAGCCAACCCGACAAGTCTGAATTGTCCTTAGACTGTCCCCCGACGTGCATCTCCAAGAGTCTATGCATAGTTTTTTTTCTCAAATAATCAATATTGCTCAATGGGGGTAACATTCCCGGGAATTTATATAGTGCCTGGTCACACTTACGTCGTAGGATCAACAGAGTATCGAGTTTTCAACCTGGTACACGTGGTGGCAAGCCACAGCACTTTATCCAAGGAACCTCGTATCTCAGATAATTCAAATTCATAAGCCACATCTTATTTTCAAATTCATCAGTTCTACATTCTCAACATTCTCAACATCATCATCATTCGTCAATCCATATCTCATTTTCAAATTCATTTAAAAACCATATTTCAAAGAAAATCCTCATCATCCTCCCTTCCATTCCATTCATTAACAATCCCAATTCAAAACATAAATTTTTTTTTTGATAAATAAAGTAATCTTAAACCATATAATGCTTAAAATTAAACCTTTTTAAAATAATTACTTCAAATGAAACTTCTATTTTATAAAATTTCGGCAGCATCTCCTCTAAAACTCAGACTCTGCCACCCTTTTCGAGTCCCAACAAAATCATTTCTCAAACTCCTTTCAATTCAATTTCAAAAGTCAGACCAATTTCAATATCTCAGACCATTTTCAATTTAAACTCATTTTTCAATAAATCAAGCTTATTTCCAATATTATAATCCTTTCCAGATCTCAATCATTTCCAACAAAGCCAACCAACATTTACTCAAACCCTTTCCAACGGTTTCAAATCTGAGTCATTCA
Organism: Arachis hypogaea; assembly: GCF_003086295.3. NCBI lineage: Eukaryota > Viridiplantae > Streptophyta > Magnoliopsida > Fabales > Fabaceae > Arachis > Arachis hypogaea. The sequence continues at coordinate 123,931,996 of NC_092053.1, read as the reverse complement.
TAAATCTCAAGCCGTTTTCCAACCCAAATTAACTCTAACATCAAATCATTTTTCAATTCTCAAATTATACTTGATAAACATGCAAACCAGATTTTCAAATTAATCTTCCACTCACTATCTCAATACCAACTCAATATTCAGAAATAGCCACAGTTAAGTAAGCAATCACATTCATTCAAGGCAATTCAGTTCAATTCGTAAGACTCCATAATCACTAAAAATAATTATTTGCTTAAATATCAATTTATAACAACTCTTAAGAATAAAAATAAGTTTAATGAAAACGCCCCTACCTCGAAAAGTCGAATCCATAAATTAAATCTGTCACCAGAAACCCTTTCCCTCAGCCCCAAAATCAATTACAGCTTTAACTCCAGCAACTCTAATCATAGCATATAATAACTGAAACTTAAACTTATAGCAATTATCGTGACAAAACCTCAGTGTAAGATAACAGAATAGCAACTAAAGGGGTTTCGAGGCAAGAACAACTTACTGAAGTTAAGAATAAAAGAAGGAACGGCATAGCAGCAGCTCCGGTGAGCTCCAGCAACGGCAGTTGTGGTTGGTGACTACCCAGATGGCAACGCAGCTCGAAACAGAACCAAAGCTAGAATCAAATGGGGTTTGGAACTGCAACTGCAGCAACATCAACACCGAACAACAACAGTTTATTCTGACATAAATTAAAAGTAACATAAAATGGCTTTTAGGTAAAACTAAAATAAATTATCATGGTGAAGGAAGCAAAAAAATTCAGTCTCACCATGAAGAACAAAAAACTCCACTGGAACAGAGGCGGGCAAAATGGTGAATGGATCCTAGCAGTACAGGGCAGAAATGGAAGCATGATTTCAGCAACGGAAGGACAACTCCACTCAACTTCTGCGCGTTATCCTTGAGCTCCACGATAACATCCTCAATCAACGGTAGTAAGGCTTCGATGACGGTGGCTAGGCAGGACGTGACGGCAGCAAGCTCGGTTCAACGGATCCTCCTTCCACGTCTCCTTCTCTCTCGTTTGCTTCAACGATGGCAACGAAGATCCTTCTAGCGGTGGCGTGCGATTCTAACGGCAACGAAGGCGCGGATGGCAGCGACGAATTTCATTACTGACAGCGGCGGTGACTGGCGCGAGGATGGCGGTGCTGCGACGGTCGCGACGATGAGTTTCTCCACGGCAGCAGCTCCCTCACGAACGCGTCTATCCCTCTCCTCTGCTCGCGATTCGCAGCGGTGATGACGTGCGGCTCGGCAACGGTGATGGCTCCAAGGCGGTGATGGCGACTACCCCTGGCTACTGGCTGCGTTCCTCTTCTCCCTCTCTTCTCTTCTCTTCTCTTCTCAGCGACCACGACAGCACCGTGGCAGCGGCGCGACAAGCTGGATGGTGGTGGTGCGGCTCCCTCCCCTCTTCTTCTCTGCTGGCGTCCTCTCTTTCTCTCTTCTCCATCTCTGTGCATGTGTGTGTGTTGGGGTTTCAGAAAGGAGAAGGGGGTAATGGCAGCTGGGAAAGGGAAATTAGGTTAGGGATTTGGAATTAGGTTCCCAATTTGGGAATTAGGATTATGGGTAGTTCAATCATTTCACTAAAATTAGGAGTAATTGAAAACCAAGAACCAATTTTTAATCCACTAATAATATTTGTGAAAATACTATTTAATTATCAATTTATAAATTATTTTCAAATAAATACTCTAATTCAATAATTAGAGATAATGTAATTAATTTTCTTTATTCATAAAAATTAAAATATTAAATTCTAAAATCTCAATTCTTTAAATCAATTTATACAAAATTCTTATTATTTTGCAATTACTAAATTTTATAGTTCAAATATAGAAAATTATCCAACAGTTATAAAATTATACAAAGATTCTAATTTAATTATCAAAACTTGCTTTAATTAGCTTTAATTAAATAATTTCTAAAATTAAAGTCTTTAATAAATAAATAAATTGAAATCAATTTAGAATAAGGCTTTTCAAAAGTTTTGGGTCTTACAGTGCTGTGCTATCTTGGTAAATCCATAGAATGTCACAGAGGTTACTGCTTCTATTAGTTATGCATTGGATGTGCCAGCTAATGAAAGAGAAAAACGGCATTACAGATGCCAACATTTGATACTTTCAAGTTGCTAATAACGTACTTTCTATATTGTTTTGCTGAGGACAATGGTCTAATGCATCTAGTTCTGATGAAGTAAAAAACAGAAGCACTTTTTGCTCCTAAAATGACCCAACAGTATGACATCTAAGATGGACAATTCAACCTTGAGAATTTGTTACAAAATAATGGTGGAAAGATACCCACTGGCAGACTTGTTAGCGTGAAATTCAGTAAGAGGGAGGAATTATAGAGAGTGACATGGGCGACGGCAAATTGCAGCGTAGCAGAGCTTTCTGGAGAAGATGAAATCGGTAGCAACAACAAGGAAGAAGAGTTGCGCAAAAGGGGAGGAATTATGATGCCGTTGCCAAACCGAGTGTTAACCAGACTACGAAAATGGCGATGGACCTCGGACAAAACAACATCACCGCCAAAAAAGATCCAAGCAAAGGCGAGGAAGTAGGCTAATGGAGGCAGCAGTTGGATGAAAAAAGGTGAGGAGGCAAGTCGCATATTGGGAAACAAAAGAGTTTGTGTCAATGACCAAGCAAATGGTCCAATCAAGCTAACAAACTTGGAAGATTGATATTCGAAATAAGAAATCTTTGATGAAATTTCATGATAGGATTGAGGTACTTTTGAAGCACCTTGATTCACTTGATGAGGACCAAGTCATGTCAGAAAAAGAGGAAGACATCTTGGAGACTGAAGAAGAGGAATCTGATGCCTAGTCTTGCTCCCTGCTACCATTAGAAGTTTGATACCTTGCTGTCTCTAAATTCTGAATTTCGTTGACTATTTTCTAGTTTCATTTGAATACTATTTTATTTGGGATGGTTGTAATAACTCTAGACCTTTAACTTTGTTAATTATGCCTACTTAGCTTGCTATTTTGCTCTATTTATTGATGCCTTTGCCTGCAAGTTTCCCTCCTTGATAACAAAAGGGGGGAGAAAGTATGAAAATGAATTGAAACAATATTTGTTTCGATGCTATTTCTATTCTGATCAAAATGAAGTGTGTAGCTCTGATTATGAACATGGGCTATACATGTTTTGAGCTCTTGAATTGTTATAATCATGCTCTGACTAAGTATTTGAAGTTTTTGTATATTTTGAATATTGGCATTCTTTCTATGAATGGATTGTTCAAATCAGGTTGATCAAAGCAAATATTCAGGAGGAGTTTGGTGATCAAAAGAAAGGGAGAGTCTCATGTCAAAGGAAAACACCAACGGAAAGTATCTAAAACTCATCTCATTTTTTTTTCAATTCATTTTATAATGTTTGTCATCAAGAGAAAGATAATTAAAGTGATGAACAGACATTATTTGTTATTTGTTTGTATGATTTTATTGTGTTTGTGTGCTGAAAATTCACACACACAGGCCCAAGGTAAAAATAACCAAGGTCCTTCAAATAGCAAGCCCACACATACAAATCTTGACCAATTCCAATTCAACTATAGCAACAATCCAATCCAAAATTGAATGGCTGAATCATGAGAAAGAAAGAAAACAAATAGGCCTAAAGAAAAGATCCAAGCCCGTTCAGTAATTCCACCAAAAGCTCACCATTCAGAAACTTGAAGAACCCCAAGTTCAACTCAATTGATACCCATTTAGCTTCCACCGAAAGCCAAACTCTCGCTTCTCGCTCCACTCTCTTTCTCTTCTATCACATCACTCTCTGAACAAAGAAAAAAGAAAGAATAGAAAAGTTCTGGGGCTAGGTCTCGGTGAAGAACAAAAAGTTTGTTACCAAGTTCAAGCAAGTTTCGGGATACAACAAAAAGGAAGATTGCATCCGGTCGGAGCATCTCAAGGCTGATTTCCTCATTTAAGCTACACCAACAAAACTGTGAAAAAATCTGCCAAGCCTCAAGTACAAATCAAGCTACCATGAAGAAAATGAGGTCAAATATGTTCAGAAGCTCATCTACAATCCAAAACCAAACTTGGAGCCAAAGAAAGAATTCACGGTCAAGATCAAAAGAGCTTGAAGAAAAAGGATGAAAGAGAAGGTATGTTGCATGTCAAAGATTTGACTTTCTCTCTCTCTGTTCTGACACCGCTGCAAAGTATGATGCTAGAGAAGAAGACAACAAAGGAATTGAACTTGCTTCAACATTGGAAGCTTCACTCTTCTATAATAAGAGTGAACGGCCAATGGTTGGAGGCAAGAGAGAAAACAGAGCACTGAGTTCAGTTCTCATAGCTTTCTAAGTTGTTCTAAGTTATTCTCCTTCATGGTTACTATGTTGTATCTCTATTTCTCACTTTAGTCTGTCTGAGTCTCATTGAAAAAGGAAAACATGGTGAGGTTTTGTAAGAAAAAGCACTAATGAGAGGAAAAAGGCAGAGAGTTTAAACTTGGAGAAAAAGCCAAAGATATCTCAGAAATTCTTTGTATATTTTTTTGTTTTGTGTCACGAACATATGGGGATTCTCTTAATAGATTACAATCACCAATTCTCCCTAGGATCTATCCAATTCTGGGACAAATCCAGATTCTAACCCAATCTGAATTTGACTAGGACTCAGCCTAGATTTCAATAGTGAAATTCTGTCATTGTTGTGACGAAAACTGGATGTAGGCTACATTGCACTGGGTAGCTAAATCAGGATACATTTGTGTGTCACTTTCTACTCTCTTTTCTATTTCTGATTCTGCAATCCAGGAGATAAAAAGAAAATATCTCCTAATGTGATGAGAGACAAAAACAAAGTATCTCCTAAGTTTTCTTGATTAAAGCAAAAATTAAAAGTTAGCATAAAGGAAGGCCAAGATTCAACACCCTCTTCTCTTAGCCACTGATAACCATCAAACTGAAACATGTGCATTTTATAAATTCAGAAACTTCTGCATTCTATCCAAATTCAAATTCGTAAACAATATTGATTTTAGCAAAGAAGGACAAAATTATTCATTATCACTTTATTCAATTGCATTCTATTCCATTCAATTCAAAATTGTTAAAGAATGAATCGAAATACTATCATAACAAGAAATAAACCAAAAATTATCCATTATATAAATTCAAATTCAGAAACTCCTACATTTTAGAATGAACAAAAAATATTATCAAAATAAAACTATTATATATTACCAACTGAACAAAAAATTGTGTTTATAAACAACACTGGTTTTATTAATGAAGAATGAAATTATTCATTATCATCACTTTATTCAATTGCATTCCATTCCATTCAATTTAAAATTGTTGAAGAATGAAACTAGATAAAATTAAGACTGATCCAAATCTCGTCCACTTGATTTAATTCAGAAGAATAATCGTAATCGCTCTCATTTAACTGATTTGAACTTGAATTATTCATTGTTTTGATATAGAAGAATAATACGAAATTCGATTCAGAATAATAATACGTTATTCAAATGTAGATCAAAATTTGAAGAGAAAGAGAATAAAATCAGAGGAGAAATACAACGAAAACGAAGAAGAAAACAAAAATCTGAAGAGAAAGAGACAATAATCAGAGAAATCAGAAAAGAAGAAAAGCTTTACGTTGAAGAAGAACGAAGAAGAAAGCTTTACGTTGAAAAGGAAGCTTTACGTTGAAGAGGTTTACATTAAAAGTCTGTTATAAAGTTTACGTTGAAAAGGTGGCGCGGCGCATGAGAGAAAATTACAATTAGTTAGACTAGGTCAGTGAAATTACTTGGATGCAGAGTATTATTGTAAAATTATTTGATCATTTCAGTTATTCATAGTTCGAATATCTAATATTACTATATTAGGTCACAGTCTAATCTAAGTCTTAATTGAGAAGGTTAGTCGAATATCTAAAATTCTTGGTTGATGAAGTAACGAGTCGAATTTCCAAAGGCTTAAAACAATAATATTTATGGTTCTTAAACTGACAGATAATACCCTTTTGTACATTTATTTTAATAATAAAACTCTAAAATAGTATTTTAGAGGACTAGATATAAGCATTTTAGTCCTTTTCACTTATTTTAATTAAGAAATTCTCAGTTATGTATCAAATCACAATTTGTTGATATCTCATATTTTTGTCTGACCTGATTTGAAGTTGTCCAAAGATCTCTTAAACAATCTTACCATTTAAAGTATCTCATGTAGCGCTTTTAAAATATATACTAACATATAATTCAAATAATCATATTTGTTCTTTACTCTTTAGTTCAGAAGTTGTTTTATATCAATATGTTAAAGGATCGGATCTCTAAAAAAATGATGTTTATTATAAATAGAAGAAAACTCTACAACTTTTAATGGTTACCAAAAATCAACTCTAGGAAAGTCCAAAAGTCTATTACTTTCTGAACTCTCAACAGTGAGGCATAGTCCCAACATCAATCGAAAAATATGAAACACATCAAATTTTGAGCTTATTGATAGTCTCCATGGTGACATGTGATAAATGTTGAACAATTTATAGAATCAAATATCATTCCATCTTCATCGAACAAAAAGTACAAGGAAGTTTTCCACAGAAAGAAACTGCCAATGGAAAAAGACAAATTGGTAATAAGTTTTTCATTGTATATATATATATTCACAATTGTCATCAACATTGAGTTTTCACACACAATAACTTTATGTATGAGGTATATTTCAATTATTAAGTAATTGAATTGATAAAGTAGCTAAACAATTAGCACCTCTCCTTTTTTTTTTTTTTTCTTTTTCAACCCACTTTATCATTTAATCCATAAGGCACCCTAAACTATCGGAGCTAGGAATAATTATAATATAATTGTGTATGTGCCAACCTTCTAGCTATAACAAAATTAGTGAAAACTACTATAATATTCTTTAGATTTCTAGGAATTTATTGAGTAATTATAGCTTGGTCATTCTTTGGAGGGAAAAAAGAAAAAGGAAAAAGAGAGACAAAATAAAAGAAAATCTTTTGTTAAAAATAAATTTAATTCTAACTACTTTTTGTTTTTGAATTAAACAAATATATATGACCTTTCTTTACCAAAAAGAGCACATGATTTATATATATAGTACAAAATTTATTATGAAACAATGTATACTCAACTTGAAATAAATTCCTCAAATCATTTGATTATGTAAAGTTTTTTCTTACCACAAAGATAGCCATATAAAAGGATTGTAGCGAATCATTGTTCGATAAATCTACGGAATTTGCACGATACCAAAGGATTATGGACATGATGAAATGTGTCACAACCTAACAAGTTGAAATGTTACTGAAATAATGAATAACTTAACTTTTATTTGATATCAATCAACTATGACAATAGAAGAAATTAAATCAGTAAAGAGAACCATTGGTTTTATCTATGTACAGAAGATTTTGTAGCACAATGGTTTCTAAAATAAATATTACTACTCTCTCTCCCTCCCTCTCTTCCAAGGTTCCTAGGAGAGGAAATGCAAATAGATTTTTGACCTTTCGACTCGAAGACATTTATATCCTTGAGAATTTGAAAATATATTTAAGTCCATGACTTTATTGATTTCTGAGTCTAATTTGTCCTATTTTAAAAATTCTCTCACGTGTGCATCCAAGTGAACAGAGGGATCGATCTATCCAAATTTTAAGAAGGTCAAGGACTTAAATATATTTTCAAATAGTTAGAGATTTAAATATTCGCAAACCAAAACGTCAATGATCTATTTATCATTTTCTCTAATAATTAATAATAATAAGTAAAGAGAAGAGGTGGTGGGTATGGTGATGGGTGGTGGTGATGGCGACCATGTGGTACGAAGAGTTGGATGAGGAAGAATCGATGGTAAAGAATTATGGATTCAAATGGTGATGGTAAATAATTGGGAATTGGAGATTGAGATAGATAAGTTAAGGTAAAAAGAAGAACTAAAGAAATTTAAATAATATTTTAAGATTTAGATAATTTTATCAACAAAAATTTATCTTTCATAAATACAAAGTTAGTTTTTTTTTTTTAGGTAAATTATCAGAGTCTTAAACATTCGTGGGTAGAAACAATCGTTTGTTAATAACTTTCTATCAAATATTTAAACTAAAATAATCATAATAAGATTACTGAATATTACATTATCAAAATAAAATTCTAAATAAAAATATTTATTTCTTAAGTTCATTGATCAAAATTTTACTACATGTCTAAGTAAACATTTGTATATGATAAAATATAGTTGTAAATTGCATAAGTAAATAGCACATTACCGTAAAAATTTTGCTCCATAGGATAGGAGATAATGCTCCCATTATAATAGCAATTCCATATGTCATTTGAAGGAGCGAAATGCAAAACCAAAATACCTAGTAGAAGATGAAACAAATAAAAAATGTGGGTATATAAATAATAGCACAAAAATTTAGTATTCATATATTGCATGAAATAGAAAAATATATACTCGTCTAGGACCCAAATGTATTGCCAAGGTTTTGTGACCTGCTGCTTTATCCCCTTCAATGTCAGGTATATCCTATTTGAATTCAAGCTAATAATATTACATCACATAATTAAACATATAAAATAAAAAGATTCATGTAAAAAAAAAAAAGATTTATTCAAAAAATTTAAAATATTACCTTTGCCAAGGATATAACTGTATAGAAAAGGCTCACGACCACAACAGTAAAAACTAGTGATCTCGGATAGTCAAGTGCCTTCTTGAGCACAGTCTTCATATCATGTCATGTATTATTTAAAATAAAAGAAATATGTTTTAATCATTAGAGGAAAATTTTAGTTATTAGAAACCATATTAAAATATGTTAAACCATTTTAGTTCTTGAAAGCTTGAAGTATACTTTTTTTTCTAATGTTTGTCAGAAATTTTTAAATTATCTCTAATGTTTTTTATATATCTCAATTTTGTATTTAATATTTTAAGTAAATTTTAACTTTACATTTTCTGTCAAAATTTAATTTATTAAATAATTAATAATTTTTTTTTAGTTTTACCGTTATTCCTTTATCTTTCCTTATTTTCTCTTTCAATCACACAAAGGAAGATGAAGAAATAGGGTTAAGATTGGAAAAAATATTAGGTGGATACTATCATAAAGATTTTATAATTATCTTTATGTAAAAATACATTTTTTTTACTATTAGATGATGAATTATAGAATTGGATGTGATATGCTATAAAAATATATTTTTTTTAAAGTATAGCCAAACAAATAAAGGACACTTTTAACTCAAGATTCTTTATAAGAAGATGTTTTTAACATCTTCATTGAGTAGGTGCCAAAATGTTAAACCATTAATTGTTGAAGGGATTTGGACGAAAATGATAAAATTGAATTTTTTTTTACAAACATTAAGGATAAAATTATATTTATTTTTGTTGTTATATACTGTTAAAGATATAATCATTCCTGTTATTTTCTCCTATCAATTTAAGTTTTTGGGAGAAGTGGTTAATATCATAACATGGTATCAGAATTCTATATCCAAAAGATTTAAAATTTGATCATTGGCGAACTTCAAAAGTAAAAAAAATAGCATAAGACAAATAAAAAAAAATAAGACCTATAAAAAAATCAAACAAACACAATAAAAGTTCTTATTTAAAAAAACTATTAAAGATATAACCATTTATGGTATTTTTTCATATAAACTTAAGTTGCACTTTTTTTTTTTCACAACATTAATAGGCTTATCTTTCAAACCTCTCATTAGTTTTAATACTTAACAACAAAATTGATCATATCAATATGGGCAATATTGGGCATTGGAAATATCTAGTCTATTTTCTAATAAATAGTTAACGTGAATATATTATTTTATTTATTATTTATAATGGTCTCAAAAGAATCTTAAACTCAATACTTAACAGGTTTCACCAACAATGAATTTGGTCCTATTGTGTAATTTAATATTTATTTTTTTTACTCTTAAATTTTAGTATTCATGATAACATTCAGAGAGAAATGCATAAGTTGAAAGAATTGATAAACTCAGAAGAACAAAGAGAGTAATAGCAGAGGTGAGAGAGATGAATGGAAACTTATGTTAAAAGTAAGTGATTATGTGTTACATTGAAAGTGTGAAGCTATCTAGATTAGCATAATACCTAAAATCTCGATTTAACTCTTAAAATTTTTTAATATTATAATTTTAAATTAATCAATTAATTTTATAAAATTTGTACTAGGTCGAACGATTTTACAATTTAAATCTTATTAAAATTTTACGTTTTACGTATTTAATTTACTTTTTTAATTTTACATAAAATTTCGATTTTCTCTACTTGCTGTAACTTGGATACTAGTATAAACTATAAACTCCACTGCAATTATAACAGAAGTAATAACAGAGTGAATTTTCTAAAAAAAGTAAATAACAGAATTTTGAGTTTTTTAACTGTTATTATTCTGATCATTCATGTGATGATTAATAACTCTAGAACAATTTTATTCAATATACATTATTTGTAATGTATTTTTGGAAATTTTTTTCAACAAAATATTGTTGTCACTGTTTGTGAAAGCTAATGAAAAAAATTTGCAACAAGAAGTCTCTAAAGATTATATCTTAGTTGATACCTTCATGTGAAGAAATGGTGCAATATGTTGTCCTATTGTCATAGAACTTGCAAGAGAGAATGTTGCAAGGATTGTGGATCTTTTCCATCTCAACAAGGGCAACTGAAAATTTCAGAAATAAATAAGTTACAAGATTATAAATAGTGTTATCGTAATTAAATAAATATTTATACTTGAGAACATTAAAAAGCGTGAATAAATTTGTACCATTAATGATTAATAAAAAAGACTATATTGTGTGACAAAAATAAATATTAAAATTATTTTATGTATTTTAAAATTTAAAAAACTAAAATATTAATTTTTAAAAATCTCAAAAATTGATTTGAGTAATTATTCTATATATTTTTGCCATGAAGTTGCAACAGTGGCAAAGGAACTTCAATTTCAAACATTATGGCATCACTCTCTCCATCCAAGTCCAAATTAAGATTACCCAGTTGTATTTTGTGAAAAAAAAAATGAATGATCTTACAACTTTCATGAAGACAGTGAGAGTTGGTTCAAATATTTAGAGGGTCAAACAACATTGAGAATTAGAAAACTATTAATGATGACCACCCGAGAGATCTTGGATCACTTAAACTAACGGAAGAGTTTCAGGTATACCAGGAATACTGGTGTTCCAGTTGTTTTAACCGTTGATCTGAATTATAAATAATATATATAATATATATTAATTAAAATCAACGATTAAAATAACTGGAACACTGGGAATACCTGATAACTTTCCGCTTTCTAGATTTTATTTTGATGTTCTCATTATTGTGGAAAGTGGAAACCCTTTTTCTAATGGCCTGAATTTGCGAAGTTATTTTCAAATCAAATTAATCTTTAGTGATAAAAATGTGTCTTTATAAGAAGATAAAATCTAAAAGCAATTTAAATGAACATATATTTTTTATATATAACTTAGAAAACAAACTCACATTAACTGAATAAGCAGTCATGAGCATAGTACTGATGACTAAACACCAAAACATTGGCCTTGATCCTAACACCCACGCAGATCCAAATCCCTATAGAAAAATTAAAGAAACATAAAGAATAACAAGCATTGCTTTAACAATATTAGCAACATTTATCTTGAAACAATAATATAATTAAAGTAATTACATCAAACGAGTTAAAAAATAGCTTTCATCATATCATATAGGCATTTTACATGTGAAAAGCTAATGAACAATAATTTAGAGAATTTATTAAAGAGTAATCGAGTGTGTGTTATCATGTTATTTTTTAAACTGCCACAAAAATAATAAAAAAATGCCACAATGCATTAATTCAAAACCCTCCATTCCCACAAAATGAACAAAGAAACCGCCACTAAAGATGTCCTGATGGTTTTATATAACTGCCACAAATAAACTTGTGACACTTCTAATTTTAAGAGTTTGAAAAACTGTCGTAATACTTTATTGGAGTTTGAAATCGCCACAAATAATAAGAATTCTGTAGAGATATATGTTACCATTAGAAGAGATGATGCCACAACTATTACTGCATTTCTTAAGGAATATTTCCCGGATGCCAATGGAAGATATGGTTTGTTAATCTATAATGAAACATACAGCACATGTCAAAAATAAGGGGAAAAAAAGCCTTATGAAAAGGAATAAGCAATTAACAAATGCTTAGTGACCAAAACAAAATACAATATATATATATATATATATAGTTGAAAATGTATATGTAAGTGTAGATTTAGAGTTAATTTGATAAAAAATTTATTTTTTAAAAATATTTTATTAAAATTATTTTTTAAAATATAATATTTTGAAAGTTGCTGTATTTATGTTTGGTAAAATTAAATTAAAATTAATTTTTAATAAATACAAGTAACAATTATATTTGATAAAATAATTTTTAAAATTTAAAAAGATCATAATATGCATAAATATAAAAACAAATTTGGATATTTATTAATATATGATATTATGTTAGACTTTTAATTTTGATAATTTGCCTTATGTACTTGCAAAAGTATTTTTAACTTTTAAACGTTATAAACGTAAATATGTAATTTTTTTATTTACTAAATATAAAATTACATATTTTAAAAAATTTTAATAAATGAAGCCTTATTTGTTTTCATCATTTCATCTTTACAAGTGATTGATATCTACTTTCATGAAACCATACTTATGAACAAAATATTTATTATTATATCATAATGATGTTCAAGTAACTATATAAAATATAGAACTTTGAAACTAAAAGTAATAAAACATTGAATGTTCGTTCAAATTGTTTACCTTGTCTATTTCAACATCGGCTAATTGATTCACACCAACAATATATTGAAACATGATGCAGTTAGGTATCAGAAACTGAAATAAGGGGGAAATGAGGATTAGGAATTATTCCAAATTAAACTACATATTAATACTCCATAAATACTAAAAGAATTGATTATAAAGACATTTCCGCTGTGAGATTGTACATAATAATAATAATAATAATAATAATAATAATAATAATAATAATAATAATAATAATAATAATAATAATAATAATAATAATAATAATAAACAAAAAAATAATGATTCATCCTATTTTTAGACCAAATCATAACTGTGTGTATATAAATATATATTATTAATTTTTATGAAATAGTTTCAAAAAGAGGAAAGAAGTTTAATTGAATCGTAGATAAGGGTGGAAATGGGTTTAGTCGAGTTGAACTTCGGCTTAGACAAACTTGATTTGTGTTATAAACATATGGTTCAAGGCTAAGCCTGTTATTTTTTATAAGCTTTTTTTCAGGTTCAAGTTTAATTTGTTTAAAAGTCTGACAAATTCATGAACTTATTTAAAAAATCTATTTTGTGAATTATAATTCAAACCAAAAACTTTAAAAAAATTTAAACTAACATTAAATGTATTCTATAATTTATAATTCATATTTTATAAATCATAATTCGTTTATATATATCATCAATCGGTTAGTCACATGTCATAACCTCTTACAATTCATAAACATAAACTTTTTTTTGAACAAAAAAAAGCTAAAATCTTATCTAATTTTGACTATTTATTTTTTTAGTTTTACTTTAGGTTTATTATAAGTGAATAGTTAAAAGTTCAAATTAAAAATAATTTATTTTTATAAAAAAATATTTTGATGAACCGGCGGACGAGTTTCATAGCCTATGACCTAATTTTTTTAACTAATAAATTTTAAAAAGAGTTTGAACTTGGCTTGTTTAATTGAGTCCAACCAAATCTAAAATAAACCGAGTCACAAACTCCCATTGGATAGCCTGACCTACTTTTACGCCTAATTATAAATAAAAAAAATAATATGTTCCAATAACAATTGGCTATGGCTACTGCAGCACATACAATCTTGCTAGATGATTAATTAAAGAATGTGCATCAAGAAACATAATATTTTTATTCCAAATTTTATAAATCATTTTGAGAAATATAAAATATTGTTATTTTTCAGGGGAATAATCATAATGAAATCCATGTAAGTTCAATAATCTTTTAAAATGAAAATGTACACTAATAATATAATAACTAGCATTTGAACATATGAATCTGTTGATTATTGCTCTTCTTTTATAAGAAGAACGGGTATCAACAATTAATATAACATAATAATAAAAATTTGATAATGATATAATAAGTTGCCTTTTTCTTCTTCCATGCCATTTGTAATAAGAACTGAAATCTTAGAAACTACCTGCAAGAAGCCTATTAAGAACATTTTTGGAGAAATATTTGATAAATTGTCCACCGCAAGGAGTGATGAAGAAAGTCCACTTGATATCTATCCAAAAACACAACATTAGCAATTCTTGATTAGTTGCTTGGTTTCAAATTGCAGTCACACATAATATTCAAACTGAGAAAACTAATAAAATAAAAAATATTTGTCTAATCATCTTTAGAAAAAATAATTCTTTGCATATATGTCTTTTCTTCGATTAAAAATTTTAAATAAGTTCTCAAAATAAAAAAAAAAATAATGGTTACTTATCTTTATTTGTCTGTCCATTAGCCTATATTCTATTATATTATGTTAAAATTGAATTTTTATACTTAATATATAATAAATTGACGTGATATATTTTTAAAAGTATTTTTTGATTTATTTTTTATAATATATTAAATCAAATTAATTATAATTAAATAATTATATCAATAAATTAATTTAATTAAATATATAAATATCATACAATTTATTATAATTTATATCAATTAATTAATTTGAATATTTATAAGTTGTATATAATAATGCTACAAAGAAAACAGAGGCAAGATAGATATGTTTTCTTAATATTATTATGTTATTATTGTATTATATTAGTATTAAAAATGATAAATTAATTATATATATATATATATATATATATATATATATATATATATATATATATTTTGCATAATTGTCAGAATTGAACCAATAATCAAACTAATCAGATTACTAGGTTATTGGTTCAATCAGTAGATCATTGATTGAACTGATTGACCTGATCCTATGTAAATAAAAAATAGTAAAAATTTAAAATTAAAATTTAAAATTCATATTTTCACTAACATTTTAACAATATCTATCTATTCTAAAACAATATAGAACAAGAACAATAAATATTTTGTTATTTTTAAAAACGATGTCATTTTAGAATTCCAACAAAACAAAAAGTTAAACCTCTCCTTTTTGATCACTTTGTCTTCTCCTTCTCCACTAAACTTCAAACAAAAAAAAAATTAACTCTTCTATGGGTGAAAAGAATTAAAAGTTTCTAGAGGAAAAAGTGTTTGTCGTCACCTTTTGATTTCCACGAAGTGTGTATCGGCATTGTAGAGGTTGAAAAGAGGTTTAAGGTGATCACAAACACTTTCTCCTCCAGCAACCTTCAATTTTTTTTATCCATAAAAAAGTTAATTTTTTTCGTTTGAAGTTCAGTGGAGAAAAAGAAGACGAAGTGATCAAAAGGGAGGAGTTTAACGTTTTAATTTTGTTGAAATCCTAAAACGATGTTGTTTAGTACCTTTTTTAATGTCAAAATGGGTACAACGTTGTTTTAGTATGTCTAGTGTGACAAGAATTGAGCTACATTATTAAGGATGTTGAGCTCCGATGATGGAAAATATACGAGAGACTACATTATTAATACACTTTTTTTAATTTAAAAGATCGAATTGTAGCAATTGAAAAGTCAAAAACTAAATTGGTATAATTCACCAATCTAAAAGATCAAAGTGTAACTTAACTCATACTTAAACTTTAAAATACCACTACATATAATTGAGGATTCTATATGGGACATCTAACCCTATTCTACTAAGAAAATAATGTTAGTGAGAAGCAAATTTTCAATTTGGAAAGAGATTTTTATGGTTAATAGATACGGTTAATTATGAAACACTTGAAAAATACTTAAATGCTAGTAGAAGTTTTTTCTTTTTTACATATAATAAAGATTTGTTTTTTGAAAAAAAAGTAGATATAGTGTCATAGGTAGATTTTGACAAAAATAATTTTTTATAATAGTGTTTTTTACTATTATCATAAAAAAATTTTAAGGACAAATTTTATCTTATATTAGTTTTTACTTTCTTAAATTAATTTTAACATAAAAAAATTAAAAAATTAAAAATTTTACTCATGAATGATGAAAATATATATGCAATAATTTAACTATTAATATTGTTTAAAAAAATTTTAAAAAAATAAGATTCTGATATAAATATTTCAGTTTAAATAATTATTTTACTTTAAAGACAGATAAAATAATTATTCATTGTTTTTAATATTAAAAATAGTTAAACTTTGAATTTATTAAACTTTTATAGCAATACTTTTTATGCGCTAATGTTTTTATTTAAAAATTAAAAATAAATATTTTATATATTTTGGTATATTATCCTGTCTAAACATGGGTACATATGCTAGGAAGTTATAATAAATTGTGGTTATTCTCAAAATTTATAAAATGAAATATTTTAAGAAAAACCAAAACTTATAAGAAAAAACTGTTTCATCTCACAATTTATAATTTAAAAGTAATGGCCTAATAAACAAATATAAAAAAATAAAATGGGTGTTAAAAAGAATTTAGGAACAAATTTGAGAATTTTACTCTATATATATTTGTAAACCATTTCCCCATTCCAACAAGAGTAACATAGTTTCAGAATAATGTGTTTGATTATAAGCTGATACAGAAGAAATTTGTATAGAAAAGTTTCATCTCGTGTAATTTTGTCAATCAGATGAAACTTATTCTTAAAAAGAAAAAATCAATATATTTTCAGCCAAATATATATATAGTTGATGCTTAAGGTAGGGAATTGAGAATGAAACTTACGAAGCTAAAGAATGCGTATAATCTGGAAAACTGGCGAAAAGCATCCATGCCATCTTTGATAGACTCCAAAATAGGTTGTGGTTTTTTCGGTTCATCATGTGAATTTTTTGAGGTTGCATTCACCAAGTATTTTTTCTCAAATTTATCACTCATCATAGATCCTCCTTTAATGTTGTTGCAATGATACTTCCAATAATTATGCTGCATCTTGATACAATATTCTTTTGATAGTTTTCCATTATTGTTGTGCCATAAGGTTCTTCTTGTACTAGAATCTAAACAATAATGAAATTAATTACCTTCATATTGAGAGAAAAAATTTACTATTCGTTATTGGAGAAGTGGTTATTAACAAAATAGTGACAATAAGGTCAGGAAGAGGAATATGTAAATAGGGGGAACGCGGATCGGATCGAATATGACCAAAATTTTGATTCGATCTGCACTTAAATTATCAGATCGGATCGGATCCAATATCTGCAGTTTTTAAGTTTGAATCTAATTCGATCTGCATATTTACGAATCGGATCGAATATCGGATATATTCGCAAAATACAAAAATATTTTTAAAAATTTATTTTTATTAAAAAAATATTAATAAAATTCATTTTTTCTATTCTTTTAAATATGTTTACTATTAAAAAATATTAAACATATTTTTCTTAAATAATAAATCAAAATAATACAACATATATGATAATTATTAGTTGAAATAAAACATAAAAAGAATATTTACTTATTTATTTCTTTATTTTTGTGGATACGCAGATATGCGGATACTTATACAAAATCTGCAATCCGATCCTATTAGTATGCTGATTGGATATGATCCGATCCGATAGCCTTGCGGATTGAATTCATATCCGCAATTTTCAGATCGAACTCAGATAAACACTGTAGATATGCAAATCGGATCCAATCTATTAACATTCCTATATGTAAAAACATACTTACGTAATGGTTGTTTGTAAATTTCTCACTTTTCTAGAAACTTCTATACCTACATATATTAATCAGAAAATTTAATTAGTGGTACGTACAAATTTTAAGATTTATTAGCTAGGGTTCATAATTCATGTAATGGTTTATTTATTTATCCGTGACGAGAGGGTTACAGTGAGATAAAGGTGGAGGTAATTGCGTGCAAATAGTGGCGGATGAATATAGATGAAAATAGGTCCGGTGGTCTGTTAGAAATCTACAATTTAATTTGTATTTAATCTGATCTATTATGAAATAGGTACAGATTTAGATTCTTGTAAAAGTATCAATATATTAATAAATCAGATTAAGGTTTATTATTTAGTTTTATTAGTCTCTCAGGTCTATCTGAACTTGTTAAAACATAATTAAGTATATAAATAAATTTTTATTATTAACAAAATTATTAGATATTTTAAATTTATTATATTTTATTATAAATATATTTGTATATTTTAAATACGTTAAAATTTTAAAAATTCTTATAAATATAAAATACGATATATTACATATAAATATTTATTAAAATATATTTTTTTAAATAATAATTTTAAATATTTTTATTTTTCGTAAAAAAAAAATTTTCAAGTCTTTTAACAAGTTTTAGATTCGATCAGATTAGATAACAGGACAGACTTGGTACTTTAAAAAAAATTAAAAAAATCTATAATAGACTGTAAATTAGACCCAAACCAATTAATTATATCACAGGCTTGATCTGTTAAAAATAAAATTTGAACTAACTTAGCCTGTTTTTACTCTTAATTACAGATGAATGAGAAATGATAAGCGTGGAGTATTGGATGGTGTGCATTGTGGTGGTGGTGGTCGTGGAATGAAACTAGCAATAGTAAGTTGAAAGTTGAAACGAGAGAGAATGAAGCAGGAATAGATCTTCTTATTTTTTTTTTCAATTATTTTATAAATTATAATATTTTTTAGTGGTAAATTTTTTAAGACAAAAAATATATATATATAAAAAATACAACTGAAAAAGAAAATTGAGAAATTCTCTCCCAAGACGAAGAGGGAGGGTTTGGTCTTTGATGAGAGGGTCAAGTGGAGTAGTTAATGAATGAGATTTTTTGAATATTATAATTATTATTTGTATTAAAAATAAATTTGTTAAGATATTTTAAAATAAAAAAAAAAGACATTAAAAATGATTTTAGCTTTTGATAAAAATTTTAAACAACAAAACAGTAATATGTAACTTCTATGTAGGGAGCTGTAGCCATAGTACCAATGTACCATTCTTTCATACAAATTTCTATGTTTAAATATTCATTTCTGATAGATAGTTAGATACATTAGCTGATGTTGAATTAGTGTAAACAGAATTAGTTTAGCTTGTGATCAATTTATTAGTTAGCTGATTGTAATTAAGCACATGTCAATCAGTTTATTAGTAATTAGTCTAGCTTGTGACCGCTGTAACTCTTCTGCTATAAGTAGTTAGAGCTAAATGTATTTACTATAGGCATCAATGAAAATGACAAAGTAATAGTTTTCATTTAAGTCAGGTATCACAGCTTTCTTTTATTCAGTTCAATGGCAAGCAAAAGTCAAAGATCTGAAAATTCAATGAATCAGTTGAACACAGCTCCAAATTTCACTTCTTCCCCAATTTCAATGAAACTCGACGATGACAACTTCTTGCGGTGGAAAGACCAGGCTGAATCAACGATCGAATGCCACAATTTGCTTCACCACATTATCGGAGAAGGAATCCCGTTGAGACTTGATGAATCAAGAAATGTAACACCCGAGTTTGCTGCATGGAAGAGACAAGATGCGCTTCTCAAATCGTGGCTTCTTGCTTCAATGACCAAGCCGTTCACCACTCGAATAGTAGGATGCATCTATTCGTATGATGTTTGGAAAAGGTTACAAGATCACTTTTCTTCACAAATTAGAGCAAAAATAATGCAATTGAAACACAGGTTGAGCAGTATTAAGATAGAAAATTCAGTAAATGAGTATGTGTTAGCATTAAAAGGAATAATTGATGCTTTAGCTTCAGTAGGAGAACCAATGCGTGAGAGTGATCATGTAAACGCTATTCTGAATGGACTAACCGAAGAGTATAGTTCAGTAGTCACCTCAGTAGTGGCAAGACCAATGAACATCTCGGTTGGAAAATTAGAGGCTTTGCTATTAACTTATGAAAGTATGTTGGAGAGGTTTCGAAAACCAGAGTCATTTATACAAGCAAATGTGGCACAAAGTTCACCAGGTTACTCTCAGAACTTTAACTCAAGAGGTTGCTTCAGAGGAGGTTTCAGAGGAGATTACAGAAGTAGAGGTGGTGGCAGAAAGATGAGAGGTGGTAGAAACTTCTATAATAATAGTCAATCTGGTGGCAACAATTCCAGATTTGGAACTCAAGCTTACAATAATCCAAGTTTTGGTGGTGCTGAAGGGGCAAGAATGTTCAACAATGAAAGGCAGCAGTAGTATAATGGTTTAAGAATGTTCAATGGTGATAGGCCTATTTGCCAAGTATGTGACAAGTCTGGACACACTGCCAAGACATGCTGGTATAGGTATGATCCACCAGAAGGCTCCAGAACTCAATATAAAGGCACAAACTCACAGACTCTGCAAGCATCACAAGACAACTTGAGCAATGTATTGGCCACACCTGCAACATTACAAGATCAAGGCTGGTTTCCAGACTCAGGTGCTAAACACCATATGACCTTAGACCAGCAAAATCTAATTGAAGGGGAGAAGTATGAAGGTGCAGACCAAGTGATCATAGGCAACGGATCAGGTTTGCATATCAACCTTGTTGGAAAGTCTTTCTTTAAAACTGATTTGACCAATAGAGAATTCTTGTTAAGCAAATTACTACATGTGCTTGATATCACTAAGAACTTACTTAGTGTACATAAATTCTGCTGTGATAATGATGTCTATTTTGAATTTCATTTTAATGGCTGCTGTGTGAAATCTCAGTAAACTAAAGAGATTGTTATACAGGAAAAAGTTGACAAGGGAATGTACAAGTTCCTCAATTTCACTCCATCTTTCACTTCATCAAATAAACTAGCTGCCTTTGCCTCAAATGTGTCCACTATTGATCAATTTCTCTTATGGCACAATAGACTAGGTCATCCAGAAAATAATGTTGTTTCTTCTGTGCTGAAATCTTGTAATATTGTTGCTTCATTAAATAAAAATTCTTGTACTTCCTGCTGTATTGGAAAATTTCATGTACTCCCTTATCCTTCCTCAAATACCTTATATATTGCTCTCCTGCAACTTATATACACAGAAATCTGGGGCCCTGCCCCTATACCTTTCTTGTCCTCATGAACATCAGCAAAACGGCAGTGCTGAGAGAAAGTATAGGCATATAGTTGAAAAGGGTTTAGCTATGCTAGTAGGTGCAGGCATGCCAATTAAGTATTTTGAAGAGGCCTTCATGATGGCAGTTCACTTAATAAATAGGTTACCAACATCAGTGTTGCAAGACCAGTCACCATTTGAAAAGTTGTTTGAGAAGAAATTTGATTATACAAGCCTTCGGGTCTTTGGTTGTTTGTGTTTTCCACACCTACGACCGTACAATAGGCACAAACTGGAGTTCAGATCAGCACCATGTACTTTTCTGGGTTATAGTGCAGTGCACAAAGGCTACAAGTGCCTCACTGCAGAAGGGAAGATAGTGATGTCAAGCAATGTGATCTTTGATTAACAGAATTTCCCTTTCAAAAATTCGAAAACTCCCTCAACAACCAAGCCTGATTTGTCTTCTGACTTTCACTCAACTCCAACCATTCCATTACTAAATAGGAACATGTCTCAACTCTCACCTAACATTACAGAATCAAGGTCTCTACATCCTACACCAAGCATCACAGCCACACCAATTCCCCTATCCTCACCTGTACCTACTATACCAAGTATTCCAGAGTCCAGATCTCATTCTTTGTCTATCACAGCCACCTCTCCTACCTTACCTTCACCAGTACCTACAGCACCATCAGCCACACCCATTCGAATACCTATTTCAGATTTGGAAATTATTCTTTCCTTTGATAATGATCACTCAGTCTCGGCAGCATCAAATCAAAATGTTTACCCCATGATCACAAGGAGCAAGAGTGGAGTCTTAAAGCTTAGATCCTTTCTAGCTAGCATTGAACCAAGGACTGTCAATGATGTCTTGTTCAAACCTGATTGGAAAGTTGCGATGGATGATGAATACGCTGCACTTATACAAAATCAAACCTGGAAATTGGTTCCTCTCTCTCTCATGGCAGAGGCTGTGGGTAGTCGTTGGATTTTTCGAGTTAAATACAGCCTTGATGGAAGTCTCAAAAAATACAAGGCTTGCCTAGTAGCTCAGGGTTTCTCTTAAAGGCCTGGGTGTAATTTCACTGAGACATACAGCCCAGTGGTGAAACCAACCTCGATTCGCATTGTCCTCACCTTAGCACTGTCAAGGAATTGGAGAATCAGGCAGCTTGATGTGAATAACGCATTTCTACATGGTGATTTGGTCAAAGATGTATATATGAAACAACCAAAGGGCTATGAAATTGGAGATGGAACTCTAGTGTGCAAACTCACCAAGGCCCTTTATGGTCTGAAACAGGCTCCAAGGGCCTGGTACTATAAGCTGTCAACAGCTCTCCAGCACCTTGGTTTTCATTCAACAAAGTCTAACATCTTTGTATTCACGAGGTTCAAAAATGGCTCATCACTATTTGTCCTGGTATATGTAGACGATATAATCATTTATGGAGACTCAGATGAAGCAATTTCTTAGGTCATTAAGCAGCTGAATGACAAATTTGCGTTGAAAGACATGGGTGAGCTTCACTATTTCCTTGGAATTCAAGCCACCAAGACTGCTAATGGAGGTCTATTACTCTCACAAGAGAAATATGCCAGAGATCTACTCAAGAAAGCTGAAATGGAACATTGTAAGCCCTGTCATACACCCTTACCTTCCTCAATTCGATTTTCTGCTTTTGGAAGCTCCCCATTCAAGAATCCTAAGCTTTACAGATCAGTTGTGGGAAGTCTACAATACCTCATAGTCACTCGTCCAGAACTAGCATACTCAGTGAACAAAATTTTACAGTTTATGCAAAATCCCTTGGAAGAGCATTGGAGATTAGTAAAAAGAATTTTGAGGTATGTGCATGGAACACTTAGCTTTGGTTTACACTTACACAAAACAAAGGTGCAAACCATCAAAGCTTATAGTGATTCTAACTGGGCAGAGACCCATATGATAGGAAGTCCATTGGAGGTTTTTGTGTCTTTTTTTGGAGCAATCTAGTTTCATGGAGTTCAAAGAAGTAGGGTGTTGTTGCCAGGTCTAGTGCTGAAGTAGAGTACAGGGCGATGGCTAACTTAGTTGCCGAACTAATTTGGATTAAGAACCTTATGGTTGAATTAAGAACCAAACTCTCAACAGCTCCATCAGTCTACTGTGATAATTTGAGTGCTGTGTTGCTTGCTGCGAATCCAATCTTGCATTCTAAGTCAAAACATTTTGAAATGGATCTCCATTTTGTAAGAGACTATGTTACAAAAAGAGTTATTCAAGTAAGTCATGTTCCTGGGACTGTGCAACTAGCT
This sequence comes from Arachis hypogaea, assembly GCF_003086295.3. Taxonomy (NCBI): domain Eukaryota; kingdom Viridiplantae; phylum Streptophyta; class Magnoliopsida; order Fabales; family Fabaceae; genus Arachis; species Arachis hypogaea. Next base: position 123,908,482 of record NC_092053.1, on the reverse strand, counting down.
GATGTGTTGACAAAACTACTGCCCAGTGTTGCCTTTCTTGAGTTTAGAAAAGAACTAATGGTTGAAAGTTTGGAGACATCCACTGATGAAAGCAGGCTCGGCAAAGAGGGTCATAAAGAGGGTCATGATAGATACATTAGCTGATGCTGAATTAGTGTAAACAGAATTAGTTAGCTTGTGATCAATTTGTCAGTGATTAGTTTAGCTTGTGACAACTGTAACTCCTCTGCTATAAGTAGTTAGAGCTAAGCTATTATTGTGTGATATTAAAACTCACTTTACCAATACACTTCAGATTCAACCAGATCCTTCTCTACACGTAGTACTCCTTCTTCTTTCTTAAATTCTTTCCCTTTCTACTCTCTCTCTTGCTTGAGCCTGGTACCTTTCAATTTCTATTGACTTAAATGAATATGTAAGATTTACAAAAAAGAAAAACTAATCTACATAATTTTCTTTTAAATACTGGTATAGTAAGAAATCTATTTTTAATTACTTTATTCTTTTTTTCTCATTATTTATTCTAATATAAGGGTCATTACTCGTTAGCAGAGTCTTAACAAATTAATATAATTAAAAAAAATTAATAATATTTAGGAATTTGGGCATATAATGGGAGGTGATGATGATAATGAGACTTGTTCAATTATTTTGATTAGTAACTCATCATGTTTAGCAATTGTTTGATATGGTTGGATAATGTTATTTATCAATTATTGTGAGTATTTGTCATGCGACTTTGAATACTCATATTCTATTACTTATCATAAAAATAAGTTCAACCGGTTCCCATGATGTCCAACTTTTTATTATTCAATAAGTGCCTTGCTGCTAGAAGAAACTAAAATTTTATTCACAAGAGATAAAATATATGTATTCAAATATTTCACGTCAGATGTGTTATTGTTAACAAATAACAACTATATCCTCATTGATTATATAAGTGTTTTTAAGAGCAGATTAATAATTTTAAAAAAAAAAATATATCGTTTGATGTGTTTTTTTTTTTTTTGGTGACTATATAGTTTGATGTGTTTAATTATACTAAATACATATAATAAAAATACTTTATATATATATATATATACCTTTTAAGCATTTATTAGTAAAATTTAAAGAATGATGGAATCAAATATTAAAATAATATCTGAAAGATTTAAATTCTAACAAAATAAATTCTCAAAAAAAAAAAAATTAAGCCTCTCATGACTTTTAAAAAATTATAAACATGTGACAGAAAGAATACTCCATTTAACTCTGATGGTAACATCTGCACTTGACTTTTCCTATTTGTTCTATCTGGTATATTAGAGAACTCATCAAATTAATTAATCATTGATATTAAATATATTTAACTTTCGTTTCGAAATAGTTTTATTCTACAATTAATATTAATATCTCTATACTTTTTGTGTTTAGAATTTTGAAAATGATCAAGGGTATAATAAAATTGGCGTTGATATTTGCTGAATGAATGCCTTAAAGATATAAAAGTAAAAACTTTCTAATGTACTTTATGTTATAATAGAATTAATTGAAGAATTTAGTCAACAATGGTTCTAAGGCCACCTTTTATTAATTCATAAAAAAAAATTAGCTTTGTGTTTCACTACATAAAATTAGTAAATTATCATTTTTATTTATAAAAATTTAAAAAGTTAATAAAAAAAATTAATTTGGTTCTTTCATATATATATATTTATTAATATTCTAAATTTATAAACAAAAATAATAATTTATTTTAAGATCAAACTCTTTTAAAATAAAAAAGTTGATGAATTAAAAAAGTAAGAGTCTAATCACCTTTAAATTAAGATAATAAAACCTGCATATGATAAAAATTATACATTCGATAGTAATTAATCTGTTACTTTATCTAAGGGTATTTACGGATATGAATAATCCGATCACCTCACAAAAATTGACCCAACTAATATATTACTTATGGTATTGGTTTTGAGGTTTAGGGTTTATATTAGTTGGTTCTGTATCCAATTATCCGGTTACGTTTATATTGCTTTTTTTTTTAAATATAATAATATATATAACTTTATCCTTTTCTAATTCAAATTAAATTATAGTATTTATTTAAGTATAACTTTAACGGTGTATTACTTTTTTTATATTATATATAAATTTTTTTTTCAATTTCTCTCTAAGTTCCATTTTTAGTCGGATATTCCAATTATCTAAATCGATTAAATCCGTCTTTTATTGGTTAGGATTAGTTAAAATTTACATAAAAGATCTCATATCTAAACTAAGTCAATCCGTGACACTCCTAACTTTATCACTTTGTAATTTTCCTTGGTTAATAAGATTTTTTTTTAACATAGAAATAAGGAAATCAACAAATAACTAAATTTGATCTTCTTTTTTTTGTGAATAGAAATTGAAAATAAGGTTGTTGCCTAGATTGAAAAACTGTTCATGACCAACTAAAATACGGAGAAAATCATTAATAAGAATAATCTTTTATATAATGGCTTCAATAATTATTTATCCGAGTTAAATTATTTTTAATTATTTCCTTAATTTACGTGAGTAATCATAACTGATGAATCATATATATAGTTATTTTCCTTCTCTTTTCTCTTGGTGATTTTATTCTTTTAGAAATTAAAGCTTAATTGCTTTCTCTGTGTTTCTCTACTTTTGCAAAAACTTGTCACAAGAAGTCGATAAAAATATAACTATTTATATATCTATTTTTATTAGTTTAATTTTTTAGGAGGAGTAATTTTATAATATAATATTAGAGTTTTTATAATTTAAAAGTAAAAAAAATTCAATCCTCAATTTTTGCTGATGTCAAAAGAAAAAGTTTTAACATAAAACAAAATAAAAGACCAAAAAAATTTATGCAAAAATTTACGCAAATTAATTCAAAAAAAATTTATATAAAGAAACGCATAAAAAATATAATTATTCGTATATTTTCTCGTTTAAGACAATAAATAGCTACTAACCCCGTGTTTGTGAAAAATAAAGGCATTATTTGAAGCAATAATAATAATAGGATAAATTATATTTTTTATCTCTAAAAATTGTTAAAAATATCAAAAATATTCTTAAATTTTATTTTGTTTTAATTTTGTCCAAAAAATTTTCAATTTGCATTAAATATACCCTTGACATCTAATTTTTTTAAAAATTTAGGATTAATCCAACAATAATACATGATAACTATATGTGATTTACTTATATTGAAAATTGTTCTTATGAAAATATTGTAAAATTAAAATAAAATAAAATTTAAAAATATTTTTATCCTAATAATAATAATAATAATAATAATAATAATAATAATAATAATAATAAAAGTGTACCTGTGGTGGTGGGAGGAGACTTGAGAGATGAGCCCGAGAGGCCAAAAGCCATTTGAAATCAGCAAATTTCGGCAATGGGAAGTGCGAAGTTGGAAGTTATGTTGAGTCTCTCAGCATTATTATTAGGAAAGTAAGACTCAAACTAAAAGAGAGCTCTGGCCTCTGTGTGGAAAGACTAGATATTCCACCACTTTTATATATACCACGAAACACGAAACAATAAACAATGTAGTCACTGTCAGTCTGTCACTACTTATTATTATTATTATTGAAAGAATTTTAAATGTACCGGAAAGAAGGATCTAAAAACCGAACCGATCATTAAATTATTCTAGTTATTGGTTTACTGATTTATTGGTTTAACCGGTCTAACCAGTAGTTTAATTAAAAAAACCATTTTAAAATAAAATAATAAATAAATTATAAATAAACATTCTAAAATATCTTCCAAATTTAAAATACTGCACAAAAAATGATCAACCAAATTCATATGATATTATCAAAATACAAACTCAAAAATTAAATAATAATAAAAATCTAAATATTAAATTTTGACTTTGAGGGTTAACAGGATCACTTAACACCTCAGACTCTAATTTAGAAATGTCAGGAGATAAAGGATTATCAATTTCAAAAGAATGTTGAACTAGTTCAATTAGAAAATGTTGATCATTCTGTGGTATTATGCTAACTGAACGTGAACCTGAACCTTGCAAGATAACCTTTTCGGTTTAATCTTAGGTAGCGTGCGTTCATTTGTTGTAAGAGAGCTCTCTTAGCAACAGATTCTTCATGCTGAGCAAGCCATAAACGGGACCTAGTGTTGTTTCCAAGTTGAGATATCAACATAATAAGTAGTCATTGAATAAGAAAGCATAACATATAACTAACTACCTATACACTTTGACTCTCCTTCTACTACCATCATCATCATTCATCAGTTTATTTATATATGGCATTGGCATGTAGCTACCCTACTCATTTAGCAACAACCAGTATTTGATTTGATTTTCATTTTTAGCATTCAGCAACAACCATTACAAAACAGCAGCATAACAACAACAGTGCCATAACAAAACAGCAGCATAACAACAACAGCATCTTAACAAGTCATTAATCACAAATTCCAAATTCAAACACTGATCAGTGATCACACAATCACAATGCCATAACAAAACAGCAGCATAACAACAGCAACAGCTTAACAAGTCACTAATCAGAAATTCCAAATTCAAAACACTGATCAATAATCGCAGAATCACAGTGCCATAACACAATCATAGTGCCATGACATAACAGATATGAAATTAAAAACAGCCACAACACAATGAAAAATAAAAAAAAATCCTCAACAAGACCATATCTAAATTCTGCCTACCGTATTCAACAATATTGCAACACAGAGCCATCAGAGCAATTAGAAAACAGCAAAACACTAAAACAGAGTAACAGTTACTGTATTAGGTGTTCTGGACTCTAGTTGGTAAAAATGACATAACAGAGTAAGTTTCCAACATTAGCAACCAATTCATATATACAAATTTCTACAGCAATCAGAAGTTCAAAACCATACATACAAAGAAGACCGAAGACCGAAGAAGAAGAACTGAAGAACCAAACTTCAAGCCAAGACCCACGAAGAATTGAAGAAAAATAGAACAAAAATTGAAGAAGTTCAGAGAAGATGAAGACGAGGAGCCACTAACCTGAGTTCGAAAGCCAGCGAAGACGAAGAGGACCTGCCTAGTTACTGGGTTCCTGACACAGCGAAGAGGAAGAAGCAGCAGTGCTGAGGACCTGGGGACGGCGGCAGCGCGGAGGCCCTGAGAACGGCGGCGACGATGGAGGGCTACGGTTCGGGGTTCCTTTGCTTCAGAGGGCTAGGGTTCGGCAACCAGGGTGAGATGAATGAATGATTGGGGGAAGAGGGGGGTTAGTCACGTTACTGGATCAGGTTTTTTTTTTTTTTTTTACAAATTTAAAAACACTGTCGTTTTATCCGAACCGGTCCGGTCCAACTGATCGATTCTCGGCCGGTTCGACAGTTTTTCAACGATTTTCTCTCGAGCGGTTATAGGAAGAGGACCGGACCGCTTGCATTGCCAGTTTCCAGTTGAACCGGTTCAATCAACCGGTCCGGTCTGATTTTTAGAACTATGACCGAAAATACTGGTGTTCTAATTGTTTTAATCGTTGATCTGAATTATAAGAAATATATATAATATATATTAATTAAAATCAACTGTTAAAATAACTAGAATACTAGTGTCCTCGGTACACTTGAAACTTTTCCTTATTAAAGAAAAGTGTTTTCAATATATCGAAAACACTGGTGTTCTAATTATTTTAACCATTGATCTGAATTATAAAAAATATATAATATATATTAATTAAAATCAACGATTAAAATAACTAAAACACCGATGTTCTCAGTACATTTGAAACTTTTCCTTATTATCAAGAACTTCGAGAGAGGAATTCTCTATTCTCATATTCTTTAACTGAAAAGTCACCAAAAAAATATATTCTCTAATTAAAACCGCCCATCTCTCCGCATATCTTTAGACTTACAATAGTCTTATTATTCTGTATTATTTAAAAGGTTCTATTGATAAGAATTCAGTGCAAATAAATAAAATTATTAATTTAAAATATAAATAAAATATAAATTAATTAAAATGAATTTAAATAATAATAAAATATATAAGTAATATTAATTCGTTTACATTATAATCGAAATATGAAAGTAAAATGAAGATAGGTAAATATATTACAAATTAGAAATTACCTATATTTATTATTTAAATAAAATATTTAAATTATTTATTTAAAAAAAAATTTACAACTAATCGGTCTAAAATATACCCTAAATAAGAGGGGCTCATCTAAGATCTGGCTTTTTGGTTTGAGAATTCAATAAAAGAAAATCACTCTATTTTTTACCCAATTTTTCGATACAACAAGAGATACTTACTCAATTTCACTTGTTCACATTATGATTTTCTCACGAAATCACAAAACTAAAAAGGATTTTTTTCACCTTAAATTACTTTATGACAGCTACAATAGTTTAGGAGGTATTTATAACTTCTTATCTATTTATAACCTCTTATTATCAGCTTACTCATTCGTTTAAACAAGTGTTGGAGATTTGAATCCCGTCTTGTGTATGCAGTAATTAATTGGCCAGTCAAGTTTGGGGATACTGCGAAAACAAAAAACAAATTGAACATTATACTTAAAATATAAACTAATAACTATAAAATAATATTTAAATTCTTCATATTAAAAAAATTTGAAATTAACTATTTTCCTTCTCTTAGTATGTAAAAAGGACAAACACAGAGAATTTTTCTTATTATTTTATATATTTTTTTTAAAATGACATCAACAAGAACGACAAAATAATAAAACACAGAGAAGGACAGCAAGAACGTAAAGGACACAAGAAGAATAAACATAGATTAATAAGAATTAATTTAATACCTAATATCAAATGATACGAAATAAGAAATAAACAAAAAGACAAAGATTGAAATTGAATAAAAAAATAAATTGAAATTGAAATAAAAAACAAAAAAATAAATTAAAATTGAATAAAAAAATAATCACTTCATCTTTTATCCAATTTCTTAATGCAACAAGAGATTCACTCAACCTAACTTGTCTATACCATAGAGCGAAGAGAATAACTCAACTTTTTACTCAATTTTCTGATGTATCAAGAAAGGGACACCTGATAACACGGGACATTGGGGTTATATTAATTCCTAAACGGTAAAAATGACTTTGCAAAAAAAAACTATTTCTAACTACTGAAGAGCTGACAAAACCAACAATATTTTTGGAATCGATTTGAAATAAATTGAATTAGAAATGAATTATTATATTTGAAATTAATGATAAAAATAAGAATTGATATAATCATCTAATTTTACATTTTTACCTTTTATTTACTATATGTTTTCACCACCACTAATAACGGCAGTTAGCCGGTGCGGTCGGTCTAGTCTTCTTGACGCGATCGGCCTGGATGGCCAGTCTGATATGTCTAGCTACACCCGATATGGTTTGCCTAGGTCAAGGTTATATTAACCCTAAAAGGTAAAAATGGTTTTGAGTAGATAACTATCTCTAACCACCAAAGAGATGTTGACAAAACTAACTACTAAAAAACCTAAACTAACATTATACTCATAAAAGATGAGTTTCGTGTTCAATCCTCAAATTTAGAATTAAATTCATTAAAAAAAAATTTAAAATTTCTGCAATATCCTTTCTATCATCTTCCCCATTTCCCTCCAAGCTCTTCATGCTTTCGCCCATTGCTCTTTTTTCCTTATTCCCATTACCAATCTGTTTCTTCTTCTTCTTCATTTATTCCAATTATTTATAAGGGTGTTTTAGTATACATAATGATATAACATTTTTTTCTAAAAAATAAATGCCGACAGAAATATATAATTTAAGTGTCATATTTTTATTTATTTATATTTTTTATTATATTAGAATTATATAAATTAATCACCATATAGAAGCAAGTACTGCTCAAAAATAAACTAACCCTGAAGTATAAATATTGAAATGAGAATTTATGTATTAAATTTTATTACTTTATGTTACATAGCACTCAAACACGTACATTATATAATGCATAAGGTCCACTCAATTCGATCCAAGTCTTTTTTGAATTGTTATATAATGGAATTCGGGTCTTGTAAATTTTTATCCGATAAAAGCTATGGTCATTTTCACTGTTCATGTCTGGCCTGGTGCTGTAGTCCATGTCATGCATCCCCTCAGATATGCGTGTATTTTGTGCTTTCTAGTGGGTATAAGTCTACAACACTTCACTGCCTTAATTAGGAAGCAACTAAGGAATGCGCCGAGACATCAATTATTCAATCCTCTCTCCCTTCTCTCTTTAAAATTGCTCTCTTTATTAGCAATTTTCCTCATTTCATTGCTGCAATTTAGTTACTGCTGTCTAGATACTCTTTTTCTTTCTTTCTTTTCTAACTTTTTGAGAAAATGATTCCATTAGAAATTAAGCGCTAAACTGATGTTGATTTTTTTCATTTTCTTTTCAATCTAATGTAAATTCTTACATTTTCTTTTGAAACTATTTATTTATTTCTTTCTTTTTTCTTTGCTATGTGTCTATGATCTTTAAGGAATATACTAGGTCCTCTGCACAAATCGTTCTTTGAGGGGAGTTCTTTAACTTTTTTTTAATTAGATTAAGTATATTAATGTTATTGCAGTACTGATGTTGTGTTTTAGTTTATAGGTTATAATTTTTTCCCATAGATATCATATACCCGATGTCGGAACATTTACGCAGCCTTGTTACTCAAGTGTGAGTTGAAAATTATAATTTATTTTTTCTAAATCTGTCATTTTTTTTTCTTTGTTACCCTTAGATCTGTCATTTAATTTGATAAATTATGTTTGCATTTGTTATTTCAGCCATTTCATGATCATTTGCAAATTAATTATGATGGTATTTTCTCTATTTTTTTTATTCAATTAACAGTACTACCACTTGTAATTCCTGCATTTTTCATATGTTTAAGTGAAAGCTTTTACTTGTTGTCTCCTAAGAGAGTTTATATTTCTTTGGTATCAGCGGCGTTTCTAGATTGGTCTTTGATAAGAAGATAGATAAATTTAACATCTAAGTGCATTTTGTTTTAAATGAAATACTCATATCTGAAATTTCATATTTTTAGGGAAAACGTTTAGCCTCTGTGACTTTGGATGGCTGTTCAACCATTCACAATGTTGATCATCTCTATAATAATCGATCCCATTAATTTATTTAACTGGTAAAATCCAAAACAAGCTGATCTTTTGATGTTTGCCCTTATGTATGGGCTCTATTCTATAAATTTCTCCTTTTATATTGTCCAATATTTTTCTTACAGCGGTGTTTATTGATCTTTTAACAGATTTTAAATCATAGTAATAATAATTTTAATTTGGTTCTTTGTTGACAGCACTAGTAGAAGAAAAGTTACATACAGATCAAGTAGAATTAGGAGAAAATATCAGTAGAATTTCATCTCTTAACTGGTTTCTTTATGAATTAAAAAAAATAAAAAGAATAGAATTGAAAATACAAGATAGGAAATTATAATCCTATCAACTCTCTTAGGTTTTGGGCATAAGAAGCTCTTTGAACCTCGTAAAGAGATAATCCAGAAAGCGAATAAAATCCTAAATCTAAATCCTAATCCTAAAGAGAGAGGAGAGAACCTCTCTCAAAACTAAATCTAAATCATGAAAAGTAACTAACTGGAGACTCTCCTGAATGGATGCATTCCCCCACTTCATAACCTCTGGTCTATGCCTTTCTGGACTTGGATTTGGGCCAAAAAAGGCTTCAGCATTCGCTGAGCGTTTTTTGCAATTTCTGGTGTGTGGCCTCTGTCACGCGTCCGCGTGGGTCACGCGGTCGCGTCATCGGGAGTTTTTCCTTGTCACGCGATCGCGTCAGTCATGCGACCGCGTCATGTGCGTTCTTGCTTGTGGCGCGCGATCGCGTGGCTGCCAGTTTCTTCAAACACTCTGTTTTATGCTTTCCTTCCAATTTTGTATGTTTCCTTTCCATCCTTTAAGTCATTCCTGCCTTAGAAGATCTGAAACTACTCAACACACGAATCACGACATCTAATGGAAATAAAAGGTAATCAAAATAATTATTTTTAAGCATAGAAAACATGTTTTTCACATACATCACATAATAAGGAATGGAAAATAAAACCATGCAATTAATATGAATAAGTGGGTGAAGGATTGAATAAATCACTCAGATTAAGCACAAAATATATCATAAAATATGGGTTTATCAACTGTTCGGTAGGTCGGGTACCGGACGGTTCGGGTTAGGACCCTGAGGTCAACGTTTCGGATGGTGGAGAAGCTCGTCTGGTCGTGGTTTCTTGGTCCCGGGTGAGCGAGATCCCGAGCACTTCAAATGGAGAGGGGGGTGCCACCTGCAAAGACACTCCGATGCCCTTGTCAGAATATGTGCAGGCGGAGAGGAAATGGTGCGTGAATGTGACGTACCTTGGGGGGAGAGCCAGTCTCCCCCTTATATACATGTCAGTAGTGGGCCCTTCCAATGGGCAGGCCCATACCCTTAAAGGTGTTGTCCCACGGCTGTGTGCGAGCCGTACGGGACGCGTGTCCGGGTCGGGTGGAGGACGCACCACTGGGCCGGCGAGAACTCGGGTCGGGTTGACCCGTGCGAGTTTTGGGCCAGGCCGTAACAGTGCCCCCGACGCGTCAGCGATGGCCGTGGAGGCCATTGGTGGCGCGTGATGTTTACACTCGTGCATTGTCGTTGGGTCGGCTGATCGTGGGAGGGACGCGTCTCTTGTGCGCGTGTCTCTTGATCTGCTGTGGCATCTGTTTGCCGTTTTGTTCTCCGCGCTGGGCATTTAATGCTCATAATGATTTGAAAAAACCCGCGCGCAAAGACTATCTTGCCCTTGCTTCCTTTCGCGCTTTTGGGGGTGGTTTTTAAACAGTTTTCTCCCTATCCACCTCCCACTCTTATCATTTCCAACTTCTTCTCTCCCTAACATCCAAAGCTTCCTGCGCGAACTCCTTCCTGCTTCAACTTCCAGCCCAGATCTCCTTCATCGTTCCAGGTAATCTTCTGGTTTCTCTCTTCTGGTATCTGCGTTAGGCTCTGTTGTTGTGTGATTTGTTGTTTGCATCTACTGCATGGCTGGTTTTATTTTTGTTAAGAGGTTTTTGTAGTGTTGGGATAGGTGAGTTAGGGAAGGGGTACCATTCCAGGATAGGCCTTTTTGGGTGGTTTGTGAGTTAGGTGTAGTTTCTAATTGTATATGGTTATGATTGGGTTGAAAAGGCATAGTTTCTGAGAATTTTTCGGGCTCCCGACCTCATAGACTAACGGAGTGGTACCCCGCTGTAGGTATGCCTCGCGTTGTCTCCCGGTCTTCCGGATCTGCTGCGGCTTACGACCCGTATGCTTGGGTGACTGACGATATAAGGAGTTCACCCAACCAGATGGACTTGGGGGAGCTGACGGAGTTCCGGTAAGCCGGCTACTTGTGTGGGGGTACTGATGAGGAGGCCAACTACGAGGCCATTGTCCCGCTTCCTCATGAGCGTATTTGTGAGCTCAATTTTCATTCTCCCCGCGTCCCCAATTGGATCTGGTTTTATAAGTCCATGTTCACACAAGTTGGTGTTCGGATACCGTTCTCCGATTTTCAAATGGCGCTGCTGAACCGGATATCCGTCCCCCCGTCTCAACTTCATCCGAACAGCTGGGCTTCGATCCGCTGCTTCGAGATGGTCTGCGAGTACTTAGAGCTACCGGCGTCGGTGGACGTTTTTTTCTTTTATTTCAACCTTACCAACCCCTCCAAACAGGGGAAAGCAAGAAAAGGGTTTCTTTCTTTCCGTGCTGCCCAGGGTAGGAAGATTTTTAGCCTTTTTGAGGATTCCTACCATGGTTTTAAGGATAAGTATTTCAAGGTTCGTCCCGTCAAGGGTCGCCACCCCTTCTGGTTGTCGTTAGAGGGGGAGCGCCTTATCCAGACTTACTGGAGCTTCGGCGCGGGGTCGAATCCTTTTGTGAAAGTATCGTACAAGAGGTTGTCGGCTGTAGATAAGAATATAGCGAACGTTCTTCTTGCTATCTTTGAAAAGAATCCTGTGAATCCCCACCTTCTTATGGGTGAACGGGAGGCCGGCCGGAGCTATATTCGTGAGTTGCTTTTCTTGTTTGTCTATGTTTCTTTGTCGTTGTTCTTCTTGTTTCCGGTTTGACGACTAACGTTCTTGTTCTTTATTCGCAGTGGAAATGTCTGCCACCGTGACCGGTCTCGAGAATCTGATGAAGACCTTTTTTGAGGCTAGTGATGATGAGAATGCCGAAGAAAAGGACGCCGGCAAGTCGGAGGGTCCGTCAGGGGAAAAAGAGGGCCAGGCTTCCCCTGCCCAGGATACCAAGATGTCGGGAAAGCAGGGCTTAGGGGGTCAGGCTTCCCCTGCCCATGAGGAGGGACCTGCTGACGGGAAGGCGACCCTCTCCCCTCATCCGGATAGCGACGTGGAGCTTATCCACACTCCTAAGAAACGAAAGATGTCTTCCAGCCCGGAGGGGGTCCTAACCGTAATGGAGAGGAATTTTGATGCTTCCAAGTTCATTGACTCCCAGCTGATACCCGGGACAGAAGAGCATTTTCATGCAACCGAGCTGTCCGGGCAGGCGAGGTGGATGTATCGCACCTTGCTTCGTGGGGCCGTGATAGCTCGGAAGGCCGAGTTTGAGCTATCTGGTATGGAGGCGCTTCAGAGGAAGCTTGAGTCTTCTGTTAAGGCGAATAATGACTTTAAGGCTCAAGTTGAGCTCCTCCAGGGTCAGCTATCCGAGATGGGGGGAAAGCTTAATGCTGCTGAGGAGAAGTCGTCGTTTGTTGCGGAGAGGCTAAAGGCGTCCGATGAGACCGTGGCTCGGCTTCTTGAGCGTGAGATGACATTGGAAGGTCAACTGAACGCCGCTCAGGGTCGAGTTGTCGCTTTGGAAAAGGAGCGGGAGCAGGCCATCTCGGAGGCGAAAGCCGCTAGGGTAGAGGCCGTTGATCTTAGGAAGAAGCTTAAGGTGGCCAAGGAGCAAGGGAAGAATGCAATCTTGATGACCGAAGATGCCCTGAAGGCCCAGCTGAAGATTGCTGCTCCTGATTTCGAGACGTCGTCAATTGGTGTTTTCAAGACTATCCAGGATGGGAAAATTGTCGATATGCCGAGGAAGTGAAGTCTCGTAACTTAGGATATTTTGTAATGCATTTGTTGAACAACTTGTTGATACTTTGTCGTTTTGTTTGCCTTGAACAATTTTACTTGTCCGTTCCGTATTTTGACGCTTTATAATTTATCGCCGTTTGATTGCTATGATTTTTGCTTGTTTCATTATTTTGTCGTGTTGTCGTTTTCGTGTTACCGTTTATTCTGGGCGGGCTTATATCTTGTGCCCGTCTTAACGTTTTCGCATTTGGTAGCAGTTCGGACCGGTTCGGTCGCGTAGTCGTCGAACTGGTTGAGGCCTATGAGCCGTCTGGCTCCCAGGGTGATCAGTCCCGGGATGCCGTTTTAGATTTTGGTCACGAGGAGCAGATATGAAGTAAGAAAGTTTTGACAAGTAAAAAATTTGAACAAGTGAAAATTACTCGTCAGTTGGGTAAGTATTTGACAAAGTAAATAAACAAGTTGAATTAACATGTGGATGGGGCGAATACTAGCTATCTGGCTAGGCTCTCTGGTCGGTGAGCCGGTGTGTCAGGAGTAGAACCTCTTTAGGTTATTCGCGTTCCATGTTCTGGGTATTTCCTTGCCGTCAAGTTTTTCGAGTTTGTAAGCGCCCTTGCCGAGTACCTCCCTTACCCTGTAGGGACCTTCCCAATTTGCCGCCAGCTTGCCTTCTCCTGGGGTCGGGACGCCGATGTCGCTGCGTCGCAGGACGAGGTCCCTTTCTTCGAAGTCTCGTTTGAGGACTTTGGCGTTGTAACGTAGGGCTATTCTTTGTTTCAGCGCCGTTTCTGTTAGGTGAGCCATTTCCCTTGTTTCTTCGATCAGGTCTTTCTCAATGGCTTTGCTCATGCCCGCGAGGAGTAGTCGGGGGCTTGGTTCACCGATTTCGACTGGTATCACCGCGTCGACCCCGTATGTTAGGCGAAAGGGGGTTTCCCCCGTGGCGCTTTGCTCGGTTGTCCGGTAGGACCATAAGACGGAGGGGAGTTCGTCGGCCCAGTTTCCCTTCTTACTGTCTAGGCGCTTCTTTAGACCAAGAAGGATGACTTTGTTTGCGGCTTCTACCTGCCCGTTTGTTTGGGGGTGTTCTACTGAGGAGAACTTTTGCTTTATCCCCAGGCCAGAGAGGAATTCCATGAACTTCTTGTCGGTGAACTGGGTCCCATTGTCCGAGATAACGACCTCTGGGATGCCGAAACGGGTTATCACCTGCCTCCACATGAACTTCCGGCAGTTGGAGGACGATATCGTGGCTAGTGGTTCAGCCTCTACCCATTTGGTATAGTAGTCAATGGCTACAATGAGGTATTTGACTTGTCCTGGGCCGACTGGAAAGGGTCCCAGGAGGTCGACTCCCCATTGTGAAAAAGGACGTGTAGTCGTTAGCGAACTTAGCTCGGAGGCTGGCGCCTTGTGGAAGTTGGCGTTTTGTTGACACTTTGTGCATTTTGTGACAAATTCCTTCGAGTCCTTCATCATTGTTGGCCAGTAGTATCCTGCTCGGATGAACTTCCTTGCCAGGGCTTTGCCCCCGATGTGATGTCCGCAACACCCTTCGTGGACTTCTCTAAGCACGTAGTCCGTTTGGTCGGGGTGCAAACACTTCAATAGGGGCTGGCTGAGTCCCTTTTTGAATAGTTGTCCCTGTATGATTGCGTATCTGGCCGCCTCCCTTCTTAAAGCTTTGGCCGCCTTCTCATCTTCAGGCAACTTGCCGAGTTCCAGGAAGTTGGTAATGGGGTCCAGCCATGAGGGGCTCGACTCCGTCAGGTGGAGGGCGACCGTTGGTTCCTTCACCATGCCCTGGATGAGCGACCGGTTACCCGATCCTGGCTTTGTGCTCGCGAGTTTCGACAAAAGGTCTGCTCGTGTGTTCTTTTCTCTTGGAACGTGCTGGATAATGACCTCCTGGAACTGGCTTGTCATTTGCTTAACCTTTTCCAAGTACTTTTGGAGGAGGGGGTCCCGGGCTTGGTAGCTTCCGTTTATCTGCGAGGTGACGACTTGGGAGTCGCTGCATACTTCGACTCTCGTCGCCCCGACTTCCCGAGCCAGCATTAGTCCGCCTAGGAGAGCCTCGTATTCTGCTTGGTTGTTCGACACGGGGAACTCGAACTTGGTCGATTGCTCATAGATGACCCCTGCTGGGCTTTCCAAGATGACCCCTGCTCCTCCGGACGTTTGGTTGGAGGCTCCGTCCACATGAAGCCTCCACCGTGTGCCCGTTTCCTCGGGAGGGTCGCTCGTTACTTCCACCAAGAAGTCTGCCATCGCTTGGGCCTTAATTGCGTGTCGCGGCTCATACTGTAGGTCATATTGTGAGAGCTCGATGGCCCAGGTCATCATCCTACCAGCCAAATCAGGTTTTTGTAGTATTTGCCGAATCGCCTGATCTGTCCTCACGACTATACGATGACTCTGGAAGTATTGTCTTAACCTTCGGGAGGATACTAGGAGCGCCAGCGCCAGTCTTTCCAGTTTACTGTACCTCAGCTCTGGTCCCTGGAGTGCCCTGCTCACGAAGTAGACGGGCTGTTGTGTCCTTGCTTCTTCTGTAACGAGGACCGCGGCAAGCGCTTCCTCGGTTACTGATAGATAAAGGTAGAGCGGTTCTCCGGCTCTGGGTTTCCCGAGGACTGGTGGTGCCGCCAAGATTTGCTTGAAGTGGTTGAATGCCTCTTCGCACGCTGGTGTCCATTCGAACGCCATTCCCTTTCTCATTAAGTTGAAGAAAGGTATGGCCCTTGCCGCCGATGCGCTGAGGAAACGGGACAAAGCTGTCAATCTCCCGGCAAGTCTCTAGACGTCTTTGATGCAACCCGGACTCTTCATTTGAAGGACCGCTTGGCATTTTTCGGGATTGGCTTCCACTCCTCTTTGAGTGATCATGAAGCCTAGGAACTTTCCGGCCTCCATGGCGAACGCGCATTTGAGTGGATTAAGCCTCATGCCGTGTTGTCGTAGGGACGAGAAAACGTCATTAAGGTCACTCAGGAGATCGTCAGGTCGGGCGGTCTTTGCGAGTATGTCATCTACATAAACTTCCACTGTTTTGCCCAGGAGTTCGCTGAATATCTTATTCATCAACCTTTGGTATGTGGCTCCTGCGTTTTTTAGGCCAAATGGCATTACCTTGTAACAATAGATTCCCCCTGGCGTTATGAACGCCGTTTTTTCCTCGTCGGGTCGGTGCATCGGTATCTGATTGTACCCTGGATAGGCATCCATGAAACTCAGATATCTGTACCCTGCCGCTGCGTCGACGAGCGTATCAATATTAGGTAGGGGGTACCAGTCCTTGAGACAAGCCTTGTTGAGGTCAGAGTAGTCTACGCACATTCTCCACCTCCCGTTGTGTTTTTTAACCAGAACCACATTCGACAACCAAGTCGAGTAATCCAATTCCCGGATGAATCCTGCTTCTAAGAGGCTGGCCGTTTGCTTGGCTACCTCGTCTGCCCTTTCCTGCGACATTTTCCTCCTTCTCTGGGCCACTGGTTTGGCTCCTGCCTTTACGGTCAGGCGATGCGACATGAGCTGGGGGTCTATCCCTGGCATGTCGGCAGGCGTCCAGGCAAAGAGGTCGGCGTTAGCCCTGATCATCTCCATCAAAGGTTCCTTTATTTCGTGCGGGAGGTTTCTGTTTATGAATGTGAACTTATCGTGCTCCTCGCCGACTCTGAACTTTTCCAAGTCTCCTTCTGGCTCTGGTCTGGGTTTGTCGTCTACCCTGGCGTCCAGGTCGGCCAGGAAAACCCCTGACGCCTCCTTGGATTTTTTCCTGAGAGAGAGGATGGCATGGTCGCAAGCGACTGCCGTTTCCAAGTCGCCCCGGAGGGATCCCACAGATCCATCATCGGTGATGAACTTCATCACCAGTAGTTTCGTACTGATAGCTGCCCCCAAGTCGTTAATGGTCTTTCTCCCCAGGATGATGTTATAGGCCGTCGAATCTCGTAATATTACAAAGTCTGCCATGATTGTCCTTCGTCTTTGCCCTTGTCCCACAGAGGTCGGGAGTGTGATGATTCCGTCTGGCTTAATGAAGTGGTCTCCTAACCCTACCACACCGTGCTGGTGGGTCGTCAGGTCGGAATCTCTCAGTCCCAGGGCATCGAAAACGTTTCGGAACATGATGTTTGAGTCTGCCCCCGTGTCTACCAAGATTCGTTTGACGAGACCAGTTCCGACCCTAGCCGTGATGACCATGGGCGGACTTTCCGGCACTTCGTCGAACCATTGGTCCTCCGGGCCGAAAGAGATAGGTGGGAGACCCTTAAGACTTCTAACAGGTGGGGTGGAGACCGCTAAGATCTTGGCATCTTTCTTCTGCGCCGATTTCGACCTCGGGGCGGTATTCCTGGCCGTCACCACGTTTACCACCGTGAGACCGTGGTCGTCACCCTCTGGCTCCTGTCGTCGTCTTGTTGGTCGGGATCTGTCCTCGTTATCGTTGTCCCGGTTGCGTCTCCTTGGTTCCCTTATAAGGTGGGAGAAGTCGGCAAGTTTGCCGTCCCTGATAGCTTGCTCGAGGGCATCCTTTAGGTCAAAGCAGTCTTAGGTCTTGTGCCCGTAACCCTTGTGGTACTCGCAGTAGAGGTTCTTGTTTCCTCCCGTCCTGTCCTTCAGTGGTCGGGGCTTCGACAGTATCCCCTTTTCTGCTATCTGTTGGAAAACTTCAGTGATCGATGCCGTGAGGGGGGTGTAATTGGTGAACTTCCCAACTCGGGGGAACGGTTTGGATGGTTTACTCGGACTGCCGTCCTTGGCGTGTTCCTTTGGTCTTTCTCTGGCTTCGAAGTGCCGGGGTTGGTTGTAGGCGGGCTGCCGTTTATTGGCAGCCACAACCCGGCTGACTTCCTCGTCATTAATGTATTCTTTGGCCACGCCCTGGATCTCTTGCATCGTCCAGACGGGCTTCGTGGTGAGGTGTTTCCTGAAATCCTCATTCGAGAGCCCGTTTGTTAAGCACAAACTTGCCACTGAGTCCGTCAGACCGTCAATTTCCAAGCACTCGTCGTTAAAACGGTCCAGGTACTTCCTGGTCGGCTCTCCGGGTCTCTGGGTCACCCCCAGTAAATTGATTGGGTGTTTGGCTTTGACAATCCTAGTTGTGAACTGAGCCAAGAAGGCGTGGCTAATGTCGGAGAATTGGGTCACCGAGCCTTGTGGGAGGTTGTTAAACCACCGTATTGCCGGGCCCGCTAAGGTGACCGGGAAAGCGCGACATCTGACCTCATCTCCCACCCCTTCTAAGTTCATCCTGGCCTCAAAGGCCGTCAGGTGTTCCAGGGGGTCTTGCGTTCCGTCATACTTAATGTCTGTCGGCTTGTCGAAGTGTTTTGGTAGTCGGACCTCGAGTACAGAGCGGTGGAAAGGGGTCGCTCCTATTATGACGGGTCCTCGGGCAGTTCTTCTCGACTCATTGTTCTCGCGGTGGGCTTCCTCGTTGCCTCTGTTCGACGCGCGCCGCCTTTCGTGTCGGGCGTAGATAATGGGGTCGCGACTTCTTCTTCTGGGGCGTACCCGTTCCCCCGTGCCCGTCTTGCCGTTTTCGCATTTGGTAGCAGTTCGGACCGGTTCGGTCGCGTAGTCGTCGAACTGGTTGAGGCCTATGAGCCGTCTGGCTCCCGGGGTGATCAGTCCCGGGGTGCCTTTTTAGATTTTGGTCACGAGGAGCAGATATGAAGTAAGAAAGTTTTGACAAGTAAAAAATTTGAACAAGTGAAAATTACTCGTCAGTTGGGTAAGTATTTGACAAAGTAAATAAACAAGTTGAATTAACATGTGGATGGGGCGAATACTAACTATCTGGCTAGGCTCTCTGGTCGGTGAGCCGGTGTGTCAGGAGTAGAACCTCTTTAGGTTATTCGCGTTCCATGTTCTGGGTATTTCCTTGCCGTCAAGTTTTTCGAGTTTGTAAGCGCCCTTGCCGAGTACCTCCCTTACCCTGTAGGGACCTTCCCAATTTGCCGCCAGCTTGCCTTCTCCTGGGGTCGGGACGCCGATGTCGCTGCGTCGCAGGACGAGGTCCCTTTCTTCGAAGTCTCGTTTGAGGACTTTGGCGTTGTAACGTAGGGCTATTCTTTGTTTCAGCGCCGTTTCTGTTAGGTGAGCCATTTCCCTTGTTTCTTCGATCAGGTCTTTCTCAATGGCTTCGCTCATGCCCGCGAGGAGTAGTCGGGGGCTTGGTTCGCCGATTTCGACTGGTATCACCGCGTCGACCCCGTATGTTAGGCGAAAGGGGGTTTCCCCCGTGGCGCTTTGCTCGGTTGTCCGGTAGGACCATAAGACGGAGGGGAGTTCGTCGGCCCAGTTTCCCTTCTTACTGTCTAGGCGCTTCTTTAGACCAAGAAGGATGACTTTGTTTGCGGCTTCTACCTGCCCGTTTGTTTGGGGGTGTTCTACTGAGGAGAACTTTTGCTTTATCCCCAGGCCAGAGAGGAATTCCATGAACTTCTTGTCGGTGAACTGGGTCCCATTGTCCGAGATAACGACCTCTGGGATGCCGAAACGGGTTATCACCTGCCTCCACATGAACTTCCGGCAGTTGGAGGACGATATCGTGGCTAGTGGTTCAGCCTCTACCCATTTGGTATAGTAGTCAATGGCTACAATGAGGTATTTGACTTGTCCTGGGCCGACTGGAAAGGGTCCCAGGAGGTCGACTCCCCATTGTGAAAAAGGACGTGTAGTCGTTAGCGAACTTAGCTCGGAGGCTGGCGCCTTGTGGAAGTTGGCGTTTTGTTGACACTTTGTGCATTTTGTGACAAATTCCTTCGAGTCCTTCATCATTGTTGGCCAGTAGTATCCTGCTCGGATGAGCTTCCTTGCCAGGGCTTTGCCCCCGATGTGATGTCCGCAACACCCTTCGTGGACTTCTCTAAGCACGTAGTCCGTTTGGTCGGGGTGCAAACACTTCAATAGGGGCTGGCTGAGTCCCTTTTTGAATAGTTGTCCCTGTATGATTGCGTATCTGGCCGCCTCCCTTCTTAAAGCTTTGGCCGCCTTCTCATCTTCAGGCAACTTGCCGAGTTCCAGGAAGTTGGTAATGGGGTCCAGCCATGAGGGGCTCGACTCCGTCAGGTGGAGGGCGACCGTTGGTTCCTTCACCATGCCCTGGATGAGCGACCGGTTACCCGATCCTGGCTTTGTGCTCGCGAGTTTCGACAAAAGGTCTGCTCGTGTGTTCTTTTCTCTTGGAACGTGCTGGATAATGACCTCCTGGAACTGGCTTGTCATTTGCTTAACCTTTTCCAAGTACTTTTGGAGGAGGGGGTCCCGGGCTTGGTAGCTTCCGTTTATCTGCGAGGTGACGACTTGGGAGTCGCTGCATACTTCGACTCTCGTCGCCCCGACTTCCCGAGCCAGCATTAGTCCGCCTAGGAGAGCCTCGTATTCTGCTTGGTTGTTCGACACGGGGAACTCGAACTTGGTCGATTGCTCATAGATGACCCCTGCTGGGCTTTCCAAGATGACCCCTGCTCCTCCGGACGTTTGGTTGGAGGCTCCGTCCACATGAAGCCTCCACCGTGTGCCCGTTTCCTCGGGAGGGTCGCTCGTTACTTCCACCAAGAAGTCTGCCATCGCTTGGGCCTTAATTGCGTGTCGCGGCTCATACTGTAGGTCATATTGTGAGAGCTCGATGGCCCAGGTCATCATCCTACCAGCCAAATCAGGTTTTTGTAGTATTTGCCGAATCGCCTGATCTGTCCTCACGACTATACGATGACTCTGGAAGTATTGTCTTAACCTTCGGGAGGATACTAGGAGCGCCAGCGCCAGTCTTTCCAGTTTACTGTACCTCAGCTCTGGTCCCTGGAGTGCCCTGCTCACGAAGTAGACGGGCTGTTGTGTCCTTGCTTCTTCTGTAACGAGGACCGCGGCAAGCGCTTCCTCGGTTACTGATAGATAAAGGTAGAGCGGTTCTCCGGCTCTGGGTTTCCCGAGGACTGGTGGTGCCGCCAAGATTTGCTTGAAGTGGTTGAATGCCTCTTCGCACGCTGGTGTCCATTCGAACGCCATTCCCTTTCTCATTAAGTTGAAGAAAGGTATGGCCCTTGCCGCCGATGCGCTGAGGAAACGGGACAAAGCTGTCAATCTCCCGGCAAGTCTCTGGACGTCTTTGATGCAACCCGGACTCTTCATTTGAAGGACCGCTTGGCATTTTTCGGGATTGGCTTCCACTCCTCTTTGAGTGATCATGAAGCCTAGGAACTTTCCGGCCTCCATGGCGAACGCGCATTTGAGTGGATTAAGCCTCATGCCGTGTTGTCGTAGGGACGAGAAAACGTCATTAAGGTCACTCAGGAGATCGTCAGGTCGGGCGGTCTTTGCGAGTATGTCATCTACATAAACTTCCACTGTTTTGCCCAGGAGTTCGCTGAATATCTTATTCATCAACCTTTGGTATGTGGCTCCTGCGTTTTTTAGGCCAAATGGCATTACCTTGTAACAATAGATTCCCCCTGGCGTTATGAACGCCGTTTTTTCCTCGTCGGGTCGGTGCATCGGTATCTGATTGTACCCTGAATAGGCGTCCATGAAACTCAGATATCTGTACCCTGCCGCTGCGTCGACGAGCGTATCAATATTAGGTAGGGGGTAGCAGTCCTTGGGACAAGCCTTGTTGAGGTCAGAGTAGTCTACGCACATTCTCCACCTCCCGTTGTGTTTTTTAACCAGAACCACATTCGACAACCAAGTCGAGTAATCCAATTCCCGGATGAATCCTGCTTCTAAGAGGCTGGCCGTTTGCTTGGCTACCTCGTCTGCCCTTTCCTGCGACATTTTCCTCCTTCTCTGGGCCACTGGTTTGGCTCCTGCCTTTACGGCCAGGCGATGCGACATGAGCTGGGGGTCTATCCCTGGCATGTCGGCAGGCGTCCAGGCAAAGAGGTCGGCGTTAGCCCTGATCATCTCCATCAAAGGCTCCTTTATTTCGTGCGGGAGGTTTCTGTTTATGAATGTGAACTTATCGTGCTCCTCGCCGACTCTGAACATTTCCAAGTCTCCTTCTGGCTCTGGTCTGGGTTTGTCGTCTACCCTGACGCCTCCTTGGATTTTTTCCTGAGAGAGAGGCTGGCATGGTCGCAAGCGACTGCCGTTTCCAAGTCGCCCCGGAGGGATCCCACGGATCCATCATCGGTGATGAACTTCATCACCAGTAGTTTCGTACTGATAGCTGCCCCCAAGTCGTTAATGGTCTTTCTCCCCAGGATGATGTTATAGGCCGTCGAATCTCGTAATATTACAAAGTCTGCCATGATTGTCCTTCGTCTTTGCCCTTGTCCCACAGAGGTCGGGAGTGTGATGATTCCGTCTGGCTTAATGAAGTGGTCTCCTAACCCTACCACACCGTGCTGGTGGGTCGTCAGGTCGGAATCTCTCAGTCCCAGGGCATCGAAAACGTTTCGGAACATGATGTTTGAGTCTGCCCCCGTGTCTACCAAGATTCGTTTGACGAGGCCAGTTCCGACCCTAGCCGTGATGACCATGGGCGGACTTTCCGGCACTTCGTCGAACCATTGGTCCTCCGGGCCGAAAGAGATAGGTGGGAGACCCTTAAGACTTCTAACAGGTGGGGTGGAGACCGCTAAGATCTTGGCATCTTTCTTCTGCGCCGATTTCGACCTCGGGGCGGTATTCCTGGCCGTCACCACGTTTACCACCGTGAGACCGTGGTCGTCACCCTCTGGCTCCTGTCGTCGTCTTGTTGGTCGGGATCTGTCCTCGTTATCGTTGTCTCGGTTGCGTCTCCTTGGTTCCCTTATAAGGTGGGAGAAGTCGGCAAGTTTGCCGTCCCTGATAGCTTGCTCGAGGGCATCCTTTAGGTCAAAGCAGTCTTGGGTCTTGTGCCCGTAACCCTTGTGGTACTCGCAGTAGAGGTTCTTGTTTCCTCCCGTCCTGTCCTTCAGTGGTCGGGGCTTCGACAGTATCCCCTTTTCTGCTATCTGTTGGAAAACTTCAGTGATCGATGCCGTGAGGGGGTGTAATTGGTGAACTTCCCAACTCGGGGGAACGGTTTGGATGGTTTACTCGGACCGCCGTCCTTGGCGTGTTCCTTTGGTCTTTCTCTGGCTTCGAAGTGTCGGGGTTGGTTGTAGGCGGGCTGCCGTTTATTGGCAGCCACAACCCGGCTGACTTCCTCGTCATTAATGTATTCTTTGGCCACGCCCTGGATCTCTTGCATCGTCCAGACGGGCTTCGTGGTGAGGTGTTTCCTGAAATCCTCATTCGAGAGCCCGTTTGTTAAGCACAAACTTGCCACTGAGTCCGTCAGACCGTCAATTTCCAAGCACTCGTCGTTAAAACGGTCCAGGTACTTCCTGGTCGGCTCTCCGGGTCTCTGGGTCACCCCCAGTAAATTGATTGGGTGTTTGGCTTTGACAATCCTAGTTGTGAACTGAGCCAAGAAGGCGTGGCTAATGTCAGAGAATTGGGTCACCGAGCCTTGTGGGAGGTTGTTAAACCACCGTATTGCCGGGCCCGCTAAGGTGACCGGGAAAGCGCGACATCTGACCTCATCTCCCACCCCTTCTAAGTTCATCCTGGCCTCAAAGGCCGTCAGGTGTTCCAGGGGGTCTTGCGTTCCGTCATACTTCATGTCTGTCGGCTTGTCGAAGTGTTTTGGTAGTCGGACCTCGAGTACAGAGCGGTGGAAAGGGGTCGCTCCTATTATGACAGGTCCTCGGGCAGTTCTTCTCGACTCATTGTTCTCGCGGTGGGCTTCCTCGTTGCCTCTGTTCGACGCGCGCCGCCTTTCGTGTCGGGCGTAGATAATGGGGTCGCGACTTCTTCTTCTGGGGCGTACCCGTTCCCCCGTGCTCTCCGACTCGTATTGGGGGCTCGGCGTGCGCCTCGAGCGGCTCCTCGAACGGGAACGGGTGGGGCTCCGCTCTGGGGAGCGTTGGTCGCGCTCTCTTTCTGCTAGCCTGCGCTCTAAGTCCTGCATTCTGTGGCGTAGTTCTTGCATTATCCTGGCGTGGTTATCACCCGTCCCCCCGAAGGGGCGTCTCTCGTGAGTCTGCGTCGCATCCCTCGGGGGAGACCGTTGCTGTTGCCGGGATTCCGTCGCGACGGCGCCTCCCCCGAGTACGGGGGGCGCTACCTCGGAACCTGTCCCAGTCTGGACCAGCACGAAATCCATGAACGTTCGTTCCCCGGCAACGGCGCCAATGTTCGGTAGGTCGGGTACCGGACGGTTCGGGTTAGGACCCTGAGGTCAACGTTTCGGATGGTGGAGAAGCTCGTCTGGTCGTGGTTTCTTGGTCCTGGGTGAGCGAGATCCCGAGCACTTCAAATGGAGAGGGGGGTGCCACCTGCAAAGACACTCCGATGCCCTTGTCAGAATATGTGCAGGCGGAGAGGAAATGGTGCGTGAATGTGACGTACCTTGGGGGGAGAGCCAGTCTCCCCCTTATATACATGTCAGTAGTGGGCCCTTCCAATGGGCAGGCCCATACCCTTAAAGGTGTTGTCCCACGGCTGTGTGCGAGCCGTACGGGACGCGTGTCCGGGTCGGGTGGAGGACGCACCACTGGGCCGGCGAGAACTCGGGTCGGGTTGACCCGTGCGAGTTTTGGGCCAGGCCGTAACATCAACCTCCCCACACTTAAACAATAGCATGTCCTCATGCTAAGTCCAAGATAAAGAGTAAGTTAAGGTTAAAGTGGTGAAATCTCATGCAATGCAATCTACTCTAAATGCAACTACCTACATGCATCATGCAATTCTTAATTGTTATTCACTTGTATGTAAAGCTTACATGTAGTTGAATTGATTCACATTCTCAAGGAGTCATATATATATATATATATATAGCCAAACCTTAGATAATGATAAAGCACTTTTACAGTTGAGATGGGAGAGAAAAAACATTCTATAAACTTGCAAGACAATTAATAATTCAAGCAGAGATATATGTTAATGAGTCATTGAACCCTCACTGGATTTTGTGTTTACTCTCTAGTCACTCAGTGTTTATTGGGTTAATCACTCTATTCTTCTTTTTATCCTTCCTTTCTATAACTTTGTTCTTCATCTAACCAATCAACAATTATAGAATATAGGCATACAAAAGTCATGAGGTCTTTAATTAAGGTTGTAATGGGGTCAAGGTAAAGGTAAAGGTATATGTATAAGGCTAAGTGAGCTAATTAAGCGAATCCTTGATTTGTCTAAGATCTCACCTAACATACATACTTTGTAAAGCAAAACTTCTTTACCTATGTTCCCACTTTTTCCCACTTTTGATGTTACATGCTCATACTTTAACTTTTGTCCCATGTGCATTTATTTTGCATTTGGGGAATTCTTTTGTATCTCCTTTATTCAAATACTGAAAAATAACATTTTTTTATTGCACATGGTAATTCAATTATTTGATTTTACATGAGCATGCTTTCCAAAATTTTTATTTGAATAATTTTGTTCTTTTCAACTTTTCTACCTTTTGTTTTTATCATCCATGTTCCCAATAGGTTTCCCACATTTAAACAATTACACACTTTCTATCTTAAGCTAACCAAGGATTCAACTTGGGATTTTTATTTTGTTTTTCTACTTAAGGCTAGTATTGTGGTTTATAGAATAAGAGGGGGTTTAAAGGTTCAAGAGGGCTGACAAGCGTGATGTAAAAGGTAGGCTAATTTGGGATAAGTGAGCTAAAATCAAACAATGGCCTCAATCTCTCTCTTGGTATGTATTTCTATTCTATAATCGGACATATAGATTAAAACAAAGTAAAGAACATCAGAATAAAAAAGAAGGGCGGAACACACAGGAATAAAATATTATGGTTTGAATGTAACCATACAATTAAGCTCAAAACTCACAGGATGTGTGTTCTCTAACTCAAAAATCATATATCAGTTATGTATGTCATGCAAGTAAAATTAAAAGTTCCCATTATTCTCAATGTAAAACTTAAGGTGGCTTTAAAGTTCTAGTGTTTCTCCTTGATGAAATGTTGTTAACTAACTAACATTTAATGCTATATATACAAGGTGTGTAGATTGTTTTTATTATATCCAAGTTTCTAGTTTACTTCCTTTTTATATTTTCAAATTAAACTAAGCTATCTTATGCTAGAAAGGGTAAATTATACTAATTAATCCACAATTTCTATAACTAATAAGTTAGAATTGCAACTAAACTAAATGGTTAAAATATGAACTAAAAATGCAAAATAGAGAAATAGAGTAGAAATACATGAAAATAGCAATGTATAAGTACTGAGAAAATAAAAATAAAAATAAAGAGAAAAATAGCAAAATAAAATGAGAGAGTCTGTAGTGGTTCACCAAAAAAATACGCCAGAGATGGCGACCTCCCCACACTTAAAATGAAGCATCGTCCCTGATGCTCACTCAAGCAGGGTGTGAAGGGGTGTCATCACTGGAAGGGTGGGTAGCTGGAGTCTCTGTGGTGGTGGTCTGAGGATCTGCCTGCTGCAGAGGAGGTGCTGACTGAATAGGGATCTCTGGGTCTACAGCCTGAATCTGAGGCGGAGCCTACTGATGTGATGCAGCCTGCTCTGTGCCTGTCTGTGCAGCCTCGCACTGTGGATGGGTCTCTGCCTCGTGATCATCTGCCTCCTCCTCAGATGGTGTGTCAGGCTCTGAGGGAATGTCGCCGCCAGATCGGATCATCAGCTTCAGGTGCTCATAGCGTCGCTTGTTGCGACGCTCCATCTGGTCGAGCCGCCGAAACAGGCGGTGCACTAGGTGATAAACTGGCTCTGAGGCAGGTGGAGGTGCAGTAGTGGTAGCAGGGGTGGCTGGGGTAGCTGTGGAGGAAGAGGGGTCGGCAGACGGTGTGGCTGTCTCAGCAGTAGCAGTGAGGAATGGAGGTCTGTAGCCCAAAGCCAGAAAATTCCTGCTGTGAGGGATAATCTTCTTGCATTCTGCAGCAGGTGGATTCTCATCAGCATCCTCCCAAGGCACGTCAGCTTGACGGCCTAGCTGTGTAATCAGATAAGGAAAGGGTAGAGTGCCTCGGACGTGGACCCTGGCCATATAGTACCGGATAAAGCGTGGCAGGTACAGGTCCTTACCCTCCATCACACACCATAGGAGGGTGATCATAGCAGCAGGGATCTCTGTCTCATGGGTACTCGGCATAACAAAATTGCTCAGGATCTGGTGCCATAGCCGAGCCTCATCTTTTAAGTAAATCCGCTTGATTTCCTTTGGCATGGTGGTATTCTGACCCATGATCCATGGAACGGTCGGGTCAAGGGCTATCCTGGCCTTGACTGCATCCCAATCAAACTTCATGAAGCGCATATCCTCCTCAGCTCTTTGATAACCATCCAGCTGATCAGATTTAGGCAGAAGCTTCAGAACATCCTCTATGGCCTCTTCAGTGACCAGAATCTGCTTCCCTCTTAGGTTCACTGCATCTAGGGAAGTCTTGAAGTAATTGCAGTAGAATTCCCTTACCTCAGCTTTGCTAAAGTCCCTAATTAGAGGTGTCCAGAGTTCTTAAGCACACTCTTCTTTTTGCTTTGGACCTTGACTTTAACCGCTTAGTCTCAACTTTTCACTTGACACCTTCACGCCACAAGCACATGGTTAGGGACAGCTTGGTTTAGCCGCTTAGGCCAGGATTTTATTCCTTTAGGCCCTCCTATCCACTGATGCTCAAAGCCTTGGATCCTTTTTATTACCCTTGCCTTTTGGTTTTGAAGGCTATTGACTTTTTCTGCTTGATTTTTCTTTTTCTTTCTCTAAATTTTTTTTTTCTGCAAGCTTTTGTATTCACTGCTTTTTCTTGCTTCAAGAATCATTTTTATGATTTTTCAGATTTTCAATAACATGTCTCATGTTCATCATTCTTTCAAGAGCCAACATATTTAACAGTCTTAAACATCAAATTCAAAAGACATATGCACTGTTCAAGCATTCATTCAGGAGACAGAAAGCATTGCCACCACATGTAAATAACTAGAATTTTTTTTGTTAAAAACTCGAAATTTATTGCCTCTTATTCTAAAGATCTATTTTATTCATGTTTGCTGATGATGAGAAAAATAAATTATAACTTAATTGAAAATAAGATCAAAATAGGTTTGCTAGTTGCTACTACTTATATCTACTTTCTAAGGTAAACTCCTATAATGACAACTATCACAGAGTTAAAGCAAAAATTGGAATTTAACAACCTTTGTTCTGGGAAGTGGATGTTCCTCTAATCTGCGGGGTGCTTGGTCCTTCAAGAGATAATTTCTGGTGCTTCAATTCCCTTAAATCACGCTCTTGCTCCTCCTGCTCTTTAAGTAAATAGCAAAGAATGCTACTTTGTTCCTTTTGTTCTTTCTTTATTTGTTCCATAGCTTCTTGCATCTTGGTAATAGATGTTTCAAGATACTCCCAGTATGCAAATTGAGGGATTTCTGGGAGAATTTCCTGTGTTCTCTTCTTGATGGGGTCATCCTGTGCTTATTGTTTTTCCATTGATGCTTTGGTGATTGGCCGCTCAACTGAGATATACTCAGTTATTCCTATCCTTACTCCAGCATCCTTGCAGAGCATAGAAATCAAGCTTTGATAAGCCAACCTGGCATCTTTGGAATTTTTGTTTACAATTTTGTAAAATTCAGTTGAAATCAGTTGATGAACTTCCACTTCTTTTCTCATCATGATGCAATGGATCATCACTGCTCTTCTAATAGTGACTTCAGAACGGTTGGTAGTGGGCAGCAGAGAATGCCCAATGAAGTCCAGCCATCCTCTGGCGACTGGTTTGAGATCTTCTCTTTTGAGTTGATTTGGGACACCCTTCGTGCTGGTGGTCCACCTGGCTCCAGGGATACATATATCCTCTAGAATCTTATCCAGGCTCTTGTCTGTTCTCATCATTCTCCTATTGAAGGAGTCTGGATCATCTTTCAGCTGAGGTAGCTTTAAGATCTCCCTGATCTTGTCAGGGTGGGTATGAACAATCTTTCCTCTGACCAAGGTCTGATAGTCATAGAGAACAGATCCAGATAGTCTTTGCCTGTTTGTTTGCCACATATTAGCATAGAACTCCTAGACTATATTCCTTCCCACTTTCGTTTCAGGATTAGCTAGGATCTTCCAGTTCCTGATTCGAATTTGCTCCTGGATCTCCGGATATTCGTCTTCTTTCAGATCGAATCTAACTTCCGGGATCACTGATCTTAGACCCATTATTTTGTAATAATGGTCTGAATGTTCTTTAGTTAAAAACTTCCATTGATTCCAAAGTGGTTTTGGTACACTCTCTTTCTTACCTCTTGAAGTGGGTTGTTTTCCTTTAGGAGCCATGATCTTAGTGGGTATGGTTTAGTGATCACGGATAAACACACCAAACTTAGAGGTTTACTTGTCCTCAAGCAAAATAAAAGAAAGGAGAGGGATAGAAGGAGAGCTAGTGTCGAATGGTGGATTTAAGGAGGGAGGCCAAATGTGTTTTTAAAAGGGAGGGGGGTAGGATTTTCAAAAATATTAAAAAAGATAAGATAGAAGATATGATTTAAAAAGTATGATATGAAAAGATGTAATTTAAGATTAAAAAGATATGAAGGATATTTGAAAAAGATAAATTTGGATTTTGAAAAAGATAATGTGGAGATTTGAAAAAGATATTGATTAGTTAAAAAGATTTTAGAATGAAAAGATATAGATTTGTTTTGAAAATTTGAAAAAGAGTTGAATTGGATTGAAAAGAAGAATTCGTGTTTATGGATTAAGATACATTTGATATTTTTAAGGTAGGATTTTTAGAAATTAGGGATTTTAGAAATCAGGGTTCTTAACATGTTTATGCAAGAAATCATGAATTGAAACATGAAAATTAAAATTAGAATGAAAAATATGAAGTAAAAACGAATTCACCACCTCCCCACCATCCTGGCGTTTGAACGCCCAAATGCTGCATGTTTTGGGCGTTCAACGCCCAGCTGTTGCTTCTTTCTGGCGTTGAACGCCAGGAACTCTTTTGTCACTGGGCGTTAACGTTGTAAATCTGGCGTTAAACGCCCAGAAGGAGCTTCTTTCTGGTGTTCAACGCCCAGAAGATGCTTCTTTCTGGCGTTTAACGCCCAGATGGCCATCCTTACTGACGTTTTCTTGCCAGTGAGCTCTTTTTCTCTATTTTGTGTGCAGATTCTTTCTGTAACCCTGTGAACTTATGTAATTGACTCTTTACCTTAGTATCAATGAACTTTATATGAACAAATAAAATCAAGAATATGGCAAAATGCTTAGAGGAAGTGATGCTCCATGGCTGGGTTGCCTCCCAGCAAGCGCTTTTTTATTGTCTTTAGCTGGACCTTGCTGAGCTTTTAATTTAGCTTCAGCCTTGAGCACTCTTGCTCAATATTGCCTTCAAGATAGTGCTTGATTCTCTGTCCATTAACAATGAACTTCTTATCAGAATCAATATCTTGAAGTTCCACATAACCATATGGTGATACACTTGTAATCACATATGGTCCCCTCCACCGGGATTTCAGTTTTCCGGGGAATAGCCTGAGTCTAGAGTTAAACAACAGAACCTTCTGTCTTGGTTCAAAGATTCTAGATGACAGCTTTCTGTCATGCCACTTTTTTTATTTCTCTTTATAAAGCTTGGCATTTTCGAAAGTAGTGAATCTGAATTCCTCTAGCTCATTTAGCTGAAGCAATCTTTCTTCTCCAGCTAATTTGGCATCAAAGTTCAGGAATCTGGTTGTCCAGTAGGCTTTATGTTCCAGTTCCACGGGCAGGTGACATGCCTTACCATATACAAGTTGGTATGGAGAGGTCCCTATAGGAGTCTTGAATGCTGTTCTGTATGTCCACAGAGCATCATCCAAGCTTCTTGCCCAATCCTTTCTACGGGTATTTACAGTCCGTTCTAGGATTCTTTTTAGCTCTATGTTAGAGACTTCAGCTTGCCCATTAGTTTGTGGATGATATGGAGTTGCCACCTTGTGGTGAATCCCATACCGGACCATGGCAGAGTAAAACTGTTTGTTGCAGAAGTGAGTGCCCCCATCACTGATTAGTACTATAGGGACCTCAAACCTGCTGAAGATATATTTCTGGAGGAACTTCAGCACTGTTTTAGTATCATTGGTGGGTGTGGCATAACCATGAGGCAGATTACCAGCTCTTTGGCAACTGTCACAGTTACGTACAAACTCTCGGGAATCTCTATAGAGTGTGGGCCAATAAAAGCCACATTGGAGGACCTTGGTGGCTGTTCGCTCACCTCCGAAATGGCCTCCATATTGTGATCCATGGCAATGCCATAGGATCCTCTGTGCTTCTTCTCTAGGCACACACCTACGGATTATTCCGTCTGCACATCTCTTGAAGAGATAGGGTTCATCCCACAAGTAGTACTTTGCATCAGTGATTAATTTTTTCTTTTGTTGCCTGTTGTACTCCTTAGGTATGAACTTTGCAGCCTTATAGTTTACAATGTCTGCAAACCATGGTATTTCCTGAATGGCAAACAAATGCTCATCCGAGAAAGTCTCAGAGATCTCAAGAGAGGGGAGGGACGTCCCTTCTACTGGCTCTATCCGGGACAGATGATCAGCCACTTGGTTCTCTGTCCCTTTTCTGTCTCTTATTTCTATATCAAACTCTTGCAGAAGCAACACCCATCTTATGAGCCTGGGTTTTGAATCCTGCTTTGTGAGTAGATATTTAAGAGCAGCATGGTCAGTATACACAATCACCTTTAATCCTACTAAGTATGATCTAAACTTGTCAATGGCATAAACCACTGCAAGCAATTCTTTTTCTCATGAAAGGATCAACAAAAGCCTCAACAAGGCTTTAATAATGGTGGAAGAAACAGGTTTAGTAATAGCAAGCCTTTTCCATCATCCACTTAGCAACAGACAGAGAACTCTGAACAAAATACCTCTAATTTAGCAAACTTAGTCTCTGATCTATCTAAGGCCACTGTGAGTTTCATGAATGAAACAAGATCCTCCATTAGAAATCCCTCCTAGTACTCTCCCAAGCAATACAGAAGAAAATCCAAAAGGAGAGTGCAAGGCCATTGATATAACCATCATGGCTGAATCCAAGGAAGAAGGGGAGGACGTAAATCCCAGTGAGGAAGACCTCCTGGGACGTCCAGTGATCAATAAGGAGTTTCCCTTTGAGGAACCAAAGGAATCTGAGGCTCATCTAGAGACCATAGAGATTCCATTAAACCTCCTTATGCCATTCATGAGCTCTGATGAGTATTCCTCTTCTGAAGAGAATAAGGATGTTACTGAGGAGCAAGCTACCAAGTACCTTGATGCAATCATGAAGCTGAATGCCAAATTATTTGGTATTGAGACTTGGGAAGATGAACCTCCCTTGTTCACCAATGAACTGAGTGATCTGGATCAACTGACATTGCCTCAGAAGAAACAGGATCCTGGAAAGTTCCTAATACCTTGTACCATAGGCACCATGATCTTTGAAAAGGCTCTATGTGACCTTGGTTCAGGGATAAACCTCATGCCCCTCTCTATAATAGAGAAGCTGGGAATCTTTGGGGTGCAAGTTACTAAAATCTCATTAGAGATGGCAGACAATTCAAGAAAACAGACTTATGGACAAGTAGAGGAGGTGTTAGTAAAGGTTGGAGGCCTTTACATCCCTGCTGATTTCATAGTCCTAGATACTGGGAAGGATGAGGATGAATCCACCATCCTTGGAAGACCCTTCCTAGCCACAGCAAGAGCTGTGATTGATGTTGACAGAGGTGAACTAGTCCTTCAATTGAATGAGGACTCCCTTGTGTTTAAAACTCGAGGTCATCCTTCTATAAATATGGAGAGGAAGCATAAAAAGCTTCTCTCAAAATAGAGTCAACCAGAGCCCCCACAGTCAAACTCTAAGTTTGGTGTTGGGAGGCCACAACCAAACTCTAAGTTTGGTGTTGAACTCCCATATCCTAACTCTAAGTTTGGTGTTGGAAAGTCTCAACAATGCTCTGAACATCTGTGAGGCTCCATGAGTGCCCACTGTCAAGCTATTGACATTAAAGAAGCGCTTGTTGGGAGGCAACCCAATTTTTATTTATCTAATTTTATTGTTCTTTCATGTTTTATTAGGTTCATGATCATGTGGAGTCACAAAATAAATATAAAAATTGAAAACGGAATCAAAAACAGCAGAAGAAAAATCACACCCTAGAGGAAGATCTCACTGGCGTTTAAACGCTAGTAAGAAGCATCTGGCTGGCGTTCAACGCCAGAATAGAGCATGGTTATGGCGCTGAACGCCCAAAATGGGCAGCACCTGGGCGTTTGAATGCTAGAATTGCACCCTGGAAAAGAGCTGGCGCTGAACGCCCAGAACAAGCATGGTTCTGGCATTCAACGCCAGAAATGGACAACAAATGGGCGTTCAACGCCCAGAACAAGCACCAATCTGGCGCTGAACGCCCAGAGTTGTGTGCAAGGGCATTTTGCATGCCCAATTTGGTGCAAGGTTGTAAATCCTTAAACACCTCAGGATCTGTGGATCCCACAGGATCACCTCATGATCTGTGGACCCCACAGGATCCCCACCTACCTCCACTCACTTCTTCTCACCCCTCTTTCACACAATCCCACAAACACTCTTCCCCAAAACTCTTCACCAATCACCTCAATCTCTCTTCCCTATCACCACTTCACCATTCACATCCATCCACTCTTCCCCATAAACCTACCTCAAAAACCCCACCTACCTTCAAAATTCAAAATCAATTTCCCACCAAAAACCCACCCTTATAGCCGAACCTTAACCCCCTCCCTTCCCTATATATAGCCCTCCATTCTTCCTCATTTTCACACAACACAACCCTCTCTTCTCTTCTTGGCTGAATACACCCCTCCCCCCTCTCCTCCATATCTTCTTCTTCTTCATCTATTCCTTCTTCTCTTGCTCGAGGGCGAGCAATATTCTAAGTTTGGTGTGGTAAAAGCATAAGCTTTTTGTTTTTCCATTACCATTGATGGCACCCAAGATCGGAGTATCCTCTAGAAAAGGGAAAGGGAAGATAAAAGCTTCCACCTCCGAGTCATGAGAGATGGAAAGATTCATCTCCAAAGCTCATCAAGACCACTTCTATGATGTTGTGGCCAAGAAGAAGGTGATCCCCGAGGTCCCTTTCAAGCTCAAGAAGAATGAGTATCCGGAGATCCGACATGAAATCCAAAGAAGAGGTTGGGAAGTTCTAACAAACCCCATCCAACAAGTCGGCATCCTAATGGTTCAAGAGTTCTATGCCAATGCATGGATCACTAGGAACCATGATCAAAGTAAGAACCCAAACCCAAAGAATTATATTACAATGGTTCGGGAAAAATACTTAGATTTTAGTCCGGAGAATGTGAGATTGGCGTTTAACTTGCCTATGATGCAAGGAGATGCACGCCCCTACACTAGAAGGGTACACTTTAATCAAAGGTTGGACCAAGTTCTCATGGACATATGTGTGGAAGGAGCTCAATGAAAGATTGACTCCAAAGGCAAGCCGGTTCAATTACGAAGACTGGACCTCAATCCTGTAGCTAGAGGATGGCTGGAATTCATCCAACGCTCCATCATCCCCACTAGCAACCGATCTGAAGTTACTGTGGATCGGGTCATCATGATCCATAGGAGAGGAAGTAGAAGTTCATGAAGTCATCTCCCTTGAACTCTACAAAATAGCCGAAAAGCCCTCTCCTGGGACAAGGCTAGCTTTTCCTCATCTTATTTGCCATCTATGTTATTCAGCTGGAGCTTTCATAGAAGGAGACATTCCCATTGAGGAAGAGAAGCCCATCACTAAGAAAAGGATGGAGCAAGCAAGAGTGCCCATTCATGGATCTCAAGAGACGCATGAAGCTCATCACCATGAGATCCCGGAAATGCCTCAAATGCATTTTTCTCCACAAAACTATTAGGAGCAAATCAACACCTCCCTAGGAGAATTAAGTTCCAACATGGGACAATTAAGGGTGGAACATCAAGAGCACTCCATCATCCTTCATGAAACAAGAGAAGATCAAAAAGCAATGAGGGAGGAGCAACAAAGACAAGGAAGAGACATAGAAGAGCTCAAGGACATCATTGGTTTCTCAAGAAGGAAACGCCACCATCACTAAGGTGGACTCATTCCTTATTCTTATTTTTTGTTTTTTGTTTTCTTAATGTTAAGTGCTTATCCATGTTTGTGTCTTATTACATGATCATTAGTAGTTAGTAACTATGTCTTAAAGTTATGAATGTCCTATGAATCCATCACATCTCTTAAATGAAAAATGTTTTAATTCAAAAGAACAAGAAGTACATGAGTTTCGAATTTATCCTTGAACTTAGTTTAATTATATTGATGTGGTGACAATGCTTCTTGTTTTCTGAATGAATGCTTGAACAGTGCATATGTATTTTGAAGTTGTTGTTTAAGAATGTTAAATATGTTGGCTCTTGAAAGAATGATGACAAGGAGACATGTTATTTGATAATCTGAAAAATCATAAAAATGGTTCTTGAAGCAAGAAAAAGCAGCAAAGAACAAAGCTTGCAGAAAAAAAAACAAAAAAATAGCGAAAAAAAAGAGAGCAAAAGGAAGCAGAAAAAGCCAAAAGCTCTTAAAACCAAAAGACAAGAGCAAAAAGCCAATAGCCCTTAAAACCAAGAGGCAAGGGTAATAAAAAGGATCTCAAGACTTTGAGCATCAGTGGATAGGAGGGCCTAAAGGAATAAAATCTTGGCCTAAGCGGCTAAACCAAGCTGTCCCTAACCATGTGCTTGTGGCGTGAAGGTGTCAAGTGAAAACTTGAGACTGAACGGTTAAAGTCAAGGTCCAAAGCAAAAAAAAGAGTGTGCTTAAGAAACCTGGACACCTCTAATTGGGAACTTTAGCAAAGCTGAGTCACAATCTGAAAAGGTTCACCCAATTATGTGTCTGTGGCATTTATGTATCCGATGGTAATACTGGAAAACAAAGTGCTTAGGGCCACGGCCAAGACTCAAAAAGTAGCTGTGTTCAAGAATCAACATACTGAACTAGGAGAATCAATAACACTATCTGAACTCTGAGTTCCTATAGATGCCAATCATTCTGAACCTCAATGGATAAAGTGAGATGCCAAAACTATTCAAGAGACAAAAAGCTACAAGTCCCGCTCATCTGATTGGAGCTATGTTTCATTGATAGTTTGAAATTTATAGTATATTCTCTTCTTTTTATCCTATTTGATTTTCAGTTGCTTGGGGACAGGCAATAATTTAAGTTTAGTGTTGTGATGAGCGGATAATTTATACGCTTTTTGGCATTATTTTTAGTATGTTTTTAGTAGAATCTAGTTACTTTTAGGGATGTTTTCATTAGTTTTTATGTTAAATTCACATTTCTGGACTTTACTTCTGTAAACCCTAGTAACTAGTTTATTATAAATAGGACTTTTTACTATTGTATTAGAGATCTTAGGATCATCTTTGATCAGTTGTATGCTATCTTAGACTTTCATGGGGGCTGGCCATTCGGCCATGCCTGAACCATTATCACTTATGTATTTTCATACGGTAGAGTTTCTGCACTCCATAGATTAAGGTGTGGAGTTCTGCTGTTTCTCAAAGATTAATGCAAAGTACTACTGTTTTTCTATTCAATTCAACTTATTCCGCTTCCAAGATATTCATTCGCATTTCAACCTGAATGTGATGAACGTGACAATCATCATCATTCCCCCACGAACGCGTGCCTGACAACCACTTCCGTTCCACCTTAAATTGAATGAGTATCTCTTGGATCTCTTAATCAGAATCTTCGTGGTATAAGCTAGATTGATGACGGCATTCATGAGAGTCCGGAAAGTCTAAACCTTGTCTGTGGTATTCCGAGTAGGACTCTGGGATTGAATGACTATGACGAACTTCAAACTCACGAGTGCTGGGCGTAGTGACAGACGCAAAAGGAGGGTGAATCCTATTCCAGTATGATCGAGAACCTCAGATGATTAGCCGTGCTGTGACAGAGCATTTGGACCATTTTCACAAGAGGATGGGATGCAGTCATTGACAAGGGTGATGCCTCCAGACGATTAGCCATGCAGTGACAGCGCATCGGACCATTTTCCAGAGAGGATAAAAAGTAGCCATTGACAACGGTGATGTCCTTACATAAAGTCAGCCATGGAAAGGAGTAGGATTGATTGGATGAAGACAGCAGGAAAGCAGAGGTTCAGAGGAACGAAAGCATCTCTATGCGCTTATCTGAAATTCTCACCAATGATTTACATAAGTATTTCTATCCTTATTTTATTATATATTTTCGAAAACTCCATAACTATTTTATATCCGCCTGACTGAGATCTACAAGGTGACCATAGCTTGCTTCATACCAACAATCTCCGTGGGATCGACCCTTACTCACGTAAGGTTTATTACTTGGACGACCCAGTGCACTTGCTGGTTAGTTGTATCGAAGTTGTGAATGAAAAACAATTTATTAAGACGTGCGTACAGAGTTTTTGGCGCCGTTGCCTGAGATCACAATTTCGTGCACCAAGTTTTTGGCGTCGTTGTCGGGGATTGTTCGAGTTTGGACAACTGACGGTTCATCATATTGCTCAGATTAGGTAATTTTCTTCTTATTTTGTTTTCAAAAAAAAAAATTTCAAAAAAAAATTTTTCAAAAATTTCTCATCTGTTTTCAAAAATTATTCTAAAATTTTTTTAAGAATGAATTCTAGTGTTTCATGAAGCATGTTGAAGCCTGACTGGTTGTTAAGCCATGTCTAAATTCATTTAGACTGGGGCTTCCAACCCAACATTATCAAGAGCAAGCTAGTTGTTGCTAATCCACCTGCTGCTGTTCCTGATCCACTTGATTTACATGCTAAAACTTGACTGGCTATTAAGCCATGTCTAACCCTCAGATTGGAGCTTTAAACTAAGAGTGCAAGATTCCTGTATTTCATATTAAAAATTTTGGAATCCTTATTTTTCTTTTTCAAATTAATTTTTGAAAAATACCAAAAAAAATTAGAAAATCATAAAAATCAAAAATATTTTGTGTTTCTTGTTTGAGTTTTTAGTCAAATTTTAAGTTTGGTGTCAATTGCATGTTCATCTTGCATTTTTCGAAAAAATCATGCATTCATGGTGTTCTTCATGATCTTCAAGTTGTTCTTGGTAAGTCTTCTTGTTTGATCTTGATGTTTTCTTGTTTTGTGTCTTTTCTTGTTTTTCATATGCATTTTTGCATTCATAGTGTCTAAACATGAAAGATTTCTAAGTTTAGTGTCTTGCATGTTTTCTTTGCATTAAAAATTTTTTCAAAAATATGTTCTTGATGTTCATCATGATCTTCATAGTGTTCTTGGTGTCCATCTTGACATTCATAGCATTCTTGCATGCATTCATTGTTTTGATCCAAAATTTTCATGCATTGCATCATTTTCATGTTTTTCTCTCTCATCATTAAAAATTCAAAAATCAAAAAAATATCTTCCCCTTTTTCTCTCTCAAAATTTCGAAAATTAGATTTAACTTTTTCAAAAATTTTTAAAATTCAGTTGTTTTTATGAGTCAAATCAAATTTTCAATTTAAAAATCTTATCTTTTTCAAAAATCAAATCTTTTTCATTTTTCTTAGTTATTTTCGAAAATTTTAAAAATATTTTTCAAAAATCTTTTTCTTATCTTTATCACATAATTTTCGAAAATAACATCATCAATTAATGTTTTGATTCAAAAATTTCAAGTTTGTTACTTACTTGTTAAGAAAGATTCAAACTTTAAGTTCTAGAATCATATTTTGTGATTTCTTGTGAATCAAGTCATTAATTGTGATTTTAAAAATCAAATTTCTTTCAAAACTAATTTCAATCATATCTTTTCAAAAATATCTTTTTATATTATCTTTTTCAAAATCATATCTTTTTCAAAAATTTGATTTTAAAATATCTTCTCTAACTTCTTATCTTCTTATCTTTTCAAAATTGATTTTCAAATTTGTTTCAACTAACTAACTAACTTTTTGTTTGTTTCTTATCTTTTTCAAAACTACCTAACTAACTCTCTCTCTCTCTAATTTTTGAAAATATCTCCCTCTTTTTCAAAATTTCTTTTTAATTAACTAATTATTTTAATTTTTTATTTTAATTTTTGAAAATTACTAACCTTTTTCAAAAACTATTTTCGAAAATCACTAACTCTTTTTCAAAAATTATTTTCGAAAATCCTCTTTCTCTCTCATCTCCTTCTATTTATTTATTCATCTACTAACACTTCATCTCACCAAAAATCCGAACTCTCTCTCTGAGTTCATATTTCCTATTCTTTTTTTCTTTTACTCACACAGGGACTTCTATACTGTGGTAAAAAGGATCCCTATTATTATTGTTTTTCTGTCCCTCTTTTTCATATGAGCAGGAGCAAGGACAAGAATATTCTTGTTGAAGCAGATCCAGAACCTGAAAGAACTCTGAAGAGGAAACTAAGAGAAGCTAAATTACAACAATCCAGCAAGCACCTTTCAGAAATTTTCGAACAAGAAGAGGAGATGGCAGCCGAAAATAATAATAATGCAAGGAGGATGCTTGGTGACTTTACTGCACCTAATTCCAATTTACATGGAAGAAGCATCTCCATCTTTACCATTGGAGCAAACAATTTTGAGCTGAAACCTCAATTAGTTTCTCTGATGCAGCAAAACTGCAAGTTTCATGGACTTCCATCTGAAGATCCTTTTCAGTTCTTAACTGAATTCTTGCAGATCTGTGATACTGTTAAAACTAATGGAGTAGATCCTGAAGTCTACAGGCTCATACTTTTTCCTTTTGCTGTAAGAGACAGAGCTATAATATGGTTGGACTCTCAACCTAAGGATAGCCTGAACTCTTGGGATAAGCTGGTCAAGGCTTTCTTAGCCAAGTTCTTTCCCTCTCAAAAGCTGAGTAAGCTTAGAGTGGATGTTCAAACCTTCAGACAGAAAGAAGGTGAATCCCTCTATGAAGCTTGGGAGAGATACAAAAAACTGACCAAAAAATGTCCTTCTGACATGCTTTCAGAATGGACCATCCTGGATATATTCTATGATGGTCTTTATGAATTAGCTAAAATGTCATTGGATACTTCTGCAGGTGGATCCATTCACCTAAAGAAAATGTCTGCCGAAGCTCAAGAACTCATTGAGATGGTTGCTAATAACCAGTTCATGTACACTTCTGAGAGGAATCCTGTGAGTAATGGGACGCCTCAGAAGAATGGAGTTCTTGAAATTAATACTCTGAATGCCATATTGGCTCAGAACAAAATATTGACTCAGCAAGTCAATATGATTTCTCAGAGTCTGAATGGAATGCAAGCTGCATCCAACAGCACTCAAGAGGCGCCTTCTGAGGAAGAGGGTAAATTACTTAGGTGAACCTTATGGAAACACCTATAACTCATCATGGAGAAATCATCCAAATTTCTCATGGAAGGATCAACAAAAGCCTCAACAAGGCTTTAATAATGGTGAAAGAAACATGTTTAGCAATAGCAAGCCTTTTCCATCATCCACTCAGCAACAGACAGAGAACTCTGAACAAAATACCTCTAATTTAGCAAACTTAGTCTCTGATCTATCTAAGGCCACCGTGAGTTTCATGAATGAAACAAGATCCTCCATTAGAAATTTGGAGGCACAAGTAGGCCAGCTGAGTAAAAGGATCACTGAAATCCCTCCTAGTACTCTCCCAAGCAATACAGAAGAAAATCCAAAAGGAGAGTGCAAGGCCATTGATATAACCATCATTGCCGAATCCAAGGAAGAAGGGGAGGACGTAAATCCCAGTGAGGAAGACCTCTTGGGACGTCCAGTGATCAATAAGGAGTTTTCCTTTGAGGAACCAAAGGAATCTAAGGCTCATCTAGAGACCATAGAGATTCCATTAAACCTCCTTATGCCATTCATGAGCTCTGATGAGTATTCCTCTTCTGAAGAGAATAAGGATGTTACTGAGGAGCAAGCTACCAAGTACCTTGGTGCAATCATGAAGCTGAATGCCAAATTATTTGGTATTGAGACTTGGGAAGATGAACCTCCCTTGTTCACCAATGAACTAAGTGATCTGGATCAACTGACATTGCCTCAGAAGAAACAGGATCCTGGAAAGTTCCTAATACCTTGTACCATAGGCACCATGATCTTTGAAAAGACTCTGTGTGACCTTGGTTCAGGGATAAACCTCATGCCCCTCTCTGTAATAGAGAAACTGGGAATCTTTGGGGTGCAAGCTGCTAAAATCTCATTAGAGATGGCAGACAATTCAAGAAAACAGGCTTATGGACAAGTAGAAGACGTGTTAGTAAAGGTTGGAAGTCTTTACATCCCTGCTAATTTCATAGTCCTAGATACTGGGAAGGACGAGGATGAATCCATCATCCTTGGAAGACCCTTCCTAGCCACAGCAAGAGCTGTGATTGATGTTGACAGAGGTGAACTAGTCCTTCAATTGAATGAGGACTCCCTTGTGTTTAAAACTCGAGGTCATCCTTCTGTAAATATGGAGAGGAAGCATAAAAAGTTTCTCTCAAAACAGAGTCAACCAAAGCCCCTACAGTCAAACTCTAAGTTTGGTGTTGGGAGGCCACAACCAAACTCTAAGTTTGGTGTTGAACTCCCACAACCAAACTCTAAGTTTGGTGTTGGAAATTCTCAACAATGCTCTGAACATCTGTGAGGCTCCATAAGAGCCCACTGTCAAGCTATTGACATTAAAGAAGCGCTTGTTAGGAGGCAGCCCAATTTTTATTTATCTAATTTTTTTGTTCTTTCATGTTTTATTAGGTTTATGATCATGTGGAGTCACAAAATAAATATAAAAATTAAAAACGGAATCAAAAACAGCAGAAGAAAAATCACACCCTGGAGAAGGATCTCACTGGCGTTTAAACGCCAGTAAGAAGCATCTGGCCTGCGTTCAACGCCAGAACAGAGCATGGTTCTGGCGCTGAACGCCCAAAATGGCAGCATCTGGGCGTTTGAACGCCATAATTGCACCCTGGAGAAGAGCTGGCGCTGAACGCCCAGAACAAGCATGGTTCTGGCGTTCAATGCCAGAAATGGACAACAAATGGGCGTTCAACGCCCAGAACAAGCACCAATCTGGCGCTGAACGCCCGGAGTTGTGTGCAAGGGCATTTTTGCATGCCCAATTTGGTACAAGGTTGTAAATCCTTGAACACCTCAGGATCTGTGGACCCCACAGGATCCCCACCTACCTCCACTCACTTCTTCTCACCCCTCTTTCGCACAATCCTATAAACACTTTTCCCCAAAATTCTTCACCAATCACCTCTATCTCTCTTTCCTATCACCACTTCACCACTCACATCCATCCACTCTTCCCCATAAACCTACCTCATAAACCCCACCTACCTTCAAAATTCAAAATCAATTTCCCACCCAAAACCCACTCTTATGGCCGAACCTTAAACCCACTCTTATGGCCGAACCTTAACCCCCCCTCCCTTCCCTATATATAGCCCTCCATTCTTTCTCATTTTCACACAACACAACCCTCTCTTCTCTTCTTGGCCGAATACACCCCTCCCCCCTCTCCTCCATATTTTCTTCTTCTTCATCATCTATTCTTTCTTCTCTTGCTCGAGGGAGAGCAATATTCTAAGTTTGGTGTGGTAAAAGTATAAGCTTTTTGTTTTTCCATTAGCATTGATGGCACCCAAGACCGGAGAATCCTCTAGAAAAGGGAAAGGGAAGACAAAAGCTTCCACCTCCGAGTCATGGGAGATGGAAAGATTCATCTCCAAAGCTCATCAAGACCACTTCTATGATGGTGTGGCCAAGAAGAAGGTGATCCCCGAGGTCCCTTTCAAGCTCAAGAAGAATGAGTATCCGGAGATCCGACATGAAATCCAAAGAAGAGGTTGGAAAGTTCTAACAAACCCCATCCAACAAGTCGGCATCTTAATGGTTCAAGAGTTCTATGCAATGCATGGATCACTAGGAACCGTGATCAAAGTAAGAACCCAAACTCAAAGAATTATATTACAATGGTTCGGGGAAAATACTTAGATTTTAGTCCGGAGAATGTGAGATTGGCGTTTAACTTGCCTATGATGCAAGGAGATGCACGCCCCTACACTAGAAGGGTCAACTTTAATCAAAGATTGGACCAAGTCCTCATGGACATATATGTGGAAGGAGCTCAATGGAAGATTGACTCCAAAGGCAAGCCGGTTCAATTAAGAAGACTGAACCTCAAGCCTGTAGCTAGAGGATGGTTAGAATTCATCCAACGCTCCATCATCCCCACTAGCAACCGATCTGAAGTTACTGTGGATCGGTCCATCATAATCCATAGCATCATGATTGGAGAAGAAGTAGAAGTTCATGAAATCATCTCCCTTGAACTCTACAAAATAGCTGAAAAGCCCTCTCCTGGGACAAGGCTAGCTTTTTCTCATCTTATTTGCCATCTATATTACTCAGCTGGAGCTTTCATAGAAGGAGACATTCCCATTGAGGAAGAGAAGCTCATCACTAAGAAAAGGATGGAGCAAGCAAGAGAACCCATTCATGGATCTCAAGAGACGCATGAAGCTCATCACCATGAGATCCCGGAGATGCCTCAAATGTATTTTCCTCCACAAAACTATTGGAACCAAATCAACACTTCCCTAGGAGAATTAAGTTCCAACATGAGACAATTAATGGTGGAACATCAAGAGCACTCCATCATCCTTCATGAAATAAGAGAAGATCAAAAAATAATGAGGGAGGAGTAACAAAGACAAGGAAGAGACATAGAAGAGCTCAAGGACATCATTGGTTCCTCAAGAAGGAAACGCCACCATCACTAAGGTGGACTCATTCCTTGTTCTTATTTTCTGTTTTTCGT
The DNA here is from genome assembly GCF_003086295.3 of Arachis hypogaea. Classification (NCBI taxonomy): domain Eukaryota; kingdom Viridiplantae; phylum Streptophyta; class Magnoliopsida; order Fabales; family Fabaceae; genus Arachis; species Arachis hypogaea. Next base: position 123,864,508 of record NC_092053.1, on the reverse strand, counting down.
TTTCTTAATGTTAAGTGCTTATCCATGTTTGTGTCTTATTACATGATCATTAGTAGTTAGTAACTATGTCTTAAAGTTATGAATGTCCTATGAATCTATCATCTCTCTTAAATGAAAAATGTTTTAATTCAAAAGAACAAGAAGTACATGAGTTTCGAATTTATCCTTGAACTTAGTTTAATTATATTGATGTGGTGACAATGCTTTTTGTTTTCTGAATGAATGCTTGAACATTGCATATGTATTTTGAAGTTTTTGTTTAAGAATGTTAAATATGTTAGCTCTTGAAAGAATGATGACAAGGAGACATGTTATTTGATAATCTGAAAAATCATAAAAATGATTCTTGAAACAAGAAAAAGTAGCAAAGAACAAAGCTTGCAGAAAAAAAAACAAAAAAAATAGCGAAAAAAAAAGAGAGCAAAAGCAAGCAGAAAAAGCCAAAAGCTCTTAAAACCAAAAGGCAAGAGCAAAAAGCCAATAGCCCTTAAAATCAAAAGGCAAGGGTATCCCAAGGCTTTGAGCATCAGTGGATAAGAGGGCCTAAAGGAATAAAATCCTGGCCTAAGCGGCTAAACCAAGCTGTCCCTAACCATGTGCTTGTGGCGTGAAGGTATCAAGTGAAAACTTGAGACTGAGCGGTTAAAGTCAAGGTCCAAAGCAAAATAAGAGTGTGCTTAAGAACCCTGGACACCTCTAATTGGGGACTTTAGCAAAGCTAAGTCACAATCTGAAAAGGTTCACCCAATTATGTTTCTGTGACATTTATGTATCCGGTGGTAATACTGGAAAACAAAGTGCTTAGGGTCACGGCCAAGACTCATAAAGTAGCTGTGTTCAAAAATCAACATACTGAACTAGGAGAATCAATAACACTATCTGAACTCTGAGTTCCTATAGATGCCAATCATTCTGAACCTCAATGGATAAAGTGAGATGCCAAAACTATTCAAGAGGCAAAAAGCTACAAATCCCGCTCATCTGATCAGAGCTATGCTTCATTGATAGTTTGGAATTTATAATATATTCTCTTCTTTTTATCCTATTTGATTTTCAGTTACTTGGGAACAAGCAACAATTTAAGTTTGGTGTTGTGATGAGCGGATAATTTATACGCTTTTTGGCATTGTTTTTAGTATGTTTTTAGTATAATTTAGTTACTTTTAGTTATGTTTTCATTAGTTTTTATGTTAAATTCACATTTCTGGACTTTACTATGAGTTTGTGTGTTTTTCTGTGATTTCAGGTATTTTCTGGCTGAAATGGAAGGACTTGAGCAAAAATCAGATTCAGAGGTTGAAGAAAGACTGCTGATGCTGTTGGATTCTGATTTCCCTGCACTCAAAGTGGATTTTCTGGAGCTACAGAACTCAAAATGGTGCGCTTCCAATTGCGTTGGAAAGTAGACATCCAGGGCTTTCCAGCAATATATAATAGTCCATACTTTGGCCGAGTTTAGACGACGTAAAAGGGCGTTGAACGCCAGTTCTACGCTGCTGTCTGGAGTTAAACGCCAGAAACACGTCACAAGTCAGAGTTGAACGCCAGAAATACGCATCAAACTGGCGTTCAACTCCAAGAATGACCTCTGCACGTGTAACATTCAAGCTCAGCCCAAGCACACACCAAGTGGGCCCCGGAAGTGGATTTATGCATCAATTACTTACTTCTGTAAACCCTAGTAGCTAGTTTATTATAAATAAGACTTTTTACTATTGTATTAGAGATCTTAGGATCATCTTTGATCAGTTGTATGCTATCTTAGACTTTCATGGGGGCTGGCCATTCGGCCATGCCTGAACCATTATCACTTATGTATTTTCATACGGTGGAGTTTCTGCACTCCATATATTAAGGTGTGGAGCTCTGCTATTCCTCAAAGATTAATGCAATACTACTGTTTTTCTATTCAATTCAACTTATTCCGCTTCCAAGATATTCATTCGCACTTCAACCTGAATGTGATGAACGTGACAATCATCATCATTCCCCCACGAACGCGTGCCAGACAACCACTTCCGTTCCACCTTAGATTGAATGAGTATTTCTTGGATCTCTTAATCAGAATCTTCGTGGTATAAGCTAGACTGATGGCGACATTCATAAGAGTCCGGAAAGTCTAAACCTTATCTGTGGTATTCCGAGTAGGACTCTGGGATTGAATGACTGTGACGAACTTCAAACTCGCAAGTGCTGGGCGTAGTGACAGACGCAAAAGGAGGGTGAAACTTATTCCAGTATGATCAAGAACCTCAGATGATTAGCCGTGCTGTGACAGAGCATTTAGACCATTTTCACAAGAGGATGGGATGCAACCATTGACAAGGGTGATACCTCCAGACGATTAGCCATGCAGTGACAGCGCATCAGACCATTTTCCAGAGAGGATAAAAAGTAGCCATTGACAACGATGATGTCCTTACATAAAGCCAGCCATGGAAAGGAGTAGGATTGATTGAATGAAGACAGCAGGAAAGCAGAGGTTCAGAGGAACGAAAGCATCTCTATGCGCTTATCTGAAATTCTCACCAATGATTTACATAAGTATTTCTATCCTTATTTTATTATATATTTTCGAAAACTCCATAACTATTTTATATCCGCCTTAATGAGATCTACAAAGTGACCATAGCTTCCTTCATACCAATAATCTCCGTGGGATCGACCCTTACCCACGTAAGGTTTATTACTTGGACGACCCAGTGCACTTGCTGGTTAGTTGTATCAAAGTTGTGAATGAAAAACAATTTATTAAGATGTGCGTACAAAGTTTTTGGCGCCGTTGCCTGAGAACACAATTTCGTGCACCAAATTTTTTATTTATCCGCTCATCACAACACCAAACTTAAATTGTTGCTTGTCCCCAAGCAACTGAAAATCAAATAAAGATAAAAAGAAGAGAATATACTATAAATTTCAAACTATCAATGAAACATAGCTCCAATCAGATGAGCGGGACTTGTAGCATTTTGCCTCTTGAATAGTTTTGGCATCTCACTTTATCCATTGAGGTTCAGAATAATTGGCATCTATAGGAACTCAGAGTTCAGATAGTGTTATTGATTTTCCTAGTTTAGTATGTTGATTCTTGAACACAGCTGCTTTATAAGTCTTGGCCGTGGCCCTAAGCACTTTGTTTTTCAGTATTACCACCGAATACATAAATGCCACAGACACATAATTAGGTGAACCTTTTCAGATTGTGACTCAACTTTGCTAAAGTCCCCAATTAAAGGTGTCCAGGGTTCTTAAGCAAACCCTTTTTTTTTTGCTTTGGACCTTGACTTTAACCGCTCAGTCTCAAGTTTTCACTTGACACCTTCACGCCACAAGCACATGGTTAGGGACAGCTTAGTTTAGCCGCTTAGGCCAGGATTTTATTCCTTTAGGCCCTCCTATCCACTGATGCTCAAAGCCTTGGGATCCTTTTTATTACCCTTGCCTTTTGGTTTTAAGGGCTATTGGCTTTTTGCTCTTGCCTTTTAGTTTTAAGAGCTTTTGGCTTTTTCTGCTTGCTTTTGCTCTCTTTTTTTTTTTTTTGCTATTTTTTGGTTTTTTTTTTTTTATGCAAGCTTAGTTCTTTACTACTTTTTCTTGCTTCAAGAATCATTTTTATGATTTTTCAGATTATCAAATAACATGTCTCCTTATTATCATTCTTTCAAAAGCCAACATATTTAACATTCTTAACAACAACTTCAAAATACATATGCACTGTTCAAGCATTCATTCAGAAAACAAGAATCATTGTCACCACATCAATATAATTAAACTAAGTTCAAGGATAAATTCGAAACTCCTGTACTTCTTGTTCTTTTGAATTAAAACATTTTTCATTTAAGAGAGGTGATAGATTCATAGGACATTCATAACTTTAAGACATAGTTACTAACTACTAATGATCATGTAATAAGACACAAACATGGATAAGCACTTAACATTAAGAAAACGAAAAACAGAAAATAAGAACAAGGAATGAGTCCACCTTAGTGATGGTGGCGTTTCCTTCTTGAGGAACCAATGATGTCCTTGAACTCTTCTATGTCTCTTTCTTGTCTTTGTTGCTCCTCCCTCATTGCTTTTTGATCTTCTCTTATTTCATGAAGGATGATGAAGTGCTCTTGATGTTCCACCCTTAATTGTCCCATGTTGAAACTTAATTCTCCTAGGGAGGTGTTGATTTGCTCCCAATAGTTTTGTAGAGGAAAATGCATTTGAGGCATCTCCGGGATCTCATGGTGATGAGCTTCATGCGTCTCTTGAGATCCATGAATGGGCTCTCTTGCTTGCTCCATCCTTTTCTTAGTGATGGGCTTCTCTTCCTCAATGGGAATGTCTCCTTCTATAAAAGCTCCAGTTGAGTAACATAGATGGCAAATAAGATGAGGGAAAACTAGCCTTGTCCCAGGAGAAGGCTTTTCGACTATTTTGTAGAGTTCAAGGGAGATGACTTTATGAACTTCTACTTCCTCTCCAATCATGATGCTATGGATTATGATGGCCCGATCCACAGTAACTTCAGATCGGTTGCTAATGGGGATGATGGAACGTTGGATGAATTCCAACCATCCTCTAGCTACAGGCTTGAGGTCCAGTCTTCTTAATTGAACCGGCTTGCCTTTAGAATCAATCTTCCATTGAGCTCCTTCCACACATATGTCCATGAGGACTTGGTCCAACCTTTGATTAAAGTTGACCCTTCTAGTGTAGGGGCGTGCATCTCCTTGCATCATAGGCAAGTTAAACGCCAATCTCACATTCTCCGGACTAAAATCTAAGTATTTCTCCCGAACCATTGTAATATAATTCTTTGGGTTTGGTTCTTACTTTGATCATGGTTCCTAGTGATCCATGCATTGGCATAGAACTCTTGAACCATTAGAATGCCGACTTGTTGGATGGGGTTTGTTAGAACTCCCCAACCTCTTCTTTGGATTTCATGTCGAATCTCCGGAAACTCATTCTTCTTGAGTTTGAAAGGGACCTCGGAGATCACCTTCTTCTTGGCCACAACATCATAGTAGTGGTCTTGATGAGCTTTGGAGATGAATCTTTCCATCTCCCATGACTCGGAAGTGGAAGCTTTTGTCTTCCCTTTCCCTTTTCTAGAGGATTCTCCGGTCTTGGGTGCCATCAATGGTAATGGAAAAACAAAAATCTTATGCTTTTACCACACCAAACTTAGAATATTGTTCGCCCTCGAGCAAGAGAAGAAAGAATAGATGAAGAAGAAGAAGAAAATATGGAGGAGAGGGGGGAGGGGTGTATTCGGCCAAGAAGAGAAGAAAGGGTTGTGTTGTGTGAAAATGAGAAAGAATTGAGGGCTATATATAGGGAAGGGAGGGGGGTTAAGGTTCGGCCATAAGGGTGGGTTTTGGGTGGGAAATTGATTTTGAATTTTGAAGGTAGGTGGGGTTTATGAGATAGGTTTATGGGGAAGAGTGGATGGATGTGAGTGGTGAAGTGGTGATAGGAAAGAGAGATTGAGGTGATTGGTGAAGAGTTTTGGGAAAGAGTGTTTATAGGATTGTGTGAAAGAGGAGTTAGAAGAAGTGAGTGGAGGTAGGTGGGAATCCTGTGGGGTCCACAGATCCTGAGGTGGTCAAGAATTTACAAACTTGCACCAAATTGGGCATGCAAAATGCCCTTGCACACAACTCTGGGCGTTCAGCGCCAGATTGGTGCTTGTTCTGGGCGTTGAACGCCCATTTGTTGCCCATTTCCGGCGTTGAACGCAGAACCATGCTTGTTCTGGGCGTTCAGCGCCAGCTCTTCTCCAGGATGCAATTCTGGCGTTCAAACGCCCAGATGCTGCCCATTTTGGGCATTCAGCGCCAAAATCATGCTCTGTTCTGGCGTTGAACGCCAGCCAGATGCTTCTTACTGGCGTTTAAACGCCAGTGAGATCCTCCTCTAAGGTGTGATTTTTCTTCTGTTGTTTTTGATTCCGTTTTCAATTTTTATATTTATTTTGTGACTCCATATGATCATGAACCTAATAAAACATGAAAGAACAATAAATTAGATTAATAAAAATTGGGTTGCCTCCCAACAAGCGCTTCTTTAATGTCAATTGCTTGACAGTGGGCTCTCATGGAGACTCACAAATGTTCAGAGCATTGTTGAGACTTCCCAACACCAAACTTAGAATTTGGATATGGGAATTCAACACCTACTTAGAGTTTGGTTGTGGCCTCCCAACACCAAACTTAGAGTTTGACTGTGAGGTCTCTAGTTAACTCTATTTTGAGAGAAGCTTTTTATGCTTCCTCTCCATGTTTACAAAAGGATGACCTCGAGTTTTAAACACAAGGGAGTCCTCATTCAATTGAAGGACTAGTTCACCTCTGTCAACATAAATCACAGCTCTTGCTGTGGCTAGGAAGGGTCTTCCAAGGATGATGGATTCATCCTCATCCTTCCAAGGATGATGGATTCATCCTCATCCTTCCCAGTATCTAGGACTATGAAATCAGCAGGGATGTAAAGGCCTCCAACCTTTACTAACCCGTCATCTACTTGTCCAAAAGCCTGTTTTCTTGAATTATCTGCCATCTCTAATGAGATTTTAGCAGCTTGCACCCCAAAGATTCCCAGTTTCTCTATTACAGAGAGGGGCATGAGGTTTATCCCTGAACCAAGGTCACACAGAGCCTTTTCAAAGATCATAGTGCCTATGGTACAAGGTATTAGGAACTTTCCAAGATCCTGTTTCTTCTGAGGCAATGTCAGTTGATCCAGATCACTCAATTCATTGGTGAACAAGGGAGGTTCATCTTCCCAAGTCTCAATACCAAATAATTTGGCATTCAGCTTCATGATTGCACCAAGGTACTTCGTAGCTTGCTCCTCAGTAACATCCTTATTCTCTTCAAAAGATGAATACTCATCAAAGCTCATGAATGGCATAAGGAGGTTTAATGGAATCTCTATGGTCTCTAGATGAGCCTCAGATTCCTTTGGTTCCTCAAAGGGAAACTCCTTATTGATCACTGGACGTCCCAGGAGGTCTTCCTCACTAGGATTTACGTCCTCCCCTTCTTCCTTGGATTCGGCCATGGTGGTTATATCAATGGCCTTGCACTCTCCTTTTGGATTTTCTTATGTATTGCTTGGGAGAGTACTAAGAGAAATTTCAGTGATCTTTTTACTCAGTTGACCCGCTTGTGCCTCCAAATTTCTAATGGAGGATCTTGTTTCATTCATGAAACTCACAGTGGTCTTAGATAGATCAGAGACTAAGTTTGCTAAAATTTACAAGACCCAAATTCAACTATATAACAATTCAAAAAAGACTTGGATCAAATTGAGTGGACCTCATGCATTACATAATGTACGTGTTTGAATGCTATGTAACATAAAGTAATAAAATTTAATACATATTACATAATACATAAATTATCATTTCAATATTTATACTTCCAGGGTGAAAAAAGTTTGTTTGCTCCCTAAAAAAAGCTTAGTTTATTTTTTAGCAGTACTTGCTTTCATACGGTGATTAATTTATATCTAGTGTCCTAACGAAAAAAGTTATAGTGTCTCTCGTGTCCTTTATGTTCTTGTTGTCCTTGTTTTCCTTATCTGTGTTTTATTATTATTTTGTCATTCTTGTTGATTTCATTGTTTAAAAAAGTGTAAAATAATAAAAAAATTTCTCTGTGTTTGTCCTTTTTACGTACTAATTTTTTTCACTACAAGATTCGAGAACGAATCTTTTTTTAAAGAGAAGGAAAATAGTTAATTTCAAATCTTCTTAATATGAAGAGTTTAAATATCATTTTGTAGTTATTAGTTTATATTTTAACTATAATGTTCAATTTTTTTTGTTCCCGCAGTATCTCCAAACCCGACTGGCCAATTAGTTACTGCATACAGAAGACAGGCTTTGAATCTCCAACACTTGTTTAAGCTGATAAGAAGAGATTATAAATAAATAAGAGGTTATAAATACCTACTAAACTATTGTAGCTGTCATAAAGCAATTAAAGGTAAAAAAAATCCCTTTCTAGTTTAGTGAGGAAACCATGATGTGAACAAGTAAAATTGAGTGAGTATCTCTCTTGTTGCATCGAAAAATTGGGTAAAAAGCTGAATGATTTTCTTTTATTGAATTCTCAGACTAATGTGAACAAATTAGGTTGAAAAAATCTCTTTCTTGTTATATTAAGAAATTGAATAAAAAAATATAATAATTTTTTTTATATTCAATTTCAATCTATGTCTTTTGTTTTCTATCTCTTTCTCCCCGTCATTAATTGCCGAAAATATACCAGAAACACCGATAGAAAAAGAAAACATTTAATACGTGAAGTCATTATTTGATGCATTTTTTGGAATGTAAGTAGCACTAAAGTTGAGAATTGTTTTATTTTTTCGCTTATAAATAGAAAAATTTTGATGATCCATTTTGTTCTTTCTCTTACAAAATTTATAAACAATTTTGTTCTTGCATTTAAAATCCCGAGAACTAGAAGAAAAAGAATATGATATCCCATCCCTCAAACTTGGGTTTCGTAGTTTTTTAAATTTATTTTTTTCATTTAATTTCAATGTGTCATTTTATTTATTTCTTATTTTGTATCACCTATTCTATCCTATCCATTTTCATCCCTCGTTGTGATTCAAATTCACATCCGTTCTTGCATTGCTCGATAACATTTTTTATGGAATAATTGTTTAGTATATTTGATGAATGTTGGGTTTGTCCTGAAACTCTAGACTGATTTTCATTAACTAGGTTTGTCAAGTAATTAGAAAAGAGACTAAATTTTTGTGGTACTCTACAATTTTCGCTATTATTTGGACTAGTATATGGACTATTTAGTTGGAGATGATAATCATTTTCCTTTCAATTTCCTTCCCTCCCTTTTCTTTTCTTCTATTTTTTTCACAAACAAACAAAGCCTTAGTGCACGTACCTTCATTGATGAATTTTCTAACCAACATGTTTTATGGTATAGAATAAGACACCTAACATCTACTCTACTTGGTTGGGTAAAAAAATTTCATGTTGAAAATAGTTTATTAAAAATTAAAAAATATTTCTAAAAAAATAACTTTTTAAAAGTTGTATCTTATTGATAAAATCAAAACAAAAATAACTTTTAATAAGTACAAATAATAATAATTATATTTAATAAAATAACTTTTAAAATTAAAAAAGATTATGATAAACATAAATATAAGAAAAATTTAAATATTTATTATTAATATATATTAAATTTTTTAATTTTAATAAATACAAGTCAATTTTAAAAACTTTTACTTTAAATTCTTTCAAAAATCCTAAATTTTTAAAAATTGCAACTATAAAAATGCAATCTTTTTTTTTACTAAATACAAAATAAACTATTTATACTTTTTTAAAAAATTCTAGCAAACCAAACCTTAGACATGCGGAGAAATTGAGAAAACTGTATTTTATTGATAAAACTTTGGTTTGTTTTCTTTTGCACAGGGAAACTCTTATTTCGAATTTGTATTATACGAGTGAAACATTCTTATGCTAAAAAAAATAGTGATCTTGATTCGCCTTAATTACTAAAAATATTAGTTCACCGAATATTTTTTAAAAAATAGAGAAAATGGTAAAATATTCTTTTGTCCCTAACTCAAAACTTACTCCTAGCATAACATTTAATTTGATGTGATTTTATCTTTAATATTTGAAACAAGCTTGAATTCTATTTTTATCACCGGTCTTTAGTGTCAACTGTCAACACTTAGCCAAAATTTACTCTTAACCCCCAATTCCAACCCCAACCCTAAACCTCACTCCAAATCCAAATCCTTAACCCACCAAGCCCTGAACGGTTACCCCCACACCACTACTATCACCGCCGCCATCACCTCCTTCTCACCCTCACCCTTACCGTTACCAAGAACCAACAAAAACACACTCCACCACTCGCCATTACTACATCGTTACTGTCACCAGCGATGCAATGCCACCACCACCTCATCCTACAAATCCAACAACAACAAAAGCATTCATATTTTGAAACCAGTCTACTAAACCGGCTTTGGGAGGACAACAGGCTTCTTGCCTCCTAAGAATAAACGAAACAGAACGCCACCATTAGCCACATGGAAGCCGAGATAAAGTCGCATACACTTATGCTAACTTGCTAAGACTGGAGCCTAGTCAATCAAAACAGGGTAACAAATTTCTATTTATCAATGACGCCATGAATGAAACCATGAACCTCCCATCATCCTCTACCCTCCCAAATCCTCAACTTTATTTAGCAAAGCGTGAACCATAGCATATAAACAAATTCTTATGCCAAATGCTTTGTCAGTTAAAAGAGAAGAATTATTACCTCCTCTGATTGCCGCATTTGCGACCAGCATGATCAGACTGCACAGCTTTCTGATTTAGTTGTCAGCTACAGTTAACCGATCTGTTGCAAACATCACAAAATTAGTTGTATAGTTAGCCCAACATTCAGCTAATGAAAAAGGTGTCCATCTGGAAAGAGAGGAATGACACCATATTCTACCCAAGGTTTCAAATCATACCTTCGAAATCAAAGAGCAATATCTCTGCTTTCGTAATCACTCAAGATCGATCCAGCAGCCATGAGATTGGAAGGCCCCCACGCCAACAATGACCAGGCCGCCGTGTCCTCCACGGTCTTCCATGCTCAAATACTATGCAGACGCAGACTGGATGCCTTAGAAGCGATAATAAGGAGACAATAACGGGAGCTTCATCAGAGAGCAGGTTTTAAAGGTTTTACCTGTCCGTTTTAACAGGATGGCCGCCGCTCTGGTAGCAAGCAACTGCCTGAGTGAGTCAATCATCAGATTCGGAATGCCTGGATCTCGTCGAATCTCGCAAGAAAGAGATCGGTTTTGGTTGTGGTTTTGGAAGCCTCCGTGGTGTGCGAGGAGTCTGGAACTAAGAAGAGGAGTTTCCACTCGAACATAACTGCGCTTTCCTTGCATATCCGAAACTTGTTACTGCACCAGAAAGCCAGATCTTGGATGAGCCCCTCTTATTTAGGGTACATTTTAGACCGATTAGTTGTAGGATTTTTTTTTAAATAAATAATTTAAATATTTTATTTAAATAATAAATATAGGTAATTTCAAATTTGTAATATATTTATCCATCTTCATTTTACTTTCATATTTCGATTATAATGTAAACGAATTAATATTATGTATATTTTGTTTATAGAATAAACAAAATATGTATATTTATAAATATAAAATTATAATTTTATTTATTTGTACTGAATTCTTACCAATAGAACCTTTTAAATAATACAGAAAGAATATAGACGGTTTAAAGCATAATTGTCAGAACCGAAGACTATTGGGTCACTGGGTTATTGGTTCAACTTGAGTCATTGGTTGAACTGGTTAACCCGGTCCCATTTAAATAAAAATATAAAATAATCAATTAATAAATATTAAATCTATATTTAAAAAAATATCTCCACTAACATTCTACCAACAAATTTTAATTTCTAAAAATAACTAATAAAAGAATTCTGATTAGCATTAAATCTATATTTAAACACTCATGTAACAGTAGCAATAAGAATAACAATCAAGTATTAAATCTACATTAAAACAGCAATAATCAAATATTAATATAGTAACAATTAAGTATTAAATTTACAATAAACCAGTAACAATCAAATATGAACCCAGCAACAATCAAGTATCAAGTATTCTATACAATAACAATTAAGTATTAAATTTACATTAAACAAGCAACAATCAAGTTTTAATCCAACAACAATCAAGTATTCTATACAAATTCCAATTAGCATCAAAAGTTTAAAACGACAACAATTTATATACAAATTTCAACCAGCATCAAATTCCAATTGCTTTCAAATTTGCTTTAAAATGTCACTGTATATAAATTCTAATAAACATCAATTTATTTATTCTAAATCTACAATTAAACAGCAACAATCATGTTTTAAAAATCAATATACAATAACCAAAAAAAATAGAAGTCCAGAATCAGAACTATCTCACAGCGTTTCAATCTGTTCCCATCACAGAGCCAAAGTCAGAGGAGGCATGAGATGGAGAGGGCCAGAAGCAGAAACAGAGGAGGCACAAGACAGGCACAAGGCAGAGGCAGAACACGCGCAAAGAATAGGGCGACCAAGCATGACGAAGCAAAAACTGGCAAGGGGGAGGCAGAAGCAACAGAGAACCACGCCGAACGATGACGCGACGATGATGACAGAGACGCATAAGAGCAAGGAGATGCGCCAACGCGGTGAAGGCGAACCACGGACATAGGCGACGGCGCAGTGAAGGAGATGCACAGGAGACGACGAGACGATGCAAAGAAACCGGCGACGTGCGGTGGCGGTGACAAACTGAGTGAGAGAATGAGATGCTGAGAGCTTTGCCTCTGTGACTTGTGAGTTGTGAGATTGGGTCAGAGAGAGTGAAGGGGAAATGGGGCTCCGTTAGGGTTTTAATTTTTCCAAAAAGAAGAGTGGGGGAACGGCGTCGTTTTCGTGGGAAGGGTTTAAAAAAATAAAAATCAAACCGGTCCGGTTTTTCAAACCTGCCGGTTCAGCGGTTTTTATTAGAACCGACCGGGTCAAACCGGTTTTTACTTGTCCGGTCCCTTGTTTTACCCATACCGGTCCATGACCGGTTCACTGGTTTCCGGTCCAATCGGCCAGGTTGGTCCGATTCTGACAACAATGATTTAAAGCAAGGTTTTGAACACTGAACTGGTCATCGAACCATTCTAACTACTGGTTCATTAATTTATAGGTTCGACTGTAGTTGAACCGAAAAAACCATTTTATAATAAAATAATAAAATATAAATAAACACATTAAAATATAATTATAATCTAATACAAACCTTAAAAGTTGTAATTACATGTCCCTAAAGGCCATTGGGAGTACCTTATATTCCCAGCCTAAGTTCTCAACAGTTACCTCACTTATTCTAATTACTAACTGCATAGATCTAAAGTTTTATTATGATTCATTGCTGTATAAAAATATTCCAAATAATTTAACTAAATCATCTATTGTCTGCTTACTGTAATCCAGTACGGGTTCTAGCAAGTCTTTATATGTTAAAAAATATTCTAAATTTTGGTGATGGGACAAATGTAATGCCATCATGAAATCATATACTTAGACTAACATCAAAACAAAATAAGTAAAAAGCTCATCATAATCCCTAATCTAACATAATTGCAGATCACACACAGACAAAAAATTTACTTTCCAGTATCTATAAGAATGTTATGAGTTCTTGAGGAGCCCAGGTGATGAATGAGGATGCTCGTATTAAGTCTCCTATTCTTATTGCCCGGTTGAGCAGACTTTGAACATACCTACAACAATTATGAAATATAGAAATCTTAACAAAACCCTAAACATTCACTTCCATTGCAGCAAAATCTTAATTATTTTTTTCAAAAAGATTTTTTTTCTTCATTGTACCGGATATTTTTTCAGAGAATTAGTCAAGCAGCTAACTCTAGGTATCTCTTCACTAATTCCAGTCCCCATGAATATAATCTCTTCCTGATCACCAGGTAATTCAGCCCCAATATCTCCATTTGCAGAAGCAGAAGCAGCAAATAGAATAAAGGCAAAAAATCAACACAAATTTCACTTAATTCTATATCAAGTTAAGAATCTGAACAATCCAAAAGGACAGTTCTAGCTTCAATTAAATAATATTAGAGTACAATCATGCAATCAAATTATCATAATAAATAAATAAATAAGTGGAACAAAATTGGAGAGTAGTTGGTTAGATAGTTACTAGATTGAAGGCGAGAGTGAATGGGAAGGAGAAGAGAAATGGAAGAGGGAGAGCGCCAACGGGAAGAAAAGGAAGAGCGATGAGGAAAGGGAATGGAGGCGAAGGAAGGTGGGAAAAGCCTAATAGAGGGAGCAACCGCCATTGCTAAGCAAACCAATCGGCTTCGATGGACGCGCACACTGAATATTGAAGGGGAAGGAAGTTACGATGGTTGCTGTGCAACAATGGGGAAGGAAGATGCGACGGCGCGACGGTGGCTTCCAAGTTCGCAATTGCGTCGGCGGCGGTAGCAGGCGGTGGCTAGGCGAAAGTGACGAAGGAGCAGGAGCTCGATGAGAGGAGCTCGGACTGGTTGAGTGTGTGAGAGGCAGGAGCGCGTTTTGGTTAGGGGACAGGGGCTTAGGGTTGGGGCTAGTAAAGGTTACCTCCCATGCCCTACAAAACGGTGCCGTCTAAACTTTATTCAAAAAATCGGCCGAGTTATAGTTCGGTTCGACCGACCAATTCTAGACCGATTTGATGGTTCAAGAACGGTTTTTAAATTCTCTGATTTTAGCATCAGACCGATTCGTTTTCACTTTGGTTTGCAGTTCGATTGGTTTGACCGATCAGTTTGAACCGATTTTCATAACCTTGGTTTAAAGATATAAAGAGAGAGGGGCGGTTTTAATTAGAGAATATTTTTTGCGACTTTTTTATTAGGAGAATATGCGAATAGAGAATTCCTCTCTCGACGTTCCTTATACTCAAGGTAGTCAGAATCGCGTGTAAACTCGTGGAAACGCACGATTATACGCTTTTACTCCATCTTCCCGTTGCGCTTCTGCTTCTCGTCCAGAACCAGGCTACTCCGTGTGAAATCGCCGTTGAAAATCGCAGAGTCACCGAAATCGTCGCTTCTGCCGCGTGGTTGCGTTTCAGGTTGAAGAAGTTCTTTTTCTTGGCCCTGAGTCCCTGATTGCAGCCCAACCCAACCCACTGGCCAAATCTAAATAGAAGACCATGGAAGAGGAGCCCTAGCAGAGTAACAGTTTCTAATCTCTTAATCTCCCTCACATTTACAGTTTATCTCCAATTCTCTATGGCCAAAATTTCAAATTTTCACCTCTCTCAAGTCTCAATCTCTGACTCTATTTCTCTTTTCCTCTGAAATATGAATTTTGCGCGACCGAAAACCCCAATTCGGAGCATCGCCGACTCGCCGTGAGGTTTGTCGCTTGTGTTATCGACTCGGACTGGTAGTGGTTGGACTGCGTGAGGCCGTGAACGTCGCAAATTCTGGCTCTGCCTCTCTGTTTCTGGCTTTGGAATCTGGATCGCTGGCCGCTGCTCTTCCCCTCCCCTTTGCTGCTAGTTCATCAGGTAAATTAAAAGTTAAGACCTCTTTAATCTCTATCCTCTTCAATCTTATTTTAATTAGAAAAAAAAAGGTAAATGATATTATAGGGATAGAGTTGATTACAGGATATAGTAGTGTCAAACTTTTGTTCAAGAGCGTTAACCAATTCATGGTAGCCATCATGAACTAAAAGATTGAGTTTAATCTGAGTTAATTTATTATACCCAATAATGTTTAACACAAAATGTATTGAGATAACAGTTCTCAAATTATGAATAATAATTATATTGATTCTTGACACTATAATTAAACTAAGTGTTCCTCTACTATATATATATGAGTTTAATTACCTTGAAACTTGAGTGACTTTATTAGAAATTCAGAAAAAAGTCTAGTAGAATGTGTAAACAACATGAACTTCTCTACTCACAGGAAAAGAAGCTATCCTCTATCTCAATTTCTCTCTTGTTATCAAATTAGCAATATTTATTCATACTCTTAGTTACATACATCATTCATCACATGCAACCTTCCATTTGCAATCATATCACAAACCCTTAACACAATCACACAAACACAAGCAAAATCCCAATGATGTACCTAAGCTTCTGAGATTCTGATCTAAATAAATTCTACAAAGTTTTCACATCTTTCTTTATCTAGTTAAATACTTTTTCAAGGGCTATGTGTATATAGCATGCTGGATGAGATCCTGATGCCATAATCACTTGATTATCTATTTCTCAATCAATAGTCATTGGTAAGATAAAGTAGTCTCATAAGCTAAGGCACACATTTTCATTTTGTGTATCTGACTTATAACAAATATGATATATAGAATAAGCAAACCTTATAACCATTAATTAATTTTGTTTACTGTCTTGTACTTTTGAATTTCTTATCTCTCTTATTTTGGTGTATATATGTTTGTATAAATAAGGGATATTAGATTATGTGTGTCAGAGGACTACAATTATCAATGCTAAACATACTGCAGAAGTTGGGACCCTGAAATATGTGCATGTTGTAATGTAATTGTAATGTGTTCGATCTTCAATTCTTCACCATAAGCAACTATGACAGTACTAATAGTTGTGCAGCAATAAGCACTACTTCAATTCTTCATTATTTGTCACCTATATTATCCCAATAATTTTATAACTATCTATATTTCTGAATTGTTGTTGTGGCATTAAATATAATTCTTGAATTTTTGTTATGTTAGTATTTTTTGTTTGAATTGGATTGTTATATAAAAGGTTGTTGAACTTGGATGGTTGTACTTGAAATTGAATACAATTCTATAATTTTTGTTAAATTGTTAAATTTTTGCTATGATATTAAATTGATTTGTTGAATATTTACTGTTTTCATTTTTTTTTTTGAACAGGAATGGCATCGACTCAAGCTAATGCAAGTGAAAATCCGACTAACATTCAGATAAAATTTGTGCAGAAGATGGTAATGCAGAAGTTTGTGAAACTCGTGAAGATTTTATGACTGATGAAGAATAGAATGATTATTAAATAACTTATTTAAATTTTAGTTAATTAGTTGTTCATTCTTGTAGTTTGGTTGATTTATTTGCCACTTGAATTTATTTTAGTGTCGTATGAACTTATGAGTTGTGAATTTGTGTTGTGATTCGTGAATTTGTGTTGAATTGTGACTTTTGACTTGTCATGGTATATATATAATAGTTATAATTCTATGGGTAATTTAGCTTATTTGAGATTTATTTTATTATCTGTAAAATTAGTTTTTGCTATTAAATTTTTCTAAATTTTTATATTTTACGAGTCATATTTACGTTCCGTCTTACGATTCAACGAATTACGATTTTGAGTTAGCTTAACGAGTCGAGGTAAAAACTACGAGTTCACTACCTTGCTTATACTCTTTCTTTAATTAATTAATGAAAATCTGAAAGTGGCTCAAGTTTTCAAGATCAAGAAAAAGTGTGCCTCGAACACTGCGAAACGTGTTGCGTAACCCACGCACCCATAACTTCTCTTTACATACCTAGAATTTTCTTTCTTATTTATAAGGTTTTTTAATTTCTTTTTTGAAATTTATTCATAAAAGTGATTTAGTTTTACAAAGAAAAACATATACTACAAAAGGGTTTTTTATTTTAATAAATAAAATAAATGTAATAATTACTGAATTAAATTATTTTAAAAAATATTACCGAAATTCATCCAAAACCATAATCTGATAGGACAATATAATAGTAATGATCATATTTCTAATACTTTCTAAACTTCTATTGTACACATTATACGCTTAAGCCATTGTTTCCCTATACTTTTTCATTTACAATATCTATAAACGAGAAAAGCTAAGGGTGGTGAATTTCGATAATATTTTTTAAAATTATTTAATTCAGTAATTATTACATTTATTTTATTTATTAAAATAAAAAATTCCACGAATGGTAGTAATTGAAATTTATCTTTTTTTATGAAAATATTATGTCTAATTTTATATAATTTTTATTTTTTTAGTATTAATTTAAATATGTTAATTTTAAAAAAAAATAATCTACTGATTTTTAAATGAGCATTTTCAAATTATATGATTTGCCCGATCGTCCACTAATAATTGAGTTAAATCGCTCATCTCTCCTATTAGTTTGAAACCGCGGATTTTAAAATCGCACATCTTTTTTATTATTTGAAACGTTCTATTTATAAAAATTCAATACAAACAAATGAAAATTATTAACTTAAGTTTTAAAATATAAATGAGATATAAATTAATTAAATTCGATCTAAATAATAACAAAATATATCAACTTTTATTTTTAAATTGATCCAAATTAAATTATTAATATTTTTATTATTTTTAAAAATTATAATTTTATATTTACAAATATATATATATATATATATATATATATATATATATATATATCGTTTAAAGCATAAACGAGATATGTGTATTTTTTCAAATTTTATATATCTCTTTTACAGTGTAAGTGTAAATGAAATACTGTAAACGAGATATAAATTATTTATTTTAAAAAAATTCTATTATTTGTATTTTAAATAATATACGTAATATCTTATATCTTATCTATATTAAGAGAAAAAAATGATATAATAAATCATATGTTATAAAAATTAGTTGATTTTCAATGAACTATATCATCAATACAAAAGAAAATTATTTATCTTATATAATAATTTTTTATATATATAATATCGTAAATATATTAGGATGATCTATTTTAATTATGTAAGTAATTATTGTTATTTTTATTTTTATTATATTAATAAATAATACTTAAAACTAAAACAGACAAAAAAATAATTAATTAATTTTTTTAATTTGAATTAACAAATCTTCTGTAAATATATTAAACTTTTATACATATTAAATATTATAATATTTAATAATATAGTATTTGTTACAACAATCATAGTTGTTAGAACGGAATTGGTGATTGAATCGATCAGATTACTGGTTTATTAGTTCATTAGTTCAACTGATAAGTCATTGGTTAAACCAGTAAAATCGGTCAAACTTAAATAATGTCGATGTATTTTTTGGTGACACCTTTTATGACAACTGAGACGAAAGAGTTGTTGACAGTATTGATGAGCTCATGAATATAAATTTAAAAGAAATAACTGCAAGTGAGGTTAGATTGTTATATTTTCAGGATCAGACTGTTGCATTTTTTTTCTACCAATACTATTCAAAGATGAACAGCTTAGAAAGAATAGGATTAGAAGGAATGTCAAAAATGAGGCGACACAATAACAATTTATTTGCTTGAGGGAGGGGTTTAGAGATCCGAGGTCTGAGAATGATACCCATCGACCCAAACGCAAGCCGAAGTCTGAGACTAGATGCGAATGTCTGGCCGAAATGTGTGTTCACGTACATGTCGAAAGCGGTAGATTGATCATTTTATACTTTCAAGATGAGCACAACCATGACATGCTTGATGATAGTCTAACTTTTACGCTTCCCGGACATAGGAAGACGAATGATGCCGTTATCAATAAAATAAATTTCACTACAAAAAAAAGAGTTTAAAATGGCATTAATATTACGGCGGTTTTAAAGAACCGCCGTAATACCCGGTTATTATGGCATTGTTAGTTGCTGCCATAATTAACTTTGTGTTTGGTGGCGGTTCAGGTGATTATGGCGGTTTTGAACCGCCATTTTCATACGTATATAAAACAAAATAACTGGAACCCTAGCTCATTAAACGAAACACATCCAGACAGCGCTCTCGATCTCCCTTCTCTCTCCTTCGTCTCCTCCGTGTAACGAAGCCCTCCGACAACACCATTCTTCCCTCTCTGGCTTCTCCTCTCTTCGCCGGTTACCATTTCTCTAGGTACCTCTCCTTCTCAAGTTAAACTGAAATAGTTATTGATTTGTTTCTCTGCAGCTCCCTCTCAAGTTCTTTACACGGAGAGCTTCTTCGTTTTGGTTTCTTCGTTTTTGCTGATTTTTGGTTTGCTTAAATGAAAATCTCATGAATTTCGATCAAGGTGTGAGCCACTCATAGATCTCTACACTGCACACCCAGTTTCCTTTCTCCATTTCTCTCATCCTTCACCTCCATGCAACCTAACTTAATCCAGATCCACTAGTGCAACTTTTCTTCTTCTTCTTCTTTTCGTTTGAATTTTCACTGTGTTGCGCAGTTTTTGCAATCGCCGTCGTTTTCACCGGTATCTTGTGTTGGTTAATCATTGTCATTTTTTAAAATCCCTAATTATTTAAAATTGTAATTTTAAATCGTTGATCAATAAATCTGTACATGAAGTTTCATCAAATCCTTATTTCCCAATTTCCATGCTCGTTATTTATTCACAACAATTAATAATGATTAATTAATTAATTATATTCACCGTTTGACCTCTCTTCTTTGTTTGTTTGTAGAAAATTGAAAACATGGTACCAGAGAGGCCGTGAAAGCTAGATAGTCAGATCTCATTTACAGAAAGAGAGAAAGAGAAAGCCACGACGGTAAATCCTTCTTTGGAGATTAATTTAAAATTGTTTTTGTTGTTGATAATGGTATTAATAATAATTATTTCTCTTCCTTGTTCTCGTTCATATATATATATAGTGATTGATTGAGCTGTTCAGAACATATATACTCTAGGCTCTGTTGTTTACTAGGATTTTGTTTTTACAATTCATTTGCTACGTGATAATTGAATTGCTGGTTTTCTGTGCTATTAACGCTTTCTTATTGTTTCTCATGTGAAGGTTTCTTCTTATTTGTTTTTCTGAGCTGTTACCAGCTGGTTTCATATATCCTTTGCTAAGTTTTGTTTTTTACAGAACATTTGAACTTGTGTTTGGTAGGTGATGTTACTTTGCAATTGGTTTGTTGGGTTTTGGTCATTCAGATTGCAGTTTTTGAGCTTGGGGACCATTCTTGATGCAATTGTTGTTTACTAATTATTCTTATTCTCCATATTCTTATGTTCTTAGTTGGTGAATTTGCTAGACTTAGTTCTGGAAGTTTTAGTATTTTCTTTGTGTGTCTTGCTCATTAATCATTAAGTTTAATGATTGAATTTCCATTATTTGAAACAATGGAATCAGAAATGGTATCTCGATATGGAGTGAAATTCTAACTTCTAAAGATTCATATTTTCTAACTTTTACAAACCAGCTAGTAGTTTCAGATTTTGTTCTGCCTTTATTTTTGGTATCTTATTTGTACATGTCTTGAGAGTCAACAACTCCATACACAAACTTTACTTCTACATTCCTATGTAACAAAATGAATCTATCTATGAACTCTACAAAGGATGATTTGGTGTATCTGGCATATTTGAGTAATCAGAAACCTCCAGTACCAGTGGGTGTATGTCTGATTTTGGATTATATTGCTGAAACACTACAACAGAAGCAGAAGTGGAGAAATCTGAAGAAGCCAAGTAGCTTCCAACAGGACCAAGCTCTGAATAATCACTTGTGTTTACCAAAGGTGCTACTTGTGGAATCCTACCTACCAAAACTAGATTGCTCATACTCTTTTCCATCAATACATTTTTAACATCATCTTTGTTTTCCACCAACCTTTCCTCATACACTATAGATTCTTCACTACTACTGCATACACTTAAAGAACTCAGACCAAAACTGCATACACTTAAGAACTCATACCATAGGCTAGTGCTTCGCGGTCATCACATCTTCCAAAGAATGCAGCCACTACATTGTAGAAAATAAGTTTTAGTGTTTTCTTTTAATGATTTACGTTACTTCTTTTTGGTTCAGTTGTTTCTTTTCCGTATTTAATAGCTTAGTTCTAAGGTTCTAAGATTCCCTCTATCACTTGAAGACCAAGACTTCCCTTTCTGAGTGAAGAGCAGCAGTGCCTGAATTGAATGCATGCTCTTTTTGTTATTTTTCCTTATATATATATATTTTGTTTTTGTTATTATTATGTGTTCAATCAATTATATATATATATATATATATATAATGCCCTTTCTGTGGTTTTTTTATTTCATTATAACTATTTATTAAATAATTATTTGTAGCTATTTGTCATTATTAAAGATAAGTATCAAGGTGCATAATTGGTCTTGGAGTTATATAAAAGTGTGTCCTTTAATTTCTTATTCATATTAGGGATGGAATATAGCTCTATTTGTAATGTATACGTATGTGATGTTATCTAAATCATGTGAATATATATAGGTGGGGCCTATATCTATTTGTATGTCGCTGGGATTGTAATCAAGCATGAATATATTACAGTTTGGAGTTTGGACTCCACCAGTTACACTAAACCTTATAATACTAAGTTACTAACAGTTTGTACTCTGTACCCATTAGCTTGACAACCACATATTGTTGTAATATAATCTGTTTAATTAAATAATAAATAAAACAGTATAATATATGAATATAAAACTAATTAGTTAGTTAGTTAATATAATACGAATTTTATACGAATTGTTTTTATAAATTATAATTTGAGAATAATATATTTGCTTTATTTTTTGTCTCTTTTTGTCTTGTAGAAAAAAATTAATTTGCATATATACAACTACTTGAGAAGGAAAAGTTCATAAAGCCACTGTAACAGCCACAAAATTATCATTTGAAAGAGGTAATTATAATTTTTTTTTATAATTTCTTTTAGAATACTATTTAAGTATTTGTTTGATATCTAATTTGCACATACAAGAATTTCTTTTTATAATAGCGCCTGCTGATGTATACTAGTTAGTTGCCTAGTAAATATGAGAGAGAGAGAGAAAGAGAAAGAGAGAGAGAGAGAGAGATTTATTTTTAATGAATAGATTTTTTAATATTCCTCTTTGTAGTCCCTCTTCGTCATGTCAATCGATAAGTCATGGATTGGAAAACCACGAAACACGCACGAGTATAAAGATGGTCTAAACAAGTTTTTGGATTTCGCTTTTGAGCATCGATCTCTCAGGGGTCGTCAAATTAAATGCCCTTGTCCGGTGTGTGGTTTTGGCAAGTGGCAAACAAGAGAGAAAGTTTTTGAACATTTAATAGTCAAGCCATTTCCAGAAAACTACAAAGTTTGGTATTGGCATGGTGAAGAAGCAGTTGGAGTTGGGTCACAAGCTCATCAAACTAGTCAAATTGTACAAGATGATTCGACATCTCAACATCCAATGGTAACAATGCTCAATGATGCGTTTGGAGTTGCTAGACCTGACTTGAATGAAGATGGAGATGGAGATGAATACAACATAGAAGATGGAGATGGAGATGAAGACAATATAGAAGATGCAGAAAATAAAGAGCACAATGGAGAAAATGTAGAATTTTACAAGTTGTTGGAAGATGGTAATGAGCAATTGTATGAAGGGTGCACAAAGTATTCAAAACTGTCTTTCTTGATTAGTCTGTATCACATAAAGTGCTTATACAGAATAAGTGACAAAGCCATGACCGAAATCCTCAAGTTAATAAAAGATGCTTTTGGAAATGCGAAGATTTCAAACACATTCTATGAGGCCAAGAAAACCATAAACAAACTAGGGCTTAATTATACCAAGATACCTGCTTGCCCTAATGACTGCATGTTATATTGGGAGGAGGATGAAGATTTGCAAGAATGCAAAAGATGCAATACATCTAAATGGAGTGATGCTAAAAAGAAGAAACCGGCAAAGATCTTGCGATACTTTCCACTAAAACCGAGACTTCAGCGATTATTCATGTGTTCTAAGACTGCACAATCAATGCAATGGCATGCTTCGGCAGAAAAGAAAGATTCGAAGATGAGGCATCCGCGGGATTCTGAAGCTTGGAAGACATTCGATTTACTTCATGATAAGTTTGCCGAAGATCCTCGAAATGTACGTCTTGGTCTTGCAGCTGATGGATTCAACCCTTTTGGAGCTTTGCGTACAAACTATAGCGTTTGGCCAGTGGTGCTTATTCCATACAATCGACCTCCATGGGAGTGCATGAAGCCAACATCACTTATCTTGTCAATGATTATTCCTGGAGAGAAAATGCCGGGGAACAACATAGACGTATACTTACAACCTCTTATCAAAGAGTTAAAAGAGTTGTGGTATGATGGTGTTCAAACATTAGATAGGTTCAAGAATGAAATGTTTACATTGCGAGCAGCATTAATGTGGACAATTAGTGATTTTTCAGGCCTTGGTAACCTATCTGGGTGGAACGTACACAGTAAATATGCTTGTCCCACATGTAACTTCAACACTGATTCATATAGATTAAAGCATGGTGGAAAATGGTATTTTTTGGGGCATCGCCGTTTCTTAGAAAGGGGTCATAAGTTTAGGCTAAGTCGTGCAAAATTTAATAGAAAAGTTGAGTTGAGAGATTCCCCAGCAGCACTAACAGGGTCAGAAATATTGGAACAACTTGAAGGCATCAATGTTTCATTCGGGAAGGAACTACAGGCAAGTAAAGGTAAGAGGACTCGACGAAAAGTTGTTGAAGAAGATGATGAATCGGGGATGTGGAGGAAGAAAAGCATATTTTTTTATCTTCCTTATTGGGAGTCTAACTTATTGCGCCACAATCTAGATGTTATGCATATTGAAAAGAATGTTTGCGACAATGTGTTATACACCTTGCTCAATGAGACTGGAAGGTCAAAGGATAATCTCAAAGCTCGTAAGGATCTTAAAGAAATGGGTATAAGAAAAGATTTATGGCCAGATGAAAATGGGAGATATCATCCATCTTTGTTCACAATGTCAAATTCGATGAAAGATATATTCTTGCGTACTATAAAGAATATTAGAGTACCAGATGGTCTCTCGAGTAATATTTCACGGTGTGTTGACCTGAAGCAAAGAAAGCTCTCTGGATTGAAGAGCCATGATTGTCACGTCCTTATGCAGCAACTATTACCCATTGCCATACGTAATGTGCTACCAGATAAAGTTACTGCAGTGCTAATAGAGTTGTCTTCATTCTTTCAACAGTTGTGCTCTAAAAGCTTAAGTCTTATTGAACTTGAGAAGCTCCAACCTCGAATAATCATTACCCTTTGTCATTTAGAAATGTTGTTCCCTCCTTCTTTCTTTACAATCATGGTTCATTTAACCTGTCATCTAGTTGATGAAGCAAAACTTGGAGGACCAGTACACTATAGGTGGATGTATCCTATTGAGAGGTAAATATCTCTTTTCAATCATTGTTCATTTAACCTGTCACTTAGTTATATCTTGCTTACTAAAGCCAATTATACAAACTAGGTATTTAGGACATTTGAAGTCCTATGTACGAAACAAAGCTAAATCAGAAGGTTCTATAGCTGAGGGATATGTGGCTGAAGAAGCTCTTACATTTTGCTCTCGGTACTTAGAAGGGATTGAGACAAGATTTAATAGGCCACCACGTGTTGATGATCGTCCGGATGGTAATTACAGTACACATGTTGATTCGCTTTTTCCACAAATGGGTAACTCTAAGGGAGCTTTCACAGTATTTGAGTTGTCACCTATGGAAAAAAAATAAGCACATCGCTATGTGGTTCTAAATTGTCCGTATGTCAAACTGTTCATTGAGTAAGTACTTAAGGATTTGCGTACATGTTTTTTATTGCCAAATGCCTAAACTGTTTGCATTTTTATTTACTTGAAAATAGTTGTTTAGTTAGAGTTAAACTTCTATATCTGACAGTGACTTTAAAGATTTTGTACGAAGACGATCTAAGGGTAGAAGGCCTTCAAATGTAGAGATAGAAAAAAGAGTCAATAAAGATTTTGTTACTTGGTTTCCTATGCAGGTAAATAGAAAAATGATAAGTTTTTTGCTAATATTGAGCAGTATTTGTGGATATAATAACTAATATGTTGTTCTATCATAATAGCTTATGAACCCAGACATTATGAATACTGTGCATGAGGATTTGAGATACTTAGCAAGGGGTCCATCACGATATGCCAAGAGGTTTTCTACATTTAGTATCAATGGGTTCTCCTTTCGAACTACCAATCGAGACAATGGGTTAAAGACCCAGAATAGTGAAGTTTTCTTAATGTCTTCAACTCCTTGTGTTGCTAGCGCTAGTGATGCTAATGTTAGGAATGCTGATTTGTCATATTATGGCAAATTAGAAGATATTATAGAACTAAACTACAATGGCCGATTTCGGGTTACTTTATTCAAATGTAAATGGGCTGACACCACTAGAGAATGGGGCTGTAGAAAGGATAGTTGGGGCTTTACTTCTGTTAATTTTTCACGGGTAATACACAGTGGTGACCGAGAGGAGGATGATCCATATATTGAAGCCTCACAAGCTCGAATGGTGTATTTTGTCAATAATGAAGTGAATAAAGATTGGAGTGTTGTCGTGCATTTGAAGCCAAGAGACTCATATGATATAGGGGGAAATGAAGATGATGAAGCATGCGAGAATGAGCCATGGTTAGAGCAAAACTTGGATTCTTTATTTGAAAATTGTGATAATCTATCATTGTTAAGAGATGAGGTAGATGATGAACTACTAGATGATGACATTGGAGAAGATGAGCACATGTCGAAATAGTTAGTAGGTTAAATTAATTTATGGTATGAAATTTATATTTAAGTTTTCATTTAGTTATAATTCACATTTTATCTATACTTATTAATTATTTTATTTCCAACTATTATTTTGGTGTTCCTATAAGATCAACTAATGTTAGTAGGTTACATATAGTAGCGCCTATTAACAAAATTAAATTATTTTATTTCCAACTATTAATTTGGTGTTCCTATGTCTTCAAATTTAACTTGCAGATATATAACTTGTCGAATTTCTTGATCTATTATGCAGATATGCCAAAGCAAAAGAGGTACAAGAATCTACTTAAAGCAGCAGCTGCAAATTCTTCACAAGACAAGTCAATTGTAGTTGCAAATTCATCCGGAGACAAGTCGGCAGCTTCAAATGCATCACAAGTCAAGTCCGCAGCAGCTGCAAATTCCTCTCGAGAGACATCGGCAGCTACAAATTTCTCCCGAGACAAGTTGGCAGCAGCTGCAAATTCCTCCCGAGACAAGTCGGCAGCTTCAAATTCCTCCCAGGATAAGTCGGCAGCTTCAAATTCCTCCCGGGACAAGTCGGCAGCTGCAAGTTCCTCCCGGGACAAGTCGGCAGCTGCAAGTTCCTCCCGAGACAAGTCGGCAGCAGCTGCAAGTTCATCCCGAGACAAGTCGGTAGCTTCAAATTCTTCTGAGCATCCATCCGAACCTAAACGTAAACATGGACGTGAATCTAAACATCATTGGACTGTTGATGCCATAGGTATGTATAGATATTTTATTATGTTATTATTATCAATAGCATTAGAAATCTGAAAAGATACTACTTTTCTTTATGCCCATGAATAAGTCTCAAGTTTGTAGACTTGTAGTACAAGAATTAAAAATCATTCAGATCTACTTTTGAACCTAGGGAGTAGCGCCATACAGCAAGGCTTTTTTTTGGGTATTAAAACGGAACTTAAAAGCCCGAAAAGAATAACGAAATTAGATGCAAACTACTCAGTCTAAGAGGCTCCTCTATCACCTTCTTGAAAGATTTTGATTAGCTCTGAAGGAATAGCAAGGCTTTAATGAATTATTAGTGGTCTGGTGCAGAATGCTAGAACAGATCGGAGTGTACAGAGAAAAACTATCATATCCATGTTAGAACAGATCGGAGTGCCAGCTTTAATGAATATTAGTGGTCTGGTGCAGAATGCTACATAATCTGAAGTGATTTAATGCTGTATAGTTAGTTTTTCATTGTTTAAAACTATTGGTTTAATATAGAACAGTGCTTTGTAATGATAAATCTATGTAAAAGGCTAGGCCTATTATTAATGAAATTTTTCTGTCCAAAAAAAAAAGAAGCAACAGATCAGAGTAATGTTCTAATGGGAAGGGAACAAAATTCTGGCAGCAATACCCAAAAAATTAAAGCAGATTAACATTAACTAAACTGTATTTTAGGGCTTTAATTAAATAAGACTTTACCATTTTATTAGTAAAGCAAATTTTATTTATTTTATTCTTTAGTCGCTCATTTACTTATTTATTTATACTCATTTGTCTATTTTAGATGAATACGAAAATAGTACACGCCTTCATTTATTAGCGAAGGATGTGCATAATTTGCCAGAAGGTTTGCGCATAGTCGTCAATTTTGATAAGTATCATGCAGCAATAGGAGAAGCAGCTGGACTCCTTGCAGGAGTTTGTGGGCAATTGGCCACTGATTGTGTAGCATTTCCAATCAGTTTTGAAAAGTGGTCAGACATTCCAGCAAGCTTTTTTGAAAATCAATGGAATATTTTTTTCCTAGTAAGAAGATTACTCAAACTCTAAAGCTTATTTCTTTGCCATTATTTAGTTATATTTGCTGGTTAATATATATTCTTTGTTATAATATTGAAGGCTCGATTTTACTTCAAAGTGAGTGATAACTTGGCCAAACGATTTATGCTGCAATCACTTGGCAAAAAATGGAGGGAACATAGGATAAAGCTTTGGAATGATTTTTATGATCCGAGGTTGAGTAAAACCGAGATCATAAATAATGCACCAGAAGATATTGCTCCAGATCAGTGGGCTCTATTTGTAGAATATCGTTTGAAGCCTGAAACTCAGGTAAGTACTTACTCTCCTACTAAAAAGCCTTATATGAAGCAGATATTGTTGCTGCCTGCTCTTGTATTTTATTTTATATAGAGTTGAATGCATGTTTGTCTCTATTTAATTGTGTCCAAATTTAACTTGCAGAAACTTTGTAAGAGGAATCAAGAAATTCGGCAAAAACAAATAATTCCTCATACTTCAGGTGCTAAATCAATTGCAAGAAGAAGGGCTGAATTGGTAATCAATTAATGCATGCATATCTAATCTATCTCAAATATAATGCATGCATCATCTCTTATTTTCTGCATATCTAATCTAAGTTAGTAGGCTGCTATTTTTTGATCGAGTCTTTCTACTTTTCTTAAATTTTAGACGGAAGAGACGGGAAAAGAAGTTAGTAGGGTTCAAATGTGGGACATCACTCACAAGAAAATAGATGAAAGTTATGTTAATGAAAAGGCTAAAGAAATAGCGGTAAGACTAAAGTGCAATAAGTAACTTGTTTGTATTTCTTTTTCTTTCTTTTTTATAAGATAATACTATTTTTGATTTCTCTTTCTTTTTATATATGTAGGAAAAGATTGAAGCACATAGTAGCCAACAACCGATGGAATCAACTGTTAATTCTCCTCTTGATGCTCTTAGAGTAGTTTTTGGGAAAGAGCACCCTGGTCGTGTTCGAGGTTTAGGTATGGGAGCTGTTCCAACAATTGCTTTCAAGAACAACACTACAAGGATTAGTCAAATGAATTTAGGTTCTTCAAATGATGTTGGCACATCATCTACTTGTGGTCCAAATGTGCAAGAAGAGTTAGATGCCGTTAAAGCGCAATTGCAAGTCTCCTATATTGCTTCTAAGGAAGGAGGTAAAATTCCAATACAATTGGCTGGAATGTTCCCTACTCAACAAGTTTCACAGGTACATTCATATTTTGCTTATGATTCATATTATTAATATAATTAGTAGTAGTGCTAGCTTATGCTAGAATGATAGTAAACCTTGTCTTGTGTGTACAGTATTTTGCATTAATATTTTGAGGAAAGACTATACTATTATGTTTTAATCGAACTTTGATTAGTTGCTTGCTTGCTATCTTCTATGTAAAAGGAGATGGGACCTTGGTAGTTGGTAGTAATGGGATATTGGCTTCATTTCATCCAGCTCTGCATTAGATGGGTAAAAGATCCTTTTAATACTGAATTGCAAATTATATATTTTAAATAAAGCTATATCAAATAAATAAATAAACAGGGTTAGTCATAATTTTAATTTTGCCATCAACCTTAAGTTTGCTCACTCTTCACGCCAAGCAAACCTTCGGGTTAGGACGCGCTCAATGATATTTAATTTTCCCAAATGAAAATATCTAATGAAACAGGGAACCTATATAACTGAGTATAGTATACAGTGTGCTGATCAAAGTATAGTTTTTCAATTGTAAAGAGTGTGGCTGAGGGAGGAGCTAGTTAGGAGGGGCCATGAATCAATTCCAATCATGTATTCTTCTTTTATCAAAACCCTGGGCATATGTGAATGAAAACTATGGGTGAGATACAGAATTGATAGTATATGTTCTTTTATCAACTGTTAATTCTTAACTTGCTCAGTTGCTATGTATCAATGCTATGTAATTAGACATGATAAATGTGTGAAAACAGAGTCGAATTTTTATTGTATCAATGCTATGTAATTAGACATGATAAATGTATATCAATATATACCTTTTTCTTGCATTTCTTGTGCTCATAATAGTTATATTTTTGTTGTAGGGATTGGATCAGGAGAGTGAGATTCCATCACCAAAAGAGTTAGGAAGTAGGTCTTCTGGAGCAAGCAACAAGGAAGCATGACCTTGCTTGATATGTTAAGACGTATATTAAGAATTATATGTTAAGACGTATTATTGAAAAATGTTACTTTGATACTTTGTTTTTGGATTATGACATTTCAATCATGACTTGGATTATGACTTTTGGATCATGTATGAATTAAAATCATCATATGATGTTTGATTTATGACTATGCCTTTTGGATCATGTATGAATTAAATATCACTTTAAATTGGTAGTTTCAATCTTATTTTAAAAAGCATTAAATTGTCATCATAATTAGGTACAAACGGCGGTTAGAAACCCCAATTTTAAATAAAAATGATGCCATTATATGCTGGTAGAAACTGCCATTTTAAACACAAAAGATGCCATTATAACCTGGTAAAAACGGCGCCTAGAAACTGCCATTTTAAACACAAAAGATGCCATTATAACCTGGTAAAAATGGCGGTTATAATGGTAAAAACGACGGTTTTTAACCGCCATTTTAAACAGAAATGAAGCCACAATATTCTGGTAAAAACGGCGGGTGTTCAAAAACTGCCATTTTATGCGGAAATAACGGCGGTTACAAACCGCCATTTTAACCCTCAAAAAACCGCCGTATTATCCACAGGTTATTATGGCGGTTTTCTGAAAACCGCCGTAATAACCAGAATGGCGCCCAGAATAACGGCGTTTCTTGGAGGCGCCAGTTTTGGTCATAATGGCGGTTCTAACCGCCGTAATTTCCCAAAATAACCGCCGTTTTAACTCCTTTTTTTGTAGTGTTTAATGCTAAAAGTTGGGATAAAATAATTGATTTTTATATAAATAAACTATATCGTGAATACAAAAAAAATGATTTATCATATATATATATAATATCATGAATATATTAAGATGATATATTTTAATTATATGAGTAATTATTATTATTTTTATTTTTTTATTGTATTAGTAAACAATATTTAAAAATAAAAGAGACGAATAAAATAATTAAATTTTTTTTATTTGAATTAATAAATTTTCTGTAAATATATCCAACTTTTATACAAAATAAATATTATAATATTTAATAATATAATATTTGTTACAACAATTATAGTTGTTAAAATCGAACTAATAATCAAACCGGTTAAATTATTGATTTGCTAATTCATTAGTTCAACTAATAAATTATTGATATAAAATCAGTTTCACTTAAATAATTTTATATTATTTTAATATTTTTTTCACAATAATTTTTTTTTCATTTGTTTATACCAAAGTAACCATTATTTTTTTAATTTTAATAACTAATTGATTACTCTATACATAGTATATTATTATATACTATGTGCGGTTATTGAAAAAATAATATTAATAAATATTATATAATTATAAAAAAATTATGTTATCATTAATAAAAATATTTGTTATTTTTGGTAAGTATTTAATAAAATTTATATTTATAATAATAATTATTCAAAATTAAGAAATATAATTAACTTAAAAATAAGTGAGTATAAAATTAAAATAATATAAAATAATTTAACTATATTTTTTACTATATATTAATTAAATAGCATATTTATTATTAATAAGCATCATAGTTTGGTGGCAAGCTAAACACTCTACAATTTGGAGACCCTAAGTTTAAACCATACTTGCTAAAATCTTGGAATTTTTTTTGCGAGCTGGTTCTTATTGGTTAACTTTGGTTTTCGACCTTAAACGGTCTTAAAGCTGAACCAGATTGGTTTGAAATTCGATTCGACGATTTTGTTATTGAACCGATTGATTCGGTTCGATTTTTACAATTATGAAGTTCACATGTTTCCTCTCAAATTGTTTCGGATTAGATCTCCATTGTAAGTTAGGGATGATAATGGATATTTTAGGGAGCGGCGGACCCATTTTTCATCCCTCGTTCCTGTTTAAAAAAATGCCTCACATTCTTTTTCCATCTTCGTAACAAGTTTCTGTTTAATTATTCTTTTAAAGAACGCAGATACCCACGAGTATCTATAGATTATAGAAACTTTTGAAGAAAACTAATATAAAAAATAATATAATAATTATAAAATAATCAATTCAATATAATTCAACACAGTTCATAATCTATTTTTTATGAAAAATAACATTTCAAAAAAATAAAATAAAATAAAAACATCTTCCAACATA
Organism: Arachis hypogaea; assembly: GCF_003086295.3. Lineage (NCBI taxonomy): Eukaryota > Viridiplantae > Streptophyta > Magnoliopsida > Fabales > Fabaceae > Arachis > Arachis hypogaea. Next base: position 123,832,326 of record NC_092053.1, on the reverse strand, counting down.
CTAACATAAGATAAATTTTTTTGTGGGGAGACTGAGCAACGTAGTAATGAACTTGAGAGGTAGAGAAAGTAAGTTAGAAATAGAGAGATGCAAAATCGAGGCCGATGATGATGAGTCTAGAAGAAAAAAGAAGAATTCGAATTAAAGACAGGAATTAAGGTTACTAATTCTATAAATTAATTTATGTATATATAAATTGATTAACTGGTTCCATGGGGCGAGTATATATGTCCCCGTCCATTTCACGTGACCAGGTTCCCACCTGTAAGATTTTATGAGTATCCATTTAGTTCCAAATCGCGAGTAACCCATTTTAGCAGGTTTTTTCATCGTCCTTATTGCTAGCATTCGTTTGTTCGCGACGTGAAGTTACTCCAGCCACTCAGTAAATTCTCAAATAATCAAAATTCAAGCTGTATTATTCTCATAAAGTCACATGTATCTTTGTTATAATAATATTAATCGAAGATACATGGTTAAATACTAAATAAGTCATATTTTCATAAATCTATAAAACAATAACTAATATCACATATTATAACTTGTGAAATCATAATATTTTCTAGAAGTGATATTAATGATTAATAACTTTGGAAGTACATATATGTTATTTATCTTATGTATATCTTATTTTATTTTTAGAGACATTTTTTTTGTGTCGACAATGTTAATTGCTATATAGAGACTTTTATCATTAAATAAAATTATAGAGAAATTAAAAATAAAATTAGTTGATATTTTTTTGATAATTCATTCAGTTTTAAATTTGAATTAAATAAAATTATATATTCAATTTATATTTGTTTGTTTATCCTAATGTGATAGTCAATAAAAAAATACACTGTAAAAAAAATTAATATAATCAATGAATATAAAAGATAAAAAATAAAAATTAAGATATGTTCTTATTAAGAAAAATTCAAGAAAATCGTTATAAAATGGAACTTATTAATCAAGTTCTACAAAATATTACAAAAAAATTGAAACATTATCAAATAAAATAGTAACATCTTTAAAAATTATGAATCAAAATATATAAAAAAAATATAAAACAGAATCATGAAAAAAAATTCACAAAAATTATAATTGAAGTACAAAAGCGAGAGAGAGAGAGGAGGAATAAAGTTAATTCTAATTTCATATATATAAAAAACAATAAGAGAATAAATTAAATTAAATTTATTCAATTTATTTCTTTATTCATTATTTATTAATATTTTAATATTTATCTTGATCGAATCAAATAATTAATATAATTGATTAAGTATAATTAGTATTGTTCATTTTAGTGGTATAACTGAAACATATTAAAACATTGAGGATAAAATTAAAACATAATACAAATTATTGTCTTGTAAATTTTCTTTCTTGAATAATAATCACATTTATAAACTTTAAAACACATCACTTTAATACAATAATATTTTTTATTAAAAATGAAAATTATGTTCAATATCACATATATTTGTTATTACTTATTAAATTATATAAAAATAATTTTTAAAATGTATCACTATATGAAAATAACTTAAATACATTTAAATATAATTATGATAATTAAATAAGTATTATATATTTTTAAATAATTTATACTTAATAATTTATCTCTAATAATATATTTAATAATGTGACCGTTTTTTGTATTTGTAAAACTTTTAATTATAGTAAAAGGTAACATATGCGGCAAAAAAAATAAAGTGACATAAAATTTTATTAAAAGAAAAAATATATTTTTTGTTTATTTTTTTTTATACATGTGTTAATTTTTTTAAGTTTAAATTTTAATTGATAAAAACTAATGACAGTTAAGTCTACTAAAAAAATAATAGCAATCAATTCAGAAATAAAATTTAAGTAAATGTGTTTTAGAAAACTTGAAATAAAATAAAGGTGTATTCAATCTTATTATTAATTGTAATCATATATATTTATTTCACGATTCATAACTCAAAAAATACAGGCCTATCCAAGATCATTAATAGTAGTTCGTTGTACTATGATATTTAAATGACAAAATAAAAAAATGAATAAAAATTAATCAACTTGGGTTGATCGAGTGGTCAGTTTATTCGTCTGCTTAAATAAGTGTTGGGGGTTCGAATCCCGTCTTGTGCATGCAGCAACCCATTAGCCAGTGGTAGACCCTTAAATGGAGCTCAAATCCACAACAAATTAGTCCTTGACCTGTCGGATTGGGAGATACCATGGACAATAAAAAAAATGAAGAAAAATCAATAAAAAGATATACTTATAATTTATTTTGACAAACGATGTAGCATACTCTAAATTATAGGAAGTTCTTAAAATTTTTCACGTTCTGTAATACCCAATTAAATAATAAATAATAAATTAATTATGAGCAAAAAGGATTAAAAATTTAAAATTTATAATTTGGAGAAATAAAAACATTTAGAATACGAATTAAAACATTTATCTTAAATATTTTAGTTCAAAATTAGGCCAAACGCACCAAAAATCAAATCACTGAGACCAAGTCTACATACTTAAACCTACACTTAGCAACATTTCAACACCATTTCACCATTTGAGGGAGAAAGACACGATTGGAGAGAAGAGAAGTGAGGAGCCCTAGTGTTACTATTTATTATCACTTTCAAATCCACATAACTTTCAAACCGTAGTTTTCTTTGACGATCCGTTTATGGTTACGCATTTGTCTTCTCATCCTCTTTGATTTCATATAGCTATTGTGGTAAGGAACTTCAAAATTCTTATCCCATTTTTTGTTTCTTTCTAATTTCGCGTTTTTGGGTTGAGGTATTAAAAAAAATTGTGATTTTACTACTTTAGAGAAAGCTCAAGCATAATCTCTAGCGGGATTTTGACTCAAAATTGAGTGGTACAAGGTAAGAAAACTCAATCTCTTTACTGTCCCTAATTTTAGGCAAAAATCCTAGTATGAATGATGAATTAATTGTTGTGATTAGATTATATGAATTAGCTTAGCTTGTTTGGTTGAATTAGTGCAGTTTGAGTACATGATGTGGTTACGGAATGATTGGTAGAGACTTGGAGGTTTCGGTTGAGGCTTGAATCTGGTCAGAAAGGAAAGTCAAGTGTTGGAAAAATCGCCATGGATAAGGTACGGGTTTTGTTTCGGGAAGGCATTATATAAAATTATGTGAAAACTTATGTTAATTGTCCGTAGGATAGGATTGAATGAAATTGATTGTTGTGGTGATTATTTGGTTGGATGGTAACTTGAATTATGATATGTATAAGTATGCATGATTATAATGGTATGGTTTGATTTTCCTATAATAGTAATTGATGTGGAAATCGGTAAGTTGAGGTAAACGGTGGTGTTGCCATGTTGAAAATGGTTGAAATAATGAGAATGAAATGATTGATTTTAGTTTGGTTGTGAACTATAGATGCATGAATGTGTATATTTAAGGTTTGATTGAAAATTGATTTAGTAGGTCTTGGATGGTTAGGAAGGGTAGAGAATTGATAAATGTATACTAAGGATGCTTATAAATGGTCTTGGGATGATTTAGAACTAAATTGGATTGAGAATTGGCAAAAAAGAACAATTGTGTAAAATTGGTAAAAATTGGTTTTTGACCAACTTCGATGACCCATAACTTGGCGCTTGGAGTCCAGAATTGAATGAAATCTATTTTAAATTAAAGTTAGTGAAAAGATCTTTAAAACTGTATAAGAACTTAGGAAAATGGATAATTGTACAAAAAGTTATAAAGGTTTAAATTTGGTGTTGAAAATTGACTTGTGCAGAGTTTGCGGTGTTTATGCCAGTGGGAGGTTCCGTGCGTACACGCTGGTCATGCGTATGCACGAATGGGATGTTGTGCGTATGCATCACTTTGAGCACTCAAGGGGGCAATAACAAGTTCTGCGCGTACGCACCATGTGTGCGTACGTGTGAATGGAAACTTGTGCATACGCACAAGGCGTGTGTACGCATGATGTGGAAAATTGAGAAAAAGCAGAGCTAAATTCTGCGCGTATGCACGAGGCGTACGTACGCACAAGCATCCTGTTTTGGCCTAATTAGTGATTTTGAACTATCTAACCCTCCTAGTTTGTTTATAACCCCTGTAACTCCCAACAAGATCTGATAACCAGTTTTTTTGGCTCTGAAATGAGTGAGAGTATATTAAATGAAAATGTGGATTAATGAATTCAAATTAATGATAATTGATGAAAGTTTGTGGTTAATGAACTACTTATTACAAAATTAATTAAAAACATTAATGATAATTAATTTTGATATAATTCACTGTACTACCAAGGACGGTGGTTGATCCCACTTTCATATTGAACTGATGTTTACTCTGGACAAGGACGGTGGTGAATCTCGCTTGCACATTGAGTTGAGTTCTGCCCAAGCAAAGGACGGTGGTTAATATAGCTTGTTTGTGTTCTCTCTGGCTGTAAGGGTGGCCAGGCACGCTCCCGGATAGTGCTACTTCCAGTGAGAAGGTGATAGGGCACTCTCCTTCTCTGAGACTGACTTGTGATAAGTTCGGGGTGTTCCTCCTGGGGATGCATGACAGAGAGATGATATCCAAGTTAGCTACTGGATGTGTTGGGTGCTGGCAGTTTAACCGACACGTGAGCTCATGACAAGTAGAATCCTATGTGTGTGTGTGCGCGCGTCTCTCTCTCTCTCTCTCTCTCTCTCTCTCTCTCTCTCTCTCTCTCTCTCTCTCTCTCTCTCTCTCTCTCTCTCTCTCTCTCTCTCTCTCTCTCTCTCTCTCTCTCTCTCTCTCTCTCTCTCTCTCTCTCTCTCTCTCTCTCTCTCTCTCTCTATATATATATATATATATATATATATATATATATATATATATATATATATATTCATGCTTTCTATCTTTAACGTTTTCAAGTGCGATGCAACTTTTGTTTTGCTTATCTTTTCTTTCACAGGCTCCTAGTTAAATTACCTTTCGAATATATGTATGTACTTTTGCTCATCTTTTGATTTACGACTATAGCGTAAGATTTTATGTATTACGGAATTACACACTCCATACATAATTCAAGGCTAATTAACTATCATACTTTGAGTTCAAAAATATTAAGTATAAAATTTAATATCCATATTTTTATGAGGTCATATCATACCAAAAATTTAAAATAAGCAACTATAAAAAATGCTTTAAATAAACCAAAAATAAATGTTATTAACTATATCACAACTAAAATAAATTTCCTTTCGTTTGATCATGTTCCTATATTATTATTGGATATTTTTCCTTTAGAAAAGAAAAATCAATTTTGTCGTCGAGAGAGCATCACTGACATCGCTGTTAGGGCTCATTGCGGGAAGCGTCGTCGTCACCGTCACTATGGGTTGAAGCCGCCATCGAGGAGTTCGAAGAGAGTAAGGAGCTCGCAGAGGGAGAAGAAAGGGTGCGACGGTGGTGAAAGACGCTGGAACCACTACTGTTGCCACCGCTACCGTGGTCGTTGCTGTCGCCGACCTGCTGTGTCGCTGCCGGAGGAAGAGAACTCGCACGAAGAGGTTGCTGGAGTTGCTGGTCCGTGCTGTTTGGTCTCCTTCTGCTCCATCGATGCTGCTATTGACGTAATCACCGTCTCTGATTGCCGAAAATGTCACTATTGTCGCTAGAAAATGCCGTCGTCAGAGCCACTGTCACTCACTCAGCTCTGCCTATTTTTGGTTCCCTTTTTGCTCGACGAAACCACTATTGTCGTGGGGTTGCCGTTGGAGGTATTTGCGTTGGATGAAGCTGTCACCATTGAGCTGTTCCACCACCGCCATTGCTGAAGGTGGCTGCCGGAGCTACTATTGCACCATCCTGCTTTGTTTCTTGTGGTGAGATTATTTGGTTCTGTTTCAGTTTACCGTAATACTCCTTTACTAATTTTGTTCAAATTTCGCTTAATATCTATTCTGCGTTAATTCCAAATTATGTCAGATACGTTGTTGTTGCTGTGATCATTGTGGTTGCATGGAAATCATCTAGGTTGCTGCCGCTGCTGCAAAATAAGAATAAAAGGGAGTTTGTCGCATTTAATTTTCGGGTTTCGACAAATTGAGGTAGGGGATGTTTGTCTTACAAATTTGAAATGATTTGAAATTTTAGAAAATATATGCATTTTAGTTTATGAGCATTTTAAGGCTTGCTTATCTTTATCAAATCTTGATTGATTAAAGCTTTGATAATTTAAGATTGTTTTTCGAAATTGATTAAAATCAATAACGGATTAAAATGAGATTAAATTCTCAAATAATAAAAATTAATTAGTAACAATGCTTGAAGTCTCTTGGTGGATGGATTAAGATTTTGACAATTTGTTTGTTGCCCTAATATGTAAACATTTAATAACTTAAAGATAAATTAAGATAAGAAAATAAATACATTGATTGGAAATTTGGTTTGTATATATTGAGAAATGGTTTGGTATTGAAAAGGTTGAGAAGGGTTTGCGAGATGTTTGGTTTGGATGGAACCCTTGAAGGGTAGAAAAGTCCGAGTTTTAAAGGGTGGGGGGTTTGCCAAACTTTTTATAAGATTTTGGATAAAATTGAATAATAAAATTGACAAGAATTATTGTTGTTTTCATAAAGACCAAAGACTTTGTCTTGGTGTTTTATTTGATTTATTCAAATTAAAGAGTTATGTCTTGAGAATTTTTATTGAAATTAAAATAATGGATAATTAAAATGAACTTAAAGTAGAGTTGAAGTTTGTAAGAACTGCAATTAATCAACCGGTTAATTAAGTAATTGATATTGCTCAAATTAGATTCCAAAAAGTTAGAGTGGGAATTTGAGGATTTAAATGTGATTTTTGGACTCAGTAGGTCTTTTTGAGTCAGAAAATATATTTTCTGCGAAAAACCGTAAAAAACCGCGAACTGACAGTTGAACCGGTTCAAGTTTGCCAGGTATCGCACGAGAAAAAGTGAAAACCGTCAAAAACCTTAGAAAAACATTAGAAATGGAAAACCGAGCATTAATTTTAAAGGTTTGGCCCGAAGTTGGGCCAAATTGGCTAAAAACGCTAACGGGTTGGACCAGGCCCAAGTTGGGCCCAAACCCAACATATAAAAGGGTTCATAAGTGAACCCATTTCAGCATAACACACAAACAAACACACTCACACAACTGAAAAAGAGAAGAAGAGAGAAACCCCAGGAGCACTATTCATTGTCAACTTCCGAAGCTCATATCTTGAGTTAGAGAGCTCTGATCACCGCACCGTTTGCGGCTACGCGTTTCTCGTGAAGAGCTCTACAAAACCCATACAAGAAACTGGAGAGGTAACCACGAAATCTTTTTTATTCTTCTCTCCAAAATTTTGATTCTTAGGGTTTGTGATTAAGTGAGTTTTTCTGATTTTGGATGTTTAGGTTTGCTCTAATCCTTGCTTAGCCTTGGATTTTTGCTATCAAATCTATTGAAAAAGGTAAGAGCCAATAAACCCTTGCAAAATTTCAAGTTTGATAAACCCTAGGTTGAATTATGGTGAATTATGTGCGTTATAGCTTGAAGTGGTAAGTATTTGAACTTGTTGGAGCTTATTGGTGATTGTTGGTGGCTTGGATTGCGTTGAAAATCCTAGCTTGTGCTCAACTTTGGTTTAAGGGCATATTGGGGATCAGCCAAGGTATAGTTTCGGTTTCCTCTATGTAGTATATAATATTCATGGACACTTAGGCTAGTAACCCATAGGATAGGTTTGGAATTTATGTTGTTGATGATTGTTTGGGTTGTTGATGTTGTAAATGTTGATTGAGATAATGGGGATTGGAATGTGATGTGTGATGAACTTGTATGAATATGTATGTTAGTCATTAATATGGAGTATGAATGAGTTGATGAGAAAGATTGATATTGAGGAAATGAGACTTTGTGAATGTATTGGTGGGAAATTACTTGATGTGTTGTATATTGATATTCAAGGTTGAAAATGTTGAAATGTAAAGGAAAGAGTAGTAAAAATGGTGCAATATGTCTTAGAGTGTGGATTTTGATGAGAAATGGAGTTACGAATGGTTTGGTATAGGTTGGAATGTGTATGGTAAGAAATGGTGGTAAATGTGAACTTTGGTAAAAGTGGATTTTTGGTGAACTTTTTTCGATCATAACTTTTACCTCAGTTTTCAAAATTTGATGAAACTTATCTAGAATTAAAGATCTTTGAAAATCCTTTTAATCGATATAAAGTTTGTGAAAATTGGAACTTTGTAGAGGAAGTTATGATTATTCAAAGTTGGTGTTAAAAATCTGAAATTCTGCAAAGTTGCAGAATTTTATGATTTCTAATGTGTGCGCACGCACAACCCTGCAAAAATTTCAATCTATGCGGACGCACAGACTTGTGCACATGCACAGGAAGGGAAGTGCTCACTGGTTGCACGCTAGCACAGCTGGTGCGCACACACATCAATGGAGAATTGCAACCTGTGCGGACGCACACACCCCTGTGCGCACGCACAAGTCGGGAAGGGGAGTCTGTTGGGGGCGCTAGCACACCCTGTGCGAGTGAACAGACCTTATGGATTTCAGTATCTGTGCGTACGCACACACCCCTGTGTGCACGCACACCTTTTAAAATCCCCTGGGCATGCGCATACACACACCCCTGTGTGGCCACACACGCCCTGTCTCTCAAATTTTACTTGTTTTCAACTATTCCACCTTCCCAACAAGGTTGTAAGCTTCTCTAACACTATTTTAGGACTCTTGGTCCTAGTTTTAGACATTTAAAATATTGGGAAAGAATTAAATGGTTTTAAATGATATTATTCGGAAAACTTAGAAAACGGAGGCCTAGATTTATGTCGTGCTGAGGATGGTGTGATAGTATGTGATGCATGTTGATGTACGAGATGGGCACTGAGGGATTGTTGAGTTCGTAATTGGAAATGTGAATTGGTGGTGGTTGAGATGAGTCGAGGACTCGAATGTGTGATGAGGAATCACTGATGTATTGAAAATGTTTTCTAGAAAACCACTGCACTATTATTTTATATTGAGATTATGAGATGCTATGCGCCTGGCAGGAACAGCAGTTGGATCCCGCCTATCGAGGTAGCGGTGACGGCGTAAGGACGGTGGTTCGTCCCGCATGCGTTGAGATATGAGGTCTGTGGCAAGAGTATCCCGCTCGCATCCCTTCGGATCAATAGAGCGTGCAGGCGCCGGTACCTGGATAGTGATCCGAGCACTATATCTCGGGGGTTCCCATATGAGAATTTCGAAGGGTGACGTCTCCATGGAGATGTGTCGGGTTGGCAGTTGAACCGACAATGTGATATCACAGCCAGTAGGACAGGCATTCATCATATGCATTTTCTATCTGTTTGTATGCTTTGACTACTTGGAATGGCTTGCCTATTCGTATAACATGCCTACTTGCTATTTGAATTATTTGTCTTACATGCTTCAACTTGTGTTTTACTTGCATTGTATATTACCTGTGCTTTCTACTGGGATTGAGGAGGTTCGGAAGGCGATAGCGATGGGATCGCATGGAGGATAGGTTGGTGAAGGCTGTGGGACAGCGGTGTTTGTTTAGAGTAGAAATTTCCTAAGATAGATTACCCGGTTATTTATGTTAAGATTGGTATATTTATGCTTATTTGTTTTAGTATGCTTAAGTCTGGATCTTGTGATGGATAAGGAGCTTAGGATTGCCTTTGGCGTCCCGAGGTCTTATATCCTACATCCCTGGGTACTGTTACCATACTGAGAACTCTCGGTTCTCATACCATATTTCTGTTGTATTTTTCAGATACAGGTCACAACCCACCTCAGTGAGTTGCTTTAGATGGTGATAGAAGCGGAGGATCTTGGATTCTTTTGGAGTCTTTTTGGTTTATTTTGTTTATACATCTCTCCTTTTGTAGTTTGTTTTGCCTAGAGGCATGTATTTGAGAGAACAAAACTTGTATAAGCTGTTTTCACTGTTTGGTTTTGTATATCTGTATATGGCTAGCCGGCTTAAACTCCGCGAGTCGTGGCTAGTCGTGGCTAGTTCCTTATGATATTATATACTTATCTTTTGTTATATCTTATCTGTTTCTTGTACCTTAAGATAGTAGCTTCGTTAGTACATTTTGCGCTTTGAAATCCTGTTTTTGAGCTATATCCTTCATCGGACTTCTAGATTATACTATTCTTTCTATATATGTATATTATGTATGAGCTTAGAACTGTCGTAATCTCTGATTAACCTTTGCTTTACGACACGAAATAAACCTTAGGCTAATTAGGGTGTTACAAAGTTTGTTTAGAAACTTGGTTAAATAAAATGAGCCTTTATGGTTGTGATTGATTTTGTAAAATTAATTGGTGAATTAACTTACTTAATTAACAATGAAAAGAATAAATAAAGTAATTAAAGTTAACTTGAAAAGAGATTTAATTAATTAAAGATTTAAAATTTTAATTAATTATCAACCAAAGAATTTGGAAATAGGAAGAGTGAGTTTGAGGTTTTAATAGAATTAAACATCAGAGTTGAGAGAAAAATAGTTATTTAAAGAATATGATTACAAAGTTGTGATTTTAAAGAATGATGAGGTAAGTGTCAAGTACCTTTAGCTATATCTTAAGTTGAATTTGAGGATTATAAAAGCTTGATCTATTAGCCCCTAAAATGATAAATTAATCGATGATTTGATGAAATTTGAATGAAAAAGAGATTATGTGTTTGGGTTAGCTTAAGTTGATTATAAATGATTATGTTGTATGAAGTGTAGGATATTGTAACGGCCTAAGTTTAACCCGGTGAATATTAAAGTGTGTGGAGTAAGAAGTGGAGCTGAGTTGATGGTCATGATGAAAATTATGTTTGTTATGAGATCATTGATGAGAAATGAGATTTGACTTGAGGCTTATGATGAAAACTATGATTGAGATATATGCTAGAGATTATGATTGATGATGAATGATTATGTTATTGATGATATGATGGGTAATAATGATGAATTTGATGATGATAATGGTTTTGGTTAATGATGATTATTGATTGGCAAGGATGGGGGTTTGTCCCGCTTGCATGATTTTGAGTTGTTAAGCCTTTTTGGCAAGCCTGTACCCCCAGTAACCTCCGTATGGAGTCTAAGAACCATTTTAAGGGTTTGAAATATGTCGGAGATAGATTTACTGAGTCTAATTGAAATAATTCCCCTATAAACCTTGTTAAATGAAATAAGAGTGTTGTGAGGATGGTGGTTTCGCCCTTCCCATAGTGAGGATGGTGGCTTCGTCTCGCTCACGGATTGACAATGTTGTTAAATGTGATATGATTGAACCATTTTATGTGTTGTGATTATGATTGAATATGATTATAAATGTGATATGATAACTGAATTGGCAAGGACGTGAGTTTTATCTCACTTGTGTTGTTGATGAGGCACCTGCACCTGGCAAAGATTGTGGTTTTGTCCCATTCACATTCTCTCTGATTGCAAGGTGGAAAGACACTTTTCTTTGTTTTATATGGCACGGCCCTATAGGAGAAGGTGGCAGGACACACTTCTTCAATTATATTCTTCCTGGAGATGCGCAACAGAGAGATGATGCTCGGGTTAACTATTGGATGTGTTGGATCATATGCATTTGTTTAAATTATTTAGGTATACATTTTATTGTTGTGTTGTGTTTATGTGATTTATCTGATTATGTCTATTTGTTATGTGCTTTATATATATATATATATATATATATTTATTTATTTATTTATTTTTGTGTGATTGAATTATTTGATTTGATTGTATTTGCTGGTGTACGGAGGTGATGGAGGTTGAGGCGGATTGACTTTAGATTGTCTTTAGACTAATTTATGTGTTTAATATATAAGAAAAGAGATGATAATTTATTAGGTAGAAAATACTTAGGTATGTCTTTAAACCCTAAAGAAAAGACTTAAAGACTTATTGTGTTTTTTCTGAATCACATATGACTAAGGAACCTCTAAATATAAAATTATGTATATAAGCAAAAATGATTTGAAAATAAAAAAACTAAAGACCAGCTTTTATAAAGATAAACTTCTTGAGATGTGAGTTGGTTAGGTGTATTTGTTTCTATAAATTTTGTGGCATTTTCTTTTTCTATGGAGGACCGTGTGGTTTGATTTTTATCCCCTATATCTAATATTTTTCAGAAAAACAGACGAAAAAGACAAGCATTGGGTGTGCGTTATTTGTTTTATTATGTTAGATATTCCTTCATTTTTGTTATTGTTATTTTACATTTTATAAAGATGGGTAGAAATTGTAATTATGTATGTTTATTTATTATTTGTATAAACTATTGTAAATAAAAAGTGCAGTCATGAATTGTGGTGTATTTATATTTATCCGTGTGATTTGTTTTTAGAAGAAAATAAAGTGTATAAAAAGGGAAAATTATATGGAACCAACTCCAAATTAGCCAAAAATGGAACAACTTAATTAATTATAAATATAGTAATTAGTTTTATTTATTTATAATTTAAAATATTGGTTATTAAATGTTTCACCACGTGAATCACGGAAACTGATTCAATTAGCTTCCGTCTCTTTACCCTCCTTCTCTCTCCAAATGCTTAAAACATGATAAATCAGAAAATAGATTCAGAACCATTCAATTTACAAAGAAAAGAAACATCATAATGCCTAGCATAAGCACCATCCACGTAGAGATTTTGGATTCACTCAGAGACATTTGGCTGATTTTTGTCTGGTACCCTCTTAGTTCCCTAGCATTGTCGATAAAAAAAAAATACATATCAATTTTTCAAAGGAAAGTTACTAAGAATTTCAGGTAAAGGCTCCTACTTTATATAGATAGATATGGATATGTCATGGTAATATCTTTGCTACCAGAGTAGTGCAACGGAAAGCGTGGCATTCTGTTGTTGAGGGTGTTATAGCTAGTTAATGTTCTCACCATCCCTCTATTCTTCTTTGTTTCCCTTCCATGCTTCAGTTCTTCATGTAATTCAAACCATCATTTCCATGGGCTCTTCAATCTAGTTTGATACTGGAAGATCGGAGGCTTGCTATACTTTGACTGTGTGGGTAATTCCACAAACAGTAAAAAACCATCTCCTCAGCTGAGCTATGTGGGCAAAAAGAGCTCACAAAATAGAACTTGGAATTCAACCTATGCATCATCGATAAACTACTTGTGCATAATTTTCCACAATAAATTCTTGGTTTTAGGGTTGGCAATTGATATTCCAAAGAATTGGCTATAATCCTTTATTACTGTGCTATTTTTGCATAAATTTTACTGGAGGATAAAAAATTGAAAGGCTACATGGTAACCTCACCACTGCCTCCTTTCTTGTCGTCAAGATTTGCATCTGCCTCCACCTCTCCTTCCCCTCGCCACTCCTCTGCGTCTGTCACTGCGACTACCTCCTACCTTGTCGTTGAGATTTCAGTCCACCTCCCCTCCTCCTTCGCCTTTCCTCCGTGTTTGCCACAACCACTGCCATATATATAATCAAGTTTGATAAACATTCAAATTGAGAAGTATTAAGGGGTTAATCAATATTAGGTTTTTTTATTTAAATTATTTATTTACTGAAATATGTAACGTGAAAATATTTATGTTTTTACACTGTCATTATATTTATACATTTTGGTAGCGTTTGTTTTCGGAGACAGGACACAGAGACATGGACAGTACATGTTTAAAACATGTTTGGAAGCAGAGACATAGACACAGAACACATTGTCTCCGAGACAGTTTTTTATATTTTTGTGTCCACTCTTCTACGAAGGACAATGATGGACACGGAATTTGAAAGAGTGGACACGGACTTTTTATAAATTTTGTTTTCCTTTTTGTCCATAGATATTTTTTATTATTCCACTATTATCCCTTCTTATTTTTTCTATAATTAGTCTTAAACTATTTTTTTTTCATGTAAAAACGGATCCTTTTTTAAACCTAATTTTTTATTTAAAATTAATCTGGCTTATTAACCTAAATAAAATTTTTTATTAATCAAACTCAGATCTATTTTTTTATTAATCTTAACCATATGTATTACTATATATTAATAATAAATTTAAAATAAAATAAATATATTTATAATTTTTATTTTAATATAAATACTATTATATATTTTTTTATTAAAATTTTTGGTCTCTTCAAATATTTTTTCAAATTTCGTCTGTACTCTTACGTACTCTCATTCTTTATTAAATTAGTTTGTACTTAATGTAGAAAATTTGGAATCATATAGTTATTTTAGTCATTTTATATAATATTTTAGTTTTGTCCACGTGTATCAAAACATAATACTGGACATTACATTAGTGTCTTGTACATGGTATCCAAACACAATACACAAACAAACAATAATTTTTAGTGTTTCCATCCTATTGTCTCTGTCTCAATGTCATGTTCTGTCCTGTCTCTGAAAACAAACGCAGCCAAGAGTACACAGGATAGAATAGAAGACGAATAAGCACAGAAATTGGATATTATGCTCCTGACATATATAACACCTTCAAAAAATATATCCCAGATACATTGAGGATATGTTACATCTGTATAGATGTACATATCTAAGTTATTGTACAACCGAGATAAAGAAAAAAAAAATAGCCAAATGTATTTGAGATATATTATGATCCGAATTGATTTTTTATTTTATTTAATATTATTCAAATAATTATAATTTGTATATAATTTCTATGGATCACATTAGGAGCACTAGAATGAAACATTTCTTAAAATGCAAATCAATTATAATTTGTATATAATTTGATTAAATTAAACTTAAGTGAGATGAAATATTATTTTTACTATTTAATAATAATGTGTTTTTTTATTTTTATTATTTAACTTTTGATTTTATTATAATTTTATAGATTTATTTATAATAGGATGGTTCTATTCTGATACCTAATTATTACTGTAGGATTGTTTATTGTAGTTCTATTTCTGTTCTTTGTTGTTTCTTTCCTTGACTACCCGTAACGGACAACGTTGCAAAATGTTTGGGCCTTTGGAAAACACATTTGGATTACCCCACCAGTGTTCGAACAATATTGTTAGGAGATACGCCCACAAGGCCACAATCCTGCATTTTTTGTAATAATACTTGTTGAACTAAATTTTGTTGAGATCTCTAAAGTTTAGACATTTATAACTTCTGGGCCAAGACTAGACCATCTTTCATTGAACATAGTGAATTTCTCAAGCACAAAAAAAAAAAGCTCGTAAGAATTTCTATTGATAGACATTTACAAAGCACCAACACTTTTTTTATTCGTTCGGCATGCGTGTTTTTTTATCAGTTTTATGTCCAGTCTGTCTTAATAAAAAGTAAAAAATTTTTTTCAGATATGTTTAGATACATCTAAATATTATTACATGTCAGCATGTTCGACTTTATTCTTAACATGTATTATTAAAATGAGTTTACAGACAGTATATATTATTAATTATTAAAATAAAATATATTTTAAATATTTTATATAATTAAAAAAATATTAAAAATAATTAAAAAATTAATTTATATTTTAATATCAATAAAATACTAAAATATCATTATAATTTATCTAAAAAATATTTTATATTTTATATATATACCGTGTTTCTGTATTTTATAAGAATTTTAAATTCATATATTTGTGTGTTCCGTATCGTATTGTGTCATGTATTCATGTCAGCGTTCATACATCATAGATAGACATGTAAGATTTTGATCTAGTGATCGTCTTCTATATGTTGCAATAAGTATATTTGGATTTAAAATTTGGCTAATATTAAATAATGAATTAAATCTTTAATATTGATCGTAAGTATAATGTGTGTGAATTTATAATATTTATGGTTAAAAGTTGTCCAATCTATGTGATAAAATAAAAATTTTCTATTAATAGATCAACTCCATATTTAAAAATTTTAACTTTTTTGAGTTTTTTTTTTTTTCTTAAGATAGGAATTCATCAACTTTTAACATTGGGTTAAAGGTAAAAAAGGAAAAAAAAAATTTTTTAACCCCGTTTCTGCTGCTAGACATAGGAATCATCTATTCTCTCTGTTGCATAATATTTGTTTCATTTGAATTTTTAATGTTTCAAATAAAATGTTTGCGACATAATAATATTTAGGTAATATTAATTTCTTTCTTTAAATTTACTCCTAATAATGATACAATTTTTAACGTTTCAAAATATCTCTGACATTGGATTAATTAAAATTTGTGCTTCTATAGGAAGTAGTTATTTTTGTCTCTTTATTTACATAAGATGTCATGCATTTTATTTTTCTTAATTTGTAGAGTGAATGGTCAAAATTAGTCTCTAAAAAATTATTCGTTTTTTAAATTAGTTTTTGAATTTTTTTAATTAAATTTATTTTTTAAAAATTTTAAATTAGTTATATTAATCCTTTCGTTACTTTCATTATTAATAGCGTCAGAATTTGTTAATGTGGTGTATTATGCAACATTACAACACACACTCTGACTATTAACATGATCAGTTTATAAAATTAGATTAAATCAATTTAAATTAAGGAATTCTAATACCTCAAATTCTCTCTTCAATTAGATTTTGATTTAATCTAATTTCATAAACTTATTATATTAATAGTTAATTAAGATCCCTAACTAGGTGTGTGTTGATGTGTCACTTAACGTACCACATTAATAAATTTTGACACCATCAACAAAAAAAAGTAACAGAAGGACTAACATAATTACTTTAAAATCTTAAAAAAAAAATTTTGATTAAAAAAATTTTTCAGACATGAATTTGGAAAAGTGTGTTTTTCTTTTTTAGAATTATTGATCTTTATATGTAGCTATCAGCCCAAAAGAACTAGTCCTACAGGTACACAAAAAATTGAAGAGTTATAAGCGCAAATAGAAACATAACGCTTTTTAGCATGTTCATCAGGCACGTAACAAGAAGATAATTTTAATATTCTGAATCATTCAATTAAATTTATGTGTTAAAGTAATTTTTAAAATATTAGATTTTAAAATTAGTTATTTAATTTATGTAACAATACACAATTGCATATGAACAACTCTGACACTAGCATGTATATATGAGAATAAAATTTATTATAATAATATCATATTCATAGTAAATATTAAAAGAAGAACATCCAAGTTCCAATACTTGCATCAAGTGCAAAAGAAGACTGAAAATCAAATCATACTCAACACTCAACAATGAAAACCAACACAAATTAAAAAGGCAATAGAACACTTGATGTCTTAGAAAAACTCATAATATATAATCCCAGTAGGCAAATTCACAGAAAAAGCTATTTATTTATTCTTGTTTGCCCAAGAGAGTGAGGAGGAAGTGCTTGTAGTCCCCTGAGGTTTCCTTGGCCACAGCATGCTCAAGAAGAACACTGTTTCTTTTGTAATACACTTCTGAGATGACCTTCAAGTCCTTCTCCGCCCTACTCACCACCACTCGTGTCAGCGCATCCTCGTCCGTTCCCACCTTCTTGATCGCGTTGCGCACCACCTTATACGATATCATCATAAGAGTTTAGGGTTTAGGGTTTAGGATTTATTGTTGCTTATCACTTTATACTTAAGAATGCAATACATTTTACCTACTAAGGGTATATTTTATATCAGTATTTTTATTTTTTAAAATATTATGAAAAAATATATAAAAAATAAAAAAAATATTTTACATAAAAATAAAAAATGCAAATACAAATCAAGTGCACTAACATCTAACCCACTAGTAGATAAAATACAAACACAAATGGTGAATAGGATTTTTTTATATTTTGTTTTTGGAGGGAGAGTGTTTTGTTATTTGGGTGCATCTTGTATGCTATTGTCCAAATTTTGTATGTTTGTGGGAAAAAAAAAAAAACATGATATTAACCGACAAAATAAAGGAGCCACTTACATAAGTGATGATTCTAACAATTTTATAAACACAAGGAGAGAAATTCACCAAAAAGTAGAGTAAAAGAAATTATAAAGAAAAGGTGGGTTCCAAGAATATATACAATTGTGCAAAAATTCAAGGACTGATTTTGTCGCATTGAAGACACCAATAAAATTTTTCAATGACAAAAATAAAAGAAATAAACGATATTGGTGTAAACTAGTAGGTAGAGAGTTGGTTTTACCTTCTCATAGTACTTAACATGATCATTGATGCAACGAATGGCAGTGTACAAAGCCTTCTGAAACTCATCGGAAGCTTCATCCAACAGTTTCTGCATCCAAAATTCCAAATATTTACAAATAATAAGTTAAACATCGGAATATCCTTTTTTTTTTTTCCAAAAAGTAATATATTATAAAAAAATAAAAGCTTTCAAAAAAATTATTATAGTATTACTCATTAGATTATTCGAATAAATACTAAATACGATAAGACATATCAAATTAGTACTTAACCTGCTATATCAATATTTAATACAATAAATTAACAACAAGAATAAAAAATAATTAAACTTTCTAGATCAAAAGAAGGGAATAAAAATTATAAGCATCAATCAAACTCAAAATTCATCTATTTTACAGCAAACTAAAATCTTAAGATTTTTTTTTTCACTTTTTTTCATAAACTCAAAAAATAAAAAATATCAAAGAAAATAAATAAATGTATAAACTATAGAGAACATAAGAGGGTTAAGATTTATGTATACCTTGGTGATGGAAGTGCCATGGATCTCTCTGTAACGGTTGAAAGTAGCAATGAGTTGAGTCTTGCTCCTTGTGCTGAGGACTCTTATGGCTTCTTCTTGGCTACCTTTCTTCTCTTTCACAGCCTCATGAAGAATCTCAGCTTCAGATTGTGCCAATTTTGCATTGATCTCATCACCAATGTATCTGTATGCAGTCACTAGCCCCAACAAAAGCTGCACAAAATCATCCCCAATAAAAATTCACATATAATCAACAGCGGTGTGTTTATGGATCGGATCCGATCCGTACCAAAAATTACGGATATGGATTCGATTCGCAATGCTATCGGATCGGATTCCGCATACTAATTCGATCGGATTGCGAATTTTGTATAGGTATCCGTACACTAATCCGATCCGATCCGCGTTCATCTCTAAACACCATAACATATCATAAAATAAATATGCTTTTTTCCAATAAAATTCTAGATATTTTAATTTAGTTATAACAAATATTTATTCAGAAATGTCCGTACGACCCAAAAATTAATCACTAAATTGTATGTATTTTATATAACGACAAATTTAACAGTTGATTTTAGTATAATATAACATAGTTATTTATTTATAAATTTTAAAATTCGGCACCAAACTATTAAATAATAAGATAACATAAAAAAATGACTTGCCTGGCGAAGATGTCCGGAAGTATGCGCCGCGACATCTTCCTCCAAGGATCGCTTATAGCGGTTGAGGTAAGCACGCCTCACCGCTAAAAGCTCCTCAGGGGACAGAACACATGAAATTTCCACAATGATATGGTAGTTCATGCCATTCCTAATGGCAACATTAGCCAAAACAGCATCACGATCCGCAGGTTCTAGAATCCACCGATAAACAGCTTTCTGTTTTTTCAAGTACCAATAGTAAAGAACAGAATTAGTGAGAGTTTTCAAATAATTTTCTTTTTCAATAGTTCAAACTCTCACAAAGATTCAAAAAATTAAGTGAGAAGATTCAAATACAAGACCACAAAATATTACCAAGACTAAAAAAATAAATCAAACATCTACATAAACAAGTAAAATTTGTAATAAACAAATAGAATTAGTGAGAGTTTTCAAAATAACATTGATGATAGAATCATAAAACATGATCAAAGCTAAGATGATCATATTCTTTTATGGTGAATTATGATACAAATTAATTAATAATGGTACCTCAAAGTCTCCTCTGATCTCCGATTCGAGGCGCTTAACAAGATCTTCATGGAAGATCTCTTCATAAGCTCTTCTGATTTGCTGCCTCTGATGAACATTTCTATGACCCAATATTGCTATCACACTCCTTTCATCAGTACCCCATCCTACAATATAAGTTCATATATTTACTTAATTAATTCATTTCAAATTCCGGTCTAAATAGGACAATCAGATAGATGACACAAAAACTATCCAATTCTCCAAAGTTTTGAAAGAAAATAATATAATAATAATAATAATAAAAAATGTACTAACAAATTCAAAATAGAACCAATGCATATATAAGACTAAGAAACAAATTTAATTGTTTATAATTGTTCCACCTTGGAAAGCCTTGTTGAGAGATTCAGCATCTTCCTGGGGAGAGTGGTTGGGTGGAGCAATAAGGGTAGCCATGGTTTTGAATCAATGTATGTATAGTGTTAACTATGAACTATCACAGATGTTATGATGATGAAATTTTCGTTCAGAGATCATCTATTTATAATTCATAACGCCAATGGTTTGCACTTATCCTGTAATTTTTCTATTGGTAATTGGTAATTACTAATTATAATATGGAATACAACTATTAAAAATTTTTATTGAAAACTATCTAGATGTACAAAAAAAAATCAACCATAAAATTAATTATAGATATAAAATATATATTAAAAATGAGTTAAATAATATAATTTAAAATAGAATAAATTTTGAATTAATTGTCTTATTGAATAATGGTAAAATAAAATATGTCAATTTTTTTTTAAATTGGATTTCAAAATCTATTTAATAAAAAATAGAATTTCATCAGTTTAGAGAATAAAAATAAAATAAAATAATTTCTTTGTTTTTAGATTTTAATAAAAATAAAAATAAATAAAGAGAGAGAGAGAGCGATGGGTGGAATTTATTATTACATTAAATTTTCTTTCCTTTTCATTTTTGACTCAACGGATACGAATTCTAAGCCAAATTTGGGTAATAATTAATAGCGGCATAACCTGTACTCAACTACAAATGGTTTATTCAGATTGGAGATCATTCACAAATCACTATATCACTGCCACATACATGGATTAGTGAACGGTAGCTTGATTTCATTATAAATTAATACCTTCATGATGATGAATTGATGATAGATGCTGTGTACCGACTAAAATTTTCTTAGTTTTTTTTTTTTTTTTTTGGTGACTAAAATTTTCTTAGTTAAATATAAAAATGAGTATATGACTAAACTATTAAAATAATATTTGAAAATTTATATTTAAAAAAAATAAATATATAAATAATTTTCAAAAAAATTAAAATATCGCAGAAAGAATAAAAATATGATATTTTTATTAAAATAACTTTTGTATTTAACAAGTGGTTTATATATTTAATCTAAAATATTTTCCGAAATATTTGAGTAATTATTAGCAAAAAAAAAGGAAACACTTGGATAAATTTTTTTTCATTTGTTTAAAGAATTTGTAGTTGTTTCCAGAAAAAATTGAAAAACATTTCTTTAGTGTAAAATTATCAAATTTTAAAAATAAAAATGTTTTATTTTTCTAATTTTATATCCCAAGCCTTTTTTTAAAATATATTTCAATATTCGATTAATTTTTCATGTCTTTTAATTTTTTGAGGTTTATTTGTTTTTCATATTATTTTTATCAACGGGATAAATTTTTTAATTCAATTTTAATAATTTATCCTAAAAATATAAAACTTTCAGTAATTAATGTTTTCAATTAAAAATAAAAGCTGCATATACAGTTATATACAATTCTGTGCAGCTTTCTTTTCCATTGGTCTTTTTTTTTTAAATTTATTAAAAAGTTAATGTATTTGGATACACTTTTGTCTAGATTCTAAATATATTAATTATTTAATAAATGAAAAGAATGAAATAAAACTAGAAAAGAAAGAGTTAACATTTAAAAAAAAAAGGAAAAAAATGTTTTTGATAATCTTTTCTCTTGTCCTCTTCTGCTCTTCACACACACATTATTAAGTATTAACTAACTAATGAAATTGTAGAAAAGGCCAACCTAGTGTAGAAATGATCATGCAAAATGATTTATGAAAAACGGAAAAATATGATTTATATCCTTCTTGTAAATTGAGTGGAAGATTTTTAAATAAGTAGAAATTAGTCTCCGATCTTAACTAAAACGTACAAAAATCATATCCTATTTATAACACAATTTTATAATTTCAGAATATTTCCATAACTACTAGCTAGTAATAAAGTGTGAGACTACAGCCACATGTTGGATTAGGTACATTATTCTAATGTCAGAGTTTGTTCAACTAATTAATAATCATGTTACTGAAATTTCTGGAATCCTGGTAGGATATAATGTAAATTGAAGCCTAAGGCGGGTGGTTACTTTTGTCTCCCCTTAATTTTATTATTAATAAATATTTTTTTGACCAATTAATTTAAGGTGGTCTAACAGTTAGCTTACTAATATATGTTTAGTCAAGTGTTAAAATTTAAATTTTATTTTCTACATGTAATAATTTATTGGTCAATAATAAATTCTTAAATAAAAATATAATTTATGATGAATTAATATTAATCTGCCAAATTAGAATATATAGTAAGAAAAAAACAACTTTTCGACCTCCTTGTAAGTTGTAAGCAAATAGATTAGAAAACTTATGAAATAGTTTAAAAAACTACATAATATCCATTGTTTATATTATTATTTCAGATCACTACTAGAAATAGTTAATGATAAAGAAATTGAATTATCTGGATGAAATTTTGTGTTTTAATTTAATTTTCTAAAATTGTCATAGCTATAGAGATAATTATACAAAATTCTTCACCAAATTTGAGTTTTTGATCAAAACTTGTTTAAAAGATATTTTTTTGCTTGAAAAGATATAAAAGGAAAGATAGATATGGGCAGGATATGAAATTATTATATTAAGGAAACATATATATTTTGTTTTTTTTTTCTTTTCTGGGATGAGTAGTTGATGAAACATAATCTACTATCTCAACGACATTTATATCAAGTAGGGAGGTTCTCTATTTTGTAATTCAAATATTTTTCGCATATAAGTTATTTACACAAATAACTCCGATCCATATAAGTCTCTTTAACTTAATTCACCCTATGAACTATTATTTAACTAATTTTTTAATCAACGTGCGAGTATATAACTACATTTTTTAAAAGGATTTCATTTTTTTTTAATTTTCTCAGTATTTTCGATCTACGTTCTCTCTTATTTCTGCATTTCTCTTCGTTCATTATCTGTGTTTTCTTTTTTCATTTTTCGCAATTTCTTTCATTCTCTACGTTTTTGAAATCAAGCTCTAAAATCAGTTTTGAACAGTTATCTCATTGTTAAAGATAATAAATTATTCAAGTTCAAATTGTAAGTGGATTACTGTTTTAAATTTTAGCTGCAATATTGGATGTGTAATGTTAGCTCTTTAGGATTTTCTCATTTTTAAAAATAAAAAAAAGCAGATAATGCATTTTCATGTTTGAAGTGATAACAAAAAAGAAAATTAATGTATTTTATAACGTATTTTCTTGTTATAACAAAATACGAAAATAATTCTTAATAAATACAGGATAAATGCCATTTTCTAACGTACCGAAGCTCTTCCCAATTCACGGAAAAGAAAAAAAAAAAAAACGTTATGACAACTTATGCTAAATAGTAGTGGTAACAATTTATGAGAATCCAACGCGTTTGCACCACTATCGTTTTTGAAACGTTTTCAATTTATCGAAACATGCGTTACTGAAGTTATTTAATTAAGATCAAACCAAGCTATATGAATAAACAGTTATTTTTGAATAGGAGATGTTACAATATACACCACTTGGTCTTATATCATATTGCATGCAAAAAATGCGTTAGAAAACGTGTATCGTCATCATGGATGGCTAACCAACTTCATTGGCCTAGTGATTAGTTTATTAGTTCGTTTAAGTAAGTGTTAAAAGTTCGAATTTCGTTTTATTTATGTAGCAATCCATTGAGATATCGTAAAAAAAAAAATGGATGGCTTGCTTGTGTCCCTTTAATTTCTTTATATTATGAAGTATATATGGATATATAGAATGGCGAAAAACTCGAGGAATCCTAATATATTTTATAACGATAAAGATTTTGTGCATAAAGTACGTAAATAAGTCACATGGGAATGCATCTAGATTAAGGAACCAAATGCTTGTGAAAAGTTCATGCAGAGGAAAAGGGTTTCAGCTTCTTTCATACTTGACGGAACTTCTTGTATTGTAGTGTGAAGAATGTGACTGCATATTATGAGTGCTGTAGTGAAGTGTAAAGAATGTGAGTAAAGTGCTGGCTGGATTATATTATGCTACAGACTTACATAAACTAAACCAAAGAATGTTTTAATTTTGGGTAATGATATTTGAACACACTTTTTAGTTTGTCAATGAATAATATATTTTTTTCCCACGCACTTTTCTCTTTACTGAAAATATTACAATGTATACATGGCTTGGCTGGAAAGTGGTTTTTTTTTTTTTTTAATTTCACAAACCCGAAAAAATGTTTAAATATTATTTAATGACAATTACACTGATATCCTTTAAAGAGGAGTGTTAGGGATCATCAGAATTTATAATGTGTAGTCATTAATTAGCCATTATCAATATTTTTAAGGTGAATGTTACACATACAACCCCCTCTAAAATAACATGTAAGTTACCATTCATTATGTGTCACATTGTAATTGGTACTTATCTTAACCATAGTTGGGGCGCCAACGTCATCGCCATCTACTGCCCTCCCACACAACCTCTCTTCTATAGCCAGCGCCTCTTTTTACCATGGATCACTTCTTACCCACATAATTAATGGTTAATTTGGTTATTAAATTTTTTTATTAAAAAATATATCTTTATTTAATTACGTGATGGAACATATATTTATATGTAAAATATAATATAATAAAATAAATCTATTCAAAGTATTTAAAAGTATAATTAAAATCATGAATATACAAATATAATAATAAAATTTGTACTCCAAACAAATAAACATATTTTTTATCATACATATATTATTTAAAAATAAATATATTATTAAAATTAATAACAGAAATTTAAAATGATAAAATTCAACTTTTTTACCGTATTTTTTATAATATTTTTATTTTTTATTTTTTAATTTATTAGTACTTTATTATTTAATTAATAATTAAACAAATTATTTTTATGAAAATTTATTTTTTGTATTATATTAGAGAAGAGACCAATATAACAGTTTAAAAAATAAATTGTATAAATATTTAAGAGATAAATATGAAATACATACTTAAGTAATGTTTAGTTTGGTTATTAAATTTTTTTATTAAAACAAATCTTTATTTAATTACAATTTAGAACATATATTCATATGTAAAATATAATATAATAACTTTATTTAGAGTACTTAAAACTATAATTAAAATCAGAAAAACATATTTTTTATCGTACATAAATTATTTAAAAAAAATAAATTGTTAAAATTAATAACACAAGTTTAAAATAATAAAATCTAATTTTTTTACAAGTATTTTTTATAGTATTTTTATTCTTTTAATTTTTAATTTATTCGTACTTTATTATTTAATTATATTTTACATATAAATATATGTTCCATCACGTAATTAAATAAAGATATATTTTTTTAATAAAAAAATTTAATAACCAAATTAACCATTAATTATGTGGGTAAGAAGTGATCCATGGCAAAAAGAGGCGCCGGCTATACTGGGAAGAGAGGTTGTGTGGGAGGACAGTAGATGGCGATGACGTTGTCGCTCCAACTATGGTTAAGATAAGGACCAATTACAATGTGACACATAATGAAGGGTAACTTACATGTTATTTTAGAGAGAATTGGGTAGCATTCACCTATTTTTAATAGTGTAAGATAATATCTAATAATGTAGAATTACTTATTTTTATTTTGATGATTAAGTGTTGGCCAAATTTCAATAAAAATACTGACCACTAGACTTTCTCATCCTGTAGAAGTTAGAAGGTAAATTTCTTTTCTTATATATTATTGCATAATAAATCTAATTGTATATGTATTTTTTTTTGGCGATTAATTGTATATATATTTAACATATGAACTAAATCCCTTCACATATTTTGATTTAAATATTTATTTTTATTTTAGAATTAAATTTTAAATAATTAATTTATCGCATCATTTTCGTTCTATAAGACTAAAACTTGTGTAATTTTAGAGTATATTTAGTGCATGTTCCAAAAATTTATTTTATTCAAACTGTAATTATTTGTTGAATTTGTTAAATAGATGTTTCTAGTGGTTAAGATGGTTAAGGATGACTCTCCAATAAGATTTTTACCATGGTAATTTTAGAGAGCAAAAACCAACAATATTCACTGTATCAAGGATGATAAATTTTTAATGAAGACTAGGTAAATATTTTGTGTATGTAATAGAAATTAAGAAGCAAATCATGAATGTTGGAATATTCAGGCTCCAAAGTATGTCCGAAACCGACAGAACCTCTATTCCTAACCTGATTCGACAGAAATTACAAGATGACACATTCCCTTTTTTTTCTCTATGGTCGTCGCTGTGCTACGAAGAAGACTACTTCTCTAGCACCTTCTCTTCCAGCGTCTTCCACTATTGCCGTCAGCCGTTGGTATCCACCGTTGCCAATCGGTTGTGAGATGATTTTTTGAAGAGGACTTGACAACACTATTGTTTGTTGAGATTCTTTCCTGGATGCAATTTTGAAGATGTCGTCATTATTGATTACTAAAAGCCTGGTAACTATGGCCGCTATTGCTTAATATTAATGTTTGGATTAGTTTTTTGCCGGAAATTGTTGACGATGATTTTATCCCTGACTGCAATTTTTTTTGTATGGATTTAAATGCAATTCATTTTTAAAACTCAGACTAATTTATTGAATTTTTTTTGGACAGCTATTTTCTTCTTCGTGTGGGTTTTGGTCCATATTAAATTTGTGTTATTTTTATTTGTTATCTTATCTTTTTCTTCTAGAAAGAAAATTTGTTAGATTTATCTTTTTCTAAGTTAGTTATACTTCTCTTTCTCTAAAGGAATCATCTAGAGATTCTGGTTGTTTTAGCTTATTTTAAAATTTAAAATCAGTTTAGTAATTAGTATAAATAGATATCATTGTTCTTCCATAATTCAATAACAACAACACAACAATAAAAATCTTTAATTTTTTTTAATCTTTTACATTTTTATTATGGTATCAGAACCTTGGTATTCTCCTTGAGGAGGATATATAACCTATCATCTTTCTTGTGAGAAATCACCATGTTTTTTTTTTCATCCCTCCTACAATGAATAATCAATCTTTCAATTTAGTTCAGAATCCAACCAATCCCTATTACATCCATCCAAGTAAAAATTCTACCTCAATCTTGGTTACCTCTATTCTAACATAAAATAATTACCATTTATGAAATAGATCATTCACTATAGTCATAATTTCCAAAAATAAATATGAATTATGGTTAGGGTAACAGGGGTGACGACAGTGTGTATGTGTGTGAGAGAATGGGTGAGGCGAGTGTGTGTGTTAGGGTTAGTAATAAAGAAATAAAAGATAAATAAGAAGATAAAGATATAAACTGAATAAAAAAAGAAACATTGAAATTGAAATAGAAATAAAAATGATAGATTGAAATTGAGTACAAAGAGACTCACTCTACTTCTACCTAATTTCTTGACGCAACAAGAAAGGGACTCCTCAACCTAACTTGTCAACGCCATAGTTTGGGAATTAATTCGAAGGGACTCCTGAACCTTCTACCCAATTTCCCGATGCAACAAGAAAGGGACTCCTCAACCTCAATTATCCACACCATGGTTTCATCACGAAACCAAAAGGGGTTTTCAAACCTCTAAATCATTCTGTATTGTGACTACCCTAGTTTATGAGGTATTTATAATCTCTTATTAGCTTAAAATATAGAAAATCCTTAACCCACAAATATAAGGTCCAATCTAGTAATTAAATAAATAAAATCAAAATACACCAAATTAAATTAAAATATTCTAAAAATATAAACTAATATCTTCTAAATAACACTTGAACTCTTCATATCACGAACATTTGAAACACGTATCATTTTCCTCCTCTTCAAAAAAGATTCGTCCTCAAATCTTGTAGGTAAAAAAATAGTATATGAAAAGGACAATAATTACAAGGAAGATAATTTTTTTTTGTTTTTTTTTCCTTTTTGTATATATATATTTTGCACTGTATGTTTTTTTTATTTTTTTAAACAATAAAATCAACAATAATGACAAAACAATAATAAAATGCAAACAAAAACAAGAACACAAGAACTTAAAGAAAGACACGAGACTCTTTTTTTATGCTAAAAGAAGAACAAATATAAATTAATAAGTATTAATCTAATACCTGAGCTCTGATACCAAATGATAAAGAAATAAAAGATAAATAAGAAGATAAGGATTTAAACTGAATAAAAAAAGATACATTGAAATTGAAATTGAAATAAAAAGGATAGATTGAAATTGAGTGCAAGGAGAATCACTCTACTTCTACCCAATTTCTTGACGCAACAAGAAAGGAACTCCTCAATCTAACTTGTCAACGTCATAGTTTGGGAATTCGTTAGAAGGGACTCCTCAACCTTCTACCCAATTCCCCGATGCAACAAGAAAGAGACTCCTCAACCTCAATTGTCCACACCATAGTTTCATCACGAAATTAAAAGAGGTTTTCAAACCTCTAAATCATTCTATATTATGACTACCCTGGTTTATGAGGTATTTATAACCTCTTGTTAGGTTAAAATATAAAAAACCCTTAACCCACAAACATAAGACCCAATATAGTAATTAAATAAATAAAATAAAAATACATCAAATTAAATTAAAACATTCTAAAAATATAAACTAATATCTTCTAAATAACACTTGAACTCTTCATATCACAAACATTTGAAGCACGTATTAGCAATGATATCCATCACACCACTATTTACAAATAACAGAGGACAAAATATGAGCCAATGTAGTAACAACATCCCACACTATATTTAAAATAACGTGTAAAATAACATTTTTAAAACAAATACAAACACACTCCTACCTAAAAACTAATAAAAATATCTCTGAAATGAATTGAAAATTGATCAAAACGGGTATAGATATATGCAAAAATTTCAAACCCAGGCTAGTTCATGACATTATAGTGCAGAGAGTGTTTAAATTGCTAACCACGTCTATATTGTTGTTACATTAGTCACTATCACAAAATGTATTATATAAGAAAAAGTATAAGTAGACAATGAAAATATTAAACAATGTGAATAATTGATATATTGGATATTCAATTCACTAGGTGTGCGGATGGTTATTCTAATATTAAGATTTAGGTGAGTAATTTGAGGTGTAGTGTGTTTTACTTGAATTGGGCCAATTTTAGGACCCATTGTTCATGTTGTTCAAAAAAATTATTGGTTACCTAGTATAACCCATTATATAATTGCAGTGAAGCACTAACTAAAATAAATAATAATTTGGTCACAATAATGTAAGTACATTTTCTATGTCTCATGTATCGTTTCAACTCAATAAGAGATAGGAGAAATTAGGGGTATTCATGGGTCGGGTGAAACCGAGTTTGATGTGTCCAGACCCGACCCGAAATATATATCGGGCCTATTTGTTAGACCCAAAACTGGCCCTAGACCTGATAAAACATACACATTTTCGGGCCACGATTATACTGGGTAAAAACCGGGTGAAAATCGGGCCGTTAACATTACCTTCTTGTAAGCTAGCATGTGAAAATATCCAAATTTTCAAGACTCCAACCATTATTTGACATGATAAAATTCACTTAGAAAAATATAATAAGAACCAACCCTTCCCTAAAACTAAAGCATAACCACAATCAATACTAATATTGTCTAATAACACCAAATATTTAAATCAATACAAATAACACAATATTATGCATTAGTCTAAAGTCTTATGCATTAGTCTAAAGTCTTATGCATTTTAAACATAAAACATTAACTTATAGTCTTATAATGACTAATAACACAAAATATTAAGGTTTACAATATTTAAATTCCACATAAGAATAGCCATCATCCATCACTAATAACACAAAATATTAATTGTGTATGATGACCGGGTCACCGGGCCGAGTTCGGGAGACCCGAGCTATGACCTGAACCCAACCCGAAATAATGACCGGGTCTATTTTTGAGACTCTTACCCGACCCTAGACCCGGTGAAATCACACCAAATTAACTCCTAAAAAGTTCGGAGTTGGGCTGAGTCTTCGGGTCGGACTGGACCATGAACACCCCTAGGAGAAACTTTCAATCATTCGTCATCTTTTTTAGATCGTCCTTACCAGTTTTGACTCAAATAAGATAAATATGTCTTTATTTAACTTATAGTCAATTTTCTTTACTATTACTATCAAGGACTAACTACTAATCACAAACTTTTGTCAATGACAACAAACACACTTCAAAGCCTCAACAACTAAGGCATATAACAACATTACAAGAAAAAGCAATATTTGTAATAAAAAAAATTATTACAAAAAATCAAAATTTTGAAACAAAAGGATTTTGTAACAAAAAAAGGGACCGTTGTAGTATGTCCCGTTACAAAAAGTTTTTGTAACAAAAAATAGAACTGTTACAATTCAAAGTGATATTTTGTAACAAATTTTTCTAATACAAAAAACCAATAGTCGTTACAAAAGTAATAACAAATTTTGATCTTCAAAATATTTTTGGTGACAATATATTTTTTTCTATCATAAAATTTTGTTACAAAATGTAACTTGATTTTGTAACATTTTTTTTCTTTAGTTACAAAATATTATTTATTTTGTAATAATTTTTTTAAATACAAATTACTCATAATTTGCCAAATTATATTAATTTTTTAATTAATTAATATATTAACTAATTTACTCAACAAGTCAACATTTATATAATATATAATAACATAGATAGTTCAAATATCTTTCATTTACTAAGATTGTTTTATAAATCTTCAACATATAAACTATAAAGTACAAACTAACAAGACATATTGAAGAACCATAATGAACTAGATAGATATATAGGACAAGAAAAACAAGGAATTATAAATCTCCAAAATGTAAACTACAAATTACAAACTTCATCATGTTCATTCATCTCCTTTCTCATGGTCATGGAGAAGCTTCTAATAAGTGCCACACACCTAAAAAGACCACCAACCAGAGCACTCACAAGTCTTAATTCTCAATTTCAGTGTAATTGAAATCCATAGAAAGATGAGGAGATTTAACTTAAATGAAAAACTAATAGTGAAACAAATTTAAACAAATTCCGACAGCATTTCAACAGCAATTTAGCATATTTCCCAAATTCACTCAATCAAATCAATATCCATATGAATACAATAACAATTAAACAAAATTCACATAGTCATCCATATGAAATAAGCAACAAACAACTTGAGTGTACAATCTAAATTCATCATCATCATTGCACAAACTAAATTCACATAACAGCAGCAGTTCACAATTCGATTCAGAAAAGAAGAAAATCATTATCATCCAATCACATATTCACAAAAACTCAAACAACATTTATGATCATTCAACAAACAATTAACAAAAATTTATTCCAAACACATTTAAAACAGTAAAATTTTTCTAGACCTAATTCCTCTACAAACTATGTTCATCCTACCTAACAACCTAGAATCCACTACAACATGCAAATCTAACTAAGTCTAACTAAGCAAAATTAACAGAATTAAATGAACTTAATAGAATTGAAAGAAAAATGCAATAAATGACCTGGGAATGTAGAAGCAGAACAGGGGAAAGGGGACAGGAAGAAATGGTGGTGAGCTCTCTCTTTTCAAGTTCTCCCTCTCTCTCTTTCCAACTGAGAATCACATCCAGAGTAGCTGCCCAAGTGAAAAACAGAACCAGGATAAAGAAAAAGGAAAAACCATAAGCAACCTCCTCATAATGTAAAAAGCTTGAAAGTAAACAAGTTTAGAAAGACTCTGGCCATTGATACTCTTGCATGTTAGATATTAATAGCGGCAGAAGAAATGGTTCCAAAACGGCGGTTAAAGTAGCAAGGTAGATTGCAATTTTTACAGAAACACATGCAACAATGATAGAATTAGCTATTGAATTACACTAGACAGTAGTATATCTTCAGGTAAAATTTGCTATCCCCTACCTTGTCCAAGTTTCAATATGACTGCTGTTATAAACACACTCAGCACCTTCTTGAAGACATCACCATTAAAAATTGCACTTGGATTCCCAGATCCATTCCATGCAACAATAATCATTGCCTAATCAAATATTAGCTATTCAGAAGTAGATCTTATTTTACATTATATTAAAGAGAAAAACAATTAACGTAGAGGGAGAGTGACAACATAAATACATAACGCAATATTTATTACCTGTAAGCACAAAATGAAGAAGCCCCACATGCGATCAAAACTTTTGAAAATATGCCAAAATGACCTTACCTTCAGTGACGGCGAGCTCGACATTATGCAGATTTCTGCAGAAATTCTGCACAAAGTATTTCCAACAATCTCACATACCAAATCCTATATTCAAGCCTAGGATTCATCTAAAACCACATTTCTTACTTTCTTTTGACTAACCAAAGTTGCCCAAGAACTCTTAATTCAATATATCACAACCTAATCAAACAAACAGTTCAATAACCACCATCTGACATAAAAATTAGAACCAGAATTTCCAGCAATCCAGTCACAATCATGATCTTAACTCAAAATCGTTCTTAAAAACCAAAATCAGCATTACCAAGCGTCTTTAAAGTCATCGTTCAAACATATTTCAAACGAAGAACAAAACATGCTTTCACAATTACAAACACCTAATACATTTTCAGTAAACTTTCACACCAACATACACGTTCTTTTAACAAAGATCTCAAACCACATAAAACCACCAAGAGACGCAACCAGTCACACATTTACTCTGCATCCAAAATCCATCATAGATCAAGCATTCATATATTTGCAATAATTCAGTAAACTTCTTAGGCATTCAAAGTTTAAAATATTTAATTTAATAAAATATCCCCTACCTTAGATAGTCGAAAACCACAAAATTAAGTGTGACTTCAACTTCGTTCCAACCCGCAGCAGCAGCAATAGCCTTAAATCAGATCAGCAATAGCAGCGGCATCTTCTTCCGATAGTGGCTCCTCTTCCACTTAGCACACAGTAGCAAGGCTCCCTTCATTGATGGCTTGGATGGTAGAAACAACTCAGGGCGATGACAATGGACCTTCGGTGGTGGCGACAGCCCAGCAACACGGTGACAGATCTACGGCGCGACATGGAAGTTCCTGCTTCGGGTTCCTCTTTGCGGGCTCCCTCTCTCTCTTCGGGTTCTTCTCAGGCGACGATTGTGGCTTCTATCGACGGCACTAGGGCACGTCGGTGATGGCGACACCTCTCACGACGATCCCTAACAACAACGACAAGGCAGTTCGGCAATGATGAAGGCACGGTGGTGACCCAGCAGAGGCTCCCTCTTCCACTGGCTCTCGCGTAATTCTCCCTTCCTCCCTGAATAGCGTCGACGGCGTCCCTCTTCCTTGGCGATAAGGACAGCGGCGGGGGCGAGGCGTGGGTCGACGGCAGGGCACGGTTCCATCCCTCTCTGTTTCGCGAGCTCTCTCTTCTCCCTTTCGATTTCTCTATGTGTGCGTGTAGGAAGCAAGAGTGAGGAACTTGAGTGTGAGTGCGTTAGTGAGGCTGAGAGTGAGTGAAGTGAGTCTGTGTGTGGGTGTATATCTGGAAAGAGGAGGACGGTGGTGAGTGAGTTATGAAGGAGGGTGAATGTGGCTCAGTAGAGAATGAACAGGTGCTAGGGGGAGGGTGTTACATGCGTGTATTTTAGAAATTGGGGTTAGGATTAGTAAATTAGAAATTAGGGTTTAGAATTTGAAATTTGGGGTTTGTGTAGAGTTTTAATTTAAAAATCAAATTCAATCAATATAATTAATTTTAAGAATATTATTTATTTCTCAAATTACAAATTATTTTTTATTAAACATTTCTAATTTAAAATTATAGATAAATAAATAAATTATTCAGATTATTGATATAATTTTTTATTATTTTTTATTACTAAAATTTTAATTTCAATTTATATAAAACAACTAATTATAATAAAAATTATACCTAAACATTAATTAACTTAAAATTAAAGAATTTATAAAAATCAATTTAACCATTCTAAATAAATCTTTTAGAGCTCAATTTAATAAAATAAACTATAATTTATTCATAATAAAAATTATTTAGATTAAATTATATAATACTTTCATTACTAAATTTTAATTTTAAATCATATGAAATAATCAATTATAAAAAAATACACAAAAATCTTAATTACTTAAATTATATTTGTGTATCTTAGTTTTTTTTCTTTTATATTTATAGTTTAATTAAATTTTTTAAACTTTCACAAATTAATTTTTAGTTAACATTAAAATTTTGATTATTAATAAAAATTATATATTAATTTTTTAAAAGAATATAAAATTAATATTTACAATTCTTAAAAATTAATAAATATAAACAATATGTAAAATATTTTAATTTTTGAAACAAAATAAAATTATTCTAAAAAGAATTATATAAACAATTTTTTTACTCTCAAAGTGTTTAACATTTTGAAATAATTTTTTTGTTATAAAATATACTTATATTTTGTGACAAATTAAGTAACTTGTTACAAACAATGTTGAATTTTGTGACAAATTAATTTTTTGTTACAAAATAATTAAAGGTTTTGAAATAAAAAATATTTTGTTACAAAATATTTTAAATTTTTGCAATGACTTTTTTTTGTTACAAAATATTACAATATTTTGTAACAAAACACCATCTCGTTACAAAAACTAACATAATTTGTAACAAAATAAAACAGGTTGTTACAAAATATTATCATGTTTTGTAACAACTTGTAATGTTGTTACAAAACATTATTCTTTTGTAACAATCACAAATTATTATTATAAAATACTATTTTTTGTAACAATTTTAAATTTGATACAAATTTTTTGTTACAAATGTTCCATTTTCTTGTAATGAAAAAGCCTATATACAAATTAGACCAATCCTCACACACATATAACTCATAAAAGTTTTATTAAAATAAGCTTCCATTTGTAGTTATCATCCTCCACGTACACTTTTTACTAGTTTTGAAAAAATAAAGACAAATCCCAACCAAAAAAATAACACCTCACACATCCAAAGAAAATGAGCCACAACACCTATAGTGGAATGGAACCCTCATATGGAAAAGATACTTCAACAAATAAAATAAAAAATTACCCAAGATTCTTAGTTGCTAAAATGGAACGATGATCCTCTCCGCCACTAAAACAAAAAAAATTTTTCAACATTAGAATGTAAACCCACTGCAAATAGGGTAGTCAATATTGTTGTCAAACTCGCGAGATAACTCGTAAACTTGTCTTTAGGTAGTGGAATCGAGTTAACTTGGATACAAACTCGTTTCTGGGTAGACTCGGATAAACTCGATCAAACTCGCGAGTCTATTCATGAGTCAGTAAGTTTGCTTTAATTGGCCTTTTTCGCCAAAACGGCGCCGTTTCGGGATAAAAAAAAGGAAGGCAGCATTGAAACCCAAACCGGCTAAACCCATCACTTTGCTCGCACTCACTCTCTTCTCCAAGCTCTCTTTGGTCTTCGCGTTTCGTCGTCCATCCCTCGCCGCCGTCCGTCCCTCACTGCCATTTGCCATTCGCCGTTCCCTAAATAGCTCGACACTGTCTCCCTCTCCACCATTCTCTCACTCTCACTCTCTCTTTCTACTCTGTGTTAACCCTATTCTGCATCGAAGAACGTGAACTTGTGGAGCCTCTGCCATCCGCCACACTGCCGTCGCTCGTCATATCCTCTGCCAGTCATCGCGCTTCCACCGTTCGTTCTGTCAGGTGTCAGCCCGTCGCTTGTCTGCACAGCACAGCACAGCAATGCATGTGTCAGCTGAGCCTACTTCATTCAGCCATTCAGATTTAGCTTCAGGTATGTTTTAAAAAAATTAGTTACTGAATTGATGCATTTGGTAGTTGTTACTTGTTAGTAAGTTTAGTCTGTTCTAAATTGATGCATTTTGTAATTTGCAGTTGTTACTTCTTACTTGTTAGTGTTAATTAGTTGTTATTGAATCTAAATGTGTGAAACTCTGAAATATGAATTTGTTGTTATTGAATCTGAGTTTCTTCTATAGCTTTCTTTCCCGTATTCAAGAGCAGATCTTGTTTACTTATTTGTATTTCTTTGTTCTTCTATTTGATGCCAAATAATTAAGCTTTACCTTCTCCAGCCATGGGAAAAAATTGTTAGGTGCTAGTATTTACTGCTTTAATTTTTTAGGAATGCATTATGCATTATGGTATTTTGTGGTTTTTAGTCTTGGTGTTTAGGTGTTGTCTCCATTCCGTCCTTTTTTTTGCTCAGCATAATGCTATGCAATTAAAGTTTTTATTTTCTTTATATTGTGTAGTCTGTCAACTTTAACTTATAAGTCCATAACTACAACTCACTTGTAAAGTAGTTTTTATATCCTAAATCTGAATTTGTAGTTGTTATTTCTTACTTGTTAGTGTTAATTAGTTGTTGTTGAATCTGAAACTCTGAAATCTTAATTTATTAACTTTGTTAACAAGGATAAGTGGGTACTTTTGCTTAATTATTTAGTTTGTATTTTGTTGATTTGTTGATTTAGGGACAAAAATACAACATGGGTGAGGGATGTGAGAATGAGTTCATTGGGAATCCACAACAAAATTCAATGGAGGAAGATCATGAACATGTGAATGATGATGATTATGTTGGCTGAGTCGAACCTGAACTTGAAAGAAATGATGTTTCTAATGAAGATGGTGAAGATGATGATGTTGATGCCATGGATGATGAAGATATTGGAGGATTTCAGTTTTAGACTTTTAGTTTATTAGAACAATTAATTGTCGCTTTGTTGTTTTTTTTTTTTCGATTGTGTTATATAAAGTTTTGATTGTGTGACTGTGTTTTATGTTGAACTAGATGCATACTTGTGAAGAATTTGAATATGTGTTCTAGAGTACTTGTTATAATTGTAGTATTATGTTAATTTATTATGTATTTTGATGTTGAAATTATTAAGTTTGAATGCCTATATTTGATTAAATATATATATTATACACGATATATATATTTTATAAAAAAATTTATAACAGGTAAACTCGTACGAGTCTAGGTCAGCTCCACGAGTTTACCTAGACTCGCGAGTTTGACAACCTTGGTAGTCAAGCTTATCATGCCACATTTATAGTAAACAAACATAGGTAAAGATAATGCCAAAACACAATTCTACACTTAAAATAAAAGAAAGACAACGAAAAAGAAAGAGAAAGACTTAAAACACAAATGACATGAAGGCAATGATATCCATCACACCACTATTTGTAAATAACAGAGGATAAAATATGAGCCAATATAGTAACAACACCCCCAAATGATTGCAACAAAAGCAAACAAATTGCAAGAAATATAAAAACTCATAAATGACAAAAATTACTCGAAATTAGAAATGAGCAAAAATGAAGATTGAAGAATACTATGCCTTTTCCTTCAAGACAATTGAAGCTTTCAAAAATGATGAAAATATATGACAACAGAAGAATATTGAAAATGGTCACTTATAACTTCCGCAAAATGTTTCATAAGATGGAGCAAACGAATGAACCTACCACATTAGCAAAACCATTGCACTCAAAAAAACGTTCATGTTCTCCACTAACACTTTATATCCCAAACAAAAGCATAATCATGTCAGCATCACCATTCGCAAAATGCCATGTGGACAAAGTGCATGAGGTGGAAAACCTCCCGTAACGCTTATGTGCAGCCATGAACCTTAGCAAACCACTCTATCGTGGAAAACCATACATAAAATTCTTAACAGTATCAACTTCAAGTGGACACAATTTACGACAAATCTACCATTTTAGGTTTAAGAAAATAGCTAGTCCAAGAATTCCACTTCTAGACCATGCCGACCCATAAATGCTTAATCTGATCCACACAAAAATCCTATTTAGAACAAACCTACTCGGATTTCTCTTTGGATTTTTCTCCAAATGCCATAAATAAAATGCATGATCCACCTAAAAGTATATTATTTAACAATAATCATTATACCTCTTTAACTTTTATTGTCTTAAGTATCGGAATTTTTTATGATATCCCACCATCACTTGATTGGATCATCATTGATTGAAAGTCCGTCATTTTTTTCCGGTTTAATTACTTTGCAGGTCCTTATAATTTCACTGAATTTTCAATTAAGTTCCTATACTTTTTTTCAATTTAGTCCCTGTTAACATTAAACGTAAAAAAACGTTAGTAAATTGTGAAATTACTTGTATACCCCTATTTTTCATCTATAATAAGTTCATATTTCTCTGAGATTTCTCTTTTTTACCTGTTTTCTCTTCTTTCCAATTTTCCTCTTCCAACACACATTCTAACCTACCCAACTTTCCTCACAGCTCGGTTTCTTTTGATTGATGGCACGAAGTTCATTCTCAACCAACCCAACAGTTTTGATAGTTAAATAAAAGAGAGTACTAATAAAAGCAGTTTTTCTACACCTAATGGAGCTTTACCTACAACATAAGGAAAATATATTAAAACATCAGACATAAAGAGAAATCCCCATATACAAAATGGCATGAAAAGAGAAAAACAATAGCAGTGTTATTCAGTATATATCTTCATATACAGCAACTTACAAACTTGCTTACACATTTCCACTTGCGAACTAAGCAAAAATCATAGGAAAAAACATATGGTAATAAATGCATTTTCTTAACATCATAATTTATAAAATTATAGCCTGGGTTAAAAGGAAAACATTTATAAAATAAATGGCAACACAAAATAGCTAACCTCAGCTAAATAAAGTACAAAATTACACGAAAAAACACCACCAAGCGAACACAATTCCTGTTGTAAGGCACAAACAAAATAACCCACGACATCTTGATTCAGCTTGACTCCAGCTTAGCAGAAAATTCAAACTCAAATCTCAGACCTATAAATGTTAAAGTATGGCTTCAATTTAAATAAAAAAGACTACTATGCGCAACAAAAAACTAAGAAGCAAGAACCATAATTGAGAAAGATTCATAAACTCTACATATTAAATAAAATCATAAAAATAAAGCAGCTGAAACCCCTTCAGAACCACTCATAACCCAATCTAAAGCTCAAACCCCATCATCTAAAAAAGTCATACCAAAATGTACTAAATTGTATTGTTGCAGCCAGCTACACAACAAGGCTCCAAACGTTGTAATAAAACATAAAATAGTACCAAATCAATTTTACAAAGAAATTCCTAGCAATCAATAGCCTAAGCCAAGCAGGTTATTTTTTCTAAAACTTTTTACCATGATGTAGATCTATGAAGAAATCCAAATCTCCTATCACTACATAAAAAAAAAGGAAAAAGAACCCTAATAAACCAGCATCATCACAGCAATAATAATCAACAATCAACAAAATTCATAATCAGCAAAACCAATTCAACAATTAACAAAACTCCTACATATATATCCATATTCTAAATCCTAAACCATTATATAAAAAAAATAAAAAATAAATTTAAGAAATAGATATTCAACCAGTACCATATTCTTTTCCAATCAGCTCATAAACTATTATATAAAAAAAATTGACATATGATTAAACCTAAAGAATTAACCTTAAAAAACTGGAAAAAAAAAACATTAACTGTTGTTGCAGAGCCAGTTTAAGTAGCAAGGGCGAGACGGAGGCGCGGCGCGGTGAAGGGAGGCAATGGATCCACTGATGGTGGACGAGCAGAGCATAGCAAAGCACCCGTCGACAACGTAAAGGGACGACGACCACCAAGCGACGAACGACGACCACGCCACAGACGACGGCACCACAACAATGCGACGGAAGAGAAACTTGGCTAGACGGGAACTTCGGAGAAGAACTTAGGGTTGGCTAGGGTTTTCTAACTTTGAGACAAAATGCTAAGGGTTTTTTTG
This sequence comes from Arachis hypogaea, assembly GCF_003086295.3. Lineage (NCBI taxonomy): Eukaryota > Viridiplantae > Streptophyta > Magnoliopsida > Fabales > Fabaceae > Arachis > Arachis hypogaea. The sequence goes on along the minus strand of NC_092053.1, from coordinate 123,792,328 downwards.
GTATTTTGAAAATATGGAAGTGTTCTCAATTAGGTATTCTAACCTAATTATGAGAATATTTTTTTTAACAAAATATTCTGTTATTTCAAATATTTTTGTCATGATAGAGAATAAATTAAAAAAAATTTAACGTATAAAGACTCAATTAAAAATAATATATAAAGACCTAATTAAAAATTCGATGAAACAATAGAAATATATATAATAATTAAACCTTTTTCTCATTTAGGCTAACCCACGTTGTTGTTCTCTTTATAAAAATAAAACAAAGATAGTAAAGACACGTAAACGGCATTCTAAACGCATGATGTAAATTCAAAGTATTCAAATGAAATGTATGAAATTTAACAACTAAATTCTGTGCTCAACTACAATACTACCTGTTCATACCTTGGCCCACCGCTAAGGTCCAGGTCCAAACGAAAGACCCAATCCAAGGGATTAGGCCTCACCCTACACCGACCTCTGACCTACGAAGTCGGTTCTTGCCACGACTTGCTCTAAAGAAGTCGGAAACGAAGATTAGCTGGCAGATAAGCACTCACTTAAATGAGTAACTGCCCCTAAAATCTCTCCACCCACTTCCAGGAGCCATATCCCAACCTCCCTAAGATAAAGGGACAGTTATTTCCCCTTAAATGGTGGAACTACTCCAACGGTGGTTATGGGTTCATCACTATAAATACACTGACACTCCTCAGGTATCGCTAAGTCCCAATACTCTCTAGACCTGCTTGTTCCCTTGCTAACTTAGGCATCAGAGTGTCTTTGCAGGTACTACCCCCCGCTCATTCATACTCACAAGTCGGACGGAGGCCCAGGAACGTGATTCCCTTCGAAGGCTTCCCCCTTTAGACGATTGGGCCAACCTAACGAGTCCAGCCCATTAATCTCTGGTTACCCATCGTAACATTGGCGCCGTTGCCGGGGACCTGAGAGATCAACCAGTGATGGCGGACAATTCACCCGAAGATGGTCATACAGCGTCTGATTCTGAACAAGAAAACCTAGATACCAGAAACAACGACGCGGACCTAACTCTCCACCAGGGAGCCAGCGACCAACAAAGAGAAGGCACCTCCGAGTTAAAAAATTCGAAGGTAAACTCCTCAGAGGGACGCGAATCAGAGAAGGAAGGACCACCCCATGCAGCCGAGCTAATGGGGTTGGTCCATGGCCACTAAGGTCGTTTGCAACAGCTGGAACAGGAGTTAGAGCGACAACGAGAGGCAGACCGAAATCTCAGGGAAGAAATAGAGCGACGAAAAGAGTTAGAGGAAAAACTCTTGAGGCTAGAATCTTTCCTTAGAAGTCGGAACTCCCGTAGCAACCGAGAGGAATCACCCCTGGGGGAGAAGATCCATTCACTGAGGACATAATGAGGGCAAAATTTCCAAGAAACTTCAAAAGCCCTGATATGAACCTATATGACGGAACCACAGATCCGAAGCATCATCTAAGCAATTTCAAAAGTCGGATGTATCTGGCTGATGCTTCTGATGCAACTCGCTGCAAAGCTTTCCCGACCACCCTATCGAAAGCGGCGATGAAGTGGTTTGATAGCCTCCCTCCAAGGTCGGTCACCATCTTTGAGGACCTCTCGAGAAAGTTCTTGATGAGGTTCTCCATCCAGAAGGATAAAGTAAAGCATGCATCGAGCGTCCTAGGAATAAAGCAGGAGGTCGGAGAACCTCTACGGGACTATATGGAAAGGTTCAACAAAGCATGCCTGGATATTCAAGACCTGCCCACTGAGACAGTCATTATGGGGCTAGTAAATGGGCTTAGAGAAGGCCCCTTTTCGCCGTCCATATCAAAAAGGCACCCCACCTCCTTAAGCGATGTACAAGAGAGAGCTGAAAAATACATCAATATGGAGGAGAATGCCAGATTACGAGAGCTGAGCTGGCGACCTGGGCACCCTTCCCCAATTAAAGAGAGGGAGAGGGAGCCCAAGAAAAAAGAGGAGGTCGGTCTCGACAGACCAAGGAAATATCACTCTTATACTCCTCTAAAGGTTTTCATGGTGGATGTATACAGAGAAATCTGCAACACTGAAAGACTGCCACCTCCCAGGCCCATTAAAAATAAAAAGGGAGGAAGTCGCAGCGAGTACTGTGAGTACCATAAGATCTATGGTCATTCAACAAATGATTGCTACGACCTCAAAAATGTGATAGAAAAGCTGGCCAGAGAAGGTCGGCTTGATAGATATCTCATGGAAAGGTCGGACAATCATGGGAAGAGAAAGCGAGAGGATAGGGACAGAAGAGACCTACCACCTCAAACTCCCGAGAGACACATACATATGATCTCGGGAGGATTTGCGGGAGGAGGACTTACCAAGTCATCTCGCAAGAGACACCTCAAGCGAGTCTACAAGGTCGGGAGCGAATCACCCGACCTCCCCACCATCTCATTTACAAAGGAGGATGGGCAAGGAGTAATCCCTGGACATGATGATCCAGTAATGATAACCATGATCCTAGCAAATGTCCATCTCCACAGAACTCTAGTAGACCAAGGGAGTTCAGCAGATATCCTTTTCAAACCCGCGTTTGACAAACTAGAGTTGGATGAAAAGGAGTTAAGAGCCTACCCCGATACCTTATACGGATTAGGCGATACGCCGATAAAACCACTAGGATTTCTACCCCTCCACACGACCTTCGAAAAGGGGGAAAAATCCAAAACTCTGAGCATAGACTTTATAGTCATCGACGCAGGGTCAGCATATAATGCCTTGATTAGCAGAGTTACCCTAAATCGACTCGGAGCAGTGGTGTCTATCCCTCATCTTTGCATGAAATTTCCGACATTTGCGGGGATAGCAACAATACGGGGAGACCAAAAGTTGGCGAGGAAATGCTACAATGAAAGCCTGAACCTGAGAGAGAAAGGCAAGGAAGTCCACACCATAGAGCTCGGCGGCACAAGAACCAAAGAAGAGCTGCGTCCACAACCAGGAGGAAAAACTGAAGAAGTACAGGTCGGCGAAGAAGAAGGAAAAAATACCAACATAGGAGCTAATTTAGAAGAAAAACTAAAGCAAAGGTTGATAAAGCTCTTAAAAGACAATTCCGACTTCTTTGCCTGGAAAGCTTCCGACATGCCAGGAATAGACCCCGAGCTTATGTCCCACAGGCTCTCAGTATATCCGGGGTCCCGACCTGTACAATAGCAAAGGCGTAAGCTCGGCCCAGAACGAGCCCAAGCGGTGGAGGAACAGGTACAAGTACTCCTGGAAGCCGGCTTCATCATAGAAGTTAAATACCCGACATGGTTAGCAAACGTAGTGCTAGTCAAGAAGCAAAACGGCAAGTGGAGGATGTGCGTCAACTATACCGATCTGAATAAGGCATGTCCTAAGGACCCATATCCACTCCCAAGCATTGATATTCTAGTGGACTCTAGCTTGGGGTATCAATACTTGTCGTTTATGGATGCCTACTCGGGATACAACCAAATCCCGATGTACAAGTCAGACCAGGAAAAGACATCATTCATCACGCCTAGAGCAAATTATTGCTACGTGGTCATGCCATTTGGATTAAAAAACGCAGGTGCCACGTACCAAAGGCTGATGAACAAAGTGTTCGCTCCCCACCTCGGAAACTTAATGGAAGCCTACGTAGACGACATGCTGGTGAAAACCCAGGAAGAAACCGACCTCTTAACAGACCTTTCGCAAGTTTTCAACACTATAAGGTCGCATGGGATGAGGCTAAATCCCGCAAAATGCGCCTTCGCAGTGGAGGCGAAAAAATTTCTAGGATTTATGCTAACCCAAAGAGGGATCGAAGCAAATCCCGACAAGTGCCAAGCCATCCTAGAAATGAAAAGCCCGACTTGCTTAAGAGAGGTTCAACAACTGAATGGTCGACTTGCAGCCCTCTCCAGGTTCTTGGCAGGGTCAGCATTAAAATCCCTTCCATTATTCTCTCTACTAAGAAAGGGACGCCAGTTCAAATGGACTCCAGAATGCGAAGAAGCATTCCAGGAGTTCAAAAGGTTCTTGAGCCAACCGCCAATCCTAACCCGACCTCTAGTTGGGTAAGACCTTGTCCTATATTTGTCTATAGCAGACAAAGCTATCGCATTAGCCCTGATAAGAGAGGACGAGGTCGGACAACATCTAGTATACTTCACCAGCAAAGTTCTACAGGGCCCCGAACTAAGGTACCACAAACTAGAGAAATTTGCTTATTCCTTAGTAATAGCCTCACGGAGGTTACGGCCTTACTTCCAAGCCCACATGGTAAGAGTCCGAACAAACCAACCTATGAAGCAAATCCTCCAAAAGACGGATGTTGCAGGGAGAATGGTTCTGTGGGCGATAGAGCTCTCCGAGTTCGACTTAAAGTATGAAACTCGGACAGCGATCAAGGCCCAATGCCTCACCGACTTCATAGCGGAGTACGCGGGAGACCAAGAGGAAAAGCCAACTATGTGGGAACTATACGTAGATGGATCCTCAAACAAGACAGGAAGCGGTGCAGGCATAATACTAGCCAATGGAGGGGGAACACAGATAGAGGTTTCCCTCAAATTTGAATCTCCATCTTCTAACAATCAGGCAGAATATGAAGCCCTGATTGCAGGATTTAAGCTAGCAGAAGAGGTCGGTGCAACCAAAGTGCTGATATTCAGTGACTCCCAAGTGGTGACCTCCCAAATAAATGGAGAGTATCAGGCCGAAGACCCAAATATGAAAAGATACTTGGAAAAAACTTTGGAACACCTTGGGCGCTTAGCAGAAACCGAGATCAGGCATATAACTCGGGATCTTAATAGCAGAGCAGACGCCCTCTCCAAGTTAGCAAGTACTAAACCAGGGGGGAATAATAGAAGCCTGATCCAGGAAACTCTCCAAGAACCCTCTGTGGTGAAAGCAGAGGACAAACAAGATATCCTTGAAATAATCGATCTAAACCTCGGATGGATGAATCCCTTGGTCGAATACCTAAAATTCGACATCCTCCCCAAAGAGGAAAAAGAGGCCAAGAAAATTCGGAGGGAAGCACAATACTACACTCTGGTGAAAAATATCCTCTATAAAAGAGGAATATCAACGCTATTGCTGAAGTGCGTACCGACCTCAAGGACCACTGAAGTATTAGAGGAGGTTCATAATGGGATCTGTGGAAACCATCTCAGAGCCAGGTCACTGGCCAGAAAAGTAATCCGAGCTGGGTTCTATTGGCCGACCTTGCAGAAAGATGCCACAGAATTTGTGAAAAAGTGCCAACCATGCCAGATGCATGCAAATTTCCACGTGGCTCCCCCCGAGGAGCTCATCAGTATAACTTCTCCATGGCCCTTCGCAAAATGAGGAATGGATCTGTTAGGTCCTTTTTCCCAGGCCCCAGGACAAGTCAAATAATTAATTATGGGAATGGACTACTTCACAAAGTGGATAGAAGCAGAACCATTAGCCACCATCACAGCCCAGAGAAGTCGGAGGTTCCTCTACAAAAATATCATCACAAGGTATGGGATACCCTATTCCATTACTACAGATAATGGAACCCAGTTCACCGACTCTACCTTCAGAAGCCTAGTGGCCAGTATGAATATCAAACACCAGTTCACCTCAGTAGAACATCCACAAGCAAATGGACAAGCCAAGGCAGCTAACAAAGTCATACTAGCAGGACTAAAGAAAAAGACTACAAGATGCAAAAGGAGCTTGGGCTGAGGAGCTCCCACAAGTGTTATGGGCTTTCCGGACGACGCCACAATCTGCCACAGAAGAAATACCCTTCCGACTTGTCTATGGCGTAGAAGCCATGATACCAGTTGAAATCAGCGAACAAAGTCCAAGGGTGATCCTCCATGATGAGGTCGGAAACATATAGGGGCACAAAGAGGAGCTTGAATTGCTCCCCGAAGTCCGAGAGCAAGCCCAGATAAGAAAAGCAGCATTGAAACAAAGGATGACTACCAGGTACAACAAAAAAGTCATTCGAAGGAGTTTCACCCCAAACGATTTGGTCTTGATCAGAAACGACATTGGAGTCAACAAATCGGGGGAAGGAAAGCTCGCTGCCAATTGGAAGGGACCATACAAAATTAGTGAGGTCTTAAGAAAAGGTTATTATAAGGTGACCGACCTAAACGGCACCGAGTTACCAAGGTTGTGGCATGCTTGTAACATGAAAAGGTACTATAGTTAAAAGCGAACTCTACTCCCTGATGTACTCTTTTCCCGACTTCATGATTTTTTCCCAAAAGAAAAGGGTTTTTTCTGAAGGGGGTTTTTAACAAGGCATCACAGTAGAGACTAAGGGATCATAGATAGCAAAAAACCCTTAGTAGCAGTAAAAGTACCTTCGCAAATAAATAAAGATCTTTTATCTCTTATAAATTCCTTCTCGTTTTTCTTTCTTTCTACGAAACGCCCCGACTTAAGCTCGACAAAGTGTGAAAATCCCATGAACCGACCTAGATGGTCGTCAGGATGAAACGATGAGGTACAAGTCGGTGTAAAGAGGTTATAAAAGTTGATCGTGAGAAACTCGGATAATCCGACTCATAAGTCGGAAAAACCGAGAAACAAAAAAAATGCATCACAAGAATAACCTAAGTCATAAGAGCTCAATAAATAAAAAAGTTGAGTATAAGAAATACCAAAAAAAAAAAAGAGATCAGGAAACCTAGTAAAAGCACTAAGGCAAAAGGTTGTCCCGAGTTACTAAGGAAAACTTAAAGAAAGGGACAGTCAGCCAAGAAAAAGGTTTTTCAAAACAAAGACCCCAAAAGGTTTCTCTTCGAAAACCCAAACAGAAAAGCATGTGCACAACAAACAGAGAAAGGTAACTTAAACCCTTATCCAAAAAAAGGTATTTTTTGTTAACGGCCATAAAAGGCCAAAGAGAATGTCAGCAAAGTACCACCACAAATATAAAAATAAATAGTTTAAAAAAGAGGGGACCCACAGGCCGGGCCCCCATATAGCCACAATCAATTTTTTCAAAGAACATCACCACCAGAGCCGAGAGGAGTAGTCGGAGCACCACTAGAGTCAGGAAGAGTAGTCAGAGTGCCATCAGGACCAGGGAGAAAAGTGTCCATAGGAGAAGGAGTGGAGGTTCCCGGAGCCTTCGAGAAACTCGGAGCATCCTTTGGTCGGGGAGGAGACTCCATTATCCTCTGCCCCCGAGTCTTTAAATCTGACTCGGTGACATATTGGGGAGAGGGAGGAGAGACTATAGCCCCGTCAATGACGACCTTGTCCGGATCCAAGGGAGAGAGATCCAGGTCGGGAGCGAGAACTCCGACCTGTTCCTTAAAGATCCTCCATGCTTCCTCGGCCCCGTCAGCAATGGAGTCTTCCAACTCGGTATAGGCATTACGAGCATTCAACATATCCTTCTTCACCACCACGAGGTCCTCGAATAACTCTCTTGTGCCTTCTCCCTCAGACCCTCCGCCATGGAACACTGGGCCTGTAGCTTCCTCTCCCTCTCCTGGAGACCATCCCTCTCTTCCTTCAACTTGGCGACCTCCTCCCTCAGCGACTTCTCCTGCCCTTGATATAAGAGAAGCCTCCTCTCTAGTTCTTTAACCCTCGAGGATGAACCTAGAGAGCTAAGAGGAGTCTTCTCAAAAAGATCAAGGAACTTTGTGCACATCCCTGCCGCCTTGATACTCTCCTGAGCCAGAATGGTAAGGTGGTTTCGTACAGAAGCATCATCCATACCGATACGGGTATGAGGATATATATACTTCCGAACGAATTGAGGTGCATCCACCTTGACCTCACCTACAAAAGAAGAGCTAGACTCCAAGGTCTTGCGCTTCTTCTTTTCTGGCTCAGGGGAAGATCGGGGAGGAGGAGACGGTAGAGAAGAAGCTGAGGAAGAAATGACAATGGGCTGAGCAGGGGTCCAAAAATTGCGAGAAGAGGGGGGAGGGGAAGGAAGGGAAGAACCAGCCGCCCTAGCGCTGCCGACCCTGGCGCGGGACCTCGCCTTGGCCTCCTAAACTCGCTGGTAAGACTCCCGGGAATTTTTCTTCGCCATCTCTGTAAAAAAAATAATGAGGTAGTTAAAATCAGAAAAACAAGTCAGTAAAGAACAAGTCGGAGACAAGGATAAATAAAAGGCTACCTAGTTGTGTCTGGACAAAGGTCGGCGACCCCTGAAGAAATTTTTTGGTATCCAGATAGGGGGCCCTCCCCTATACTTCTCGGAGGAACCCCACAATGGCCGCTTCCACCTCATCCAAATCTTCCAAACTATATTTCTTACAGGGGGAGGCCTCTAACCAATACAGAGGGAAGCAAGGAGAAAGATTCTCATCCAGGAAAAAGGGGTGGTGACCCTCTACGGCTTGAACTTTGAAAAAGTAATTTTTGAAGTCATGGAAGGATTCATCGAAAAGGGTGAAGACTCTCCGACCTTGTATAGCTCGGAAAGACACCCACTGTTGCTTGTTATTTTGCCCACTAAAGGGCTTGGTCATGTGAAAAAGGAAAAAGAAAACCATCAAAGAAGTCGGAAAATATAAAGCGTGGCTGACAAACTGGTAAATTTTCAGAAAACCCCAGGAATTAGGGTGAAGTTGGGTAGGAGCAACACGGAAATGACATAAAACAGCAATCTCAAAATCAGAAAAAGGCAGAAAAATGCTTAGGCGAGTGATCATACTCTCATACATATAGAAAAAATGAGGGACCGCCTCAGAAGCCCTCCCGAAACAAATCCGGTCTTCCGGACCCGGGGCAAGCAGTTCATACTTTGGCTCATCCTCATCAGAGGTACAGAGCCTATGATGAGTGCAAAGGTTGATGATAAAATCGGTATCAACAAAAGGTTCTTCCCCCAGAACCGTGACATCCACCCACTAAGCCAGAATTTCTATGGAAGACATTTTTTCCTAAAAAGGATTAGTGAAACCTACAAAGGAAAAAAGGAAAAGAATAAAAAACATGGTCTCTAAGGGGCCTGGAATCAAACAGAAGCCTACAAACCAACCCTCCTCTCTAAAATAAAAGACATGCAAGCGAAAGCATTTCGTAAAAAGAGAGTAGAGGAAAACTAACCTTTACTTGAAGAAGGATAGGGGCAGAGAAAGGAGAATTCCTTTGAGCAAAAGCTTCTTCCGAACAGAGGAGAGGAAGTGTGAAAGTTTTCAGAAACGAAACAAGGAAAGAGAGGAAAAAGTATTTATAAAAACGTTGGGGGCATAATGGTAAAAACGGAAGCCGTCATTTAAAGATAGGCACCGTTTCCAATGTAACTGATTCCCGCGTATGAATACACAAATCCCTAACGGACGCGATGTTTGATTAGACGCGACTGTTGAGAATTTTTAAAACACGTCGGTTCTGAAACATCACGTCGGTTCCTTATCAGGTCGGCTATGGCCCTGAGTTAAATACTCGACCCCAATTCTTAAAAGAAATTGGGCTCGAGTAGGGGCATTGTTCATACCCTGGCCCAACGCTAAGGCCCAGGTCCAAACGAAAGACCCAATCCAAGGGATTGGGCCTCACCCTACACCGACCTCTGACCTACGAAGTCGGTTCTTGCCACGACTTGCTCTAAAGAAGTCGGGAACGAAGATTAGCTGGCAGATAAGCACTCACTTAAATGAGTAACTGCCCCTAAAATCTCTCCACCCACTTCCAGGAGCCATATCCCAACTTCCCTAAGATAAAGGGATGGTTATTTCCCCTTAAATGGTGGAACTACTCCAACGGTGGTTATGAGTTCATCACTATAAATACAATGACACTCCTCAGGTATCGCTAAGTCCCAATACTCTCTAGACCTGCTTGTTCCCTTGCTAACTTAGGCATCGGAGTGTCTTTGCAGGTACCACTCCCCGCTCATTCATACTCACAAATCGGACGGAGGCCCAGGAACGTGATTCCCTTCGAAGGCTTCCCTCTTTAGACGATTGGGTCAACCTAACGAGTCCAGCCCATTAATCTCCGGTTACCCATCGTAACACTACCCATGTTTTGTTCATATTAAACTTGAAAAAAAGTTATTTTTTATTTTTATCAAGTTTGCTAACAAGGATTGAAAATTAGAAATTTTATATAAAAGGTAAGTTTTTAAGTTTTTAATATGAATGCTGCATGTATTTTTGTAAATTTTTACTTTTGAATTATCAACTAATGTCCTTAGCAAAACGTAATATTAACCAAACTTCTCAATCGTTAAGACATCTTTTCTGTTGTTGCTTTTATTAGTACTACATAATTTTTCGATTAAAATTTTTACATATAGATAATTTCATAATGCAATATAAGAATATTCGATTATTTTAGTATTTTATACTATTATAATGATTTGTAAAAAAATATTTTTTAATTATCAAAAGATAAAATATTATTGATATTTTATTAAAAAAATATCATTTTAGTTATTAAAAGACAAAATGTCACTTATGTTTTATAAAAAAATATTATTTTAATTATAAAAAATCAAAATATTTTGTAAGAAAATATTATTTTACTTATAAAAAGATAAAATATCACTCACATTTTATAAAAAACCACAACAACGTATAACACATAATTTAAGTCACCTTTAAAGAATTCATTACTTATAATCTAATTAAAAAAAAATTCTAACTTTTTATCATTTTTATTTTTTTTGTGTAGTCTTTTTGTTTTTGGTTCGCATATTTTGTTGTTATTTTTTTTTTGTACATATATTTTGTTATTTTTATTATTACTATATCATAATATTGTCTTTTTGGGCTTTTGGTCTTCATCATAATGTTTTTTTCTTCAGTTATCAGTTATTCGTATAATTGTGCTGGAGGACTCCTTTTATTTATTTATTTATTGGTAAGAACTTCTTTTATTTTTTGCCATTGCTAGAGGTCCCTTGAACGTTGATATTTGTGTTTTTATTGTTGATGGATTATTCCCATTTGTTTAGCCCATTATAGTAGGTTACATTTTACTATTTTAGTTTTCTGGTCTGGATGAAGACTTAAAAATAAAATAGGGATCGTGTGAAGAGAATCTAGGACAGTAAAAAAATGAGTAAAAAATTACCAAAAAAAAAAAAAAGTAACAAATTGAAAAGCGAAAGTTGAGGCTGAAAAAGTAAAACAGACGACTCCACTGGGGATCGAACCCAGAATCTCTGGTTCCGTAGACCAGCGCCTTATCCGTTGGGCCATGGAGTCCTCTTATGAAGACGACAAAATACATCAGTTAATTGTAAAAGTTTGAAGTAATTAACAAAACCTTAAAGAAATTACACCACCCTAGTGCGAAACCAACATCACCTTTGCAAAACAATTTTACATTCATTTTGTAATAGGTTGCAACAAAATGTTCCCTTGTACATGCATGTTAAGTATTTCACTAATGAATCATACAGAAACTTATTAGCTTACATTTTTCAGGTTTTTTAAATTAAATTCTGAGATACTTAGTTTTGGAATAACTATTTTCTGAGAGATAAATAGATTAGATAATTTTAAAAAAGCTTTCTGAAATGTTTTAGATAAAATTAGATATATGAAAAGCAAATTTCTAAATGTAATAAAATAATAAACTTCAAACTGGTGACTAATTTTTGTAGTTATCGGTTTAAACAGTTTAAAATATTATATTTAGTATATTTAGTTAGTAAATTAGAATGTTCTTCAACACAGTCTCAATTAACACTAAATTCGTGTAAAATGGTCGGCGATCTAGAGTAATAATTGTATTGTTTGGATGAGTTTTTAAGAAAATATTTTTTTTGAGTTATTTTTTTTAAAAAAATTTTATAAAAAAATAAAAATAATTTTATATTTAGATATTTTATGTAGAAAAATCTTTTTATTTGTCAATTGTATTTAGGTATAACAATATAAAAGTACTTTTTTATTTATTTATTACATAAAAAATATTTTTTTAAGAAAGAAAATCTTTTAAAAAAATATAAATTACAACTTATAAAAAAAGATGATTTTTTTTATTTTTTAGTACTTTTATTTTTACTACTAAAAATTTATTAAATACACTAAAAAATAAAAAAAACTCTTTTTTATTAAAAAAATATTTTTTTTATCAAAATAATAGCGCCCAAACAAGTACAATATCTTGTGTCTTGTTTTTATTCTTACGTCCCTCCAAAACTTTTTTTTCCCCAAAGAACACAACTATAAAACTTGATTTACAATTATAAAACTCAAAAACCAATTTGAAATACGTTTAAAACTTGGGAATAAAACTGATTATGGTCAACATTCATGGAACAATTAAATTAAATTATCTCAATAACATTATTCTGTATTCATGGAGCAATTAAATTTAATATAACTTAAATTCATAAAATATTTCATTTTATATTTTATATTGTCATGGTAGTAAGTTTCATTTAATCTATTATATTTATTATACATTACTAATTTTATAACTAATGCCATATGTTATCTTTTTATTATAATTGAAATCAAATCTTTTCTTTTAAAATTAAAAAATTCTTCTCTCCTTCTCACTAATTTTATAACAAAAATGTATCACATGTCACTCCCTTATTACAATTGAAATCAAATCTTTCCTTCTAAAATTAAAGAGTTTTTCCTTATTCCTTTTTCTATCCCTCTCATTCCTTCAATCACTCTATTATATATCATTATCATTATCAATGACTAATTACGAATTTGACAATTAAAAAGTGCAACATAGTATTCTTTAATTGTATTAAAATTAAAATTAAAATATTAAAATTAAAATTGAAATTAAAATTTACCTATATTATGTATCATATATTACTATCTAATTTAATAATTAAATGTGTCACATGACACTCTCTTATTAAAATTGAGAGAAAATATTTTCCTCTAAAATTAATAAACTCACTTCCTAAAATCTCTCATCTACCTCTCTTTTTGTTTCTATTTCTCTCTACCATTTTTACTCTATATATAATTTATAATTTATATTAGTAATTTGACAAATCAAAATATATCATCTGATATTTTTTTTTATTAGAATTAAAATAAAACTTTTTCTTTTAAAATTAACAAACTCTCACTCTCATTCTACATCTTTATCTTTCTCTCTCTTTTCTCTCATTCTCTATTGTTTCTACTTTTCTGTTCTATAGAAAATAAAATTAACAAAATAATATAATTCAAATAAAAATTATTATTATTATTATTATTATTATTATTATTATTATTATTATTATATACATATTTTTTTAGTTTTTTATTTAATTTTAAATTTTTACCACTTATCTTTTTAATCTATATTTTTATTTCTCTTCTTTCAAATATTTATTATATATAATTTGGAGAAAATAATAATGTTATAATTAAAAGTTAGAATCAATATTCAATTGTTTAAAATAAAATTAATTTTGAGTTAATTTTATAACTATTAATATAATTTTTTTAATGCTAATATCTAATTATATTTTTATATACATAGAGAGAAAAATATTATTTTTAAATAACAAGTATAAAAATTAATTATTTTTATTTGTGTAAAAGACTTAATACCTAATTAAATGTAAAAATATACACGTTAAATTGTTTCAAATTTTAGATAATGAATGTTAGAATTAATTACTAATAAAAAATTAATTTTTTCATATAAAAATAATAACTAAAAATCTTATTATTTGACTTTTTATCTACAGATATCTTGGTCTTTTTAGCCGAAGACTTTTGTCAATCTATAACTTTTTTTGTAATGATATTAATAGTTATAAAAAATCATATTTTTGTAATATTATTACGGATAAAAATACTAATTGTCTACTATTATTAAAAATCTAATTAACAAGTAACTAAACATTAAACTAAAATTAAAAATAATATTTGCGGTTTCAAAAATGACTTTCTTAATGGTAAGAAAACTTGCATGAAAAGTAACCTTCAAACACAATGCATCACAAAAGCATGTATTGATAATTAAGATATAATATACGTGTATTTAATTTTAGGGTCATACTAATTAATGAATGTTTTAAGAATACTAGTTAAAAACACGCCAAAAAAAGGGGGGGGGGGTTACTAAAAATTATTAAAAAGATAATGTTTTTAATATCAAAAGCTTAAAATATTCTATTATTATTATTCTAAAATGTGTTTGCTAAATCTTCATTTTGATACTCAAATAGTCAAACATATTGCCTACCATATGACCGATCTATTTTATTTTATAAAATGATAGGCTCGTGGTGTGGACGTGTGGTGTTTCTTGTCCTGTCCTTTTAATTTCTTTCATGATGCTTACATATATGTTACCAAGAAAAAAAAAAACCAAGAAAAAAAAAAGTGCGTTATAAACTTTTGTAAAGAATCAATTGAGCTGGTGTATAGCGTCTTTAAGCCCATCAGATTTGATTCGCCTAATGTATTTTATAATTCTTTAAAAAACACTAAATAGACATGTTTGATTCCATTTTATTTTTTAAAAAATGCTTTATTTCATGTTAAATAATTGGGTTAACCACAAAAAATGTTCTCGAATTATTTAAATGCCAACAAAAATACACTCGAATTTTACTGTCGACAAAAATGCCTTCAAATAATTTAAAAACACAATAAAAATACCTAACAGTAAATATATATTTTCAAAAAATGTCTTAGAGATTTAATTTTGATATAATTTTTTTTTGTTAATAACCAATAATACTTTTAAAAAATCACAAAACAATATATACTTAACAAAAAACCACCAAATTTTAAGAATAATAATATCTCATTTTCTAATCATTCTTGCAAAAAATCGCATCAAATTCAATCTTTAATGTATTTTTTGAGAAATACATATTTAATGTTGGTTCTTTTGCAAGATTATCTAACATTAAATATATATTTCTCAAAAAATACATTAGAGATTGAATTTTGATACAAGTTTTTTTCATGCATGATAAAAAAAATGAGATATTATTATCCTTAAAATTTGGTGATTTTTTATTAAGTATATATTTTTTTTGTAATTTTTTATTAACAATTAATAATACTTTCAAAAAATCACAAAAAATATATACTTAAAAAAAATTACCAAATTTTAAGAATAATAATATCTTATTTTTTTAATTATGCTTGCAAAAAATCACAGTAAAAATTTAGTCTCTAAGATATTTTTTAAAAATATATATTTACTATTGGACATTTTTATCGTATTTTAAAATTATTTAAAGACATTTTTATCGATATTAAAATTCGAATGCATTTTTGTCAGTGTTTGAATAGTTAACCATAAATAATTTTTAAAAGTTATTTTAATATCTACAAATATAATTAATTTGTGCGAAAAAAAATTACTAAGGTAATAACTAATTAACTACATCTCAGGGGGATAAAACGGAGCAGCATTGGCTGATGATCTTAAAAAATTGATTAGAGAAAAAACTAACATTATTTATATAATTTTTTCTTTCATTATATATAATTGCAAAAATAGTATTTGGATACTAAAATTAGCTATTAAAATTAATTATTATATATTTGTAAATAAATATATATATATTTTAATTTATTTTTAATATATATTTTGTATTTTAAAATTTATTTTACTTTGATAATTGATTTTAGTATACATCTAGTATAATTGATTAATTGTCATGTTATCACTTTTTTTAAAAATTAAATTAATAAAAGGATGTATATAAATTGTTATATCCTTAATAATAACCGATAAAAAAGCTATTATTTATATTTATTTAAGGTTTAGAGAAGAGAGTGAATGGTTGAGCGTAGGGGGTGGGAATACACAGGGTGGGATAGAGTTATGCAACTTTTTCACGTAAAAGATCTACGAATTTGGAATCGGGAATAGTACCGATGTTTGGAGAGTGAATCCTTCACTATTTTTGTGGATAATTTATCAAAAGATGTCTCGAAGAAAGAATTGTTTAATCTATTTAAGTGGACAGGGCGAATAAACGACATATATCTGTCTCTCGCAAGGAGAGATATGAGAAGATTCATTTGTTTGCTTTCATACCGTATACTACGAAAGGAAGTGCATTGAAAGCAATAAATGAAATGAACCGAATGCGGCTGCGGGCTAAAGAGATTTTTGTGGGAAAGGCTAAGTATAGGAGGAATGTCGATCTCAAGGTGAAGCAGGATAATAAGGATGCTGATAACAATAGTTCTTTTGCGGAAGGGCTCTTTGATCCTGGGAAAAATCATGTACCCAGGTAGGATTGCTTGAAAAGCGTGCAGACAATAGGACCAATAACAAAAGGGATCTCTATTGTTGAACGTGACTACACCAAGGAAGTTGAAGCACGTAATAAACCGATGAAGCTGCTTTAGGACATGGTGGAGGAGATGATGACCCAGGGTTCACGGTAGGAGGATCAAGATGAGGGCAGAATGGTCATCACCGTTGCGAATTTAGATGAATGGCAGCACTGGTTTGTGCAGATTCTATGGGATCTCATTCAGGTAGCTTTGAAGGAGTAAGCTTACCTAGACGACACTAAGAGGATCTTAACACGGGTAAGGGAGGATCACCGGTTTTTGTGAAAGAGGGGCATGATTTTAGATGCAATGACAATGCTATTGCAGTGACGGCAAGTACTTAGTCATGTGTCTCCATAAGGCTGTGTTGGTAGTTGGGGGCTTGTGACAGAGATACTGCTCCATCGAGGGGAAGGAGGGTCGAAGGGTCTGGCCTTTGTGTAGGGGATGTGGAGTGCGCGACTCAATGTAGGGCCAATGGGACTGGTGAGGGAGAGGTAGTGAAGGGGGTGAGAAGACCGACAGGCAGTGACGGTGACTGTATAGAGTGCTAGACAGAGTACGCTGGTGTGGTAGTAGTGAAGAGCGAGAACCTCATGGAGTCACCGCTGAACCAATCTTCACCAGGTTGGGGTCTGTTGGAGGTGCGAAGAACAATATAGCAACAAAAGAAACTGCGTTAGGGATGCGGACACATTCTAATGAGAAAATGACCATGACTCCCATTGAGGCTAGTACAGATGCTCACACAAATAGTGACTTGGAGGACTTTGGAGGTTCTGAAAAGGATGTAGGCAGTTTGCCGAATCTAGAAAAGCAAGGAGAAAGTTGGGAAGATGATTTGGTTGAAAATAGAGTGGCTTGGGATTTGGCAGTGGAATCAGGAGCTATTTTTTTTTTACGAGGAATAAGACATTATAGCTATTTTTCAAGCTCAGAGTGAAGCAAATGCATAGAAAAGGAGGCAATCAAAACAAAAGGAGAAAGTAAGAAGAAGTCGTCCTAAAACTCGAAATAAGTTGTGTAATACAATGCTTAAATGATTTACATTTGTTGGAATGTGAGGAGTTTAGGGGGTGTCGAAAAGTTGGGAATGGTGAAAAATTTTAAGAGAAAAAATAAGGTAAACATGTTATGATTGATAGAAACAAAGAAACATGTGGTGACTAAGTTTGATGTAGTGCAAATTTGGAGGAATGATGCGGTAGATTGGGAATTTGTGGGATCGGATGGTGCTTCTGGGGGTTTATTATTGATGTGGGACGACATGATGTTTAAACGAGTAATTGTTATAAAGAGGTGAGATGGTTGTGTGTGGAAGGGGTATTGACAAATAATAGATTCACTTGTGCATTTTACTTGGTGTACAGTGCGTATGCCAGAGAGGATAAACTAACTGTGTGGGAATAGTTGAGTTTTATCTCTGGGTTATGTCAAGTCCCAATTTGCTACATGGGTGACTTTAATGAGGTTGTGACAGTGGATGAGAGGAAAGGAGCCGGTACATTAACAGTAGCAGCGGAAGATTTTAGAAGTTGGATACAAGATATGGAGTTGATGGATTTAGAGCTGAATGACTGTTTACCTGGTTCAGGAGTCAATCGTGCAGTCACATTGATTAGGTGTTGGTTAGCGTAGAATGGGTTGAAGAGTTTCTTGAGACACAGCTTAAAGGTGGGTAGATAGGTTTATCGGATTATTGTCTGTTGATAGTGAAGGATAGTAGAGTGCAATGGGGCTAAGGTCGTTCCGAAGTTTAGATTCTTGGTTCACGCATGATGGTTTTCTCATAATGGTAAAGGAGGAATGGAGAGGGCTAGAAAAGGTTCATTTTACTGAAAAGTTGAAGGCTTTAACGATACCTTTAAGGATATGGTATAAGGAGAAGTTTGGTGATATTAAGCTGAGGATAAACAAGCTGAAGGATGAAATCCAGAAGGTAGATGAGTTGGCTAGTGATGGATGATATGATGCAACTATGGAGGCAAGAAGGAAGGCCCTTGTTAGCGTTTGTAAGAAATGGTATGTCAGGAATGAGATTCATTGGAAGCAGATGTCAAGGTCTCGACATGCTAAGCACATGGATAAGAACTCTAGATATTTTCATAATTTAGCCTTAGCCAGAAGACGGAGCAATCGAATCGATGCCTTAGTGATAAATGGAAGGCTGAGGAATCAAGCCAGGATCAAGCTTGCCATAAGAGATTTCTACAAGAACTTGTATCATCAGGAAGCGTCACCTTGATAGACTTCCGTGATGGGCTAGTTAATAAGATACAGAAAAAGGAGTCTGCAGAGTAAGAGAGGATGCCTTCGGTTGAAGAAATAAAACATGCAGTGTAGGATTGTGAGTCGTCTAAGGCGCCTAGGTGTGATGGCTACAATATGAACTTCATTAAGAAGTGTTGGGGAGAAATTGGGTCTGACTTCACTAAGGTTGTCATGGATTTCTTTCAGTCAACAGAACTACTAAGAGATTCTAATGTTATTTGGGTGGCGCTAGCTCCAAAGTTTGTTGGAGCTAGGGAGATCAAAGATCTTTGGCCGATTAGCATGATAGGATGTGTGTATAAGGTCATATCGAAGGTGCTAGTTTGGAGAATGCGAAGGGTAATGCTAGGATTAGTAGGAGAGACTCAGAGTACTTTTGTGATGGGTAGGAAGATACATAATGGGGATTTGATTACGTGTGAGACGGTGTAGTGGTTGAAGATGAATAAGAAAAGGTCGGCGATAATCAAGCTAGATTTTCAAAAAGCTTATGATAGAGTGAAGTGGGATTTTGTGGATATTGTACTTTAGAAGATGGGGTTTGGGCAAAGATGGAGAGGGTGGATTAAGGAATGTGTTTGCACGGCGTCAATGTCGGTTCTGATAAGTGAGTTGCCTTCTAAATCCTTTAAGATGGAACGGGGCTTAAGACAAGGTAATCTTCTTTCTCCATTCCTGTTTGTTCTTGTTGTTGATGTCCTTCATAGGATGGTAAGAGAACGAGTAAGAAATGGACTGATTACTCATCTGTTGGTTGGTAAGAACAATATTGAGTAGCCCCACCTGCAATTTGCGGACGACACCATACAGTTTTGCCCACAGGAAGAGGAGACTGTCAGGAACTACAAGTGGCTTCTGCGGTGTTTTGAGATGATGACTAATCTGAGTATTAATTTTGATAAATCTAGCTTGATTCCAGTTAATTGTGAGCAGGAGTGGGTACAAAGAACGTGTAGAGTACTGGTAAGCTAATAATTGACAAAGTGGAAGAGAAAAAATAAATATACACAAAATATATAATTGTTTGGTAATTATAATGGCTAAGATATAGAGACAAAAACATAAATATACATAAAAATATAATAAAAAATAATTATTTGGTAATTATAATGGATATAAGATAATTTTTAAAAAAATTAAATCTATTTTATTCTCAATAGCATAAAAGATAGTGTCATCATTTTTATTAATAACTTTTTTTTCGAAAAAATTAAAATTAATTAAAGAACTAGAACAAATTAACAATTTCATTTACATTATCCCATAACAAATTTAGATAACAAGATTTAGTATATAGTGAAAAAATATAAAAAGTTAAAAATACGATTAAAGTAGAAATGAACTTAAAAAAAAAAAAGCAAATATGCATATAAGATGAATCAAAGGTAAGTATTATCGCATCAAAACTTTCTTCAAGTGATAGTAGACAGCAAACAATCATCTTCATGGGTATTATTTCTCATCAACTTGGGTGTCTTATCTTCAGTCACCATCGCTTTAGTTCTCATCATTGGAGACAAAAATAAAAACAAAGACAACACATAGACAAAAAGAACGAAAATAAGAACTCCCAAAAAAAGAGAGTTGTCTTTCTTGGAGATCTGAGAAGGCTAGTAGTAAAGAAGAGTTTCACGTCAATAGAAAGCGATTATGCATCAAACTTGGGGCAGGAAGAGGCTGGGGTAATGAGGCAGAAAAATAAGAGAATGAAAAGACAAAAGGATTTAAGAGGTTTAAAATTTGCAAAAAATTATTTTAAAAAATTGTCTAAAAAATAGTTCAATGTAAGTTTGTGTCTCATCATTATGGCATTATGCATATTTTATATGTCTTTGTGTAGCCATGTCTTTCTCTTCATTTTTGTCTCAAAAAGCAAACACTAAATATATGTTAGGGTCCATGTTTCTAATTGGTATGTCTACATATTTTTTCGTCAATTAATACTTAAATTGGCCTCTAAAATATTGCATCGAGTTTTAAATTGGCTCTAAAATTTACAATTGTTTCAATTTGGACCCTGAATATTCACTTCTTAACTCATATTAGTTCCTTAAATGATTTTTGTTAATGTCGTGCTAATGTAGATAGTTAGTACTGGTACCGCATATAAAACATCATTTGACTATGTGGAAGGAATAATGAAGTGCCTATTATTATCACATAGCTTGCTGACGTAAACGGTAATGCCATATGTCAAGGACTAATTTGATTTATGTTTTTTAATTTTCAGGGACTAAAATAAATTATGAGTAAATATTTGGAGGTTAATTTGAATAACTTACAGTCACCAAAAAAAAAAAATTGAATAACTTACAATGATAATATACTAGTGGTATGGACAAATTGTGTTATGACACGTGATATTATTGTCTTATCAGCAAGACACGTGTCACTAACAGACACTTTATTATTCTATTATTCCACCTGGTTAAATATTATTTAAACATATGACACTACTTATCTATGTCAGCGTAAGACATCAGTACAACGTTAATAGAAATCATTTGAGAAGCTAATGTAAACTATGAATCGAAAAATTTGGATTCAAATAGAGACAATTAAATATTAAAAAACTAATTTAAGACTCAATACAATTTTCAGGGGCTAATTTGAATATTAACTCTATAATACCTTATCACACAAAATTTTACACTATCGTCGTAAATCAATGGTGGTGAGACACTACGACACTTAAAAGAGATATACTTACATAAATACAGAAGAAAAATATCATAACTAAGAATCCGTGAAGAAAATAAACAACGAAAAATCGTAAACCCACACGAACTTGTTGAAGTGATAAACGTCGTATACAAAAAATGGAATATACATATTTATAAGTTCAAATGAAAATAGAGAATAGCGTATATACATAATGGTTACTAGTCTCGACCCACAAAAAAAGACCGACTAGAATATTACAATACTAGAGAATATACAAAATAGAAAGTCTACCGAATAAAATCCTCTAAGAGTAATAATAACAGGTGAGAACCCAAAGATTCCTATTAGGATAACAGTTCTAAATAAAAATTACATAAGGAAATATGAATTCTCTAGGCAATCTTGATTTTCAACTTCATAGAAATCCAAGTCCAGGGTCTTAACTAATCGATACAGGGTTAAATTTGCTAAGGTAAAGATACTTTAATCTACTATTAGTCTCATCCATTCCCAACAGTCATCTTCAATATTCTCAGTCTCTACACTTTCAATGGAATGCTAACACAAACAAGCAGTCATACCAAATAATCACAAATAAGAATATTTAGAACAAGTAATACAATTAGCAGTTAAACAAGATTATCAAAATAGGCAAATCAAAGTAATTATGCACACCCAAATAATGGCAAATAAATGCACATGATGTATGCTTATCCTACTAGCTATGAGCTCACGTGTCGGTTAAACTGCCAGACCCGACACATTCGGTAGCTAACCTAGATATCGTCTGTCTGTCGTGCATCTCCAGGAGGAACATCCCAAGCTTATCACAAGCTGGTATCAGAGAAAGAGTACCATGTCACCTTCTCACTAGAGGCAGTGCTATCCGGGATATAATGTTCGGCCACCCTTAACGACCAGAGAGAATGTGGACGGGACAAAACTACCATCCCCACATCCACACCGCAGCACTGAATAAGCAAGATGAACCACCATCCTTGTCAGGCGCAAGTGCCTCATCAATAATGTAAGCAGGACAAAACCAACATCCTTGCCAATTCAGTTATCATATCACATTTATAATCGTTTTCAATTCACGAGCGGGACTATGCCACCATTCTCGCCGTGGGCAGGATGAACTACCATCTCCACAATATTTAAAAGATTTTATTTTGCAAGTTTTATAAGTAAGTACCCAATTTAAATTCATTAATTCTCATTAATTTCATTCTCAATAGAATCAAGGTCCAAATATAATTTTCAGAGTTCATACGGAGGTTACAGGCAGTTTAAAAACAACATGTTTAAAAATCAGCACAATCGTACGCACACGGGAATCTATCTCGGTCCCTTAAGGGTGCGTCAATGGTGCATACGCAAGGAACCTGATTCGGCCACTAACTCTACAAAATCTGCATAATTCAGTTTTAACCACCAATTTTCAAACGCCTATAACTTTTTCTACAAAAATTGTTTTTCCTCAGTTCTTCGACGATCTTAAAGTAGACATTCTCAATTTTAATTCAAGATGAATTTCATCTATTTTCAAGTTTCGAGAGCCAATTTATGACCCTCAAAAGTTTACCAAAATTACAAAATTATACATTTTCTACAACATTCAAAATTCATACTACTCAAAATCCTTTTCTTTTTAAAAACATTACCCAGTAGCCTCATCCAAGTTCAAGCCTAACAAATCCATCTTTCACCTTCAACAACTCATCCATTCAATTTTCACCTAAATTATCATTTTACCTTTCATTAAACAAATTTACACACAATTTTTTCAAAATCAACAATTAATCATCCCAAATCTAATTTCACATACTATCTACAAGAATTTCAACATCAACAAATACACAACACATCAATACATATCAATATATAACTCAATCAATCATGGCCTCCAGCCCAAAATTCATTCAACATTCAAACCGTCATTTAATTTCACACATTCATGCTAAACCATTAACATCAACGACATCAATCCAACAATATCTTAAAGTCAACTAGCCTAGGATTTCACATGGCATTACATAGTGATTACTTGAAACCAAAATCCGTACCTTAATTAACAGTAGTTTCAATCATCTTGAACCACCTTCTCCGACCAATTCAAACCAAGCACTCAATTTAAGCCTTAATCCACACCAACCAAGCCAAGCATTCAAGTAACTCTATTCAATCTAATAACATCCAAAATTTATATAGTTCATACTAGGTTTTTCACGCAAATTAAATAAAGTGAAGGAAAAGAGTTTTCTTGCCTTATTCCATATAAATAATGGTCAAAACCCCACTAGAAATTGAGTTTGAGCTTTTCCTAAAGCATCAAAATCATCAATTTCAATAACCACATACCCCAAAATGCGAAATTAGTAAGAAATAGAGAAATAGGGTAACACTCTCGTGATTACTCACCGCAAAAGTAGTATAAAAACATAGAGGGAATTGAGAGCGATGCGTGGGTACAAACAGGTCGTCGATCAGAGTTCCAGTTTGTGAAAAAACGGATTTGAATGAGAAGGTAAATAGTATTTTAGCGTTGGGTTCTTTCTCTTCTCCTTTCAATCTCGTGCTCACTCTTTTTTTTTGGCCAAGTGTGTGTGAAAGTAGGGGAAGAAGTCAGGTTTTGACTCTTTTAAGCGAAAGGCATTTTTGTTCTTTTGTCCATTGGTGCTACTTTGGGCAAAATTTTTAAAGATAAATGTTCTGGTTTGTATTCTAAATGTTTTTCTAGTTATTTATAGGGGTGCACATGACCCGGCCCGGCCCGAAGGCACGGCCCGGTCCCGAACACTTTAGAGGCTAATTTGGTGTGATTTCATCGGGTTTAGGGCCGGGTAAGGGTCTCAAAAATAGACCCGGTCATTATTTCGAGTCGGGTCTGGGCCATAGCTCGGGTCACTCGAAGTCGGTCCGGTGGCCCGGTCATCATACACAATTAATATTTTGTGTTATTAATGATGGATCATGACTATTCTTATGTGGAATTTAAGTATTGTAAACCTTAATATTTTGTGTTATTAGTCATTATAAGACTATAAGTTAATGTTTTATGTTTAGAATGCATAAGACTTTAGACTAATGCATAATATTATATTATTTGTATTGATTTAAATATTTGGTATTATTAGACAATATTAGTATTGATTGTGATTATGCTTTAGTATTGATTGTGGTTGGTTCTTGTTATATTTTTCTAAGTGAATTTTTACCATATTAAATAATGGTTGGAGTCTTGGAAATTTGGATATTTTTACATGCTAACTTACAAGAAGGTATCAACGTAATGTAATGTTAACGACTCGATTTTCACCCGGTTTTCACCCGGTATAATTGTGGCCCGAAAGTGTATTGTTTCATCCGATTTAGGGCCGGGTTCGGGTCTAATAAATAGACCCGGTGTATATTTCGGGCCGAGTCTGTGTCACATCAAACCCGACTTCACCCAACCCATGTGCACCCCTAGTTATTTCTACATTTTTATTTTTCTCATACGCAGTGGCGAACAATTCTAAGCGTGTACTGTTAATTATCACGCCGATACGCGTTTTTCCATAAATAATTATATTTTTGCGCTCCAAATAATTTTCTGAGTTCAAATTTTATCTGTAAATTTTCAAATTATGAAATTTAAATTTATAATGCAGATCAGACAATTTAAACCCTCTTAACTCAATTTTAATTATATAATTAACTTGTTAATATTTTTTCGGATCTTACAAACTCTATTTTCCTAATACATGTCTACATGTCTCTTTTACACATGGATACTTAGTGTATGTTTGGCATTCAGAAACATGAATGTACGTTCAAAAGTCTTGAACACTGGACCAAACTTATTTGAATGATTTTTTTAATATAATTTTTATTCTCAAAAGTATGTTTACTTAAAGCAATATTTTGTAATTTTTGCTTTCAATTCTTACAATTGAAAATTAATTACAAAATTTATTCTCTCAATTACTTTTTTTTATCTCCTTCTTTTTTTTTTTGAACTACTCATTTTTATTTTATTTTATTTATCAAAGAGTGAGAGATCATATTTTACATTCTAAAATAAAAATTTAAAATTTAAAAGATCCAAATTTTATATTTATATTTATATGTTGTAATGTACTTTTGTATTTTATGTACCTTATTATTATTTTTGTTTAATTTTATAAACTTATTTGTCTTTTA
Organism: Arachis hypogaea; assembly: GCF_003086295.3. Classification (NCBI taxonomy): domain Eukaryota; kingdom Viridiplantae; phylum Streptophyta; class Magnoliopsida; order Fabales; family Fabaceae; genus Arachis; species Arachis hypogaea. The sequence goes on along the minus strand of NC_092053.1, from coordinate 123,767,038 downwards.
TTATTATAATTTATAATTATTAAATATTATCAAATATATATATATATATATATATATCTCTAATATTATATGTAATTTATTATAATATGTATATAATATTTAAGATAATATTTTATATAATAATATACTATAATTTAAAATTCTATAATATAAAAATTTTTAAAATAATAATATTAAAAAGTTAATTTAATTTTTATTCCTTTTAGTAATTTTATAATCATTATTATTCAAACAATATTTTATTAATTATAATTATTTTTGAATCAAAATATTCAAACAAAAATAACGTAAAAACAAATTTAATTTTAATAAAAAATTAATTCTAATATGATCAAATTTAACTCATCATGCAAATCAAACACACTTACAAATGGCATTAAATCCACTTCTCAATTGTGATGCTACTTTAGTGCTATTTCATCTGTCACCGTCGATCACCAATTTTCTTCCTCATATGTGCTCTCCATCTACTGGGTTGTTCCACAACTTGGTAACCGCACTGTAGCTTTAACAAAACCCCTCTTAGTTAGTGAGGCATCTCTTCCTTTCGTTAGAATTGAAAAATGAATCTGAGAGAGTAGCCTCCGGATCTGAAATGGGTTTCATAGATTACATCTTGTTGACGATGGCCACAATCTTTCTCTTCAAAGCTTTCGATTTCACCTTCTGGCTCTCCTTCTTATGCTTCGTTTGATCTCCAATTTCGAAACCCTAATTCTCTGCACCCCGTAAAAAACATAAAACTTGTTACCATGAGGAAGAAGCTCGATACCCGATTCCCTGCGGTGAGTAGTGATCTCTGCCTTCTGTATTTAAAGTTTTGATCTTTCCAAAGGTTTGTGCTGTTTGGATTTCTGGAAGCCCCTGAAAAAGTGGTTTTTTTTTTTTTTTTTTTTTCCAGCTGATTTTGATTGAACACTTAAATTTCAGTTTTTTATTTTTTTTAAAAATTATTTTTTGTGTTAATTACAGGTGGCTATATGTTAGTTCTAAGTTAGATGGGTTTCAGTGATCTTTGGCTACTGTGAATTTTTCTTTTTTCTTTTTATGTTTGGGTTTTTGGGTGGTGTAAATTTTGTTTGGTATTAAAAGTATTTGACTTTGGAGTGGACGCTGGACCAGCATAATAAATTCTCCACCCCATTTATATCTTCTTTGTAATCCATTTCTTCTCTCTGTGCTGCTTGAATTTAAATGAAATGTAACTATAGAGATGAGTAATTTGGTTTAGGATTTAGGGTTACTGAATGTTTTAAGTTTTTTCTTTTAATAAATGCAAAACAAATGCATTGAAATAATCTCAACATGTGTCGATACTCGTAAGGACACAAGATAGCTAAATCTTTTAGTTTAATATCTTTTTTAATAGTTTTATCCTTACCGTGCATATAAATTAGGCTCTAAATAGTTGCTCTTTTCTACTATTTTATTCTTATTTTGTTCCCTTCCTAATTTATAAAAAGCCAAAAGTACAAGATATCCTTGGAAAAGAGACATTCAAAGGTGTAATAATTCAAACACTTATAGTAATTCTGTTTATAAAATAATGTTCTTGTCTTATATCAAGATGTTGATAGGAACAGAGTCTGCTCGTATGAAATTTTTACTCAGTTTTAAGTTTTGATTGTGTAATTTTTAGGCTTTGTTGGATGTTCTACTTGTTTGTTAAGTATTTTGAGGAATCAAGAACATTGTAAAAACACATGGTATTTGATAGAAACATTAAATTGCAGGCTCGGATAAAGAAGATAATGCAAGCAGATGAAGATGTTGGAAAGATAGCACTTGCAGTTCCTGTTTTAGTCTGTGAGTTCCTTTCACTCACTGTCTTGTTAACTTTTTAAGCTATTGGTTTTTCTCACTCTATGTTGATGACATGAATGCATTGCAGCTAAAGCTTTGGAGCTATTTTTGCAAGATCTATGTGACCGCACGTATGAAATAACTCTTCAGAGAGGAGCAAAGACCATGAACTCGTTGCATTTGTAAGTCAATGACTATTAAGCTATCTCCCCTTCTGTTGAGCTAGAGCTATCTCTGAATTGATGATTTTTTTTCTCAATGTTTTGACTGACTTTTATTTCGGTTCATATCTCCCTATTGATAGGCTCCACTAATGTGACTTAAAAGTGAACCAAAAAAAATTCAGTCAAGAGAAAAAACTCCCATGATACTTGGCTATGGATTAGATTGTTAATTCGGTATGCCTTATTGATCTGTCTCTAACTTAAAAATGCTAAAACTAAGACCAAATAGACATATCTTCGTTGAAATCCAATATAAAAATTGTTTTGTGAAGCTACATTTTAGCAAATGGTTCTTTTATTGAATAAACAAGTGCATGCTCAATTCTGAAATAATAATATTGAAATGATGAGTTTTAGAAAAGGCAATAAAACAAACTCAGGTGCGTTTGGATTCTGTCTTTGAGACAGACATATAGAGATTGAGAGATGGAGATGGATATTTTGTGCCTGGCTTTCTCCTACTTTTTGGGAATACACAGAATATACATTTTGTCTCTGAAATAGAAAAATTGTGTCTCTGTCTCCACAATCCAACGAGTTTCTGCCTTGGAGAAAGTATCCAAATATAGCCTTAGAATAATGTCACTTTATATGCATTAAAGTGCTGATAATGTCATACAAAACTACCTTATTGAAGCAATGACAAATTGACAATGACCAAATGTGCTCAGCTTGTGTTTTTGGTGCTATGATTTAGAGGGTTCATTTTTTTTAACCAAAAACTCTTAAGGAATTGATGGCAATAGAAAATACCTAGCATTTGTAATTTGTGTTATCTGTTTCAGATATCTTCTCTAATTTGATTGATTTATTCATGTATTGTTAATTTTTTTTTTCATTATGCTATTCTACTGTTTGCTTGCTTCCTTCCGAATCGAAGTCTAACAAACGGTAAATGTAAATTGCAGAAAACATTGCGTACAAAGCTACAATGTCTTTGATTTTCTGAGGGATGTTGTCAGTAGGGTTCCTGACTACGGCCATGGCCATGGCCATGGCCATACAGAAGCTGGATCCGATGATCGGGTCATTTACAAAAGAAGGTTTGAAGACCAGTGTCTTTGTTCTGTTTAGTTTTCTTTTCCCTTCTGATTGATGCATACAAATAGTTACCGATTTATTTATATAAATGATCTGTACAGGAAGGCTGCTACTGATGATTGTAACGACAGTGATGAAGAGGCTAAGAGGAGCAAAATGGTAATTGCACTTCTGCTAACATTTGTATCTCTGTTTTGTTTTCCATCCTGCTCAAGATTTCCTGAGATCTAGTTTCTTAAAAAATTAAAGCGCTGTTATATATTTTAGTTCTCAAGTGGGAAACCAAGATTATGTTAATGCTTCATTTTGAATAACATAGATACACACTAGTATTTAGTTCTTCTATGGGAAAATGAACTCCCTAATATAATTCTCTCTTTTTTACAACTTTAGTTTTCAGTAAAGCTTGTGCTGCTGAAACTAAAGAAAAATTGAAATCTCTCAGATTACCAGAATGATATTACGACGCTATTTGAAGCCTTCTTAATCTATCTATTTTGGTGAATAATGTTTCTTTTTTCTCTTTTATTCTAGCATGAGTTAGGCCACACTGGTAGTACTGGAAGGGGAAGGGGCCGAGGTAGAGGAAGAGGCCGTGGCCGAGGAGCTAGAACTGCAGAAAGAGAGGCATATCGTCCGGAACCTGAAATTGAGCCTCGTGCTTCTATTCCGGAGAGCAGTCAACATAATAGTAGCACACCTGCGGCAATATTTGATGGTTCACAGTCTGAGGACTTACCAAAGGAGAATATCGCTGCCGTCGCTACTGAAAGCTTCGAGGCACTCCCAAATGCTGTTCCCAGTTCTGACACAAACCAAAACCTGGACAAAAACGATAGCACAGCAGCAGCAATTGGTGCCTCATTACCTGAACCTGAAAAAGAGAGCAAGCACGAGGAAATTCCGGGCTGGTCCCTTTCTGACGTGGACAAGATGGCCATCGACTCAATGCAGCTTGCGCAGCTCGGTGGTCAACTAGAAGTTGATGAAGAAGATTATGACGAGGAAGGGTAAATAAATAGTAACTACTATTTAGCATTCGGTTGTTTAGATTAGCGGAAAAACTCATGATAGCTGTAGAATAAGCACACTAGCCATCAAGAACATGCATCATGTTAGTGATGGCTGAGAAAAAATTATAAATGTCGCTTATTATATGGTTTGTTTATGCTATCACATGTTCTTATGTATCTCAATGTATCATTTGTGTACCAGTAGTCAAGCTTTGTTGTGCACTTTTAGGCATATACAATGTGTATCATAAAATCCATTTGGAGTGAATTCTACTCATCCAAATGTTAATGTTTGTTTTCTTATTACAGTCCCAGCTAGCAATTTTGGCAAGATTGTTAGTAATCAACTAATCATTATATGAGAGTGAGGAGCAGATGATTTTATACCAACAATAGAAGTTTTAGCAAGTAAAATGCACCATTTCAACCTTGAAATACTGGTTTATTAGATTTTATTAGGTTGATGCCAATATGTTGATTATTTGTTTGATAGAGCGCTTAAGTTAGACATGAACAGAGCTTATCGTGTTGAATGAAATATAGGATTAATGTTCATCGTGTTGAATGAAATATAGGATTAATGATCAAATTAGATTTTGGAAAATAAGTCAGCCAAATTTTCAGTAACTTGTCACACTGGACACATAGTTAAACGATGTCGTTTTGTTTTTGCGCGAAGAGTTTATATATGTGCAAACCATTTTATCTCATTTTGTTTTCTAAAACGATTTTGTTTTTGCCTTGTTTAAGCACCAAAATAGGACGTCATTTAACTCTATGTTTAGCGTGACAAGTCAGCGCTAGCTTATATGGTGCCTGGAGCTGGATCTCGAGAACCAATATAGTGAATTTTGAATATGAAATACTAAAATGATGAATGTCGTGAATCTCAAAGACCACTATGAAAATTTAATTAAATAAGTCTATATCCAAATTCGTTTCTAAAAGATTTTAATTTTATCAATTGAATGAGTCTTTGAATGATTACAAATTAATCACATTTGTCTTTTCGTTACTACATTAACAATTTTCGTTACTACATTAACAATTTTCGTTAACAATTGATGATATGAAATATTAACTGACAATATACGTGATATCTGACATGTCTAATTGGACGCTAATTAGATATGTTTGTGAAAATCTATCAATTTAGTATTGTCAACAGAAATTGTTAATTATAATAGAAAGATAACTATGATTAATTTATAATTCTTGAAGGATCAATTTAATTGATAAAATTTTTTAGAGACAAATTTAAAGAATGACTATCTTTTAAAAACTAAATTAACAATTAACCAATAAAATTTAATATACTTTATGCTTAAAAAATTAAGGTTCGTCCGCATATGGATAAATTGGATTAGGGAATGTATATCTACGGTGCACTTCTCCCTTGGACACAACCAACAATTCGAGATCTTCTCTCTACCAATGTAAAAGAGTTATAGAGGTTCTAATCAAATCTGTTATTATGGGTATGAGTATGTTTTGTTTAGCGTTGAAATTTGAAAGTTTTAAATCGCACGTTTAATTTTTTTTCTAAGTTTTACTTTTTCGTTTGGCTATTTAACTATCTTTTTTCATTCTAAATGCAAATGTGATCTGTAGTCTCATTCATGTTTATAAAGCTAATAATTCTAGCCTCTGTATTTATTTGTTGTCGTTAGATCATTAGTTAAAGAAATTTATTTCTTATATATCAATTCTGTCCTTCATTGTTTATATAATGAATTTTATTGTTTTTTCTTTCTATAATATTTTTTTTTCTAATGTTCTCTCATGTATATAATTTTTTATGGAGTTTTTATTATTTCTTATATGAGTTTTTTCTGTTTTTGTTATTTCTTTTTGTATAGAACTCTTTTGTGTTTTGTATTATAATTCGATTAATCCAAATAGAAAAATTAAATTAAATAAAAAATTATCACAAAAATAATATTAAAATCACAAATAGTAAAAAATTATAACTAAAAGAATACTAAAAAGTATTGAGAATATGAGAGTATTATAAAAAAAATTAGAGTTTATTTAAATATATAAAATAAAATAATAAGATAATATATAATAATTATTTAAATTTATATTTTTTCAGTAATTTTTTATTTAAAATAATTTTAAATAATATAATTTAAATAACATTTAATTTATTATAATTTATTTTAAATTTTTAATATAAAAATTGTCAAACATAAATTATGTTAATATTAACTTATTTACAAATTCTTATTTACAAATTTTAATCTAAACACATACTATTTTTTTTTTTTTTTTTTTTACCATATTCTCAACAGACCGCACAATAATATAAGTACATTTTAGAGGATGAAAATAAAGTAGAAGAAAGATCCACTGGATGAGTTGGGATGCTTTATTCCAATCAAAGCCTATTAGGGTGTCTAGGAATAAGAGATTTGGAAGCCTTTAGCTTGGCTATGCTATGAAAAGAGCAATGGAGACTCTTTATCAAAAGAACACTCTTTTTACTAAATGTTAGTGATAAAAGTGTTCTAATACTTATTTTAAATGTATGTGATATGAAAAATTTAAGTAATATTTGATAATTATTAATTTATATTTTTAAGTCTTAGAATTTTAAATTTGATTTTATGTATTTTTTATTTATGTTTGTAAATTTAGGATTTTTTTTTTTATTTTAACTTAATAAGAAGTTATAAATATCTTATAAACTATTATAAACTATTATAGTGATTGTAGAATAATTAAAAATATAAAAAAAAAAAAATTCTTTTTTAGTTTCGTGATAAAATCTTGCGTGGAAGAGTGAGGCTCAGTAAATCTCTTTCTTTTTGTATTGATGAATTATATAGAAGATTGAGTGATTTTTTTCTATTTAATTTTTAATATATAGTGTGGACAAGTTAAGTTGAATGAGACTTTAGTTTGAGTGAGTCTCGTTTTTGTTGTATCAAAAAATTGGATAAAAAGTAGAGCAATTTTTTTTATTCAGTTTCAATTTATCCTTTTATATTCTATTTCAATTTTAACTTATCTTTTTTGTTCAATGTCAATCATTATTTTTTTGTTTATCTCTTACTTTCATATTATCTAATATCAGATTTTAAGTATTAGATTAATTTTTATTAATCTATATTTATTCTTCTTATGCCTATAAAAAAAAATTACTGCATATTCACTGTTGTTGTTTCATATCTTTTTGTTCTTATGTTCTTTGCTTACCTCTTATAATTTTTATATTTGAATTTGAACCAAAAAAAGATATGTGTTAAAGCAATGGTTTTCTTGTCATTTTGTGCAAGTATGGTGTTCTTTTGCTTTTTTATCATTATCGGCTAGTCTTAGTCTTCTTTTGAATTTAAAACACAAAAAAAAAAAAAAAAACACGCACACACATAAAACAAATAAAGAAATTGTATTTTTTATATTTGTCTTTTTTGTATACTATTCTTTCAACTATAAAATTTAAGGACGAATTTTTTTTGAAGAGATGGAAAAATTCAGAGGCAAAATTTTGCTTGGATAATGGGGATCGCCCAAAGATTAAAAAAAAAAAAAAAAGCTTAGTAGTTCTATTTTAAAAAGAAAAAAAATAGTTGAGTTGGTTAAGGTTTTACACTCTCATTTCCTTTTAACCATATTTGACACATCACTTTTGTCATTCACTATTTTTTTTTCCTTTTTTTGGTTTTTGGCCAAAGTTGAGAAATTATAAAATTTACCTCCCTCACCTAAACTAATAACTCTACGTCAATCATCAAAAAAAAAAAAAAAAAAATAACTCTATCACACAATTACTTCATTTTTTTTACTTTGAACACACTTAAGTCCAATATCATTGTAATAATTAAAAGACAGTATCATTGTAATAATTTGTGCTCACACAACCTAAACAAAACCAATTAGAAAACATTATACAGAAAGCAATTGAAATCCCTGGAAAAAAAAAAAAGGAATCACTACAGATTCAGAAGAAGAATTAGGTATATTCATTTATTTAATTTAGTAATATCTTATATTTTATTGGTTTTTAATTTAATTTTTTGTATTAAAAAATTAAAATATTCAATAAATATTAGTATTATTGTACTCGTGTAAACTGATAAATAATTTGTAAGTTACAATTTTTGAAATTTTAATCTTTCAAGCGAAATTTTAAATAATTATGAGCTTATTTGGGTGAGTTTAAAATTTTTTTTTGAATTATTTTTTTTAAAAGATCTTATAAAAATGTAAAAGTAATTTTATGTTAGGATATCTCATGTAAAATAATTTTTTTATTTATCAATTATATTTGGACATAATAATGTAAAAGTATTTTTTTTATTTATTATATAAAATATCTTTTTTAAGAAAAAAAGATCTTAAAAAAAAATATAAATTGTAGTTTTTTAAAAAAGATGTTTTTTCTAGTATTTATATTTTTACTACTAGAAATTTATCAAACACGCTAAAAAATAAAAAAGATATTTTTTTAATAAAAAATATTTTTTTATCAATTTAATAGCGCCCAAACAACCACTATATCATTCCAATATCATTTTTGAGAAATTAAATATGTTATCATTTTTATTTGTATAATTATTTATTTATTATCATATTAGTAATAAACTTAAAAATATTCATATTTATAAATTTATTTAATATAAATATTATTATATAATTTTTATATTAAAATTTTTGGCTCCTGAAAAATTTCTTTCAAATTCTGCCAGTAAAGAGAATGATATGTACTTCAATTGACATGTACTTCAATATTTGTGATACGAATAGTTCATGTATTATTTAATAGGTATTAGTTTATATTTTTAAGTATTAGAATGTTAAATTTAATTTTATGTATTTTTCATGTTGTTTGTTTAGTTATTAGATTGGACTATATATTCGCGGATTAAATTTTTTTTTTTATTTTAACCTAATAAAAAGTTATAAATATCTTATAGGCTATTGTAATTGTTATAGAGTTATTAGGGATGTGAAAACTCCTGTTTGATTTCGTAATGATATTATGGTATGGACATGTGAGATTGAATGAAACTTTCTTGTTATATTGAAAAATTGGGTAAAAGGTTAAGTGATTCCTTTCAATTAAATTTTCAAATTATAGGTAGACAAATTAGATTTAATGTGTCCCTTTTTTGTTGCATCAAACAATTAGATAAAAAGTTAAATAATTCATTTTGTATTCAATTTTAATCTATCTCTTTCGTTTTTTTTTCAATTTCAATTTTTATCTTTTTGTTTATCTATTACTTTCATATCAGATTTTAAATATTAGATTAATTTTTATTAGTCTATGTTTATTCTTATTATGCCTACCTAAAAAAAATTACTGCATTTTTACTATTTTTGTGTCATATCCTTCCGTTTTTGTGTTATTCGCTTACATCTTTCAAATTTTATATTTTAATTTGAACAAAAAAAAAAAAAAGAAGTCTAAGTGTTACGAGTGAGCACGGGTCGATTTAGTTTGGGTTCAAGGTGAAATTAGAACTGAACCGATCAAAATGTAATTGGTTCGGTTTGGTTCGAATTTCTATTTTTTTGTGCATGTATTCGAACCAAACCAAACCGATTAAGAACGGATTGGTTTGGTTCGGATAATTGGGTACCCGATAACTTTAAAATTCATAAAAAAACCAAATTTTTATCTTAAAAATTCAACAAGTACAATAAACATGTAACATTAATATAAATAATCTAAACATGTTAAACACCAAATACATTAAAAACTAAACTCATTAAAATCCAAACATATTAATAGTGAATAATCTCACTAAAAGTCATATATATATTTTTATTTTTTTATTTAATTAATATATGATTGGATTCACCGATATCCGAACCAATTATTAACAAAGGCTATTGGTTTGATTCGGATTGGACCCGATTACCCGTTGGTTCCAGAACCAATTTAATTGGTTCAGTTCGGGTTCGGACAGGTAATCGAGTACTCGCTACCTGTGCTCACCCCTACTAAGTGTCAAAATATTGGTTTTGTTATTATCATTTTATGCAAGTCTAGTGTTCGCTTTCTTGTCATTACCTGTAAATTTTAGTGTTCTTTTGAATTAAAAAAAAATTATGATTTTTGTAATTATTTTTTTATATATTATTTTTTTAACTACAAAATTTGAGAATAAATCTTTTTTCAAAGAAGAGAAGAATGATAAGTACTGTAAATGTTCATGACATAAAGAGTCCAAATATTATTTAGTAGTTATTAGTTATATTTTTAATATTAGAATGTTAAATTTAATTTTATATATTTTAATTTTGTTTATTTAGTTATTAGATTGGACTTTATGTTTGTGGGTTTAGGATTTTCTTTATTTTATGACTTATTTTAGTGAACTTCTAAGAGTATTTTTTTTCGAGTTATTGACGAGCGAATTTTCTGTTGGTAAAGAATTTTACAAATAAATTTCCGTTGCTAGTATAGTTTCTAAACCAACAAAAAATCCTTTTGTACAAAAATTTGGTTATCACAAGTAACAAACCCCTAATAATATTGATAACCGAAGTATTTAAACCTCGGGTCGTCTCTCAAGAAATTGCAGGGAGGTGTATTTATTATTGGTTATGGAAGATTATCTTTTTGGGGTTTTTGAATAATGAACAGGAAAAGTAAATTGCAAAAATTAAAGTAATAACTAATAAAGCTCTTAACAAGGTGTGAGAACTGGAAATCCTATCCTAGTTATCCTTATTAATTGTGATGAGAATTGTTCATTACTCCCACTTAGTTAACCCTTACTAAATAAAGGAAAGTCAAGTGGACTAATTAATTTGATTCCTCAAGTCCTAGTCAACTCCCAAGGAAAGACTAGCTTTAGAGGAATCCAAATCAATCAGCAAATTCCAATTTTCAATCAACAGCTGAGTTTGATAACTCAAGTGTCACCAATTACTCAACCAAAGTAAAAGGAGAAAAGTCTAAATTAAATTGGAAGCATCAATAACATGAATTTGAAGAAAGCAATCTTAAATCTGAAATACTTCAATGTGTATTAAATAAGAAAATCAAATTAAACATAGGAATCCATAAACCAATTTGGCAACATAAGTAATTAACAAGAGAAATAGATAAACCAAAGTACTAGAATAAATAAAATTAGAAGAGAACATAAATTAAAGGAACATTAAACCTGGAATTGAGAAGAAACAATCGTAAAACTAAGAGAAATCCTAAATCCTAAAACCTAAGAGAGAGGAGAGAGCCTCTCTCTCTACAAAACTACATCTCAAACCTAAAATTGTGATTATAAATGTTGTCTTAATGAATTGATTGATTGCCCCACTTTATAGCCTCTAATATGTGTTGAAAACTGGGTCAAAAATAGCCCAGAAATCTCCCCCAGCAATTTCTGATACGTCCAGCACGCAGCAAAGTCACGCATAAGCGTCGTCCACGGGTGAGCGTGGATTGGATTTTTGCTAGGTCACGCGTGCGCGTGATCCATGCGTGTGCGTCACCTATCTTCGAAGTAACTATTGCAAATTATATATCGTTGTGAAGCCCCGAATGTTAGATTTCCAACGCAACTAAAACCGCCTCATTTGGACCTCTGTAGCTCAAGTTATGGTCGAATTAGTATGAAGAGGTCAGGCTAGACAGCTTTAGCAATTCCTTCAATTTCTTGTATTCCTTCCACTTTTGCATGCTTCCTTTCCATCCTCTAAGCCATTCCTACCCTATAAACCCTGAAAACACTTAACACATATATCAAGGCATCGAATGGTAATAAGAGAGGATTAATAATTAGCAATTTTTAAGGCCAAAGAAGCATGTTTTCAATCATAGCACAAAATTAGGAAGGAAAATATAAAACCATGCAATTAGTATGAATAAGTGTGCAAAGACTTGATAAAAACCACTCAATTGAGAACAAGATAAACCATAAAATAGTGGTTTATCAACCTCCCCACACTTAAACATTAGCATGTCCTCATGCTAAGTTCAAGAGAAGCTATAAAGGAGTGAAGAGGAATGGTAAAATTTATGAAATGCAACCTATCTATATGAATGCAACTAAATGCAAAAATGCTTCTACTTACTTGGTTAAAAGTAAACAAATCTTTTAAGAACAAATATGAATTGGCTTTCACTAATTCAAATTATAAAAATGAAGTACAAATACACTTACAAGAAGAAAATAGCCCATGAAAGCCGGGAACAAGGAATCGAGCATCGAACCCTTACTGGAAGTGTATACACTCTAATCGCTCAGGTGTTTGAGGTTCGATTCTCTCAATTCTTTACTAATATTGCTTTCTAAGGCTTGCTCTTCTTCTACCAATCAACAAAAATTTAATGCACAAATACACAAATCAAGAGGTCTTTTAAGGGTTGTAATGGGGTTAGGGTCAAGGTAGGATTGTATTTGGTCAAGTGGACCAAAATCTGAATACTTAATTAACCTAAACTTCTCACCTAACTTAAGACAATTCATGTAATTACAATGCAAAATCTAACTGGCCATTAACTATGTTTACCACATATTCATGCATCCCAACTTTAGTACAACTCATATGCATTGCTACCAACATTTACTTTGGGGCATTTTGTCCCCTTTTTGTTATTTGCTCTTTTTCTTTTCTTTTCTTTTCTCTCTTTTTTTTTTTATATTTTTTCTTTCTTTTACTTTTCTCAAGGCATATGATTAAGGTATTGAATGCACGCATGAACATATTCTCAACATTCTTTCACATTTTCAGAAAATTCTAACATACTCAATTCTCAAACCAAATGTTTCCAAACCCAATTTCTCCACACTTAAATCATAAGCACTCTCACTAGTCTAAGCTAACCAAGGATTCAAATAAAGGACATTATTATTTTTCGTTTAGAGTTAATGATGTGCTAAAGTAAAGAATAAAAGGGGTAAAATAGGCTCAAATTGGTTTGCAAAGGATAATGAAAGGTTAGGGCCATATGGGTATGTAAGCTTAGTGAAACAAGGCCTCAATCACATAAGTACATGCATACATTAAACAATGGAAATATAGAATCAAGCAAGATATAGATCACAATTTTATAGAGAATAACACACACCAAAAATAAAATATTGGTTGGTGAAATGCAACCAATCAAATAGGCTCAAAATCTCACTGGTTTTGTGTGTTCGAGCTCTAAACCATGTTCCAAAATAAAATTTCTTCAAACAAGTTTAAGGAAAAATTTTATTCAAATTAGTGTAATACTCTAAAAAGTTTCTTGAAAAAGTAAATATTACTTCAATCAAGTAGTTGGTAAAATATGCACAAAATGTAACAAACATGCAATCAAACATGCAAATGCAACAATGAACAAACAAAGAAAATGAAACATTGGTGTTGAGAAGGAAATAACTAATCCACGGAAGTCGGTATCGACCTCCCCACACTTAAAGATTGCACCGTCCTCGATGCATGCTAAGATATGCAAGTGGACGGTTGCTCCAACTGACGCTTGTAGATGGAGGCGCCTTAGTTGGAGGTCTCTTGGTTCCTCTCCTTGCTAGTGTCTTGTCAGAGGCTCTTTCTGCACCCTTCCTGGTGGCCATCCTAAAAAGGGAGAAGAAAAAGGGACATGGATTCAAAGGGATAGAGCAAGGAAGAGGGCAGTACGAGTGATAATCATGCCAAGGTAAAGAAGAATGTCGTTAACACATGGTCGCGACTCCATGCAATTAGGACATCAATGGAAATATAGCATGATAAATTGAGGTAATTAAATGCAAGATGTTTATTGGCATGCTGGCAAAGGCATGAGTAGCATAGATCAAGCATTAAAAGCCAAAATATATTATCACTCGTAACAAACTAGTAATAATGTTTGTATTGACAATTATATTTAATTAATAAAATATTAGAATGGTTTTGTGAAAAACAGGCAGTAGTGTAGAAGAATAGAACAGTTAAGAATTTGCAGTGCCATACGGGCTTTTCACAAACACTTGGTATGCATGTAAAATATGTTAGGAAAAGTATTAAAGTTGAACATGCAAATAACCCAAAAATAATTATTGATAATTGTCAAACAACTCCTTAATAATCCACAAGCAATTATAGAAGAAAATAATCACCCAATTAGATTTCTAACACCAAGTAAAATAATACAAAAAATAAATAAATAAAAAGAAGAGAAGAAAAGAAAATAGAAAGAACGAACCTTGAGAAGAAGGTGATAAGGAGATATAATGGAGAATGTGAGGTGAAGAAAATATGATGAAATGGGAAAGAAGAAGAAAAGAATAAAGAAGAAAGAAGAAGGAGAAAAAAATGTAGAATAAAGAAGAAGGAAGAGAAAAAAGGAAGAAAGAAGAAAGAAATTAGGATTGGAAAAGAAAAGATAAGAAAAGTGGCGGCGCAGGGATCTGGTGGTGTTGCGCGAATGACGCGTACGCGTGCTCCACGCGGACGCGTTGATCGCGCAAATGGGAGGCGACGCGTAAGCGTCGGTCACGCGTACGCGTGACCGTGCTTGTGCTACTTGCGCGAAGGCAGCCTTGCGCACGCACAACTCTCTGTTTGTTTCGGGATGTGTGCCAAAATAACATACGACGCGTGCGCGTCATTGATGCGTACGCGTGAGTGGTCAGAATCTGAAAATGACGCGCACGCGTCAGGGACGCGTACGCATGAATAACTTTGTGCCATGGGCACAGTTCCCGCGCCAGGCCAGCACAACTTTCTGCCTGACAACTCTTTACGTCGATTTTTCTAGGTCACGCGTGCGCGTCATTGACGCGTACGCGTGAAGTGCCAAATGTTCAAAATGACGCAAACGCGTCAGGGACGCGTGCGCGTGGTGATGCTTGTGCGATTGGCACACTTTCTGCATTGCTCCCACGCAACTCTCTGCCACTTGTTTTTTTTTTTTATGCAGAATGCAGATGCAAATGCAGACTATATGCATGAACACTAAGAAAAATAGAATAAAATAAAACTAAGAATAAAATAAAGTAAAATAAAACTGAGACTGAAAAAGAACGATCATACCATGGTGGGTTGTCTCGCACCTAGCACTTTTAGTTATTGTCCTTAAGTTGGATATTGGATGAGCTCCTTGTTATGGTGGCTTGTGCTTGAACTCATCCAGGAATTCTCACCAATATTTGCAATTCTAATATCCTCCGAGATCCCATACTAGTTGCATAAATCCTCAAGCAAGTTAAAGCAAGTGACAAGGCCCCAAGAGTGTTGATTGCCAGAATGAATTCCGGGGTCCCAAACCTTGCTTTTGCACCCGTCTTCTTGTTGATCATCATTTTTCCAATTGGGTGGTGAACAGTCAGAATTCTCACGGAGACATCCAAACAATTTTCTAGACCCATTCAATTGAGAATTATACCAACCCTTATACTTCAATTTGGAGCATGCAACCATATTGAACCTTGCATGACAACTCTTACCATTAACTATCTCCCTCTTACTCTTATAGCCACAAAGAGCTCTAAGTTGCCCATCCGTCTCAAGCAAAGCATATTCAAGTGGGCTAATTAAGCTTAGAGATGAAAGATTTACCCACTTGAATGAAGGAATGGACGTTGATGGCTTTGGGGGAGAGATCTCCAACAACCTTGGCAAGGTGATTTCCAGCTCCATTCTCTTGAGCTCTTCCTTGACAACTTCCACCTCCTTGTAAGCTTCTTCAATTTCAACCTCTTCCTCTTGGTAGCTTTCTTCCAATTCGATCTCTTCTTCATTGTTCACCAAGGGCATGGGAGGTTGTGCTTCTTCTTCTTTAATCTCCATGTCAAGTCCAATGGGAAAGGATTCAAATGTAGATAAGAATTCATCAATGATTGAATCCATCTCTTGATCATTCCCTTCAAAGTCTTCAATCATAATATGCCTTGGAGGTTGTACACCCTCCTCAACATCAAATTCAAATTCCTTAGAAGGGGGTTCTATGACTTGGCTTTCCCATAGACGTTCCGCATCTCCTAAGTCTTCAACCAATTCTTCTTCTTCGATAATTCCGATTTCCTCCACTTGTTCCAATACAAAGTCATGCTCTTTACTGTCCACCGGAGTTTCTAGTGTCTCCTTCATGCTACGTTCTTCATTAGATTCTCCACATAAAGCCATGGGGGTTCCTTGAGTGTCCGAACGTCGGGAAGCTAATTGATTTATCGCTTGTTCCAGTTGATAAAGGGTTGCATGAAATTGATCTACTGTTTCCTTGAGGCGAGCCTGTGATTCTTGGGTTGATGGATATGGACATGGTGCATATGGAAGTGTTGGTTCTTGGGGGTAATTGGATTGGAATTGGGGTGGATAAGGGTTAGGGTCATATGGAGGTGAATGGTTGTAGGTGGCTTGTGAGTATGACGGTTCAAAGCTATGTTGAGGAGGTGGTTCATTGGCATATGATGGGGTTTGTTGGTAACTACAAGGGGGTCCACCATATTCATCATCTTGGTACACTCCCTGGAATGGCTCTTGACCATAGTAGTTTGGTGGAGGTTGGTTGTCACGAAAGAGTCCACCATAACTATTGTCTTGGTATGCATCACAGAATGGTTGTTGGTTATCGCGCATTGGAGGGGGTTGTTGCCAAGAGGGTTGATCAAATCCTTGTGACTCCTCCCATATTTGATTCTTTCAACCTTGATGCCTGTTCTCATTATAGCTTCCATTCCTTACAACAACATTGGAACCAAACTTGAAACCAGAGGGGTGAGAATTCATAGTAGCTAAAGAAAATAAAAACTAATAAAAATTAATGAAAATAAACTCCTAAAACTAGAAACACTAACAAAGAAACGAAAAAGCAAATATTTACAATAACCAATAATAAGGCACACGTTTGCAATTCCCCAGCAACGGCGCCATTTTGACGAGCGGATTTTCTGTCGGTAAAGAATTTCACAAATAAATTCCCGTTGCTAGTATAGTTTCTAAACCAACAAAAAATCCTTTCGTACAAAAATTTGGTTATCACAAGTAACAAACCCCTAATAATATTGATAACCGAAGTATTTAAACCTCGGGTCGTCTCTCAAGAAATTGCAGGGAGGTGTATTTATTATTGGTTATGGAAGATGGGGTTTTTGAATAATGAACAGGAAAAGTAAATTGCAAAAATTAAAGTAATAACTAATAAAGCTCTTAGCAAGGTGTGAAAACTGGAAATCCTATCCTAGTTATCCTTATTAATTGTGATGAGAATTGTTCATTACTCCCACTTAGTTAACCCTTACTAAATAAAGGAAAGTCAAGTGGACTAATTAATTTGATTCCTCAAGTCCTAGTCAACTCCCAAGGAAAGACTAGCTTTAGAGGAATCCAAATCAATCAGCAAATTCCAATTTTCAATCAACAGCTGAGTTTGATGACTCAAGTGTCACCAATTACTCAACCAAAGTAAAAGGAGAAAAGTCTAAATTAAATTGGAAGCATCAATAACATGAATTTGAAGAAAGCAATCTTAAATCTGAAATACTTCAATGTGTATTAAATAAGAAAATCAAATTAAACATAGGAATCCATAAACCAATTTGGCAACATAAGTAATTAACAAGAGAAATAGATAAACCAAAGTACTAGAATAAATAAAAGTAGAAGAGAACATAAATTAAAGGAACATTAAATCTGGATTTGAGAAGGAAGAATCCTAAAACTAAGAGAAATCCTAAATCCTAAAACCTAAGAGAGAGGAGAGAGCCTCTCTCTCTACAAAACTACATCTCAAACCTAAAATTGTGAATTATGAATGTTGTCTTAATGAATTGATTGATTTCCCCACTTTATAGCCTCTAATCTGTGTTTTCTGGGACGAAAACTGGGTCAAAAATAGCTCAGAAATTGCCCCCAACAATTTCTGATACGTTCAGCACGCGGCAAAGTCACGCGTGAGCGTGGATTGGATTTTTGCCAGGTCACGCGTGCGCGTGATCCACATGTACGCGTCGCCTATCTTTGGGGAAGCTATGTCAAATTATATATCGTTGCGAAGCCCCGAATGTTAACTTTTCAACGCAACTGAAACTGCCTCATTTGGACCTCTGTAGCTCAGGTTATGGTCGAATTAGTACGAAGAGGTCAGGCTGGACAGCTTTAGCAATTCTTTCAATTTCTTGTATTCATTCCACTTTTGCATGCTTCCTTTCCATTCTCTAAGCCATTCCTGCCCTATAAACCCTGAAAACACTTAACACACATATCAAAGCATCGAATGGTAATAAGAGAGGATTAATAATTAGCAATTTTTAAGGCCAAAGAAGCATGTTTTCAATCATAGCACAAAATTAGGAAGAAAATGTAAAACCATGCAATTAGTATGAATAAGTGTGCAAAGAGTTGATAAAAACTACTTAATTGAGCACAAGATAAACCATAAAATAGTGGTTTATCAGCCTCCTCACACTTAAACATTAGCATGTTCTCATGCTAAGCTCAAGAGAAGCTATAAAGGAGTGAAGAGGAATGGTAAAACTTATGAAATGTAACCTATCTATATGAATGCAACTAAATGAAAAAATGCTTCTACTTACTTGGTTAAAAGTAAACAAATCTTTTAAGAAATATGAACTGGCTTTCACTAATTCAAATTATAAAAATGAAGTACAAATACACTTGGAAGAAGAAAATAGCCCATGAAAGCCAGGAACAAGGAATCGAGTATCGAACCCTTACTGGAAGTGTATACACTCTAATCGCTCAGGTGTTTGAGGTTCGATTCTCTCAATTCTCTACTAATCTTGCTTTCTAAGGCTTGCTCTTTATTTATTTATTATGTGAAATAAAAAAATATTTTTAAAAAATTATGTAAATTTTAATTTTTTAAAAAGTATATTTTTTTAGTACTTTTACTTTTACTATTAAAAATTTACCAAATACGCTAAAAAATAAAAAATAATTGTTTTTATTGAAAAAATATATTTTTTGATTAACTTAGTGTTAGTTTGGATTGGCTTTTTGAGAGAAAAAAATATTTTTTTAAATGAAATACTTTTATTCAATTTGAAACCTATTTGGATATGTCTTTTAAAAAAAATAATTTTATTAAAAAATATTTATTTTTTCTAAAAACTAACAATACCTTACTTTTAAAAAAAATAAAAACAAAAGATATTTTTAATACTTAAAAAATATTTTTTAAAAATTTGTCCGAATATAAAATAACTTTTGTCTGTTAAAAAATTATCTTTTTTAAAAAGATGAAAAAAAGTACTTTTTTAAAAGACAATTTAAATTTGTCCTTAATGATATCCAAATAAACACTTAACCTAATAAGAAGTTATAAAGACCTCATAAATTATTATAACTGTGAAAATTTTCTTTTTAATTTTGTGATAAAATCATAGTATGAAAAATTTGGTGTTACATTTTCATTAAAAAGAAAAATTTGGAATCGCATCTTTTATGGCCTATACTATTTTCATTTTCAATCAATAAAAATTATATTCAGATAAGAAAAATAAAATCTTTGAAATAAAATCTTCCTATAAAAAAATAATATTACCTTTTCATTAAAAAAAAAAAGCCTTTTTCCTTTTCTTGTTTTATGTCTTGATTTTAAAAGAAAGCTAAAAAGAAAAAATTGAGAGCATGTTTGTGTTAAAAGATGTAGTGTTTTGGTGTCACTAAATGGTTAAAAAATAAATTTTTTAATAAGAAAAAGATATTTTTTTAAAATTTTTTTAGTGAATTTAGTAAAATTTTAATAGTAAAAATAAAAATATTTTAAAAATTTAAAAAATATTTTTTTAATAGTTACAATAAAAGTTTTTTATTTTAAAAAATATTTTTACATAATAAATAAATAATTATTTTTATATTATTATATTCAAATATGATTACTAAATAAAAAATATTTTTGTCACCGAAAAAAAATATTTTTATATAAAATATTTAAATATAAAATTATTTTTATTTTTAAAAAATAAAAAATTTTTGTAAAAACTTGCCCAAATAAGTTCGTAGAAATTTTTAACGCGAGAGATAAACATCACCAATATATATATATATATATATATATATATGACATAGTGGCCAAAGCAAAGCCAAAATGGCTAAAGATTAATGTTCTGAAAATTGGTTCGGATCGACCGATCGAACCGGTTGAACCGTAAACCGGACACAAGAACGATTCGGGCATACAACAAAATCGCAAAATCTAAAAATCGAAATTGAACCGGTGAACCGATCGGTCGAACCGAATCGTGATCTGGCCAGTTTTTTGGTTGAGCAGCAAAACGTTGCCGTTTCAGTCTCTGGAACCCTAAATTAATAACCAATTCCCTAATTGCCTTCTCCTCGAGCTTCAGAACTCAGAAGCGATGTGAACTGAGAATTGAGAACGCCTCCGGCCTCTCTGACTCTCACACGGGTTCTCATCGTCATCGAGCTCGTCGTCCGGTCGTCCATCACATTCGTCGAGCCACTGCGTCGAGCCACCGCCGTCAATCCTTCGAACAACCACCTAATCGCGCAGCAGCCGTTGTGGTAGTTGACCAGTCACCTCCGTCGCACAGCAGCCGTCGCTGTCTCCCACTCTCCCTATTGCATGTTCTGTTGAAGCCTTGAAGGTGCCTTCGAGCTTCTAGAGTTTCAGGTAATTTTTTTTAGTTATGATTGTTTGATTGAATAACTGTTGCTTGTCTCTGTCTCCTGATGAGTTTGATTAAGTAGTTCTTTGATTTTGTGAAGCTCTATGAACTGAACTCACTGAAGTGTGACATGATGAACTCTGAAACTGTGAACTCTGTCTCCCTATTTTATTTTTCTTTGAACTGTGTAGTGTGAAACTGTGAAGTGTGAACTGATTCAACTGATCCTGCTAAACTGAACTGTGAACTTTGGTTAATAATTGTTGTTTACTGATTACTGAACTGGTTTTGCTTTGTTTTCTGAACTGGATTTTCTTGTTTGTTGAGTAATTGTGAATAATTTTTAATAATTTTGGATGTTGTTTGTTGTGAACTTGAGAGTTGAGATTATTGGGTTGGATTGCTGGTAGTGTTTAGATATGGATGAGAGAGACAACGGTGATCCAACCAAGCAGAAGTGAGGAGAACATGTGTCTGAGGAACTGGAAAGCAGCCAGAATGCAGAGTCCGTTGTAGGACAGCAAGTGCAATTGGGAGCGGATGAGAACTTTGGAGGGTATACGTTAGCAAGAAGGAAAGGGCTATCTTAGGCTTAGAGCAAGGTCTGAGAGGTATAAAAGATTGCAACATTTTATCAATAACTTGCATTTGCATGTTCTGGGAAAATGAAGAAAAGAAAGAAAAAGGATTATTCTTTGAACTATGGCAGGACTCCAAGGGAATGAGAAGGTTAAGGATTTTAACATGGTTTTTGGCTTCCACTTCAGCTCTAATATCCTTCTCAAGCTTTTGCAGTGATAACACCAAACGTACCAAATGGCACTGGTTCAAAAGAGGGTGGAAAGGTAAAAGAAACCTATGCATTGTAGCTGCAAACACCATTCTTGGTGAATTAATATACTCCAAAGGCACCTTGTGACTCAAGAAACATGAATCATATTCGAAGTTAGTCAAAAAAGGAGATAATTTGAGTCAAATAGATGGAAGTTAATAATAAAGCACCTTTGTTTTAAAGTTTACATTAGGCTATAATTATATTTTCATGTGTTTATTTATATTTTATTTAACTCCGCCTATGTTACACTTGCGGTACATAGCCGGTCCCAAGCCCGGATAAAGGAGGAGGGTTGTGTTAGGTCTTCGGCAACCAACATAAAAATATAGCCGAACCCCCATGATATGAATCAAAGGCATTATTGCGCTAAAGCTAGGTCGTTTCCCTGAAGCAACGCGCCGTATGGCTCGAATACGGTGTCAAAGCAAGAGCCGCTGCATCGGTGCCCGGATGTAGTGTTAAATGAGCAAGGGTTCTCGCGTTTTCATGAACGGACGAGGGTAAATAAGCTAGTTCACAAAGTAAAAGGTAAAAGTCAAAGCGACAGAAGGTTGAGATTTGGGAAATGGAACATAGGCACTCTAACAGGAAAGTCCATGGAGGTGGTGGACACCATGACAAGGAGGAAGATTAACATTATGTGCCTACAAGAAACGAAATGGATTGGTGCAAAGGCTAGGGAGTTGGATACTTCTGGTTTCAAACTTTGGTATACAGGAAATGTGAAGAATAGGAATGTGGTTGGAATAATTGTGGATAAGCAGTGGAAGAAGGACGTAGTGGATGTCAAGAGGGTGGGAGATCGGATCATCTCTATCAAACTTGTGGTGGAGGGAGGTGCTTTCCATGTGATTAGCGCCTATGCACCGCAAGTGGGTTCGGACGAACAACACAAGATAAGGTTTTGGGAGGATCTAGAGAGTTTGGTTCAAGGCATACCTTTGGGAGATAAGATTTTCTTAGGAGGAGATTTAAATGGCCATGTTGGGAGAGAAGTGACTGGATATGGGAGTATTCACGGAGGCCATGGTTTCGGGGTGATCAATGCCGAGGGTAAAACTATTTTGAACTTTTCCTCAACCTTTGATCTTCTCATCGCAAATACATGTTTTAAAAAGAGAGACGAACATCTTATAACCTATAAGAGTGGCATGACAAGCTCTCAAATTGACTTCTTGTTGAGGAGAGTCGACCGGAAATTTTGCATTAACTGTAAAATTATCCCGGGAGAGAGTTTGACAACACAACATAGGGTGCTCGTCATGAATTTTCGTGTTGAGCAAAAGTTGAGAAAAAGACATCATACGAAGAACCCAAGGACGAGGTGGTGGCGGATGAAAGGTGAGGAACAAAGAAGCTTCCTAAGACGGGTAGGAGAAGAGGCAAAGTGGGATGGGAATGGAAGCGCGGAAGAGATGTGGAGGGAGATGGCAGAAGTTATTAGAAGAACAGGAAAAGAAAGTTTTGGTGAATCTAAAGGAATAGGACCAAGAGACAAGGAGTCCTAGTGGTGGAATGCGAGTATAGAAGAAAAGATAAAGATAAAAAGGAAATGCTTTAAAGAGTGGTCTTTATGCCGCAATGCAGATAATTGGGAAAAATATAAGGCGGCTAAGAAAGAGACAAAAGTGGCTGTAAGTGAAGCAAGAACAAGAGCATATGAGGGTCTCTACCAGTCTTTGGGCACGAAAGAAGGAGAAAAAGGTATATATAGAATCGCAAAGAGCCGGGAAAGAAGAACGAGAGATTTGGATCAGGTTAAGTGCATAAAGGATAATGATGGAGAGGTATTGGCTCAAGAGGAGAAGATTAATGAAAGGTGGAAGAGCTACTTCTACGAGTTATTTAATGAGGGACAGAAGATTCTTCCGAGCCTTGGTCGATTATGCACAAGAGAAGAAGATCAAAACTTTGACTACTATCGAAGGATTCGAGACTTCGAGGTAAAAGAGGCTCTAAAGCAGATGAAAAATGGCAGAGCAGTAGGACCTGATAATATCCCGATTGAGGTTTGTAAGGGTCTTGGAGAAAAAGGCATCAACTGGTTAACCATGCTTTTTAATGAGATTTTAAGGTCAAAGAAGATGCCTGATGAGTGGAGAAAGAGCACCTTGGTACCTATCTACAAGAATAAGAGGGATATACAAAGTTGTGAAAACTATAGAGGGATTAAGCTTATGAGTCATACTATGAAGTTATGGGAAAGGGTGATAGAACGGAGGTTGAGAAAAGAGACACAAGTGACAGAGAACCAATTTGGATTTATGCCAGGCAGATCTACCACTGAAGTGATATACCTATTAAGAAGGATGATGGAGAGGTATCGTAGTAATAAAAGGGATCTACATATGGTGTTTATTGATTTGGAAAACACGTATGATAGGGTACCAAGGGAGGTCTTATGGAAGGTTTTAGATAAGAGGAAAGTAAGTATCGCATATATTCGGGTAACTAAAGACATGTATGATGGGGCCACAACTAGTGTGAAGACTCAAGGTGGTGTGACAGAGGAATTCCCTATTGGTATAGGATTACACCAGGGATCATCCTTAAGTCCATACCTTTTCACATTAGTCTTGGAAGTACTCACAGAGCACATCCAAGAGCCTGTGCCATGGTGCATGCTTTTTGCCGATGATATCGTCCTTATGGGAGAGTCAAGAGAAGACCTAAATAAGAAGTTGGAGTTATGGAGAGAAGCTCTAGAAGTGTATGGTCTGCGTATAAGCCGTAGCAAGACGAAATATATGGAATGTAAGTTCCGTTTGAGAAGGAAAAATCCCAATATAGAGGTGAGGATTGGAGAAAACATCCTATGAAAAGTTAAAAGTTTTAAGTATCCTGGGTGCATCATACAGGATAATGGATAGATTGAACAGGATGTAAATCATAGGATCCAAGCAGGTTGGTCAAAATGACGGAGTGCATATGGTTTTATATGTGACAAAAAAGTGCCCTTAAAACTTAAAGGTAAATTCTATCGCACCGCTATAAGACCGGCTATGCTGTATGGTACGGAGTGTTGGGCGGCTAAAGGGGAGGACGAACATAAGCTGAGTGTGGCAGAGATGAAGATGTTGAGATGGATGAGTGGTCATACGTGATTGGATAAAATAAGGAATGAAGATATAAGGGAGAGAGTTGAAGTAGCACCCATTGTGGAAAAGATGGTTGAATCGCGTCTCAGGTGGTTTGAACATGTGAGAAGAAGACCGATAGAACATCCAATCAGGAGAGTGGATGAGATGGAAGATGGACAAAGGGCGAAAGGCAGAGGAAGACCTAAGAAGACCATCCATGAGGTGGTCAAACGAGATCTACATGTAAACGGTCTCTCTGTAGACATGATACATGACAGAGCACAATGACGTCGTTTGATTCATGTAGCCGACTCCACTTAGTGGGACAAGGCTTTGTTGTTGTTGTTGTTTATTTATATTTTATTTATTATTTTGTTATAAAACGGTTTTTCAGTTCAACCACAGTCGAACCGATTGAACCTATAAACCAGTAAATTAGTAGCTAGAGCAGTTCGATGGCCGGTTCGATTTTCAGAACCTTGCTAAAGATAACTCTCCAATAAAATTTTAACTCGTGAGTCGTGACAACTTTGGAGAGCAAAAATCAGCAACTTTGACTGTGTAAAGAATGGGGAATCAAACATTGACCACACTTAACTATCATAAATTATGCTACTATATATATATAACTATGACTATAGTATTTCAAAAAACATTACCAAAATAAATAAAATATAACTTCAATTTTAACCTCATATATAAATTATATTATAGTATTTCAAAAAATATTACCAAAATAAATAAAATATAACTTTAATTTTAACCACTTATATAATTATTATATCTACGGTAACATAGTCAAATCCACCATATATATATATATATATATATATATATGAACACCAAATTAATTACTAACATATAAAATATCTCACCGTTAGAGTATGTTTTTCAGTTTTTGTAATCTTATCGTCCATTGAGGGCCCACACAAACACGTTATCATTTATCAAGGACCATCCATCTCGAAACACAAATAACATAGGCTAATGCAAAATCTTTATCATTAATTTCCACATGAATTTTTCTCATACTCTAAAAGCATTATAGGAGATTTTGACTATAAAAATAAAATTTAAAACCTGTAATTAGTTCAATGCATTTAAATTCATTAACTGTCAGTATTACATAAAAGCACTCATATCCTTAACCTTAAGGCAATGATTCGAAAAAATCATTTTAGACTAACAGCGTAAGAAACATCCATATGCAACAATTTATACTATAAATCATGTGATATTTTCTCATCTCTCGAAGCCAACATACAAAGAGATAAAACATAAAACGGATACATAATATAGGTAAGACATCACAATAGCAAATATCCGCTGAAGTATCAAAGTGTATCGAGTCATACAGAGATCCTATATAGCATGAGAAGGCGCAAAGTTAAGGGATCATGGCCCCTATAGTTTTTTCATTAGAATTAGGAATGATCTTGTTCCATCTGATTCAGATTGAATCGACCTTCATTATTTTTATGCACTTCCACTTTAAACTTCTCTTCCTTTTCTCCCCGCTTCACTTTCAGCAGCAAATTAAACTTTGCCAAATCATCAATGACCTGTACAAGAGACACAAACCTCAAACCTAATTGAACACAAATACAAATACAAATACATAACATAACATCTGTCTTGGGACAAATTTGTCCAATGTGCTAACCACCCAAAAGCTTGGGACTTGGGAGTAGGGACAGTGGAGAAGAAGACACACATTACTTCTCTATTTTTTGTCACTGTTCTGTCTATATTTTCAATTTCGAAACACTTACCAAACAATCTTTGAATATCTTGAGAGACTTGCATGGTTTGAGCCTTAAGACATCATTTTATTACATGGTTATACATGGTTTGTATAACCTGCACATTCTTGAGAAGTCCGTTGATGTTGAAGCATTCAAAAGGAACATTTCTTTTTTTACATATCCAAATACAGAGTAATTTATGCATGCAAATGCTTAAAAAAGTTCTTAACCTATTGCAATAGCATCAACCAAGTGTTCAAACTTAGATTCTATTTTGCCTCTTATCACAACCATTCACAAGTTAAATTGCAAGAGAACCACAAAGAAACATGCAAGAAGATTGCGAGAAATCAATGGTCGAGTGTTAGCTTTAAAGAAAGAGAACAACAAGGCAGTGAGGTACAGACCTCAGCTTTTGCATCAACCACCTCATGAAGCTGATAAGGCACTAATGAATTGGACCTCTGCTGGATGGTCTTTATAGCATGGTTTGCAGCATCTTGAACTTGAGGATCATTTGTTGGCACAGTTTGTAATCCTGGTTTGTGACCATCTGATAACAAAACTGGTCAGCAACAAACTCATGTACAAATACTTCATTTTTACTCATATGCGTACCATGTGTATTTGCATAAAATAAAGTGTGATCTCAAACCTCTTAAATCTGTTCCCCCCCAAAAAAAGAAAAAAACAAAATAAAAATGCTGTATTTATATTTGTACCATATCAAATTCAATACTACTTTTCATATTTGTGCATCATAGGCGACACGTGATAATTAGCAAACACTAGGGGGTTCATCTGTTGCACAAATTAAGGGGTTAATATACATAACTTCCTACTATAATAAGCAAGACCATCCTATTCACTCAAAAAGTCAAAATCATTGTCAAACTTTTTACTCCTTGTTAAATATAGGATAAGGACTTCTCAAATTCATATCTCTAACATCAATTGCATACCTTTATAACACTCTTTTTTTTTCAAGAATAACAAAATCAATGGCGTCATGTTCATTCTCAATACAAGAGGGTCCAAATCCTTTAAAATACAGAAATAATTATTCATTTATAATCCATGTTTCTCAAGACAAAGCCGGTTTGATAACTATGGCTGGGAGTGCCATCTAATCCAGGGCATAAAAATCAGAGACCAAATTTGAACAATGCAAAACATTCAGGAAAATGTGAGGTTAGCACTAATCATGACATTGAAAGCAATCAGTTCAGGAAAATGTCATACCTTTCTTGACACCAAGATCTGCGGCAGTAATTGATGGCGATGCACCAGCATGCTTGAACTCTTGGAGTTCTTTAAAGTTCATCCAGGGCTTCACCCATACCTTGGCTTCGTAGATCTTTTTCTCGCCGGCTTCAATAGCCTCAATAGTAAGATGATGCATAGTGCCAGCAACAACCTGCTCCTGTGCCTTCAACACCCTCCCAAACTCCAGAAGTGCATTCTTCAAAACAAAAAGCACTCAACACAAGGCAATACTTCTCATCCACATAATCAACACAACATTGTGTACAATTCAGACCATTCCTTAATCATGTAGTGAATTTCTAATTAAACACCATATATAATGCAAGCTGATTCTTGTCTTTCACAGCCCCTACTAAAAAAATTAACTATTGCTTACTATACTATAGGGGCTGAAATTTAGTAGCTACAAATACACAGACATAGATGTGGTGTTCAAAATTGGAGACAGATGCACAAAACAGTGTCCCAAGACACAATTTCTGTGTTTTCTAAAATAGATTATGCATAGCAATTAACCGGGTTATGCCACTCATTCTGGTCCACATAGGTTAAATGAGTCTAAATAGTCCCTCTAAACACATGAATCAAGTTACTCATTTTATCTCGAGTGAATCTAGTCTCTCAGGAAACTAAGTTGGTTTCGCATTTTGTATCTATAGAACTATTTTGATTCATTAAAAATTACGGGAACCAAAATGATTCTCGCTTGTCATGAATATTTACAAACATAAAAAATCATTTCTTTTGCGTAATCTCTTAAAAATAGAAACGCAAATAAAAGCAAAGGATATGAACTTAAAATAATAATACTAAAAAATAAATAAATAAACCTAACGAAGCATGGACTGCACTTAGATTCCAACACAAACTCCGGTAAAATTTTCATTACAATTAACTCATTCTCGCATTAAGAAAATATTACAACAGAAAAAGAGAGAAAATCAGAAAATGAAGGAAGAAGGAACCTGTTTCTTGTTGTGCTCGTCAACAGCGAAACGAGCAAGGGCTTCGGTGTCTAGGCTGTTCTCAGATCCTTGGGAATCGCGCAAGCCTCCGAGCGTAGCCATTGGTGCGTGATCGTACTCTGAACAGTCTCCAAAGGAAGATCGAAACGAGAAGAGAAAGAAGGAGAAGAAGACGAAGATGGTGCGAAGTGATAGGATTGAAGAAGATGAAGTTGTTCTCATTCGGCTTCTTTCCTTAATTACTACGCCAACTTTGGAATTGGAATAATAAAGAGGAACGGTTTTTTGTTTGCTTTGGAGAGTAGACTACACTAAACACTCTCTGTCTTCTTTATGGGAAGGTGGCTTTGGATTTGAGTGAATCACAAGGTCGGTGGCGTGTAAGCTTCCCGTATAGGCCACGTGGCATTCACGTTCCATACGCGTCAAGTTTCAAGAATTTTTTTTTAAAGAAAAATGCAAAAAAACATCCAAATTTATTATTAATATTTAAATATAAGATAAAGTATATTATTGTATTTTTAGATTAAAATAATTAAACTAAAATAATTAAATTAATAATTAAATAATAATTAAAAAATAAATAATAAATTATGATGACCATAGTATTTGAATTTGAATTTTTTAAATTTTGAATTTTCACTTTAGAGGGTAAAGTGTAATTTCGTACCCTTGAATGATTTCTCTCTCATATTTTTTCTTGGTCCCACCTATAAAATAAATGGTGAGAGATCTCACTTTACCCTCTAAAGTAAAATTCAAAATTTAGAGAATTCAAATCCTAATATTTCTCTTTTTTCCCATCTAAAAACATCCCCAAAAAAGGCCAAAATCCACCAAATGTGAGTAATTTTTTATATAATTAAATATCTAAAAAACATTAATTTCCGGAATACGCACAAAATGAAATCGTTTCTAAAATACGCAGGGCCAACTCTAGGCCATCGTCCGCGAAATGGAGTTGCTCATCAACTCAGCCCTGGCGTCTGCGAAATGGAGTCGACAGCAACAGGGTCCATGTCAGGTGCGGCACAGACGAAATGGTGGAGAAGCCATTTAGTGGCTGACATCCGCGAATTGGGAAAATTTGTGGCGGCGGGCACGAATTGGGTCCATGTCAGTGTCAGTACACGCGAGATAGTGCACTTCATGTGTACTGGCCACGAATTGGGATCTTAATGTGTCTATATAAACGCTGCTGGATCATCCACGGAAGAAGCCATTATCTCCACTCTCCTCCTACTCTCCAAAATTTCTCTCAACCTCACAACCTTCTTCCTCTCTAAAAATTTTTCGGGTGTTAAGATTGGATTGCTTTGTGTATGGCTTCGGCGAACATTTATGTGATTATATACCCTAATGGAGAAATTTCTCATACAGCAGAAGGTATTACATTCGTATGCGACGATCCACTATGGATAATGATTTCGCCATAGACATCGTTGCAAGATCTGAAGAATATGATTCTGATGCATACCGGAATGGTTGGAAAAAAAGAAATCACGAAGCTGACTTATAGGATGCCTGTTGCAGTGGCCAACTCGTTTGCGTATCAAAAAATGCAGATAAAATCTGATCAGCATGTGTCGATGATGTTTTCTTATCATCGCAGCATAGGAAGCATCTATTCGTTGGAGCTTTGTCTGAATCTTCAAGATATTGGTGGAAGCTCGTCTAGTTCCAATAATGTGGAGGGTGTGAGAAATCTGGGAGCAGCTGATTTTGTTCCAGGTCGGGATACCAGAAGGGCCTGTAGTCCAAGCTTCAATGCGTTTGTTACGCGGGAACAGAATGTAGATATTCATGAAGCACGCCCCTCCCCTTCTGCACTTGTTGGGTTGGATAGGTATCCTGATGCTGGCATTGCAGAAACCTCTGATGAGGATGAGATTGAAGATTTCAGCGGTGATGAGGCAGAAGCCATTCCGGAAATGTAGCTTCTGCATGGCGATTCTGTTCCTCCAACACGTGTCGAACCGGGAGGTGGTGGTGTATCCTCCAGCACACCAGCACCACTACCTGTCCTTAAATCTTGGAGCAATGCATTCGAGTAATGCAGAGGACAGACCGAGCAGCTACGCTTTGTCAGGCGAGATGGAGCTCGAGATTGGGTTGAAGTTTCTCAACCGGGAAACAGTGATGCTGGCAGTCAAAAACTACAACATCCGTTGGAGTGCAGAATATAAGGTGGTAGAGTCAGACCAAAGTAGGTATGTTTGTCGATGCAAACAGTTCGGGGATCAATGTCGTTGGATGGACGGGTTGCAAAGACAAGGTCTTCTAGATTTTGGGAAATTCGAAAATACAAAGGGCCTCATAGTTGCTTGGCAAGTTCAATGTCTCAAGACCACGCTCAACTTGATAGCAATGTGATCTGCCAGCACATATTCCCCATGGTGCATGCTGATGCGACAATTTACGTAAAGGTGTTGCAAGGATCGGTGGAGTCAGTGTACGGGTACAAGGTGTCTTACAAGAAGGTTTGGCACGCGAAACAGAAGGCAATCGCAAGGATCTATGGTGATTAGGATGATTTGTATGACCAGTTGCGTCGATACTTCAATGCTCTGCACGCTTTCGTCCCAGGTATTACTTGCATTTTACTATCGTAGGGTATTTGCTATTGATTGTCCATTTGCTCCTTTACATGTTTGACTAAGTAAGCATTTTCGTACCAGGGACAATTGTTGACCTCCAAACACGGCCGTACTATGTCGGGAACACTCTAGATCGTGATAGTGTCATGTTTCACCAGGTTTTCTGGTCGTTCCCTTTATGTGTTCAAGCTTTTAGGAACTGTAAGCCGTTGGTGTCAGTGGACGGTACACACCTGTTTGGTAAGTACGTAGGCACCCTTCTCATGGGCATAGCACATGACAGAAATAACAACATTCTACCCGTCGCTTTCGCACTTGTGGAAAGAGAGAACACAGATTCATGGTACTTCTTCCTCACCAATTTGAGGAGACATGTAGCTACTCGGCCAGGAGTTCTGCTTATCTCGGATAGGCATGCGGCAGTAAAGGCCGCATTGGAGTGTGAAGGATATGGCTGGGATCACAATGCTTACTGTGTATGACATATTGCCTCAAACTTCGCAACAAGTTTCAAGAGTAAGGAAGCCAAAAGACACTTGGTTAATGTCGCGTATTCAAAGACGCAAGAGCAGGCGCAGTACTACCTTGAGTTAATCAGTAGCGAGGATCCCGTAACATCTCCGCAGATGATGGGTTGGATCCGAGGGTCAGAGCCACTTAAATGGCTGCAGCACCTTGATGACGGGCGACGATAGGGTCACATGACGACTAATCTTTCTGAGTGTATCAACTTCGTCATCAAGGGCACCAGAAATCTACCAGTCTGTGCAATTGTCAAGTCTACCTACCATCGCCTGAATGAGTTGTTCGTCGTCAAGGGTCGGCAAGCACAAGCGCAGATTGCATGCGGTCAGGTGTTCTCACAATTCTTGTAGAAAGCCATATTAGCGAACCGTGAGGGAATTTCCCAGATGCTAATGACGTCGTACGATAGAGCAACTACCATATTCACAGTTGATGAGATGGCTGCTGTAGGGGTGCAGTCTCGGTTTAGGGTTAACCTTCAGAATCACAGATGTGACTGTGGTTACTTCCAGGCGTTACACTACCCATGTGCTCATGCTCTGGCCGTTTGCGCATACGCAAGATTGGATTGGGAACAGTATGTTGATTTGGTTTACTGGGTTGAGAGCGTGTTTCGGGTCTACGAAATGGATTTTCAGCTAATGCCGGATGAGGAGATGTAGCCCCGTATGAAGGACAGCGTGTCCTTCCCAACTCCCTCTTACGACATACAATGGAAAGACGTCCGGTGTCTACAAGGATTCGCAATGAGATGGACGAGGTTGAGCCGGGACCAGGTAAGTGGTGCGGCCTTTGCAGGCAACCAGGACATACAAGGCGACATTGTCCGCATGCTTCTGCAACCTAGATTGCCACCAATTTGGTGTATTGTAGTTTATTTTGGCAGTATTTTAGTTTCGCTGTAGTGAAATCGGGTCAAATTTTTCTTCCTGTTTTATTTAATGATGTTTGTATGTGTTAGATATGTGTTGTTGTTATTGTATAATCTTAATAAATTGTCAGGCGATCATTACTAAAAATACAAACGCACGTCAAAGGATGATAACAAACTAAAACCATACTTAATAGACACAAGTAGAACAATACATAATGGAAACAGTACATCAACTTCGAACAAGTAACAAAACAGGGAATGGAAGCAACATGGAATAAGTCACAACAATGCTGAACGGTAAAACATATAACAGACAACAACTAAAATAAAACTAATGGTGCTCGTGACCCAATCTGCCGCCCGTACCACACGTAGGGGCTCGAGTGTCTCGGCCGGGACGACTAGCATGTCTCTCATCCTCGTCCACGGTAGAATCAGCCCCGGTGTAACTTAGACGTCGGCCCTGCATCTGCATAGCATCGTATGGTCACAATGCAGAGCCGGCTGTGTCATCGATAGAAGCGGATCTCCTCCCCGGAACAGCAGGCTGCGTGTAAATGTTAGAGTGGGGCAGGCCGAGTGCAAGATCTGTGGGTGCATGCGGGGATGATTTTTGAGGGATGAAATGGTCCAACCCGTCGAATAATGAAGAGAAATTTGTCCATCCAACCCTGTCCATTAAATCAATTAAGTCCTGTGTACCTCCTTGGGATGAACCGCTAACCTCGTAGCTACTCTGATATGGTATAAAATGCTGAATGAAAGATGGCTGGGTGGGGTCTGCTGCTACAAAAGGTTGCGGGTAGTAGTAGTACCCGGGAACTTGAGGAGCCTGCGGTGGAGCATGGTAACCCATGTCTGGCTCAGAACCGGGTCGGTCTTCTTCTAGTAAATCTGGCTCATCCTCCCCAGGGTTAGCATGACCTTGAACTCTACCTCTACGAGGACGGCGACGCCGATGGTCTCGGGAGACCGGCGGCAAATTAACCACGGGGCCTCTTCCATACTCTACCGGTGCGTCTGCGGGGACAACGTCAACCCGCGGATCATGCAATGCATCAGGGGCAGACAAAAACGTTCTTGTTCTCTCACAGTACCACCTATAGTAATCTTGACTGGGACGCAATGTATCTGCATGATCAATCCGCAGCTGGTATGCATCAGTGCGCCGGTTTGCCCATACCTCAAACCACTCGAATAGTCAAACTGGCCACCATCCATCATCATTGCGGGCCGATTATCGATGGAAGGTATCAATATTAAGCGGAGGGTTTAGAGGCTCTTGCTTTCCGCCAATTGACACAACACCCGATCAACATTTAGGATCTCAATCCATCTGAAAAATATTAGAGGCACAACGGCGGTATAAAAATCTCCATGTGGGTGGCCGAGGAATTCAGTCGGAACTCTAGACAGAATTCGGGGGTCCATGTACGTTTGCCAAACAAACTACACAAAAAACAAACCCCATCACTACAGGCATATACATAGTTATTGGAAAGATATTAATAACAACCAGCACGAACCTCATCCACCTGTAGATTGTCCAACCTCAGACGGTGCTTCAGTAGGCGCTGCTCAGCATAGTCATTTTGTCCTTTTTTCCTTGCCCACCTGGTGGACAACGACAAACTTAAAAAAAATCTATATCCAACCTCACAGGATAACTGAAAAAAGTCATAAAGTGGGAAGACTGATAACATACCTCGTGGCTAAAGGAAAACTGTATGGTGTCGTGACATTCGGTGCCCAAAAAGGTGATCTGTAGTATATCCACGACATGAGCAATGTATGACACCCGGCCATACCCTCAACACTGTAATCTGTTGCTAGGCACATAGCACGATATAACCAACAGAGGACGGTGCTATCCCAACTGTAGGTACCGATGGCATCATAGTCAGCCAATAACGACAGATATCGAACATGCACTGTATTGTTGGCCTTGTCTGGAAGAAGCATGCCTCTCAACAAGTAAAGTATGTAACAACATGCATACTGCCTGAGGCCATTATCTTCTAAGTCAAGCAGCATCTGCTGAAGACGATTTATGAGCCACTTCAACTTGATGTTGAATTTCGTTGTCCCTACATGGCCGGTGGGAACCTCACCTAGAAGTTCATGACACCATTCCCAAATATCTCTTTGGTGAAACTTGTTCCATGACCTCAAAGTACCACTCACAGGCTGACTATCAACAGGTAGACCTAACTGCATTGCAACATCCTCTAGGGTTATCGTACACTCACCCCAAGGGAGGTGAAATGTGTGTGTCTCCGGTCGCCATCGTTCAACAAAGGCACTAATAAGTGAATTTTCGTACTCGAATCGCTTGATCAAAGAGGCATGGTAAAATCCGGTGCGTCTAAGATAAGGCTCAAGCCTCTGCTGCCTAATTTCCATGCTTGGATCTGCAGGATCTAACATGAAACCATCGATGAGCGTCCCATGAGGAGTAAGAACACATGTGGGCTGCAACATAAGGTAGCAAGAAAGACAATAGTTAAAAATACTATAACAAATTTTTTATATCGAAAAAATTAATTCTAACAATCGCTAACAACATCAATGAGCTTAACGACGTTAACTAACCTTATGGAATAAATGTGCCGCTATATGAAGTTTGTCCAACCGGTTCAAGTTCTCCTCCACATTAACCCCATCCCTGCTCATATTAAGTTAATTTTTTTTCCAAACTCAGCACCACAAACCTACCCCCTCCCAGCTTTCTTTTACCACTCTAACAATTTTTTTAACCCCTATTCCTTTAAACCATGCATGAGGTCCCCTCCCCACAACCCTTTTATAATTGTCTTGACTCCCTTCCCAAGTGTCTCCTGCCACCCAACACATCCAATGTATGAGGTACGGCTCCTGCTGCTGCCGCTTTGACCAGCCATTTCGTGGGCACCACACACGAGGCTCTCCAATTCATGTTCGTTGCCAGCAGATTGGCCCATTTCGCGTCCGGTGGCCTTAACATGCTCCACTTCGTGTGCGCCGGGCATGGAATGACGCATTTTGTTGATGGCAGCCATGAAATGGCTACTCTGCCCATGTCAGCACCAATTCGCAGACGCCGGGGCTGACTTGATGAGGATTTCTATTTTGTGGACGACGGCCTAGAGTTGGCCCTGTGTATTTCAGAAACGATTTCGTTTGGTGTGTATTCCGAGAATTAATATTTTTAAGATATTTAATTATATAAAAAAGCCTGAGTAATGCTGCCAAAATTAGGATTCTCATAATCCTTGTACTTTTTCAAAAGTTTTTTCTTTTTTAATTTTAAGGATGGGTTTCTGAGTTTGAAAGTTTCATTTTTACTTCTCGGTTTGATCCTAGTAAACCCAGGTCTTTGAAATACAGAAGGCCCATAATCACCAAAAGCTCATAAGTCATAACTATATTTTGTTATCGTCGCTGAAGCCTGGTTTCTTTTTGTACAACAGGGATGGATGCTTTAACTTTGGCTAATGGGTAAGTGTGGAAAGTTATTTGGCTCACCAGTGAGCTCTTTAAATATAGAACATTTGATATATGTTAGCTAGATTATTTTTTTATTAATAGTAGATGTAGGGCTGCATACGGATCAAATCAAATACTATATCCGCATTTTTTGAGCTCAGATTCAATCTGATCCGATCCGCAATTATGTGAATAGGATTGGATCGAATATCGATTATATCCGTGCATCAGAAATTATTTAAAAGCCCTTGTTTCTATAAAAAAATGTCAATAAACCAATTTTTTTGCCATTTTAAATGAAGTTACTCCTAATTCCTAAACTATTATTAATAAAAACATACATACTAATAACTAAAACTTTAAACTACTGATATCAATTTTTTTTTTCGGAAAAACCTTCAACCATAATAGCAGCATCTCAATTTTTAAAATTCACAACAAGTAAAAATAGCTAATTTTTGTAAAATTGTTAAAGTAAAATTACATTATGAAGATGATAGAGACGATGAAGAAGTTGATGGAGGAGACGAACACGCCGATAGAGGAGACGACAAACACGCCAATGGAGGACACGACGACACGATGATGGAGACAACAAAGACGTGGTCCCACTTTGAGGAGACGACGAACGTGCCGAATCTGTCGATGGAGGACACGGCGACGCGACGATGTAGGAGAGGCCAAGAGGAAGTAGCATGGTCTGAGGAGACGATGAAGGAGACACGATGTCGAACAAGATGCCGATAATGGAGACGAACGTGGTGTCATAGTAATGGATGAGGTCAGAAGTGCGCTTGAGAGAAGATGAGAGGGCTGAGGGGTAGGGGAGTCTGGGATTGAGTGTGAGAGATGAGAGCAGCGCCGTCTCTCTAGAGTTACTGGGTTGGGAAATAGGGATTGCATTTTTTAACTTCAGTATTTATATTATTTAAATATTTATTTATTTATTAAATGTGCGGATCTGAAGATATAAATGCAATATCCGCTATCCGATCCTATTAAAGTGCGGATCAGATAATATCCACAAAATGCAGATCGGATGCGGATAAATACTGCGGATTTGCGGATATTATCCGATCCATGTGCAGTCCTAAGTAGATGTAGGCTTATTTGTTATAATTTTTTTAGTGGGAGTACATAAAGAGTTCATAGTATATAAAGTGTAATAACTTAACAGGTAATTTTTCATTCTCTTCAACAATGAGAATAACTTATTTTTCTCCTTTTCTTAATCCCTTCTGGTTCATCAAACCATCAACATCATAGCTTGAACAGTTTAGGGCATGAGATTTTCTTCACGATGCGGTGAGCGTAGAGAGCAACAAAGCTGTGAATCAAATTGAAAAAGTTATGAATTGAGATCCAATTGTTGCCAATTTCGCCATTTTCTTTCTTTCCCTAATTTTTCTTTCGATATTTCCTTTCCCCCTTTCTTAGCTCTTCCTCCAAACTCATTCAATAGAGTTTGATGAGAGGCTATTTCGCAAGGTTCTTTTTTGGTGAACATAGCTGTTCCGATCAATGAGTTGGAAGGAAGAAGATCTGAATCCTTATTACTCTGTGATTCATTGATTTCTCAAAATGGCGAACATGGTAAAAAGATCCTCGAGTAGTGAATTTGACAACCAGAGCAATGCCAGTCTCCTTCATCAACTCACAAATCTTTAATCTCAAATTTTGAAGAACACCACAAGTCCGATTAAATATCAATCAAACCCATATTTTCTTCTTCCTAGAGAAAATCTAGGCAGTAGAGGTCGTGGAGCTATATTGGTATGCTCTCATTGTAACAAGCAATGCAACACAGAAGTTATGTGCTATAAGAAGCATGATGATATAAGAAGTGACAAACAATTTAAGCTTAATTGTCTTCAAGAGAACACTGGAATATCAAGATCTGGGTTTGCTCCAGAGCAAAGATTTGCCTTGTTAGAGTTGATCAAAGACAAAAGTGTGCACCAACAACCTCATAATGCAAATCAAATTTTGACTAATTCCATTCAGACCTCCACTCAAGGTAAAACCATTGCATTACATTTTAATACGAGAATTATGAGTATTATCACTCTAAAATCTGCACTATGGGTCATTGACTCTGGTGCAACAGATCATGTGACTTTTGACTTAAAAGATTTTGCAAGCTTTCAAAATATTGCTCCAATCAATGTGATATTGCCAAATGGGACCAAAACTGTTAGCACCATCATTGGCACAATCAAATTCTCTAAATTTTTTTTCCTCAAAAATGTTTTATACATTCTTTCTTTTGATTTTAAACTGATCTTTGTGTCAAAATTAACCTCAAACTTACATTGTCTACTGTTAACCAATGATAAATGTTGTGAGATACAAGATCGATCCACATCAAAGATGATTGGCATTGCTAAGTGTATAGAAG
Source organism: Arachis hypogaea (assembly GCF_003086295.3). Taxonomy (NCBI): domain Eukaryota; kingdom Viridiplantae; phylum Streptophyta; class Magnoliopsida; order Fabales; family Fabaceae; genus Arachis; species Arachis hypogaea. The sequence continues at coordinate 123,728,687 of NC_092053.1, read as the reverse complement.
GGTTATATACAATGAGTAGAGAACCAAAATTCTCTCACTTTTCCGCTCTTCCAACAAAGCAAGCTTCATTGGCGGCAACTACGACTACTACTCATCCCACAACACTTTCACACAGGAGCACAACAATATTTGGCATCTTAGATTAGGACACATACCCATGCATAAATTAATTTTACTGAAGAAATATTATCCTTTTATAGATTGTATTGCTTCAAAACTTCCTTGTGACTAATGTCATTTTGAAAAACAAAAGAAGTTATCTTTTGATCTTAGTACCACTAAAATAAAAGACTGTTTTGACTTAGTTTATATGGATATCTGGGGTCCTATTTCTATTCCTTCCAATGAAGGATATAGGTATTTTTTTTACTGTGGTGGATGGCAAGAGCAGATTCACTTGGATTTTTTTATGAAAACCAAATATGAGGTATCACAATTGGTTATTAATTTTGTGAATTATGTCAGAGTACAATTTGAAAAGCAAATTAAGTGTATAAGGACTGACAATGGGCCAAAATTCATTCTAAAATCCTTTTTTGCATCAATTGGCATTTTATACCAAACCTCATGTGTAAAAACACCAGAGCAAAACGGGATTCTAGAGCGAAAATACCAGCACATTTTAGGTGTTGCTAGAGCACTATTTTTTCAATTAGGAATTTCACATTGTTTTTGGCAATACGCAATTGCTCACGCTATTCACCTAATTAATAGGCTACCCATCACTAAATTGGATAATGCTAGTCCTTATAAGTTTTTATATGGTAATTTACCTGACCTTTCATATTTAAGAGTATTTGGTTCTCTTGCATATGCCTCCACATTAACAAAATCAAGAGCAAAATTAGACCCAAGAGCCATGAAAACAGCTTTTCTCGGTTTTCGACTTATTGATTTAAAATCAAAAGAAATTTTCATATCTAGAAATGTAACTTTCTATGAAACTCATTTTCCATTTTCACATTCTACTAGCACTAACATTCATGCGGTATCCACTCGTACTCCATAATGCATTGATCTTTTTCAATATGATACACCATCTACATATCATTTGCAATCACCCACACCTACCACACTCACAGATTTAAATGAACATTTCTCAAGTTCAATGCACTCACCAATTTCCTCATACACCATTGCACCCATTACTACACTACACACCAATAATGTACTTGCATCACAAAACTACGCCATCACACATGACTGCATCACTAGAAAATCTGAAAGAGTCAAGAAACCGCCTGCTTATTTGAAGGACTATCATTGTATGATAACCCGTGCAACTCACTCTAGCAACTTTGCCAACTCTAACTCTTTATATTCTATCTCACAACACTTGTCATATGATAAACTAACCCCAAAATATAAGCCACTTTCTCTAGCCATCACTTCAAATCCAGAACCTAGCACTTATGAGGAAGCGGCTGCACATGAATGTTGGAGAAAGGCAATACAAGATGAATTGACATCTTTAGATCAGAACAGAACTTGGTGTCTTACTGAACTCCCAAAAGGCAAGAAGACTGTGGGTTGCAAATGGGTTTTTCGGGTAAAATTCAATTCTGATGGCACCATAGAGAGGCACAAAGCGAGGCTAGTTGCAAAAGGATTCACTCAAGTGCAAGGAGTAGATTATGGTGATACTTTTAGTCCAGTTGTCAAAATAACAACCCTACGAGTAATGTTAGCATTAGCAGTGGCAAAGAAATGACATTTGAAATAGATGGACGTCAATACTGCCTTCCTTCACGGAGATTTGGACAAGGAAGTTTATATGAAGATACCACCCGATTTGGCTGTGTCACAACCAGATTTGGTTTGTAAATTACAAAAGTCTTTATATGGGCTTAAGCAAGCAAGCAGGTAATGGAACATTAAGCTCACTCAGACTCTTGTAGATGCTGGTTATAAGAAGTTTTTTATGATCATTCATTCTTCATCAAGAAACAATCCAAAAGCTTCACTGCCATTCTAGTATATATTGATGACTTGGTTTTAACCGAGAATGACATTGGTGAAATCAATACCATCAAGAAAATTTTGGATGCCAAATTCAAAATAAAGGATCTTGGTGAACTCAAGTACTTCTTGGGAATGGAAGTAGCACCCTCTACCTCTGGAATTCACATTTATCAACGGAAGTATGTCATGGACCTTCTCGAGGATTTTGGTTATTTAGATTGCAAGCCTCTCTCCACTCCTTTTGATTAGTCAGAAACTCTCGAAGGAATCTGGTACTATTTTAACAGACAACAGTACTTACAGACAACTCATCGGCCAACTCTTTTACCTCACAAACACTAGACCCAATATTTTTTATGCTGTGGGATGTTTGAGCCAGTTTTTAGACTGTGCAATCACTTCTCACCTACAGGTTGCTTTCCGTGTACTCCAATATTTAAAGGGAAGACCTGCAATTGGTCTATTCTTTTCCTCTACTTCTAATCTGCATCTCATCGAATTTGCCGATGCTGACTGGGTGGTGCGGATTTTCTAACCACAGACTAACCGGCAAGTGCACCGGGTCGTACCAAGTAATACCATACGTGAGTAAGGGTCGATCCCACGAGGATTGATGGATTAAGCAACAATAGTGTTTGATAGGCTTAGTTAGAGAAACAGAAAATAGTGTTTGGAAATTTAAAAGCATTAACAGTAAATTTAGTATATTAAAGATAGGCAGATAAATAAGTTGGGAATAAAATATTGAGAAGGCAGTTAAGGCTTCAGAGTTATCTATTTTTCCGGATTTACTTTTCTTACTAACTATTTTAATTATGTAGGATTTAATTTATAGTAAACTATATGTGACTAGACCCTAATTCCTTAGACCTTTCTAGTCTCATCTAAAATTTATCAACTACCAATTCCTTGGTCAATTAATTCCAATTAGAAGCTACATGATCAAATTCCAGTTTATATGCCACAAAAACTCTAATTACCCAAAAATAAAAGGATTATATATCACGTATCCCGTTAAATCCAGATAATTAAAATTTAGAAGAATATATTTTCAAGCTGTTGTTCAAGTAAAGAGTTTTTCCAAGTTATACAAGAACTCAAATAGAAAGAGGGTCATACTTCCGTTCCACCCAAATTCATAAGATAAAGAGTGAAAACAATCCTTAAATTATAAATCCATACATGAATTAAAAGAGAAAAAGCAATAAAATTAATCCATAGAAATAGACAGAGCTCCTAACCTTAACAATGGAGGATTAGTTGCTCATGGTTTAGAGTAGAAAACTAGGATTACGGAATGTAAATTTGTATAGAATTGGAAGTCTGGAATGTAATAATGTTGAGGTGGTATCCCCCTATTTATATCTAATCCTAATTAATTTAAAATCTATCTTTAAAACTAACATAATATCTTTTCCTATTTTTTAGAATTTGAATTTAAATTAGAATTAATTATAGCAATCAGCACGTCTTCAATTGATGGGTGGGGACCACTTGCTTCGCAGGATCCACGCCTAACTTGGTGATGGGCTGCGCCTTACTTGATGGAGGCCTAATCCTTATGCATGCTTATTAATGTTTTGCGCCTAACTTGAGAAATCTCAAGTTAGGCGCAGCCTTGGCAGCGTGGTTGGAGAAGAAGTATAAACTATTATATATCATTAGAAAGCTCTGGAAGTTAGCTTTCCAACGCCACTAAAATCACGTTCATTGGACCTCTGTAGCTCGAGTTATTCAGGTTTAAGTACAGAGAGGTCAGGGTTGACAGTATCATTCACCTTCTCTTTTTCTGCGGAAACTCCATCAAATCCAGCCAAATACTACCTAAAATAAACAGAATTGCACACGACTCAAAGTAACATCTATAGTGGCTAAAAGATAATTAATTCTTGATTAAACTCAACAAATTAAATGCAAATTCACTAGGAAAAGATAGGGAAGATGCTCACGCATCACTGGGCTACCTGTGCCGATATTCGTCGTTTCGTTTCCGGTTATTGCTTCATGCTTGGAAACTCTCTCGTTAGCTGGAAAAGTAAGAAACAAACCACAGTTGCCAAGTCTTCTGCAGAAGCTGAATATAGGTCTCTTGCTGTTGCCACTTGTGAAGCTAGTTGGTTATTTTGTTAATGAATTTCATTGGTTTGCCGCTTCAAAAGTCTATCACTCTATTATGTAACAAACAGTCAGCCATTCACATTGCCAATAATTCCATATTTCATGAAAGAACCAAATACATTGAAGTGAAATGCCACATTTTTCGTGAAAAGTATTTGTCTGGTCTCATTCATCTGATGTCAGTTTGTTCCAAAGACCAACTTGCTGATTTTCTTACCAAAGCTCTGCCACCGGATCCTTTTCTTACTAATGTTTCCAAGATATGATTGTTAGATTTATACAATTCTAGCTTGCAGGAGGGTGTTACCTAGATTATTTTCTTAAGTAGATGTAGACTTATTTATTATAATTTTTCTAGTGGGAATATATAAAAAGTACATAATATATGAAGTATAACAACTCAACAGATATTTTGAAGGAGATTTTTCATTCTCTTTAACAATGAGAATAACTTATTTTTCTTCCTTTTTTAATTCCTTTTGATTCATCAAACCATCAATATCATAGTTTCAACAGTTTAGGACATGAAATTTTCTTCCATATATATTCAGATCAATCCTGTACCATAGATTAACAACATATCATTAATTACTTTTTTTTACTGTCTCTATCAGAAAATACAAGTTAAACAATTATAATTTTATTAGGCCTAAAATATTCTAAAAAATTAAAAAAATAAAAAATATTAGAATAAATAACAATCAATGCTTATTCACTATCTACAACCTTGCTTACTAGCACTACAACCTTCCAATTTTTTTAACGGGTCCTTAGAATTTTATTTTCATTTCTTTTGTTTTATTTTCTTTTTTCATTTGGTCGATCTTTTTCTTGTTCTCTTTTTTCCTTTTATTTTCATTTTTAGATCCATTATAAATAATGACGGTAAGGATTTTTTGTCTAAAAATTAAAATAAAAAAATAAAAAATAAAATTATTATTATTAACCACACAGAAAATGGGATCTTATATATTATAATATAAGTACGGTATTCGAAAGTAACTAGTATTGTACCTATTCGACCTTGTGCATCATTGCGCAAATGATATTAAAATATTTGTGAAGCATATTTAACTATCCCAAGATAAGACTCTTCTCTTATATAGTTATATTAGAATATGTGGGTATCATATTGAAAAATATATTAGCATAAATTAGAGCTGAAAGTGAGTCAAGTTAGCTCATGAGCCCGTTTGAATTTGACTTGTTAATAGTTCGATAAGCTAAACTCGTGAGCTGATAAGGCAAAATTGAGCCTGGAATTGAGCTCATTAATTAAATGAGCTGAGCTTAAACTTGGATAAGCTCAACTCATTAGCTCGTGAACTGTCTCGATTATATATTTATATATTAATACACTTATACACATATCCTATATGCATTTAATATATACTTTTAATATTATATATATACATATGAAATAGTAATATATATATTAATCATCTTAATTACTTAAAATTTTATATTTATTTTTTATATATAATTTTGATATAGGACATAAATAAAAAATTTATAATTTATTGATAGATAAACAATATATAAAATTGATCTTTTTAAATAATTTTTAAAATATATAAGTTATAATTTATTGATATAGAATTATCGATTATTTTCCTATTATTTGAGCCAACTCGTGAGCTTTCGGTGAGCCGAGCTTCAGCTTAAGAAATAGGCTCGATTGTTAATGAGCCGAGCCGTAAGCCAAACTCAATTTTTATCAACCGAGCTTGAATTTGGTCTAGCTCGACTCAGCTCGACTCACTTCCAGCCCTAGCACAAATATTAGAATATTTATAAAGCATATTTGATTATCTCAATACTAGAATCTTACCTCATTGAGTTATGTACATATATATTATCTCATATTGGTTTACTATGTATATATATAAAACACACTAATAAATCTTTTCAGTCTCAAAATTACGTTAATGTCCTATTTTGATTTTCGTTGCAAGCATGTCCTAAATGATTCTATGTACATATATAGGTTATACTAATAGTAAAGTACAACATATACATACTAAATCAAATTCAATTGATTGTTTAAAACATCAATGTCAATAAGAAAAATAGTTGGGCTACACATCCATATAATTTTCCATCTAAGTCCATCCAAGCTGGCACAATACCAAAAAAACCCAATCCTATTAAATGAGCATGTATTATACGCGCCCAAACCCTCCGAAACGTTTAACATTCATTCGTGCCTTCATTATGAAACAACATTCCTTCTTTAACCTCAAAACCGTTACTGGAGTTCAAATCTCTCTCAAAATCTCTCAAAGCTCGTTCGCATTCTCTGCGAAAACTGCTTCTACTCCAGAATCTTGTCAAGCTTTTGAAAGAAAGAAGAAAAAACAAACAAAATCAAGAATAGAGACTACGAAAGGTATGAGAAAAATTACTGTTCATTTAAAATCTCGTATTCTCATGTTTCTCCTAGTTGGATTTAAGGTTTAGTGGATTGATTTGCTTCGTTTAGTAGATCGAGTTATTCTGATTCTATTTTTTTTGCATAACTTTGGCATACGAATGAAAATGTGTTGTTATTTTCTGTGATATATAGTACTGTTCATTGGAGTTGGTGATTTAGATTCACTTGATTGTTAGTGTGTTCAGTTGAGTTCTTTTGCATGCAGAAATATTTTTTTTGCTGATTGAATGTTTATCACGTTTTATTCAAAACATGAATAGAGATCGGTTCATTGGAGTTGGTGATTTTCATCCACTTGATTGTTATGTATTCAGTTGAGTTCTTTTGCTTGCAGAAATATTTTTCTTAATGAATGAATGTTTTTTACGTTTTATTCAAACATGAAACGGGTTCGATTCATTGAAGTTGGTGATTTTCATTCACTTGATTGTTAAGTGTTCAGTTAAGTTTTTTTGCATGCAGAAATATTTTTCTTGATGATTGAATGTTTGTCACGTTTTATTCAAACGTGAATGGAGTTCGGTTCATTCAAGTTCCTAATTTACATTAACTTGATTAAAATATGCATGCTTGTGCTTGTCGGTGTATTGAGTGAAGTATTGACCAAATTTTTTGGTCCTAACAATAAAAATGAAAAGATGATGGTGACAAAAAAGCAGAATCCGCGCTATAACGTAAGCATATATACATATTAAATATATTTATCACATTTTATTCAAATAAACTCTATTTTGTATTATAAACATATCATAACATACTGTTTTAAAATCTTGTAGAAAACTCACGATCTTAGATGCCAGACAAAAGCAATAGTGAGGGTGTTCAAGCAATGAGTCAGCAACAGAGAGATATTGTTGACGAAATGGGATTCGGTACACTGGCACATATCCCGAAAATGAATGTCTCTCACAAGCTCTTGAGAGAATTGATTGCATGCTATGATGATTATTATGGATACTTGGACACTCTGCATGGCAGAATACACATAACACCTGCCAAGGTAGCAGATGCGCTGGGCATAAACCACGGCAGTAATATCCCTTCAACTTGTGCTTATTTCGGTTCTTTGATTCCTTTATTTTTGGTTCATTTGGGTACAGAAAATGAAACTAGGCCTTTTTGACTGATTTGTTGCTATTAAAATGTTGTAGGGAATCGTTTTCCTGAGAAAGTTGAGTACGGCAGATTCAGTAAGCAAAACAAGCAGATAATCGACAGCTTCAAAAGTGCTGCATTGGCATCTTTGACAAAGTCTCTCCTTGGTATAAGTGTTGAGGGGGAGGAGAATCGTAAGAAGTTCAAGAGCACTTTTGTCGTCTTTGTCCAGAACTACTTCTTGCTGCCGACGACGGTGAGCACGACCTCCCCGATCCATAAGCCCCCTGCCCTTTGTGTGGACAACATCCAACAATGGGATTGGACAACTCATGTGCTGAGCTTCTTGAGGAAGGGTATCGAAGCCCAGAAATAGTGAAAGAAATAGTTTGTTGACGGCTGCGTGTTTATTTTGATGATGATATATTTCCATGAATCTAAGTTCCCTCGACTGGATGCACGTGAGACTCCCGGAAGTCCGTGGGTGGCCCATTGGACACAGAGTCTTCTGCTCGAGCGGATTGCTAAGGAAGCAACTGATACGATGGTAAATTTAAAAAAATTCCCTTGAAAATTCGATTCAGTTGCTTCTAAAATACTCTGCTAACTAAATAAGTTTGTGTTTTAGGGACTTGTGTACAGAGCACAACTAAGGGAGAGAAAGATAAAAGAAAAGAAGGTGTCAAAAATAGTTCTTCTGAAGGGAAAAGAGAAGGAAAAGTTGAAGAAAGAAAAAAAAGAAAATTGTTGTTCTGGATTCTTCTTCGGAAGAAGACAATTTTTCCGAATCCGAATCTGAATCTGAATCCGAGAAAATACCGCCAAACAAAAGAATAAGACAATAGAGGCTGCTGAAAAAACAAAATATTGTTCCGATGGATTTGGAAACCAATAGTGAATCTGAAAACAAAAGTAGTCCGACAGATTTGGAAAGCACAAGTGAAACCAAAAACCAGTAAGTTTCGGAAATGACTATTTTCGGTTCATTGCTGTGTTTGTTTGATGTTCATTTGGTTTGGTTTTGCTTGTATTTGGTTAAAATTATTCTTGTGCGCTTGTTCTTATGTATCTCAAAGAAAAAGAAGAAATTGAAAAAACAACGACAAAAAAAAAAAAAAAAGAAAACAACCACAGAAGGTGGTTAAAAAACAAAGCAAAAAAAGGAAGCTTGTTCCGACAGATTCGGAGAGCACAAGTGAATCTGAAAACCAGTAAGTTTGGAAATTGATTATTTTCAGTTCATTGCTATGATTGTATGATGTTCATCTGGTTTAGTTTTGCTTTTATTTGCTGAAAATTGCTTGTGTGTGCTTGTTAAGTAAGTTACAGCTATGATATTTGTCTTCGGTATAAATTCGATGTGTTTGTATGTGTTGCAGAGAAAAAGAAATCGAAAAAATACCGACAATGAAAAGAAAACAATCGGAGAGGGTTGCCAAAAAAAAAACCAAATGAAGCAAGCTTGTTCTGACGGATTCAGAAAGCAACACTAAATCTGAAAAGGAGTAAGTTTCTGAAATCATATTTTCAGTTCATTGATAGTTTTATTTTAGTTTCATTGATACTTATTCTATGAATTTTTAGAAGTGAATGAGTAAATGTTAGTGTTGCCGAAATAAGAAGGGAGGTGTTGCAGCTATTAAAAGAAAAGAGAGCAAAGGGAAAAAATGATAGAGCTAGAAAAACAAATGTTGCTCCGGATGACTTTGACTCGACAGAGGCGCAAAATGATTTATCCAAGACGTAAGATTTGGTTTCAAATATTGAGTTCTTTTTCTTTGTTTGCTAACTTTTCCTAAAACCTCTTGTAATTTCTCTTGATTTACTGAATAATATTTATTTTTTTGCTTAGACTGCCGACTGTAAATTTAGGTAGCAAACCTTTACAAACTCAGACGAGCTCTACACCGTCTGTAAATGCACTGGCCAATGCCAGGTAAATTCGGTTCATTGGATTCCAAAAATAAATTTAAGTTGTTTTCAATCCTCTGCCTTTAATCTTGGTTGATGATTTTAATTTGGTATCTTTTTTATTAGGAAAAATACCCCGGAAACCTCGCTAAAAGTTTTTAGAAGAAAGAAACCCTATCAAAAAAAGAGTTTCCAAACTCCAACTGTGTAAGTTGAAATATTTATGTTGGTCTTTTAGATTTCGGTAATAATTTTTATTTAATTAATCACATAGAATCTGTGTTTAATTGTCAGTAGCACTACACCTGATCTTGAACTCCAAATCATTGTTGTTAGAGGAGAAAATCATTCTCAACCTCTCGATATGTGAGTTTTTCAATGTGCAGCTTTCGATTTTTCAGTACCTATTCTCTTAATTCAATATTAACTTCTTCCTTGTTCATTTTCCGTAGAGCTCCTATTGCTGTGTCTCTTCCTAGTTCTCTTGCGAAAGAGATAATAAAACATCGAGAGACCTTAACCAATGTCCCTTCTGAGTGCCAAACAGAAGAAGCTTCTGTTAATGAGTAAGTTGTAATTAGAGTTCTTTTTATTAGTTTTAATTGTAAAGGATAATAATTCCGGGTCGTTATTGAACACTTTTCTGTTTAATGAAGCAGCCCTCCCGAAGAACAACAACAACCGTGCCAAGAAGCTCTGGTGGCAGGGCAATTGGAAGAAGAAGCACAACCTGATTTGTAAGTTTTTTGCTTGTTCAAATATGGGTAATTTCGGTTCATTACATGGTTTACTTTTGGTTCATTTGAATCCAGAAATCAATTAGATGTACTCTTTATTGGACTCTTTTCTGTTTGTTACAGCTGCCCTCCGGAACCCGAAAAGTAGGTTGGCGAGGAATCTTCCCTGAAGAAGACGGAGCCAGAACCTCCGTTGAATGTGTAACTTTTAATTAATATCATTTTTATTAGCTTTCATGTTATATGATATTGCTTTTTTATTATTACTTAAAACTTTCCTCTGTTGTCTTGCAGTGCTACTCGTCCTTCTTATGGGAAGATGATGCAGCTTTCTTCAGCTTTGGGATAAGTCTCCCAACATCTCAACCAACTCCCCCGAGCTCTCAGCCGATGGTAACACAGCTTAAAATCCTAGCAGAGGCAATGATAGATGCTAGAGTGGCGGCTGCATTGAAATTTGCTGAGGAAACCAGTGCTGAGTCGAGCTTCACAACCGTTGCAGGTACAAAACTCCGGAGAAAGAAAAAGAAATCACGGAGGAGCTAAGGGAGAAGTTTTATTGTTGGATGACTCAAGTAAAGGAAACTAAAGATACAACCAATGAATATGATGCCATATTCGTCTTGAACCATGAAGCGCATATGGAGGGGCTTAGACATCATTTCTTGTCTCTAATGCCCAGAGAAGATGTAGATTACACGGTAAATTCTTTGCCTATTACGTTAACTTTAATGATTTTTCTATAAACTTTTATACCATTTATCTCATAAATTTTTTTCCTGTAGGTGGTCAATGTCGTGTGTATGATTCTCAAGGACAGAAAATGTCGCCGGTTTGAGGAAGAAATTTATTGTGTGTCGACGGATATTCTGGTAAGCCAAACTTTTTATTCCTTAAGTAATTTAGAATTTGGTTCATTTGTGATTTTGAATTCGGTTCATTTTGTAGAATTTTATGTTGGAAAACCATGGCGAGAATTATGTTGATCCAAATACCAACAAGGCCTACTGGATTAATATCAATCAACATGCGCACTACCTCCGTTTTCTTGACAAAAGAAAACTGGCATCGCATCCATTTGTAAGTTGTGATTTATAAAACTTCTTTGATAATCCTATCATTTGCTATCATTTAGACTGAAATATTCTATCATTTTCCTAAACTTCAGCTGTTTGTGCCGATTTGCAACAGAGAACACTGGTGGTTGTGGATTGCCGATGTCAGGAAGAAGGCATTCTACGTGCTTGCCCCTTTAAACAAAAAGATAGATGAGATACCTGACTTGATAACTAACTAAACAAATTTGTTGTAAGTTATTTACATCATACATATTTTGTTGTAAATTATTCAAATATGTGTAGAATTCGGTTCATTGTCGTTGGTGATTTACATTCACTTCATCCTTAAGTGTTCAGTTGAGTTCATTTGCATGCAAAAATATGTTCCTTGCTGATTAAATGTTTATCACATTTTATTCAAACATGAAATGGAGTTCGGTTCATTTTAGTTGGTGATTTACATTCATCTTATCCTTAAGTGTTCACTTGGGTTCTTTTGCATGCAGAAAATATTTTTCTTATTGATTGAATATTTATCACATTTTATTCAATCGCTGTTTGTGCCTGATTTTACTTTTTGTATTCTTTTTAGGGATTAATAGTCTCCCAAATGAGGGTTTACATTGGGGCAAAACCTTTAATGGAGGACGGAGAAGGAGTAGAAGCAGAGTATATCAGGCTCAGTGGTCAACGAACAAAGTAAAAATCTTTCTCTGCTATAGTGCTATTTTTAATGTGTTTTATTTTGTATACTATTAATCATATTTTAATTATTTCTTGCTTAGCTATGATTGTGGGATATACGTCATGAAATGGCTGGAAATAATTGATCCCCAAAAGATAGAAAAAGAGAAGAGGTATCAATATAAAAATTGGACACAAGTAAGTAATTTCTAAATTAATAAAATTTGTTTCATTTCTTATTTCAGTTGGGTTCATTTCTTATGTAACTAATTCCTTTTAATTGAATTTTTGGAAGAAATTGATGCCTTCAGGCGCGAATATGGTCCAAACATTCTATTCCACAAAATAAACAAAATCAGATACCAAGTGATTCGGGCATCTGAAGCCATACAACTCTTGAAGCCATCTGCTGTCCTCTCCAGCCTTTTTTGTAAATACACATCTGGGGATATAGATAGTAAATAGGTTATAGTTTCTTTGACTAGTTGTAATTAACACTATTTTGTTTAACTTGTTTAAAAAATCAAACAACACTTCTTTAATGTATATATGTGAATATTAATGTAAATGTTATTGGAAATTTAATGTTAATGGAAAATCTAATGTTAATGTATATATCTGTTGGAACTGTCTGACTGCTATTTTTTTTCTAGGTTCAAAGTGAATGGATTCAGGGTATTTATCAAACATTAAGATCCCCAAAAACAAAATGAACCGAAATTAATTCACGAGATGAACTGAAAAAGTGCATATAACACTATTGCAGAAAGCTAATTTAGAAAAAAAAATGTTTATATCAATATTCGGTTTCAAAAACACCTAAACTCTTTGACATAACAGAATAAAGTGATCATTCAATAAACAAAAAAGTGACTATTCAATAAAGAATTTCAGAAAGCTAATTTCAAAACAAAAAGTGACTATTCAATAAAGACTAACATCAATAAAAAATTAACCCTCCTATAAGTTCAATGAACCAAAATTTTCTCATACATGAATGGGAATTTATGTTAATAAAACCTGAAACTCCTATAATCCTCTCCGGGAATTTATATCCTGTGCATTGTAAAGGCTGGAGCTTGACTGAATCGTTGATCCATCGTCTAAAAGGTTCAACTGCAAAAGACAAAATAAATCGTATATTATCAAAATGCACAAACAAATTTTTTCCTAATCAAATCAAATCGATATTTTTTTTGCAAGTTTGATCCCAGTCTGTTCTTGGGGCGACCTCTTGTTCTCACACGTCGTGGGATTTGAAGGTCGTTCACATCGCTCAATATCGCTTCTTCGTGAGATAACAAACTTTTTCCTTTGCTTTTTGCTTGATATTCTTGCATCTTGGCCATGACATTGTCAAAAGCCTGGTGCAGAATTCCGGTCAGCTCCTCGGACTCTGACGCAAATTTGCAAATGTTGTGCGACCGAAACACCAAATCGTCGAATCTCTTGCTTCTTGGCTCCAATAGAGGCTCGTCTTGGCTGCTCTTGATGTGTGTGTGCCTCCTCTTTACATTCTTGCTCCAGCGTTCCAGTATATATTTCGATGCCACTTTATCTACTCGCTCGAAACTTAAGATAGTCAGGGAATGGCGGCAAAGTATGCTCCTTGTCTCGAACAGCAGGCACTGACACTTTACTTCTCATGATACTGCATCGTAGGTGACGAAAAACTTGTTGAATGTGGTGTTAGAAACTTGCTTTACGACTTCGTATGTCGTAAAACCTAAGGTGGAATACATTGATCTTGTGATGCAGTTCACCTTTTCTCTGAATTATTCTTGAACTTTCCTGAACTTCTCGTGAGTATACATGTGCTGAAATTGGGCATCTATTGCTGATTTTGTTGTGCACGGTGTCACGGTGTGAAAATCTACAGTGTCAAATTCTCCCTCTCTTTGCTCTCTACTTGCTAGTCAATTATTGTATTACTTCAAAAATTGAATCAAGGAGCTGTTCCGTGTGATGAACTTGTTAAAAAATGGGTGCATGCTCTCACTCCTTTGTGTGCTTCTCATCCCGGCCCAAATGTGGTGATCCAGGTAAACTGAAATCTATAAATGGAGATCTTCGTATAGCTCTGCAGAATGAACCAAAAACATGAGCTCGGATAAACCAAAAGCTATGCACGTTTTAACCAAAAAAGTAACAGCATCAAAATAATTCAAATTAAAAACGTCAGTTACCTAAGAGCTACTTATTGCTTCCGACGCCAAACTTTATGACAAAATCGTTCCAGTTTCTGTCAAATTCATCTTTTGTGAACGAGTTCCAAATGACGTGGCTCATCTCTTGTTCGATTTTTTCGTGTCGCTTGTAGCTGTTTATTTTGTTTGGGATCTTCTTCATGATGTGCCAGATGCACCACCGATGAATTATTGTTGGCATGCACATCTCGATGGCCCTTTGCATCGATGCGCATTGGTCGGTGAGAATGCCTTTTGGTGCCTTCCCTCCCATGCAACGGAGCCAACACTCGAATAGCCATTTGAATGATTGGATGTTCTCATTTTTCATCAGAGCACATCTGAGAAGTGTCGACTGATCGTGATGATTCATGCCCACAAAAAAACCAAAAACCATATTGTACCTGCAAAAATGGACACTGGCATTAGTTATGAACTGAAATGTGTTGCCTGTGTGAACCTAAGACTTAATTTCGGTGAACCAAATATCTGTTTGTGTTGTACATAGTGTCAAATGAAACGACGTCTCCAAAATACTCGCATGCAGCCCTGCTTCTTGCGTCGACCCAGAATGCATTTTTGATGGAGTGATCACCTTCGAAGTTGAGCTCGAAAGAGAAATTTTTGTTCTTCTCTTTCATTCTTAATAGGTACTTCCCAAATTCTTTGGCATCGTCTTGTTTGAAAATATTTCGTACTTCCCTTGTGATGTAATTCCTCACGTCTTTTTCTATAAAACTTAGTTTCCGATGACTGCCTGCTGCTGCTACGAATGATTTGTAAGTTTTGCTCCGTCTGATTCCGGCTTCCTCATTGTTTTCGATGGCGTGACGCACAAACATGCTTAGCTCCCTGTGTTGGTTGAGCATCTCTACTCGATTTGGACAGCAAGGGTGTGAATGATTTAGAACAACTCTAAAAATTGTCCAAAGACCAGTGTCCTTTAATATATGTACATAAATCCTGCACTACAAGAAAATAAGCTTTTTGCCACGCTTTTAAAGTGTGCCAAAAAGTTCGAAAAAGCGTGCCGATAGCTTTTCGCCATGCTTTTTGAGCTACCGGCACGCTTTAAAAGGGTCACATCTGCAAGCGTGCCGGTTGTTCTATCGCACACTTTTTTCGATCTATTGGCACGCTTTACTTTTTGTCACGCTTTTATCTATTGGCACGCTTAAAAGCGTGGCTGTACGTATAACTCTGTAGCCACGCTTTTAAAGCGTGCCAAAAAATAGACATACAGCCACACTTTTAAAATGTGCCAAAAAATGGATAAACAGCCATGCTTTTAAAGCGTGCCGAAAAGTGAAAACTTGTCGTTACACTTCCAAAGCGTGGCCTAATCCTTTTCAAATAAAAAAAATAAAAATAGAAAATAAAATAGAAATATTAATAAATTAATCTTTAAAATAAAATAAAATACTAAAAAATTAATCTTCCATTGATTTATATGGATTAGCTACATAATAAAATATGAATGGAACATTTAAAAAAATAAATTCAAATTCCAAAATAAACATTTAAAAAAATTACAATTCTATATTAGAAAAAAACTAATCTAATTCACTTCTTCTGGGAACACTAGGCAACATTTCTAATTCACTTCTTCTTGCATATTTGACCTTAATGTATGCATCATTCTACAACTCCTCAATCAATGGCGCATATTGGTGTGTAGCAGCGAGTGGCATCAAGTTTGTCTGATACCATAGTTTTCAGCAATTAATCAGAGAATGCTTTCAACCTTGTACCAATGGAATACATCATCTTCTCAACATATTCTGGTCCAGACCCTGTTGTGAGCCATAAGCAAAATCTTTCAATACAAATGACAAGCTAAATGTTAAATCTGCATACCTTTTATTATCTTATACAATAATCACTGTCCAAATAATAAGGGGGTTTTGTTAATTTTGGAAGGAATTATCAATCATGTAAGACCTTAAACAAACATCTAAGCATGCTGCTAACCATTTAGATTTTAGACTCACAAGTACAAGGTGCACGATTAATAGATAGTTGAACACTAGGCCATGTATTTTTTGGTGCAGAGCCAAACTTTGCCAGGAGAAGTTTATAGAAAGGATAAAAATGGTCTCATACCTGTGTTACCAGGAGTAGAAGACTGCCCTTTCTTTAAACACCCCAAGGATTTGTCTTTAAAATGCTTGCGATCCTCCGGGAGTATGCCAAGATAGGCATAGACATTGTTCTGGATAAAAAAAACTTATATTTTCACGCTCATCATCTGACAAGGGAACACTGTTGTATAGAATCTTGGCCTGTCATAATTATTTAAAATTATATGAATTTGTTGACTCTTGCTATGCATTCTTTGTCGGTACTGAATTAATTATTAAGGACTAGATTAAATTATGAAATAACAAATCACCTGCTTTAAAAAGGTACTGGTTCCAGATCCACTATAACCAACCTAATTAAATTTTGTTCCAGCCTAATATATGAAATAAAAGAGTAAGAAGCAAAAATTGACAGAGCATAATAAAATAAGAGACAAATACCAAAATTCTCTCACTTCTACTGCATTTGCTTTTCGAAGAAGCAAGTCCTTACATGCTTTTTCAAAATAAATAAACAGAAAAAATAATTTAATTTTGTTTCTGTCTTTCTTTAAAAGCACAAGCAAAACAAGTCCAATATTTTTTAGAAAAAAAAGGGAAAGTATCTTGTTTCTCCAAGAAGTACAACCAAAGAAACTTTTTATTTTTATATCATCATACATGTAAGCTAATTATGCTTTAAAGTCATTTGCTTTATTACTTTTATGACTAGTTAAATGCAATTATATGTTATCAAATATAACATTGCAAAGGTGTAATTAAGAAGTGAAGCAAAATTTCATCTTTCTGTCTACATTACAAACGTATAACATTATATGTATGCATGAGAACTATACAACAAATTGTAAAATCAGTACTGATTTCAAGCATGTCAAATTTGTCACTTAGTAATCAAAACTAGTAGCCCCCTTTTTATAATAATACGTACCCACAATTTTATGGTTTATCTTATATTGAATTTGGTGGATTTTATCAATTTTTCTTACATTTATTTAATGAAATAGCATGGTTTTGTAAATTCTCCTTAATTTGTGCTTAAGAGTGAAAACATACTTTTTAGGACCTTAATTTGATAAATTTAATTCACTTTAATTCCATTCGATGCCTAATATGTTTGTTGAGTGATTTCAGGTTTAGAAGGCAAAGATTGGATTGATGGAATGAAGAAAAAGCATGTAAAAGTGGAGAATTCATGAAGAAATGAAGTTTTGAAAATCTGCCATGCGAGGCGTATGCGTGCTCACGCGTACACGTGACCTGAATTCGTCAAGCGATGCGTACGCGTGACAAGCAGCACGTGACCTCATTAATGAAACACGCTGGGGCAATTTCTGGGGCTGCAGAAGCCCAACCCAACTCATTTCTGAAGCTATTTGATGCAGAATTCAAGAGGGAACAAGGGGGAGAGCAATTAGGATAGTTTAGAAACATGCTTTAAGTCATATTCTAGAGAGGGAAGCTCTCTCTTCTCTCTAAAATTAGGGTAGGTTAGGTTAATTTTCTCTTAGATCTAAGATTTAATTGTTGCTTTGATTTAGTTTTATTGCAATTTATTGTTCTTACACCTTTGATCTTTTAGTTTTATTTGATATCTCCTTTATTTTGCCTCTTTTATGTTTATGAACTCTTGTTAGTTTTAATTTTCATTAATGCAATTCATGTCTGATGTTTCTTATTGTTTAATTAACTTGTTATTGTTATTTTCTTGCCTTGGGTAGCTGTAGAATTTATTGTTTCTTACAATTTTACCATGCTTTCCTTTTATACCTTCCAAGTATTTGATAAAATGCTTGGTTAAATTTTAGTGTAAAATTTTGTACTCTTGGCTTGGATTGAGTAATTTGGAGACTCTTGAATTGTCAAAGTCTCTTGTTGATTGGTGTTTGAAAGTTGCTAATTGGCTTGAGTTTCACTAAATCTAATCTTTGATTAAGACTTGTGAACTTAAGTTGATTTTTCTCACTTGACTTTCCTCCATTTGTTAGAGGATAACTAAGTGAAAGCAATTTACACTTACCATCACAATTGATGAAGATAATGAGGATAGGAATTCTAATTCTCAACCCTTACTAGGACCTTTCTTAGTTGTTAGTTTTATTTTCTTGTTCATCAAACCCAAAATCCAAAAATATACATCCCATAACCAATAATATGCACACTTCCCTGCAATTCCTTGAGAGACGACCTAAGGTTTAAATACTCTTGATTTTTATTGGGTTTGACTTAAGTGACAAACAAATTAAACTTTGATTGAGGGTTGATTGTTGGTTTGGATCTATACTATCGACGGAATTATTTTGTGAAAATTCCTAACTGACATTTTCCATCACATCAAGTTTTTGGCGCCGTTGCCAAGGATTTGCAAATGTGCGCTTGTTATTGGTTATTGTATATATGTTGCTAATGTGAATAGCTTGATTTTTGGATTGCTTTGTTAGTTTTTCCTAGTTTTAGGACCTTGTTTCCTCATTTCTTATTAGTATTTGTTTTTATTTTCTCTTGTCACTATGAATTCTCATAACTTTAGCTATTAGTTTGGTTCTAACTATGTTGTAGGAAATGAAAATTTTAATGAGGATATGCATCAAGGATGGGACAATCAAAGGTGGGAGGAGCCATATGCTTATGATCAACCCTCTTGGCAACAACCTCCTCCAATGTACTATGAGAAAGAACCATTCCATGATGCATACCAATCTAATGGTTATGGTGGATCTCCTTGTGATTATCAACAACCACCACTATATGCCTATGAGCCTTATCCTCAACATAGCTCTCAACCACCATACTCACAAGCCCCATTTTACCAAACACCATCCTATAACCCATATCCATCATACAACCAACCTTCTTTACCTCATCCTTGTGACCATTATAAATGAAAATCCTTAGAGCCACCACAATTCCATCACAATCACTCCCAAGAACCACCATTCTCACACATACTACCTCAATACTCCCACCAATATGAACCACCTTCCTATTATGAACCCTTTCTCCCACATGATGAACCATCTTATCCACCCCAAGCCCCAATGGACGATTCTCTCACTTCATTACTTCAAGAGCAACCTAAAGTTCAAGGGAGGACACTAGAACTCATGGCTACCTTGATCGAGGTAGTAAACAATTTAGTCTCCCAACGCTTAGACACTCAAAGCACTCCCATAGCCACATGTGGAGAATCTAATGAGGAGCGTAGCATGAAGAAGAGATTAGAAACTTTGGTGGAAAATGAGGAATGAGACTTTGTATTGGAACAATTGGAGGAAGCCGTAATTGTCGAAGAGGAAGAAGTGGTTGAAGACTTAGAAGATGCAGAACCTCCATGGGAATCTCACGTCATAGAGCCTCCTTCCAAGAAGTTTGAATTTGATGTTGAGGAGGGTGCACAACCTCCAAAGTATGTCATAAGTGAAGAATTAGAAGAAATGGATTCAATCATTGATGAGTTTTTATCTACAATTGAATCCTCTCCCATTGGACATGACATAAAGGCCAAAGAAGAAGATATACAACCTCCAAGTTCCTTGGCAAGAAAAGAGGAAGAGGTTGAAGTTGAAGAAGCTTGTAAAGAGGTGGAAGTAGTCAAGGAATAATACAAGGGAGTGGAGCTTGCAAGACCATTGGAAACACCTCTTCCCAAGCCATTACCATCCAACACAACATTCAAGTGGGTAAAATTCTTATCCTTAAGCTTTACCTTCCCACTTAAATACAGTTTGCTTGAGACGGATGGGCAACTTAGAGCTCTTTGTGGCTTTAAGAGCAAAAGGGAGATGGTTAGTGGTTGGCATTGTAAATCAAAGTTCATGATGGTTTCATGTTCAAAGTTTAATTGCAAAGTTTGGCGTAGAGCTAGATTACTTGGGTCTAGGAAGTTGTTTGGATGCTTGAGTGAGGATTCTAAGGTTATGCCACCCGAGTGGAACAATGATGATCAAATTGAAGACGGGTGTAGAAATAAGATTTGGGATCCCATCATACAAGAGGATCAATTTCGGGAGCTCATAGCTTGTGAAGAACTCCATCAAAGCTTGGTGCAATGGAATTGAAATATTGGAGCATTTTGGAAATCCAAGCATTGGTGAAAGTTCAAAGATGAATTCAAGCACAATACACTATGACAAAGAGCTTCCCAATTGTCCAACTTAAGGACAATAAATAAAAGTGCTAGGTGGGAGACACCCCACCATGGTAACATCTTCTCACTTTTCTCTTTTGTATATATTGATAAATAAGTTTAATTTCATGTTTAGTTTGGTTTGTTGAGTTTAGTTGGTAGTCTAGTGTGTTGAATAATGTTTGGTGATGTTTAGATGACTGTTTGGATGTTTGGAATGCTAGCTTTGGTGCAAGAAATTGAAAAAAATTTAAAAAATAGAGCACCCTGTCACATGTGCGCGTGCCACACGCGTACGCATGACCCTCATATTTTTAGCACACTAGGATTGTACGAGCACTGTGCCATCGCACGGTCCAAATAGAGAGTTGTGCGCGTAGTGCGCGGAAACCGTGCGTCTAGCACAATTTCTTCCCACGCGTATGCATGACCAAGCGTACGCGTCGCACCCAATTTTCCCATTCCATGCCTACATGTGCCAGACGCGTATGCGTCGCATCCCATTTCTACCACTCACACGTACGCATGACCCCCTGCCCTGTTTCATACTCTTCTTTTCTTCTATTCTCTCCATTTCTTTTCTTCTTTTCTCTTCTCCTCTCTTTTCCCCCTTTCAACCATCATCCATCACTATCATTCACAACCCACCATACTCCCCTTTGGTTACTTAGTTAGTTAGTTAGTTTAATTTTCTGTTTTGATAGTAAGTGTTGGATTATTAATCTTGTTTGCTGTGTATTGCTGCTGATTATTGATAGAATGTTATTTTTAGCATCATTGTTAATAAGTCATTGTTGGATTTCTTTATTGAGGTTATAATTTGTTACTTGGTATTGAGTTTTGCATGCTTATTATTTATGCATACCAGGTACTTATGACATTGCCTTCAAGAATGTCTTTGGATTTCTATATTGCATGTTGTAGCTAGCCACCATGTAATTTGAATTCACTATCTATTGTCAGGCAATTGTATGTAGTTGATGCATTTTTTGTTAGGTGATGCTTGTTTATGATTAATCCTTATTTACGTCACCTAGTTCATGCATTGAGATTTTGGAATTGTGAAATTGGATCGTAAGCTTACCTAGTGACATATTTTTGAGCTTTTTAAGTTTTGTGGACCATGCTTGCTATGTGATTGATTTTTACTTCTATCTCTCTTTTCCTAAGTTGCATAGCACCCATGTCTACCACTTGTATGTCAATTAGGTGATGCGAACTAAACTTCAAAGTGTATCATTGATTGATGTGTGAATTTCATATTTCACTTGATTCATTAAAGTTTCTTGCACATCAATCAATGTCCACTCATTATCCAATTCACAATCACTTGATTCTTGCTTGAGTAGTTTTATGCTTCTTTATTGCTTGTTTTTTTGTCTTAACCAACAAGTTTTCTTTAAAGTAATTCAAGCACACTAGAATGATTCAAGTGCATACTTCTTTTGTGTAGTTGTGACATAGCTTTTAAATGCTAGTGTGTGTGTTCTAAACCTCATGCAACTTAGAAATCACTCATTATTTTCCTTAATGTCACACATTGATTCACTCACTTCATTTTAGCCATCATCACCTCATTCCAACAATCTATGCTTCCTTACGTTTACATTTAATCATCTTACTATCCTATTTTCTATCTTCAGGATGATTCACCATAAGCAAAAATGGAAGCAGAAAAAAGAACACGCAGCAGCCGGCTAATCTACTAGCTGAAGGTGGCAATCCATAAAGTCGCCGTACTCCCTTGCTCATCTTTGAATGCACCGAAGATGGTGCAAACTTTAAGTGTAGGGAGGTCGTCCGTCCAATCGACCATTTTTGGGGGACAAATTTCTAATCCCAACACTTTTACATTTCAATTTTTCTTTTATTACTAGGTCTTTTAGAATTCTTAGTTGCATTTTCTTGGTTTGCATATATATAATAAGCTTAGTCAAAATAATAAAATTTTTCAAGAAGAACATTCATAATAGGGCACCTTAATTGATTTGAGTAAAAAAAAATTTTCATTGAACTTGCTTGAATTATATATTGTGGAACATGTTTTTGAGTTAAGAACACACAACCGTGTGAGTTTTGAGCCTAATTGTGTGGTTGCATTATATAACCACTATTTTTATTCTTGTGTGTATTATTTTCTTTCTATGATTGTAATATTTGATCTGTTTGATTCTTTATGTCCATTATTTTGTGTATAAATGCATTTATATGATTGAGGACATCATTTCATTTAGCTCACTTACCCAAATAGCCTACCCTTTTATCTTCCATTGTTAACCAATTTTGAGCCTATTTTAATTTCCTTTTGATCTTAATTTCAGCACATCACTATCCCTAAGTCAAAAATAATAAATGTCCTTCATTTGGATCTTTGATTAGCTTAGGCTAGTGAGAGTGAGTATCATTTAATTGTGGAAAAGTTTGGAAACTTTGGTTGAGGTAAAAGTGTATTTTGAATTTTCATTGAAGATATTGGGAATTGGGTACATATTCATGCATTAAATGTTTAAACCATATGCATTGATACTCTTGTATATATTTTATTTTGAAAAAAATTTAAAAAAAAAAAGAGAAAGAAAAAAATAAAAAGAAAATGAAAAAAATAGAAAAAGAAAAAAAAAGAAAGCAATAAAAAGGGGACAAAATGCTCCAAAGTAAAGCAATAATAATCAACGCATATGGGATGTGATCAGAAAGAGAATGCATGAGTGTGTGAAAAATGGGTAGTTAGGTTTGCATTTGAATTATATAGGTTGTTATATATATTAGGTGAAAGTTTAAGTTAATCAAAGATTCAAATTTCAAGCTCACTTAGCCATATATATCCTTACTTTTACCCTAGTGCCATTATAACCCATGAAAAGTCCTCATGATATTTGTATGCATGCATTGAATAATAGTTGATTGTTAGATGAAAAACAAATCTTAAAAAGCATGATTAGAGGAGAATTGAGTGAATCAACCGTAAACACTTGAGCAATTAGAGCGTATACACATCCGGTGAGGGTTCGATTGCTCAATTACATATTTTCACCGGTTATTATTTCTCATCTTGCAAGTTTGTAAATTCCTTTCAATAACTCTAATCAATTGTGGATTTGATTTGAGTGTGATTACCTTAGCCCTTATGTTCATATATGTATTCTTGGAAGTTGATTTATTTTGAAGTAGTTGCATTCATGTAGATAGAATGCATTTAGATAGTCTACTTTGAATAAATGTTCATACCCCATTTATTGTCTTTCTTGAGTTTAGCATGAGGACATGCTATTGTTTAGGTGTGGGAAGATTGATAAACCACAATTTTATGGCTTATCTTGTATTGAATTTGGTAGATTTTATCAATTTTTCCTATATTTATTCAATGAAATAGCATGGTTTTGTAAATTTTCTCTAATTTGTAAGAGTAAAAACATGCTTTTTAGGTCCTTAATCTGATAAATTTAATTCACTTTAATTCCATTCGATGCCTTGATATGTTTGTTGAGTGATTTCAGGTTTAGAAGGCAAAGATTAGATTGAAGGAATGAAGAAAAAACATCTAAAAGTTGAGAATTCATGAAGAAATGAAGTTTTGAAAATTTTCCATGCAAGGTGTACGCGTGCCCATGCGTACACGTGACCTGAATTTGTCAAGCAACGCGTACGCGTGGCAAGCAGCACGTGACCTCATGAATGAAACACGCTGTGGGCAATTTCTGGGGCTTCAGAAGCCCAATCTAACTCATTTCTAAAGCTATTTGATGCAGAATTCAAGAGGGAACAAGGGGGAGAGCAATTAGGATAGTTTAGAAACATACTTAGGTCATATTCTAGAGAGAGAAGCTATCTTTTCTCTCTAGAATTAGGGTAGGTTATGTTAATTTTCTCTTAGATCTAGGGTTTAATTGTTGCTTTGATTTAGTTTCCTTGCAATTTATTGTTCTTACACCTTTGCTCTTTTAGTTTTATTTGATATCTCCTTTATTTTGCCTCTTTTATGTTTATGAACTCTTGTTAGTTTTAATTTCCATTAATGCAATTTATGTTTGATGTTTCTTATTGTTTAATTGACTTGTTGTTGTTATTTTCTTGCCTTGGGTAGCTGTAGAATTTATTGTTTCTTGCAATTTTACCATACTTTCCTTTTATGCCTTCCAAGTGTTTGATAAAATGCTTGGTTAGATTTTAGTGTAGAATTTTGTACTCTTGGTTTGGATTGAGTAATTTGGAGACTCTTGAATTGTCAAAGTCTCTTGTTGATTGGTGTTTGAAAGTTGCTAGTTGGCTTGAGCTTCACTAAATCTAATCTTTGATTAGGACTTGTGAACTTAAGTTGATTTTGCTCACTTGACTTTCCTCCATTTGTTAGAGGATAACTAAGTGAAAGCAATTCACACTTACAATCACAACTAATGAAGATAACGAGGATAGGAATTCTAATTCTCAACCCTTGCTAGGACCTTTCTTAGTTGTTAGTTTTATTTTCTTGTTCATCAAACCCAAAACCCAAAAATATACATCCCATAACCAATAATATGCACACTTCCCTGCAATTCCTTGAGAGAAGACCCGATGTTTAAATACTCATGATTTTTATTGGATTTGACTTAAGTGATAAACAAATTAAACTTTGATTGAGGGTTGATTGTTGGTTTGGATCTATACTATCGACGGAATTATTTTGTAAAAATTCCTAACTGACATTGTCCATCACATCAGGGAGAGAAAGACCACTGAGGGAAGCACACCGATGCAGGGTGCGCTGGCGGAGCAGTGTCGATGGAGGGTTGTGAGAGAGGGTGCGAGGGTAGCAAATCTGAGAAGGAAGCTTGTGTTGAGGGTGCGAAGGTTGCGACAGACCGGGTGTGACAGAGGGCTACGAGAGAGGGTTCTGTGAGAGGGCTGGGTGTGAGGTTCTCAGCGGTGACGAAGATGAAGGGCTGAGGGAGAGGATGTGCGAAGGATCTCATCAGCAGTAGCGATGAATTGGGACATGGTAGTGATGAAGCCGAGGGGCTGGCAGCAAGGGTTCCACGGCTTGAGTAGTGAAAGGATTATCCCTTCTTTAGGGTTGAAGTGTTTAATTGGGAAAAAATTAGTGTTTGAAAAAAAATTGGTGAAAACTACGTCGCTACGTTTTCTTTAGAGTGCCCCTAGGAAGACAAACAAGTCACGCTTCAAAAGCGTACTTATTTCTCTCCATGGCCACACTTTTAAAGCGTGGCAAAAAAAAGCGTGGCCAAATCACTAATCAATCACCACTCTCATAAAAGCGTGGCCATTGACCACTTTTGGCCACGCTTTTAAAGCGTGGCAAGAAAAAAGTGTGCCGACAGGCCTTTTTTCTTGTAATGCTGGTTGGACAGTTTATGCCAGCTGAGGGGTTTGTCTTCCGAATTGGAGATATCTTGGATTTCCACTTTTCCTCTCTACTGCATACGATTAGTTGATTTTTAATCTCGTCTCCCTTCCGAGTCGTGTTCCTTATTTTGGTAGAAAAACCGGCAAGTTTGGAATAATTTTTATAGAACTTTTCAGCTTCTTCTAGTGTCTTGAAAGTCATCCTAACCTTTGGGACAAATTTTTCATCCACAACACACCTGGTCTACAGAATGAACCGAACATATCATTAAAGCAAAACCATTGTATAGTACTAAATGAACGGAACATTGTCCATTATATAAATTCAAATGCGAACAAATGTCTACATAATGAACCGAACATGTTATTAAAGTGAAACCATTGTATAGTACTAAATGAACGGAACATTATCATTATATAAATTCAAATTCGAAGAACTGCCTGCATAATGAACCGAGTAATACTCTCTTAACGAAACTAATGCAAAATACTAAATGAACCAAACATTGTATATATAATCAAATTTGAAAGACCTGCATCTAGAATTCAGAGATTTCATTCTATTGAATTCAGTTCAGTTCAATCCAAATCAGAACACCTGCGTGTAGAATTTAGCAATTGCATTCAATTCAATTCAAAATTGAATAATCCAAAAACCTTGTTCGCTTAATTCGATTCATAATAATAATCCAAATCGCTCTCATTCAACTAATTTAAAGTTGAATCATTCATTGTTTTGATAGCATATTAAAATCTAAAAATGAAGAAGATAAATCCACAGATCGAAGAAGAAAACGAAGAAGAATAGGAAGAAAAAGGACGAGTAGCAGAGAAGAGAAAGAAGAAGAACGATGAGTAGCAGAGTAGATCCAAAAATTGTAATTCAGATCGTTAACGTTGAAGAAGAAGCGTTACATAATTCTGTTATGTTAATAGGAGGGAGAGGGGGACGTGCGTGTATTTCACATAACTTGGGGAGGGGGAGGCAAGTTACCAAAAAAATGCTTTGATGACTTGGTTAGGTTTTTAGCATGGATGTGGAGCATTATTGTAAGAAAAAAATCTATTTAGATTCAAATAAAATATAAAAAAAATCATAACAAATAAGAATAAAAATCCAAATTTTGTATTTTAGTTCAAATTTCATAAAATCTACATTTTCATAAACTTATAAATATAAAATAGAACATTAAATGATTTCTAAAAATTTATTCAAAAACACCATTTGACTCATTAGTATCTAAAAAATCATTATCGATACTTTTAATGTTACAAAATTAATATAAAGTATAGTTCTCTATGGTAGCATAAGAGTTAAAACTTGAATTTTTTTAGAGTTAGAAGTAACAGATAGTTATATAATATATGATGACCAACTATATTTATACAATATGTAATTTGAGAAATAAGTATATGACAGAGTTAACTGGAGTTTTGTAGATCTTGTATTGCAGAAGATGGGTTTTAGAAGAAGATAGAGGGGATGGGTTATGGAGTGTCTCAGTACGTGCTCTATGTCAGTATTGATAAATGGTTCGCCGTCCAAGCTTGTTCAAGATGAAAAGGGGCCTGCGACAAGGTGATCCTCTGTCCCCATTTTCGTTTGTACTTGTTGATGATGTCCTACATAGGATGATTGGCGAGGCTGTGAGAAACGGTCGCATATCGCCATTGTTGGTTGGGAGAGATCATATTGACTTGTCGCATCTTCAGTTTGCAGATGATACTGTTTTATTCTGCCCTCTTGAGGAAGAGACGATCAAGAATTACAGGAGGCTGCTTCATTGCTTTGAGTTGATGTCAGGTTTAAGTATTAAATTTGATAAATCAAGCTTGATTTCTATTAATTGTGATGAGCAGTGGGTACAACGTATGTGTAGTGTGTTGGGCTGTAAGCAAGCCACTGTTTTGGTTAAATATCTGGGCATCTCGCTAGGAGCAAACCCAAGGATGGTTAAGACGTGAAAGCCAGTAATAGACAAAGTGGAGGAGAAGCTTAGCCTCTAGAAGGCCAAGGTACTCAATAAGGCCGGTAAGTTGGTGCTTATCAAATTGGTGTTGAATAGCCTTCCGGTTTATTATCTAAGCTTGTATGAGATATCAAAGGCTGTTGCAGAGAAATTGATTTCCTTGCAGAGGAGATTTTCATGGAGTAAAGAGGATGGGAGGAATGGTATGGCTTTGGTTAAGTGGAAAGTGGTACAGGCTCCTAAAAAGTTAGGCGGGTTGTGAGTTAGGGATGCTATGATATGAAACACGGATCTTCTATTTAAATGGTGGTGGTGATTCTCTAAAGAGGAGTGTTTGTTGTGGAAGAATGTGGTCTGCTCCTGTAACAACCTGAATCCAAATGAGCTTCTGTCCTCACAGGAATTACCTGTTCGGGGGGGAGGGGGAGGGATCCGTGGAAGGATATTTGTCAGTTACAGTTCAAGAATCAAGAAGTAAGGCAGAAGATAATTACTGGGTTGACCATGGAGGTGGGGGACGGGAGATGAAATCGGTTTTGGGAGGATGTCTAGATTCATGGAGGTTCTTTGAAAGATCACTTTCCAAGGCTCTTTTCAGTTTCGAACCAAACAGGATCAATGATAGGGGATTATGGATTTTGGGATGGGTTAGTTTGGATATGGAACTTCCAGTGGAGGAGAGAACTATTCCAATGGGAATTGGATCTAGTGAACGAGCTTCACTAAATGTTGAGGCTAGTCAAACTTGCATATGGAAGAGAGGATAGAGTTGTTTGGAAATATGATAAACAAGAAATTTTCTCTACTAACTTATTTGTGCAGGTGTTGCAGGTAGAAATGGTCTCGGAGGATATATCAAGCTACAACTTTACTAGGACTATTTGAAAAGGTCTTATCCCACCTAGAGTGGAGTTGTTTGTCTGGTTTGTCCTGACTGGCATGGTCAATACGAAGGAGAGACTGAGTCGGTTTGGGGTCATTCACCAAGAAGATGTTTTATGTGTTTTATGTAACAATTGTGTTGAATGTGGCCACCACTTGTTTTTTGGCTGTAGTTTTTCTTGGCAGGTATGATGTACTTGATTATCATATGTTGGTTTGCAATTGGCTTGTCTGGGTACGGTAAAGGAGCACTTCCAAAGTTGGACTGAGATCTCAAATAAAAAAGAGGAGTGCAAGAGATGGATGGTGAGTTTTTGTACGATCATTTGGAACATGGAATGAAACCAGACGATTTTTCAGAACAAAGAAAAAGGGGTTGAGGAGATTATCAACATGTCTTTTATGAGATACAAAGAATAGTTAGATGCAAACCCCTTCTGTTGTTGATGGCAATGCCAGAAATGGCAAAGAGATATCTATGTATGCTTTATTTGTTTTGCTTAATTTTCATTAGTTTGTTTGTTATTCTTGTATTGTTATCTTCTATGCTCTACTTGTTGTGTTGAGCTTCTCTTAAAAAAAAACAACTATAATCTAATATGTGTTCCTCATGTTTAAATATCACTCTTATCTTATATTGATTTGTATGCATATATAATTTATTAGGTATTTTACTATCTAAATATAAAACATGTAGTAAATTTAATATTTAAAATAAACAACTACGTAAAAAATTAGGATAACTTGTGTGTCAGTTTTGTTGGAATTTTTTTTAAATAATAAATTAAATATTTTATCTATTAAAATATATAATTTAAAGAATATTTATTAATTTACGTAAATAAAATAGTCTAAAAAAAATTTTTGGTCATAATAATAATAATAATAATAATAATAATAATAATAATAATAATAATAATTTTTAATAATTTTATTTTATTTTAATTTTTAGGCCAAAAATCCTGACTGTCATAATTTGTAATGGATCCAAAGATAAAAGATAAAAGAAAAAAAGAGAACAAGAAAAAGAAAAAACTCTGCCAAAGAAAACAAGAAAACAAAACAAAGAAAATGAAAATAAGATTATAAGAACCCGTTAAAAGAAAACTGAAAAGTTGTAGTGCTAGTAAGTAAGGTTGTAGATAGTGAATAAGCATTGATTGTTATTTATGAGTAAATATCTTTTTTGATCTTATCCTTTTTGAAAATTGACAAGTCTCTCTCTAACTTTAAAAAAAGGGGTAAGTACGATTTTGGTCCCTAAAATTTAGTGTCAGAATCGAAATCGTCCCTCTTGTAATTTTGGATTTAAAATCGTCCTTAATGTTGCATTTGTATTTAACTTCGTCCTTTGTAATTAAAAAAATTTTTTTAATGACAATTCTACCCTTTTCATTTCGCGCAAAACGCTTGATTTCTTTTCTTGGATGAGAAAACCTTAACGTTTATTACAACACTCTTTATTCACAACGCTTCATAAACCAAATCCGTTACATTGTGCCCTAACCCAGAATCGGAGAGGACCGTAGATGTTGATGGACTGAAACTGAAGAGAGGAGGCGAGATCGAGGAACTGGAAGGAAGGGACGTGAAGAGTCGCTGAAGCATTACTGATAGGTTTGAGTAGGTATGATTTTCTTTCTTCTTTTCAGTATGGTAGCTCTCGCTACAGTGGGTAGTGTCGGGTTAGATTACTTAGGGTTTGGGGGTCTGTTTATCGTTGGAATGAGGCCATGTGTGTGGAGAGTACGGATTAGCATCGGTGTAAAATAGGAAGGTGCGTCTGTTTCATATTCTATATTAATGTCTATGTGTTGTTGTACTCTGTTTCAGGGTGTGGTAGAAGACGATGGGTTATTTTAAAGTGAAGGTCTACCATGGAGGATGGTTTACGTATAAGAACGGTCCATTAGAGTATGTGAGAGGAGAAACAACGGTGATAGAAGAGATTGATGGTGATCGGTGGTCTGTATTTGAAGCGTATGCTAAGCTAAAGCAACTTGGTTACGTCGAGAAGAATATCCCATCGTTGTGGTTCAAGGATCCAGTTGCTGAAGACATGGAGAAAAATCTGAAATTGTTTAAAACTGATGCGGATTCCATTGAGATGTGTCGAATAGCAGAGTTGAGAGACCATGTAGAGTTGTATGTTGTCCATAAGGTTCAGGACGAGGAGATGTTTCCTGATGATGGCTACATTGATGTTGGGGATAAAGATGGGATGAGTGACATTACTGAGGGGCAAGAGCTGGTTCTGTATGGTGGAGTAGATGAGGGGCGAAAGCAATCTGAACCATTTGCTACTTACTCTGGGGCAGAGGACGACAATGAAGTTGGGTATGATAACTCTAGTGACAGTGACAGTCTTGATTCGGAGTATAATCCATCTGGGGAAGAGGACGATAGTGAAGATGATGTGCACTTTACTGATAGTGATGATGAGCTTGATCCTGAGGTAAGTGGGTTTCAAGATGTGAATGTAATGAGTAAAAAACCTAGGGCTGTGAAAAAGAATGCTGGAGCAACTGAGCAGTTTGACAATGATGAGGGAGGAGACAGTGATGACTTAGATTTCGATCACCAGGTTGGGGCTGATGGGTCTGATTCAGAGCATGAGGGTTTCACATTTCCAGTTCACAAGATTCAGAAAGATATGAGTCAATACAAATGGGAAGTTGGCACAGTGTATGCATTTCGGGAGGAGTTCAAGGACACTGTAACTGCTTATGCTGTGCATACGGCAAGGTCAATCAGGTTTAGGAAGTGTGATTTGCAGAGGGTTAGGGCTGTTTGTTCGGGTGATTGTCCTTTCTAGGTGTATGCTGCAAAAATCAGAGGTGAGGAAACTTGGCAGCTACGCAGCATGAACCTGACACACACATGCACACAAGCACACAGGGTGGGGATCTTACACTCAAAATGGCTCGGCAAGGCATTTAAGAAGAAGGTTGAATCAAATCCGAAGGTGAAAATAAGGGAGTTGGTTTCGAAGGCACAGAAGAAATGGAACTTGACTGTCACTAAGTCATTGGCCACTAAGACCAAGCAGATTGCACTTGATCAAATTCAGGGAACCTTCCGAGAGCAGTATAAAATAATTTATGATTATGGACATGAGCTTATGAGGGCAAATCCAGGATCCTCAGTTCGCATACAAGTGCAGAGGTCCCCAGATCTTGACAGTGAAGCACCAGCATCATCCAGGACCACTTACTGCATCTTTCAGAGGATATGTGTGTGCTTGGAAGCATGCAAGCAGAGCTTCCAGCATTGCAGGGATTTCATTGGCCTAGATGGATGCTTTTTGAAGACACCCCAAGGAGGACAACTGCTCACTGCAATTAGGTGGGATCTCAATGACCAAATGCTGCCGATTGCATATGCGGTTGTGGAGGCCAAGACGAAGGACTCATCGAGTTGGTTTCTAAGTCATCTTGCATCTGATGTTGGGCTGGATAAGATGGGAAGATCTACCTTCATGTCTGACCAACAAAAAGTAAGCAAAGTTCACTAATTTTATAGCATGAATGACATCCATTCAATTCTCCCTAATTACAATTTCTTTGATTTCATGTGTGCAGGGTTTGTTGCCAGCATATGAGGAGGTTATACCTGGTGTGGATAATCGGCTCTGTGTGAGACACTTGTACAGCAACTTCAAAAAAAGGTTTCCAAGATTACAATTGAAGAAACTGGTGTGAAAGTGTGCTAAGGCAACTCACTGGAGGGATTGGGAGAGGCACATGGCCGAAGTGAAAGCTGTGAATCAGGAAGCCTATAGGTACCTAATTGCTATCCCTCCTAGGTATTGGTCTAGATCTAGGTTCACCTATAACTCTAAGGTAGATACATTGGTTAATAACATGTCCGAGAGCTTTAATTCTGCTATTGTTGATGCTAGAGAGAAGCCTATAGTCACCATGTTAGAGGAAATCAGGGTTAAACTAATGACTAGGTGGGCAGAAAATAGGGAACTTGCACAAAATTATTCAGGGACAATCTTACCTAGGATTAGATTCAGGTTGGAGAAGAGATCTAGGTCAGCTGGGGATTGGCGGGCATACTGGTCTGCAGCTTCGAAGTATGAAGTGGTGATCGGATTAGACAAGTTTGCGGTCGACTTAGGATCCCATGAATGTTCATGTAGAATTTGGAAGATGAGTGGCATACCCTGTGTCCATGCTATCAGTTGCATCAAGTTCAAGGGACTTGACTTAGAACCTTTTATGGCTGGGTGTTATAAGAAAGAAGCTTACATGAGGTGCTATGACTCAATCATACATCCCTTGAATGGAGTAGATCTTTGGGAGAGGACTGCACACCCTGATGTTATGCCTCTCCCCTATTAAAGGCCTAGTCACAGGCCAGTGAAAAAGAGAAGAGCAGCTGCTGGAGATGAAGAGCAGAGCAGCCGCACTCACCTATCAAGGAAGAGAGAGAAACAAAGGTGCTCTCTGTGTGGATCTGTTGGGCACAACAGAAGCAGATTCCCTAAACCTATTGAGGAGTTGGTATGATTTTTAATTTTTCTTCCTTCTATGAATTGGTCTCTCATATATTATTGCTATCCCATTATTAAATTGTATATGTTTGTGTGGCCCAGCAGTCAAAGAACAAAGGAAAGCAGCAGCAGGGAAGCACCAAATCAAACCATCTACCTGTCAAGGGAGGAAGGAAGACTGCCTCTTCCCAGCCCAATCCCAAGCAATCTGTCAAGAGGAAAGTTGTTTCAGCAACTCAGCCACCTTCTGTAACCCAATCCAACAATGCAGCACAGCCAAAAAGGCCTAGAGGCAGGCCCAAGAGAACTACTAAGCCCAAGTCCTCAACCCAACTTGCTCCACAACCCAACAAGATTGCCAGCCCAACAAGTTAAGCACCTCCTTCATCCTCATCACAGCCAGCCACCAGAACTATTCCTTCATCTCAGCCTACCTTTACCACATTTTCAAGTCAACCTGTTGGTCACTTCTCTGCCAGGCTCTCTGGACCACCTCACATTTCTCCAAAGAAACTGAAGTTAATGGCAAAGTTGCCTCCAAGAAAATGGGGAATGCTTTAGGAAAAGGAAAATGGGATATGTTTTATTTTGGGTTATATTGTATTTTGTGTCATGATTATATTTTGTGCATGTTGTCTTATTTTGGGTTATGTTTCTGTGAACTTTGCTGGAAAAGTGCAGTGTGACTTGTTAGCTACTTCTTGCTGGGTTACATTTCTGTGAACTTTGCCTATGAGCATCTATGTGTTGTACTTGGTTGCTGGATTGGACCAGCCAACCCTTTTGGGATTACCTCTGTGCCTGAAACACTTTTTATTATGTATGTTACTATGACATTTACCATATTCAGATGAGGTTGTCTTTGATTCAAGTTTGTTATATTGTTAGGAAATTAGTCAGTAATGGAAAACAGGTATTTACCAAGCAGAAATCAAACTCACATTACAACAACCAACCATGCATACATAATTGTCATTTATACATGCTGAGAACCAATTCAACAGAACACATTCATACCAGGTACATCATTGTCACCTAATAACTTACCATCAAAATACTTTTCACCAAAACACATTCAACAAAACCAACCCTAAAAGAATTTACCAACAACAACAACAGCATCATACCCAAACACCCTTTTCATACCAGGTTCAATGGAATTACACACTTAGGCCTAGACATAGAAAAATTCTGCAGCAGCAGATACAGGAACCCAGCCCACCCAACAAACCCTAACAGAGCAACGACCATTAACTTCCACTCTGCCGCTTTCGTCCTTGATTTCAGGGAGGCAACCTTCTTCTTCATCCTTGCAATTTCTGGGTTTTCTACCTCTGTCTCCGGCTCTGTCCAACAAAGAAGTTGCAGCCTTCATGCACCTACACATAATCACCGTCTTCACTCTCCACTCCTCAACCCAAATAACTCAACTCGAAAGAAAAGAAAGAAAAACAAACCCATAGTAAACATAGCCCCAGAATCTGCACCCGTAGTTCTCCTTCGTCCTTGAGGTTCGCAGTACCGGCCTCTCACTA
This sequence comes from Arachis hypogaea, assembly GCF_003086295.3. Taxonomy (NCBI): domain Eukaryota; kingdom Viridiplantae; phylum Streptophyta; class Magnoliopsida; order Fabales; family Fabaceae; genus Arachis; species Arachis hypogaea. The sequence goes on along the minus strand of NC_092053.1, from coordinate 123,694,067 downwards.
TGGGAACAGAGCAGCAACGTACCATGCAAGGAAGATTTGCTTCGAGACGAGATCGAGCTTTCGGCAGCCATGGCGTTCTTCCTCCACGACGTGGGCGACAGTGGTGTCGGCCGTAGTTCCAGATTCAAGCAACTTGCCCTTATTTTTTGGGGTTAACATATACATTTATATTCCTATTCCCTTTATTTTTATATAACTATTCTTCTAACTACCCTAACGATGAAAAGGGCATTTATGTCCGAAAAAAATTTTAAGGGCGAAGTTAAATACAAATACAACATTAAGGACGATTTTAAGTCCAAAATTACAAGAGGGACGATTTCGATTCTAGCACTAAACTTTAGGGACCAAAATCGTACTTACCCCTTTAAAAAATGATAAATTTGTTTTTGTCTATTTTTTTGTTAGATACATTGATCTTTCTGTTACCAATAGACAGAAATTAATGTGTCTAACAGAAGAAATAGACTGAAATCAATTTGTCTAACAAAATGATTGATGTGTCTAACGGAAGAAATGGACAAAAATCGATTTATTATTTTTTAAATGTTGAGAGGCAACTTATATTTCAAAAAGAACAAACCAAAAAAAAAATACTCTTTATTCTAATATTTTTTATTTTTTATTTTTTTTAGTATTTAAACGGAACTAAAATAATATTTTTTATTTTTTTAAGATGTTTTAGACCTAATAAAATTAGAATTTTTTAACTTATACTTTCTGACAAAAAGACTGCAAAAAAAAAAGTGACTAATGATATGTTGTCAATTTATAGTACAGGATTGATCTGAATATATATCCAATGGTCTATATTTAAAGAGTTCACTAGTGAGCCAAATAACTTCCTATGCTTGTTGGTTAGCCAAAGTTAAAGCGCGTACCGAATCCGTATCCTTATATTGCATTAAATTTTCTAATACTCGAATTTCGCGAATCATGTATTAAATAACCAACCAATCACAAAGAGGATTGGAGGTCTTGTTTAAGTGGCACATTATGTCATTATGTGAATTTTTTATTTTTAATATTGGAGTGGTAGTGGTGTTTTTTTAAAATGTGGATTGTTGGGGTGTTATACTCAAATGTGGAATCGTTTAATTAGAGAAGCAGAAATCGGACCGTCCGATTTATTAGAGGTATAGAAATCGGACCGTCCGATTTCTAGAGGTACACAAATCGGACCGTCCGATTTGTAGAGGTACAGAAATTGGACCGTCTGATTTGTGGGAGGTACACAAATCGGACCGTCCGATTTGTGGTAAAAAAAATTTAGGTACAGAAATCGGACCCTCCGATTTGTGTACTTCCACAATTTTGAAAAATACCAAAAATTACAATGTTAAGGTATATTACCAAGGTTGCGAAAACCGAACCGGTCATTGAACCGGTCAAGTAACTGGTTTAATGGTTTAATGGTTCAACCGGGATCGAACCGTGGTTAGACCGGTTTAATTAAATATACAATAAAATTATTAAAAATTTAATATATAATTAAAATAATTAACATAAATAATAATTAGCATAAATAATTAAATATTAAAAATTTTTTATTTCTAATTAACTCTCAGAGTATAAATACCTAGAACCAGAATAATCACTCCCAATCCAAATACATACAACTATACAAGCCAGAAAATCCAAAAGCATCAGAAAATGCAGCAACTCAACCTTCAAAAATTGAAATTCAGATACACTCACAATCCAAGGACACTCACAATTCAAGTTTAGCAAATCACACCCCCCAATAACCCTAACTTAGAAAAAAAAAACACAAACGAACAGCTACTCAATCATCAGAGAACAGCAACTCAATAATCACAGTAACTCAGAATCAATAAAACAAAATGAACAAACATAGATTTCAGCCGTGCATACTCATAATCATAAAGATTATTCGGTTCCAGAGTCATACAAAACAGGAACTCAGAATAATAAAACCCAGAGATAGAGACAGAGACAGACGAGGTTGGAACAAAACTCAACTGCTAGCGAAGGAGGAACGGTGAGACAGAGACAGAGACGAGGGAGGAATGGCGAGACAGAGACGGAGACCAAGACGAGGGAGGAACGAAACTCATTTTCCGGGGAGGGTAGAACGGCGAGACAGAGACGAGGATAGGATTCAAACTGACAGCTTCTCGATCTGCAAGTCCACAACCACGACGACAATGTAGACAAGGGTAGAAGAAGGCAACGAGCTTCGACATGCAAGTACAGAGGCGACGGCGTGGAGGAGAAGAGGATCGACGGCCAAGGACTTCGATCTGACCCTCTGTCCGTCACTGCCAGCGCGACGGCACCCTTTGGCTGACGAGAAGGGTTCGGCAGCGACGGAGGCAGTGGCTGCTGCTGCTGGTTGCTGAGAGATAGAGGAATAGTGGGTTAGGGTTCCGTTTTTGTGTGAGGGAATGGAACTAAGGATGCTGCTCTCAACCTTTTTATATGCTGAGCTATAAAACCGTTAAAAAACCGTTCGGTTTTACCGGTTCACCGGTTAACTGCCGGTTCGACCGGTTTTTATACCAGTTTTTTGCCAAACGGTTTTGCACCTCAACCGAACCGACTAGAAGACCGATTCCCGGTTAATCCGGTTGAACCGGCCGGTCCGGTTCGGTTTTCAGAACAATGGATATTACCACTCCTACTTCCATAACAAAAAAAATTAGCTTCATTATGTGCCTCCAAAACTGTCACATTCAGATTCGAATCTGGTTTTAGTCAAAAGTGAAAAAGGAATTCATGTAGGGTATAGTATAGTTGTATTGTATTAATACAAAAAAAAATCACCAAAAAGGTCATTGTTGTCTAAAATCACTACTAATTTGATGCTGATTTAGTTTTCCAAAAAAAAAAAAAATAGTCATGCTATGAGTTAAAATCAAAGTCCAAATTGTGAAAAAAATTATTGCTATGGAAATTGTATTACTATGTTAACTAACTCCTACACAAATGGCAATAGAACAAGTAGGAACAAGTTTTTTTTGCTCTACTTTATCTCATATAGAACCCGTCATGTAATTATTCACGAGTTAGTTTCTGATGCATCTATATATAACCCTTCTACCATAAAATGAAGGGTAAGTTTTGTAATCAATAAAATACAGTATCGAATAGCATCAAGTGTAACACCCTACCATACAGAGTCTTATGCTTAAGTCATAATTCAGAGATGGCAAGGTATTACGACCTCTAAAACAAAAATTTAGTACGTATAGTAGTATGAATAATTGATTATAACTAGGAGCCTTTGTAGAAAAAGGGGGTAAACAAAAACCGTAACTCGAACGCACAACACTCCGATCGATAACGTAACGAGCAAAGGATAAGCCGACGCAAGATCATATATATAAAGAGTGTCAAAAACAGGAATATCAAGACTCAAGATCCGGCTGCGAAGATAACCGGTCCAAGCATAGCAATATATACATATAATAAAATAAGGAAAACCCAAAGGGACACAAATACAGAAAACCTATTCTCCAAAAATCCCCTCTAGAAGGAGTCATCACAGTTTGTATTATTTAATGGGGATAAAAGTATCTAAACAAGCATATAAACCAAAACAGAGTCCCGAGAACAAAGAATCTTTGCTAATCCAGAAGTCTCCAGCATGCCTCAACGAGAAGCCTCGCGTCCTGCATCTGAAAACCACAAAATCCGCATGGGTGAGAACCAGAGGTCCCCAGCATGGTAACAGCTTCCACATATATAATACATAATAATAGAGGAAAGTCGAAGGCAATCCTAGAACTCCCTCCAGATAATATCAAAGCTTATAAACAAGCTAAACCGTAAGTGGCAACTGACTAAAGATTCTTCAGTCTAACTAATACTTCCCTTTCCAATTCCTTCAGACCTCCCAACCACCAGCAGGAGTATAATATAGCAAACACAGTTATATCAGACAAGAGATTTACAAATAGGAACAGATAAGGCATTTAGGCAATTAGCAAGTAATATGCAGTCAAATAGGCAATCTCAAACAATTCATGTAGTATACTTATGATGCATGCCTGTCCCTAGTGGCTGATGATATCATCTGTCGGTTATAGAGCCAACCCGACAAGTCCTGGTAGCTAGCCATTGGACTGTCCCTCTGTCGTGCATCCCCAACTCGAGTTATACTCATCATAAGCTTGATCATAATCATGATCCATATCCATCACCCTCACTGGTGAATATTTATCCATCACCATCACTGGTGAATATTTATGGGGGCGAGCTCATCCGGGACTTTCACAGTGCCCGGCCACACTTACGACATAGGGTCAACAGAGCTTCGAGTCTCCACCTGGAGCACGTGGTGGGTAGCCACTGCTACTACCCAGGGAAACCCTCATCTCCGATGGTGGAAGTGCAAACATTCACAATTCATTCAACATCATATATGCATTTATACTTAGCCATAAACATGGCTCTGCTGTCACACGGCATAATCCAGCCATCCGGCTCACGGTTAAATCCATAACCAGCCAATTCATTAACAATTATGGCCCTTCGGCCCATGGCATAACAAGCACTTCCACCGCCATTCTCCGCATCTTACATAATCATCTTTGATCATCAATGATCATTCATTTTTCCCCTTGCTTCACTCGCAAGTTACCACATTCACTAGCCCTTTTTCTCATGCTAGGCATATCATAATGATTTAAGACATAAGTGGTGAGATCGGAGGCTTAGAAGTATGAAATTTGGCTTTTAAAACTCAAAAATTAACTTTGGGATGAAAACAGAGCCACGTGTACGCGCACTCCACGCGCACGCGTGGATGGCCTTAAAACTCATCGACGCGCAAGCGTCATACGCGCGAACGCGTGGGTTGAAAATTAGCCAAACGGCGCGCACGCGTCAGCCACGCGTACGCGCGAATACATTGTGCCCCAGGCACAAAACTGGCACAACTCTGGCATAATTCTCTGGAAAATGGCTGGGCATTCGATGCAGCACATCGATGCGCTCGCGCACACCACGCGCACGCGTGGATGATGCTTTCTCGAAGAACGGCGCGTACGCGCCAAGTGCGCCTACGCACGAGGGGTCATTCTGCTAAAAATTTTCTAAGTTAAAAGCTGCAGAATTCACAGATTCAACCCCCAATCTTCCGACGGACATAACTTTCTCATTTTAAATCGTTTTTCACCCGTTCTTCGAACGGCATGGACGTCCCGGATCCAATTTCATTTCCAAACAGATTTGGCACAAATCAAAGATCCGTAGTCCAAGTTATGTTCCGTCAAAGTATGCCCAAAAAAAAAACCATATTTTCATTCAAAACCACAAAGTGCCATTTTCAAAACAAGCCACTTTCAACTCTTTTCAAAATCAATCAAAACGTGCCAATTTCAACCCTTCTCTTTGAAATCATTCAAAATGTACCAAAATCAACAACAAGCCATCCTCAACTCACACATTGACCCTTTACCAAAATTCCCAAAATCACCATTTAACCGTTTTACCACTTCTCAATCAAATGGGTAAAGGACAAACACAATATCATGTCATACATCCTTCCTCATCCCAATTTCCAATAATACCATTTTCCATCAACCATCATTATACATAATCAACATCATACTCACCATCAATCATGGTACCACCCATCAATTCAACCTCAATCATCCATCAAGCATATATCACAACATGCATTTCTCATATTTCACACAATCAAGGCATCAATATTCATAATCACATATATGAACACATCATATATCTCAACCATTCAACAACACCAACAATTCAATGCCTATCTTAGGGCCTCTAGCCTAAGTATTTCCTACCACATTACATATTAGATACGGGAAACCGAAACCATACCTTAGCCGATTTCCCAAGCTCAACCGGAGCACTTCCAAACCACTTGTCCACAAGCTCTCAAGGTATCAACACCTCCAAGAACAGATTTTATCACACAAAACCCTCTTCCAAGCTTTCCAAAATCACCAATCAAGCTCCAATATTCACATATACACAACCTAAGCCACAATCATCATACCCATACACAACATCTCAATGCCCAAACCTCATAGAACAACAAATTACACTAGGGTTGAGAATCTTACCACACCCAAGGTCCAAGGAGACAAGATTAACCTTCTCCTTCAAGAGAGTTGGGTCCTATAACATCAAAGAACCCAAAATCTCAACATTTTTGCTCATGAAACTCGAAATCAAGGGCTGGAATTTCGAACAGTAAAACGTGGCTTACCTCAAGATTGATTATATGGGTTTTGTAGAGCTCTCTGCGGTGAACGCGTGGCCGCAAACGGAGCGGCAATCGGAGCTCTAGATCAAAAGTTATGGTGGTTTGAAGATCAACCAAGGGAGAGAACTTGAGAGAGTGTTCTTCCCCCCTCCATATTAGTTTTCAGCATGTTTGAGTGTGTTGTGAGGAGAGAGAGTGCTGAAAACTAGGGTTTTGATTTAGTTATGTTGGGCCAAGGGCCCACTTTGGGTCCGGTTGGTCCGGTTTGGCCCGTTCGGTCCAATCTTGGTCCGATTTCTATAAAATTGGTACCGAAATTCTCGTCTCAATCTCCTCTATCACATTTAGCCATAAAAATAACATTTTTGGCTTTCTAGAATAAATTCTCATTTATGGGTTAATTAGCCGTTAATTAACTGGATCTTACATTCTACCCACCTAATTGGGAATTTTGCCCCCAAAATTCAAATTCAATTACCTGAGAATAAATGCGGATAATCCGTTCGCATCTCCGACTTAAGTTCCCAAGTGTGTTCCTCAACACCGCCTCGACTCCAAGCTACTTTGACTAATGAAACCTCTTTTCCGCGCAACCGTTTGATACTAGTATCATCAATTCTGACTGGAGCCACTGGAAGCGTCAAATCTTCCCTTAACTGAACCGATTCGGGTTCTAACACATGGCTAGCATCAGGGGTGTACTTCCGAAGCTGCGACACATGAAACACATCGTACAGGTTCGAAAGATAGGGTGGTAGAGCCATCCGATACGCCACCGGTCCAATCCTCTCCAGGATCTGAAATGGACCAATATATCGAGGATTCAACTTCTTCGCTTTAATCGCCCTACCTACTCCTGTGGTTGGAGTAACCTTAAGGAAAACATGATCTCTTGCCTCAAATTCCAAGGGCTTCCGCCTCTGATCGGCGTAACTCTTCTGGCGACTCTGCGCCGTAAGCATCCTATCTCGGATTTTCTTGACTTGTTCAGTGGTCTCAGCTATCATTTTCGGCCCCAACAAGCCTTTCCCTCCAGCTTCATACCAACATAGCGGAGATTGACATTTCCTCCCATACAATGCCTCATACGGAGCCATTCCGATGCTCGCATGGTAACTATTATTGTATGCAAATTCCACTAACGGCATATACCGATCCCAACTCGCCGGTTGGTCCAAAACACAAGCTCTCAACATATCCTCTAGTGTTTGAATCGTCCTCTCGGATTGACCATCTGTTTGAGGATAGTAAGCTGTACTCAAGCTTAATCGGGTTCCAAAAGCTTTCTGAAATGCACCCCAGAATCTCGAAGTGAAACGAGGATCTCTATCAGAGATTATAGTAGCAGGTACACCATGGAGTCTCACAATCTCCTTTATGTATAACCGAGCTAGCTCCTCAAGGGTGTAAGTCATCCGAACGGGTAAAAAGTGAGCTGACTTCATCAGTCGGTCCACAATCACCCATATAGCATCAAAACCAGTCCTAGTCCTTGGCAATCCCGACACAAAGTCCATTGCAATACTCTCCCACTTCCATTGCGGAACCTCTAAAGGTTGCAACATCCTAGAAGGTCTTTGATGTTCAATCTTTACCTTTTGACAAGTTAAGCACTTTGAAACATATTCCGCCACATCATTCTTCATACCCGGTCACCAAAGCATCGCCTTCAAATCATGGTACATCTTAGTACTTCCCGGGTGAATGGAGAATCCGCTTTTGTGTGCCTCCTTTAAGATATCTTGCCTCAAAGTGCCAACATCCGGCACAATGATCCTACCCTTGAATCTCCATAACCCGTCTTTTTCTTCCGACACTCTCCACTGTTTTCCTTGCTCGATAGCCGGTAACACCTTCCATAACGCTTCATCGTTTTCATGAGCCTTTAGGAGTTCGGACTTAAAGTCACTTGAGATTTCTAATCGGCTCAAACACAAGGTTCCAGATACTTCTCGAACACCAATTTTTAGACTCTCGAATCCCTTGAGCAACTTCTCCTCTTGAAGCATCATCCAAGACGCATATAACGACTTCCGACTTAACGCATCCGCCACTATATTCGCCTTTCCAGGATGGTAATTTAACTCAAAGTCATAGTCTTTCAACAATTCCATCCACCTCCTTTGCCTCATATTAAGCTCTTTCTGATCAAAGAGGTATTTTAAGCTCTTGTGATCGGAGAAGACTTGGAACTTAACCCAATAGAGATAATGCCTCCACACCTTCAAGGCAAACACGACCGCAGCGAGTTCCAGATCGTGCGTAGGGTAACTAACTTCATGAGGTCTTAACTGTCGTGAGGCATACGCCACCACATTATGATGCTGCATCAGCACGCACCCTAGGCCCTTTAACGATGCATCACAGTACACCTCAAAAGGCTCGTTCGGCTCAGGTAACACTAACACAGGTGCAGTAGTCAACTTTTTCTTCAATGTCTGAAAGCTCTCCTCGCACTCAGGAGTCCAAACAAACGGAGTGTCTTTGCGAGTTAACTTTGTCAACGGCAAAGCTAATTGCGAAAAGCCTTTGATGAACCTTCGGTAATAGCCAGCTAAATCCAGAAAACTCCTTATCTCAGTTACTGTGGTTGGTTGCTTCCAATCCATCACAGCTTCTACCTTAGTTGGATCTACGGCTATTCCCTTCTTACTCACCACGTGACCCAAAAACTTCACCTCATCCTTCCAAAACTCACACTTAGACAGTTTCGCATAGAGTTTCTTCTCCTTTAAAATCTGCAACACGGTCCTCAAGTGTTCTGCATGCTCTTCTTCAGTCTTGGAGTAAATCAGTATGTCGTCAATGAAGACAACAACGAATTTATCCAGAAACGGACGGAATACTCTATTCATGTAATCCATGAATACTGCAGGAGCGTTCGTCAACCCAAAGGACATTACAGTATACTCGTAATGACCATAACGAGTCCTGAAAGCGGTCTTAGGGATATCCTCACCCCTCACCCTTATCTGGTGATAACCGGATCGCAAATCGATCTTAGAGAAAACCCCAGCTCCTTGTAACTGGTCCATGAGATCATCAATTCTCGGTAATGGGTATTTATTCTTTATGGTGACCTTGTTCAGCTGCCTGTAATCCACACAGAGCCGCATACTTCCATCTTTCTTCTTTACCAGTAACACTGGAGCACCCCACGGGAAAACACTTGGTCGGATAAAGTTCTTACCCAACAATTCCTCTAACTGAGACTTTAGCTCGGCCATCTCTAACGGTGACATCCTATAAGGAGCACTTGAGATTGGTCCCGCCCCAGGCACCAATTCAATAGCAAACTCGACCTCTCGGTTAGGTGAAAATTCCTCAATATCATTGGGAAACACTTCCGAAAACTCACACACTACCGGAATCTGATCCAATCTTTGATCATCACCCGAAACACCCGCGGTTAACAACAAGATACCCTGACATTCGATTCCAGAACAGTTCACCACCATCAAATTCAAGTAATAATTATTCACCACAACCGGCCCTTTTGTATCCTCCGGCATAAAGTACACCGACTTGGTAGAACAATCAAGTAGGACATGGTTTTCGGATAACCAGTCCAATCCCAAGATAAGATCAAGACCGATCATCGGTAAGCAGATTAAATTATGGACAAAATCACGCTGCTTGAACTTAAACGAAATTTTCGGGCATCCTAGCCTAGTTACCATGGCTTCATGGGTAGCATTATACACTTTTAAGTCATAACCTAAGGTTACGATCTTCAACCCTAACTCATGGGCTTTCTCAAATACAATGAATGAATGCGATGCTCCCGAATCAAATAAAGCATTTAAAGTTTGACCAGCCATTTCACAGTTACCTCGAATAAGTGTCTCGGATCCCTCTGCACCCACAGCTGAGGTGGTGAACACCCGACCAGTCTGTTGTGCTTTCCCAGCACCTTGCTTTTGCTTCTCCGGACAACTTGCGGCTTTATGCCCCGCCTTTCCACAATTGTAGCACAAACCCCATCCGGCCTTGCATGGTACTCCCGGATGGTGACTCCCACACCTAGTACAAGCTTGATCATTCTGAGGCTGCTTCCCAAACCTTTTTCCTTGGGAGTAGTTGTTGTTGGGCCTCCTAAAAGAACCTCCCCTCTTGAAAGACGGACCTCTAGGTGCAAAGCTCTTCCCTCGGTTCTGTGGAAATGACCCCTTGTGACTTCCTTTCTCAGCGGCTGCCCTCTTCACACACTCTTCAGCAACCCTACACTTGTTCACCAACTCGGAGAAGGTCCTAATCTCCATTGGCCCCACCGAACCGAAAATATCGCTCCGGAGTCCTCCTTCGTACTTAACACACTTCCATTCCTCATATTCCACCGGAGTCCCTTGACACATACGAGAGAATCTGAACAGCTCCTCAAACTTGTCAGTATACTCAGATATGGACATAGCACCCTGCTTCAGCTACAACAATTCAAGCTCCTTGGCCGTCCTAGCAGAAGTCGGAAAGTACTTCTTATAGAACTCCTCTTGGAAGACATCCCAGGTGATATAATCATCACCCTGCTGCAGAAGGCGTCGAATACCCTGCCACCAATGCGACGCTTCACCAGTGAGCAAATAGGTAGCAAACTCCACCTGCTGCCCTTCTGGTACCACCTGCGCTTGCAGTGCTCATTCCATAGCTTGAAACCATGTATCGGCCTCAGTCGGGCTAGTAGTTCCCTTGAACTTTGGGGGATTAACCTTCAAAAAGTTCGCCAGTGTCATCGGGCCCTGAACTCCACCTCCGTCATTACCATGGTTGTTCATCTGTTGGCCAAGAGCCTCAGCAGTGGCTTGCATAGCAGCAGCCATGTTCTCCAACGCAGTCATAAAGTTCACCGGGTCATTAGGGTTAGTCTTCGGCGCACGAGCATTCGTATGTCCTCTCCCATGGCCTCTACCGCGTCCACGAGGTGCCATCTGGTCCCTATACACACCAAACAATCGATATTAAGTTGATCAGTCTCAATATCGGAAGTCTAGTGCTTCAAAGTCCCAAATGCATGCTCATGAATGTTTATGCCAATTATATCAACTAGATATACTAACATAACACACATACAGAGAATGTACAGAAGCATAGTCAGTCCATTCCTCAGGCTCTACAAGAACGAATTGCTCTGATACCATAATGTAACACCCTACCATACAGAGTCTTATGCTTAAGTCATAATTCAGAGATGGCAAGGTATTACGACCTCTAAAACAAAAATTTAGTACGTATAGTAGTATGAATAATTGATTACAACTAGGAGCCTTTGTAGAAAAAGGGGGTAAACAAAAACCGTAACTCAAACGCGCAACACTCCGATCGATAACGTAACGAGCAAAGGATAAGCTGACGCAAGATCATATATATAAAGAGTGTCAAAAACGGGAATATCAAGACTCAAGATCTGGCTGTGAAGATAACCGGTCCGAGCATAGCAATATATACATATAATAAAATAAGGAAAACCCAAAGGGACACAAATACAGAAAACCTATTCTCCAAAAATCCCCTCTAGAAGGAGTCATCACAGTTTGTATTATTTAATGGAGATAAAAGTATCTAAACAAGCATATAAACCAAAACAGAGTCCCGAGAACAAAGGATCTTTGCTAATCCAGAAGTCTCCAGCATGCCTCAACGAGAAGCCTCGCGTCCTGCATCTGAAAACCACAAAATCCGCATGGGTGAGAACCAGAGGTCCCCAGCATGGTAACATCTTCCACATATATAATACATAATAATAGAGGAAAGCCGAAGGCAATCCTAGAACTCCCTCCAGATAATATCAAAGCTTATAAACAAGCTAAACCGTAAGTGGCAACTGACTAAAGATTCTTCAGTCTAACTAATACTTCCCTTTCCAATTCCTTCAGACCTCCCAACCACCAGCAAGAGTATAATATAGCAAACACAGTTATATCAGACAAGAGATTTACAAATAGGAACAGATAAGGCATTTAGGTAATTAGCAAGTAATATGCAGTCAAATAGGCAATCTCAAACAATTCATGTAGTATGCTTATGATGCATGCCTGTCCCTAGTGGCTGATGATATCATCTGTCGGTTATAGAGCCAACCCGACAAGTCCTGGTAGCTAGCCATTGGACTGTCCCTCTGTTGTGCATCCCCAACTCGAGTTATACTCATTATAAGCTTGATCATAATCATGATCCATATCCATCACCCTCACTGGTGAATATTTATCCATCACCATCACTGGTGAATATTTATGGGGGCGAGCTCATCTGGGACTTTCACAGTGCCCGGCCACACTTACGACATAGGGTCAACAGAGCTTCGAGTCTCCACCTGGAGCACGTGGTGGCTAGCCACTGCTACTACCCAGGGAAACCCTCATCTCCGATGGTGGAAGTGCAAACATTCACAATTCATTCAACAGCATATATGCATTTATACTTAGCCATAAACATGGCTCTGCCGTCACACGGTATAATCCAGCCATCCGGCTCACGGTTAAATCCATAACCAGCCAATTCATTAACAATTATGGCCCTTCGGCCCATGGCATAACAAGCACTTCCACCGCCATTCTCCGCATCTCACATAATCATCTTTGATCATCAATGATCATTCATTTTTCCCCTTGCTTCACTCGCAAGTTACCACATTCACTAGCCCTTTTTCTCATGCTAGGCATATCATAATGATTTAAGACATAAGTGGTGAGATCGGAGGCTTAGAAGTATGAAATTTGGCTTTTAAAACTCAAAAATCAACTTTGGGATGAAAACAGGGCCACGCGTACGCGCACTCCACGCGCACGCGTGGATGGCCTTAAAACTCATCGACGTGCAAGCGTCATACGCGTGAACGCGTGGGTTGAAAATTAGCCAAACAGTGCGCACGCGTCAGCCACGCGTACGCGCGAATACATTGTGCCCCAGGCACAAAACTGGCACAACTCTGGCACAACTCTCTGGAAAATGGCTGGACATTCGATGCAGCGCATCGACGCGCTCGCGCACACCACGCGCACGCGTGGATGATGCTTTCTCGAAGAACGGCGCGTACACGCCAAGTGCGCCTACACGTGAGGGGTCATTCTGCTAAAAAATTTCTAAGTTAAAAGCTGCAGAATTCACAGATTCAACCCCCCAATCTTCCGACGGACATAACTTTCTCATTTTAAATCATTTTTCACCCGTTCTTCGAACGGCATGGACGTCCCGGATCCAATTTTATTTCTAAACAGATTTGGCACAAATCAAAGATTCGTAGTCCAAGTTATGTTCCGTCAAAGTATGCCAAAAAAAAACCATATTTTCATTCAAAACCACAAAGTGCCATTTTCAAAACAAGCCACTTTCAACTCTTTTCAAAATCAATCAAAACATGCCAATTTCAACCCTTCTCTTTGAAATCATTCAAAATGTACCAAAATCAACAACAAGCCATCCTCAACTCACACATTGACCCTTTACCAAAATTCCCAAAATCACCATTTAACCGTTTTAACACTTCTCAATCAAATGGCTAAAGGACAAACACAATATCATGTCATACATCCTTCCTCATCCCAATTTCCAATAATACCATTTCCCATCAACCATCATTATACATAATCAACATCATACTCACCATCAATCATGGTACCACCCATCAATTCAACCTCAATCATCCATCAAGCATATATCACAACATGCATTTCTCATAATTCACACAATCAAGGCATCAATATTCATAATCACATATATGAACACATCATATATCTCAACCATTCAACAACACCAACAATTCAATGCCTATCTTAGGGCCTCTAGCCTAAGTATTTCCTACCACATTACATATTAGATACGGGAAACCGAAACCATACCTTAGCCGATTTACCAAGCTCAACCGGAGCACTTCCAAACCACTTGTCCACAAGCTCTCAAGGTATCAACACCTTCAAGAACAGATTTTATCACACAAAACCCTCTTCCAAGCTTTCCAAAATCACCAATCAAGCTCTAATATTCACATATACACAACCTAAGCCACAATCATCATACCCATACACAACATCTCAATGCCCAAACCTCATAGAACAACAAATTACACTAGGGTTGAGAATCTTACCACACCCAAGGTCCAAGGAGACAAGATTAACCTTCTCCTTCAAGAGAGTTGGGTCCTATAACATCAAAGAACCCAAAATCTCAACATTTTTGCTCATGAAACTCGAAATCAAGGGCTAGAATTTCGAACAGTAAAACATGGCTTACCTCAAGATTGATTGTATGGGTTTTGTAGAGATCTCCGCGGTGAACGCGTGGCCGCAAACGGAGCGGCAATCGGAGCTCTAGATCAAAAGTTTTGGTGGTTTGAAGATCAACCAAGGGAGAGAACTTGAGAGAGTGTTCTTCCCCCCTCCATATTAGTTTTCAGCGTGTTTGAGTGTGTTGTGAGGAGCGAGAGTGCTGAAAACTAGGGTTTTGGTTTAGTTATATTAGGCCAAGGGCCCACTTTGGGTCCGGTTGGTCCGGTTTGGCCCGTTCGGTCCAATCTTGGTCCGATTTCTATAAAATTGGTACCGAAATTCTCGTCTCAATCTCCTCTATCACATTTAGCCATAAAAATAACATTTTTGGCTCTCTAGAATAAATTCTCATTTATGGGTTAATTATCCGTTAATTAACTGGATCTTACATCAAGTCTTAATTTTTTTGTTCTTTCAACCACTCTAAGATCACCTTTTTTCTTCAATTGTTTTATCTTTTTTATTGTCTCGTTCATTAATTCTTAATGGAATTGAGCTGCGTGAGATCCATGACTAAAATAATTGCTCTTCCCATACTCCTTCTAACACAAAATTTTCCTTTTTTTCTATACTAGATAAATTATATAAAATCATCACTTTTTTAAACGTGAGAGGAATTTGCTTTACACACTATAGGAGTTAACGACCTTGAAAATTATCTTTACAAGGATAAAGTTCTTCCTCAATACAGCCCCAATGCTAAAAAAGATGCAGAAATTGAATATACAAATACAAATAGAAGCTTCATGATCATATGTACTCTAGTATGTTTTCGTGGGTGTCCGTAATCATCCATATCCACCCCTAAAACCTTTAAAATTCAACGTATAAAATTAAATTTTAAAATTTATAAAACTGTCAACCGTCAACACCGTCCAAACATAAATTAAACTAAAACAAGAATCATACAATGTCAAATAGAATATATATATATATATGGAGGAAATATAGGGAGCCAATGGAGTATCTGTACAATGTGTACAATGGGAGTTTAGGGATGTTCGATTCAGTAGGATATCAGATGTTTATTATCATTGGTACCCGGATGGTTATTCTGGATAGTATGAGTGTACTGTGTTTGAGAAATTAGTAGTATTTTATCCTGGATGTTCATTTTTTAACTCATATTGAGCCAAATAAATAACCCATTGTACATATTGTACAAATACTCTATTGGGTCCCTAGCGGGATTCTTTTATATATGTACTTGGATGGATAGGGCGGGCACATGAAAATCCAACCCCGATCCCATTCAATAATTCGTCTCAATGATGAAAATTCGTCCCGCATTGAATCGAATAATGACCCACATTGATCAGGATTAATTTGAATATTCGCAGATACGGATTGTTCTACGATTTCTACTCACGCGCTATTGTCTTCTCTCTTTGGAGAGAGAAAAGGGCAACGGGTGGTGGAGGTCTGTCATTATCACCTCTACCACAGCAGCAGTGGCTCTCCTCTCCCCTAAGTCCTTTTTGTTTCTGTTTCGGTGATTCTCATCCACCCTTCTCTTTTCTCTTATCTTTCCAACTGTCTTTCCCTTCCCATCTCTACCTTCTCCTTCCTTACTCTCTTACCTCTTCCTTCTTCTCCTCTTCTATTTTTATTTTTTTTCCGTATCCAATTTTTTCTTTAGAGATTTAAATTTCAATAATTCTCTAATAGTTAATTTTCTTTTCTTTTGTGGTGTCTTTTTATGAGTGTTTTAGTTATAGCAGTACAAAGACTTCAAATATGGCAGAAAGAAACAAACAAAAAATTGTCCTTTAGAGATATTTACAAATCAAGAAAATGTTTAGATTTACTCTAAAAAAAAGAAAAAATTATCCAATTGTACTATATAAATTTAAAAATAAAAAATATTCTAAAAAATTATAGAGGAATCAAATTCATAAACCATATCATGAAGTTATGAGAAAGGTGATAGAACGGAAGCTGAGATAAGAAACACAAGTAATAGAGAACCAATTTGATTTTATGCCAGATAGATCCACCACTGAAGCGATATACCTATTAAGAAGGATTATGGAGAGGTATCGTAGTAATAAAAGGGATCTACATATAGTGTTTATGAATTTAGAAAAAGCGTACAATAAGGTGCCAAAGGAGGTCTTATGGAAGGTTTTGAAAAGGAAGATAGTAAGGATCGCATATATTTGTACAATTAAAGACATATATGATGGGGCTACAACTAGTGTGAAGACTCAAGGTGGTGTGACAAGAGAATTTTCTATTGGTATAAGATTACACTAGGGATCATCTTTAAGTCCATACCTTTTCACATTAGTCTTGGAAGTACTCATAGAGCATATCCAAGAGCCTGTTCCATGGTGCATACTTTTTGCCAATGATATTGTTCTTAGGAGAGAGTCAAGGAAAGACCTAAATATGAAGTTGGATTTATAGAGAGAAGCTCTAGAAGTGTATGGTCTGCGCATAATGTAAACTCCGCTAAATTAGTAAATAATTAGTCAATAAATTAAATTTTAATAAAGGGAATTAAAAATGTGAATATTATACTAAATTAGGATAGACCTCATTAAAATAAGAATTTTGATACTAATTTCAAAGAATTTAGTTCAAGATTGGGCCGAATGGACTGAACCGGTTAAACCGGACCTAAAATGGGCTCTGACCGAACCCATTGGCCCAACACTTAATGAAGGGAGAGCTTCCTTCTTCCCCATTCAGAAAAAGGGGCGTTCAAACAGCCAAGGAGAAGAGGAGACTCCCAAACCCTTAATCCTCATTCAAACCTCCATATCTCCTCACTCCGAACTCCAATCGTCGCACCGTTTGCGGTTACACGTTCATCGCGTTGAAATCTACGATTCTACCGGAACAATTTCATAGGTAAACTACAATTTCACCTCAGTGTCTCTACCCCCCTTTGATTTTCGAAATTGTGAGCCTCTACGTTGAGATTTTGTCGATTTTGGTATTCTAGGTTCGATTTAGCTTGCGGAGCTTATCGGGCTTGGGTTGTTTTGTCTGTGGGTGCGGTAAGGATCACTAACCCTAGTCAATTTCTTGATTTAGTATGTTAGATATTGAATTTGGGTGTATATGTGTCATATATATGTGAATTAGGTTGTGTATATGTAATTTGAGCTTGAATTGTGTACATTGAGATCTTGGTGGAGTTTGGGAGACCTTGCTTTGGAGACTTTGGACTTTGAGGGTTGTGTTTGAAACCTTGGTGGTGTCTCGGTAAATACGCGAAAATCGACCAATGTATGGTTTAGGTTTCGCGTATTTAATATATAATGTCGTGTAAAAACTTAGGCTACAAGACTATAGGATAAGCTATAATAATTATGTGTATTGAATGTTTAGTAATTATGATATTGATTGATGATGGGAGTTAAACATGTGTTGGTGATTATGGTTGTGATGGGGTATAATGCCTCTTTGGTGTTTTGATATTGTTGATAAATTGATTATATATATATATATATATATATATATATATATATATATATTGAATTGCAGGCAATAGAGGCAAGAAAAAAATATTTGAAGAAAAATCTTCTATAGAACATGCATTAGTGTGAGAGAATTGTTGTTATGTGTATATTCAAAGTTGTAATTAAGAAAAATCTTTAATTATCTTGTTGTTGTCAATATGAATTACCATTGTGCTTACCATTTTTCTTGTGTTTACCATTGGTTGTTGTTAATATGAATTTTCATTCATAATTCATTTCGTCTCTTCATATCATTCATAATACTGTACCCTAAAGTATATCATCAAAGTAATTGATAAGAATAAAAATTAAATAAATTAAAGTTAGAGAGACACAGATTTACCTAATGTGTCTTTCATAGTCCTTTTCTAGTAATTAACTCCATTTTCATAATTCGATTCCCACTTTAACTAATTTGTTCTTTTTTTCAAAAGATTAATTAAATAACAAGGTCTAAGACATTGCTGTCAATAATGAACAAAAATAGTAAACAGCCTAATAAATTAAACTAAATGGTACTCATTGTTGTTCTTATTATGGAAGAGTTGCTAGCTAGTTAGATACGTATTCTCCAAGTGGTATTAATTTATCATTACAAAAAGAATGATGGCTCATTTGACATATATATGATGTTTTCGTAGGTTCCGTTGGCCATTCTTGTTGGCGTTACTCTTTAATTTGGACCTAACGTCCATTTGTTATATCCATATATGCATGGCTCATGTATGTATATATGTATAAATGAGTTAACTTTAGATTTATGCATTTGTCTAAAACGAGATTTATGTATTTATCCAAAACGATGTATATATAACTGTGTAAATTAGTAGCTATAATTTGTGTCTAGTATATGCATATTTGGCAATGAAGTTGCACAAAATATAATTAAACTCAAAGTCCTAGCTAGTAACATCAAGTTAAGGGGCAATTCATCAATTTATTAATACAATATATATATATATATATATATATAGTCATTTTTTTTGTGGTTAAATATAGATATATATTTTATATATTATTTTATTAAGACATTAATTTTAATTTACAAATTCTCATTTTATTTTATGCGGTGCTTAATACCCTACTAGTTATTAAAATTACAACAAATAATAAGAGAGAAATACTAAATAAAGTCGAAAAGCTAATTTCAGTAAACAAAGGCACACCCTCCCATTAATAGCTAGGGCTTCACATCTCATGAAAGTGTTCTTTCTCTTTCATTGTCATTATGATCATCAACATTCTTATTTACAAGAATTTGTAATCATTTGATTTTGAACGGAGCATCACAATTTTTTTTATTTCTGTTAAATTTTTGAGTTGAAAACCTGGGAATTTGTGATGCACTTTGTTCTCCCACAATTTGAATTTTGGGTTTGAGTTTAGTTTTATATTTTTTCTGTCATAATCTTTTTTTCCTATATTTGAGAGTTAGCTTTGTTCGCCGCCATAAACTGTAAATTATATAAGCTAAAATTTTCGAGTATAATGAATCCATTACTTATTTAATATCTGTACATATTACTCTGTACCGTAGTAATCTTCCCTCCCCTTGAAATTATTATTCATAGTTCAATATTCATATTCATATCCATTCCATATTAGTTGTGCTAATTGTGAGATATATTAGATAGAGCTAGATATCCTTGGCTGTAAAATAGCAAGGTTCAAGTGTATGAAAAAAGAGAAGAGATTCTCTGAATAAAAAAAATTCGTTTCATTTTTACTTTTTTACTGTTCTGCCTCTGTTTTCTCCCTTCTTGGTTTCTCACCACAAGTTTTCTTTCTCCCCTTCTTCAACAAGTTTGATATGGTATCAGAGCTCTATCTAATATATCTCACATCTATGGCTTTTTAAATAGTATCCTCAATGAAACCATTTATATGTCTCAGCCTCCAGGCTTTACACACTCAAATCCCCATCTTGTATGTAAATTGAACAAAGCCATCTATGGCTTAAAACAAGCCCCTAGGGCTTGGTACCCCACCATTACTACTGCACTTAAACAATTTGGGTTCACTTGTACTAAGTCTGATCCTTCACTTTTTACGAAATTTTCTTCTAATTCTATTATCTATATACTCATATACGTTGATGATATGTTAGTGACAGGGAACAATGATACTGAAATCACTTATGTCTTAAAGTAGCTTCATTCAACTTTTCTTCTAAAAGATTTGGGGGACTTAAACTTCTTTCTTGACATCGAGGTTGTCACTCACTCACCTAATTTAATTTCTCTCAATCAAAGTAAATACATAAAAGAATTATTGTGTAGGGCTGGTATGCAAGATGCTAAACCGGTTAGCACTCCTATGATTAGCTCTTCGAAATTATCGGCAAATACAGGTACTCCTTTTGAAGATCCCAATTTGTTTAGATCAATTGTGCGGGGACTTCAATATGCCACTGTCACAAAACCAGGCATCGCATTTGCAGTAAACAAGCTCAGCCAATTCATGTCAAAGCCTAGCCAAGATCATTGGATGGCGGCAAAGTGTGTCCTTCGAAATTTAGCAGGTACAGTTGATCTTGCTCTTCAATTTTATAAGACTAATGATCTTTGTTTAACTGCCTTTTCAGATTCAGATTGGGCTACCGATGTTGATGATAGAAGATCTGTGTCTGGATACTGTGTGTACTTTGGAGCAAACTTGATTTCCTGGAAATGTTCAAAGCAACCAACTGTCAGCAGAAGCTCCACAGAGGCTGAATTTGTAATACCCGGTCTAACCGAAATTAATTAAATAATGAGTTAAATAGGAGCGAATATGGTTGAAAGATTTGGCAATTGGAATTTGATAATTTAAATATGATATTTGGATTCAGTGAATTTTTTCGAGTCGGAAAACATAGTTTTCTGCGTAAAAGCGCACAGTAGAATTTTGACCGGCAGTACCGGCTAAGATCTGTCTGGTACTACAGTTGAGGAAATTGATTATGAGTAAATAAGATTAAGGAATGAGGAATTATAATTAGGAGAGGTAGAAATTTTTAAAGTGCGATTTAGAGCGCTAATCTTAAAGGGTTTTGGCCTAAAATTGGGCCAACGGACAAAAATAAGTGAACCGGGCCTAAGTGGGTCCAAGAGCCAACATATATAAACATTAGTTATGAGCATTTCAGCTCATTTTACCCTAAAAGGAAGGGTTGGGGCGCTGATTTGGGAAGAGAGAAGAGAAGACAGAAAATCTAACTCTCTTTGATCTTCAAACCACCATAACTTGAGCTACGGAGCTCCGATTGACGAGCCGTTTGCGGCCACGCATCGCTCTTCTCATCCTCTACAATTCTATCTAAGTTTTGTGATGAGTATTCCATTCATATCTGCCCAGTTTTCGAAATTTCCCACTGTTACACGTTTTTGGGTAGTTAGTGTTGAAATCTTGTGATTTTGGGTGTTTAGGGATACTCCAACATGGATTCTAAGCGGGTTATATCCCTACTTCATATGGGCTGAGGTAAGAAGTGCTCAAACCCTTGTGATTTGTCATTTTTATGAGTCCTAGGTTGATGTATGTATGTGATATTGGTTATGTTAGTGTATTTGGTGATGTTGGTGCACAATTGGGAGATTGGTATTGCTTGAGGAGCTTTGGTGAGGCTTGGAGCTAAGGTTGGTGAAGACTTCCAAAGAAGAGGCTCAATTGGTTTGGCTACAAGAGGTACGGTTTAAGTTTCATTTAAGTATCGTGTGGTGTGATGAGAATTTCTAGGCTAGATGCCCCTAGGATTAAGTTTGGATTGTGTAAATGGTTGGTGCTAATATGCATAGTTGGTATGTAACATGAATTTAATGATTGGGTTGAGAATTGTGTGGCCTTGTATGCTTGGTGTATTGAAAATTTGATGTATTGGGTAATGAGTATTGATTTGTGGTTTATGCATTTAAATTGTGAAATTGGGCCGGAGGCCGTGAATTTTGAGCCGGAGGCCAGAAAGAGGTAAGGAAGGTAAGTTGACGTGTGTATTATATGATGACACAAGTGATTGGATAAATTTCAGATAATGAATATATGAATGATTGGGTTGGTTATTGAATAATAAGGTTTGGGGAGTTAGAGTGTGGAATTTGGTAATTTTGGGTGAAATTATGTAGATGAGGTATGTTTAGTTTTGGTTGAGATATATTATGTGGTCATATATGTGATTATGATTATTGATGCCTTAGCTTGATGGTATGATGATGCATTAGAGATACGTATGTTGTGATATATGCTTGAGGAATGATTAAGGTTGATTTGTGGGTGAAACCACGTGATAGGAAGTATGATATTGATTATGTATAATGATGGTTGATTGGAAATAGTGTTGTTGAAATTTGGCATGAGGAAGAGTATATGATATGTAAATGTGTTTGAGTTTGAGCCACTTGGGTGAAGTGGGTTAAAATGGTGGGATGATGTTTTGTGAATTGTGGTAAAGTGTTAATGTGTGAGTTGAGGAGTCTTGATGTTGATTTTGGTATATTTTGATTGATTTCAAATAAAAGGATGAAATTGGCATGTTTTGGTTGATTTTGAAAAGAGTTGGAAATGGCTTGTTTTGAAAATGGTACTTTGTGGTTTTGTGTGAAAGCATGGTTTTTGGGCATACTTTGACGGGACATAACTTGGACTGCGGATTTTCGTTTTGTGCCAAACTTATTTAAAAGTGAAATTGGATCCGCGATGTCCATGTCGTTCGAAAAACGGGCGAAAAACGATTTAAAATGAGAAAGTTATGTCCGTCGGAAGATTGGGGGTTGAATCTGTGAATTCTGCAGCTTTTAACTTAGAAAATTTTTAGCAGAATGACCCTCCACGCGTAGGCGTACTTGGCGCGTACGCGTCGTTCTTCAAGAAGGCACCATCCACGTGTGCGCGTGGTGTGCGCGGGCGCGTCGATGCGCTGCACCAAATGCCCAGCCATTTTTCCGAGAGTTGTGCCAGAATTGTGCCAGTTTTGTGCCTGGGGCGCAAGTGCACCCAGGCGTACGCGTGGCTGACGCATACGCGCCGTTTGGCTATTTTTTAATCCGCGCGTCCGCGTGTATGACGCTTGCGCGTCGATGAGTTTTGTGGCCATCCACGCGTGCGCGTGGAGTGCGCGTACGCGTGGCCCTGTTTTCATGCCAAAGTTGATTTTTGAGTTTTAAAAGCCAAATCTCATGCTTCTAAGCCTCCGATCTCACCCCTTATATATTAAATCATTATGATATGCCTAGCAATGAGAAAGGAGCTAGGGGATGTGGTAACTTGCAAGTGAAGCAAGGGGAAAAGTTATGATCAATGATGATCAAAGATGATTATATGAGATATGGAGGATGACGGTGGAAGTACCGTGTATGCCATGAGTCGAAGGGCTATATTTATTGATAAATGGCTGGTTCTTGATTGAACCATGAGCCGGATGGCTGAGTTATTGCCGGGTTATGGCAAAGCCATTATTGGTTATGGCTGAGTATAAAAGCATATGTGATTAATGAATGAATGTGTTAAATGGATAATAATGGAGAATGTTGAAATGTGATGTGTGACCCTGGGTAGTAGGCAGTGGTGTTGTCCACTTGCTCCGGGTATGAGACGGAAAAGGATGTTTATGATAAATGAGTTAAATTATGGAGTTTTAAATAAATGAGTATTTGTGATACCTGGGTAGTAGTAAGAGTGGTGGTTCATCATGCTTGCTCCAGGTTAATGTTTGAGATTTGATAACAATGATGATTGCTTTTTAAACTGAACAAATATATGTTTTGAGATCCTGGGTAGTAGCAAGGGTTGTGGTTCGTCCCACTTGCTCCAGGTCAGAGATTGTGACGCCTGGGTAGTAGCGGCAGTAGTGGTGAATCCACTCGCTCCAGGTTGAGCTTTTAGACACCCGCTTGGGTAGTAGCCGCAGTAGTGATTATTTCACTGGCTCTGGGTTGAGCGGGCAGTAGCAAGGGGGTTGTAGCTCAAACTTACTTGCTCCGCAAGGGGTGTTTCTGTCCAATGGTTAGCTACCAGAACATGTCGGGTTGGCTATATAACCGACATATGATATCATCAGCCATAGGGCAGGCATTCATCATTTGCATATGTTTGAATTGTTTGGGTTTGCCTGTTTGTTTTGGATTTCTACATCATATATGCCATGTTACCTGACTATGTGCTACTTGTTCTACTTGTACCATATTTGTGTATTACTTGCCTGTATTGCTTGTGTTTGTACAACTGAGAGGCCCCTCATGCTGGTGTCGGTGGATGTTGAAGGCTGTTCTTGATGAGATGAATTGATGATGCAATTGCATGATGATGATCATTATTGAATGAGATAATTTGAACTCCCTGGGTAGACGCAGTGATGTGGTTTCACTAACTCCAGGTGAAGGTATGATGTATTGATATAGAATTGTTGAGATAGAACAACTGGTGATAGTTTTGCTTATGATTCTGAGTCTGATTCGTGGAAGAGTCAGCGAGTTGGGAAACATGTGAAACATGAATTAGATTTAGCACTCCCTTATGACAGTTGCCTATTCATGGATTAGCGAGAACCTAGGATGGATAATTGGTGAAGAAGTTTAGGATGCTTAGTGAGTTTTTATTGCAGTGCATTGTATTTATTTGACACTTTTACCGTACTGGGAACCCATGGGCCTGGGGTTCTCATTCCGTATATATCTCTTGTTTTTCAGATACAGGTCCAGGTTCTCAGAAGTGAGTTGTGGGTCGTCTGAGAGACGGCGAAGATCTTTATTT
Organism: Arachis hypogaea; assembly: GCF_003086295.3. Classification (NCBI taxonomy): domain Eukaryota; kingdom Viridiplantae; phylum Streptophyta; class Magnoliopsida; order Fabales; family Fabaceae; genus Arachis; species Arachis hypogaea. Next base: position 123,669,411 of record NC_092053.1, on the reverse strand, counting down.
TCTCTCCTTGTGTTTAGATTAGAATCTCTCCACCTTTGTTTTGAAAAAATTATATTATGTATTGAACTCTTTTGAATTTGCCTATAGAGGCTCTCATGTTTCCTTCGGGAGAGATTAGGATTTACTGTTGTCAACTACTTTCATACTGTATCCTAGCCGGCCTAAACTTCGCGGGTCGCGACTAGTGGCTATTTACTTATGTTATATATATCTATCTGTTACCTACCTCTTAATCTCCTCTACGCCTTATCCGTATATCACTTTCGGCTTCACGGTTTATCTTTTGTTGTCGATACGTGAGTGACACGTCTTCGCGATTTTATTTCTACTCTTTTCAGGCTTCTCAATTAATACTCCTTTCGAATTACCTACTTTTATATATTAAAAATCCACCTGAGAGTCGTACCACCGTAATATCATTGACTTATGACTCGAGCATAAGGATTTGAATATTAGGGTGTTACATTATGGTATCAGAGCAGTTTGTCCTCGTGAGCCTGAGGGATGGAACTGCTTATGCTTCAATGCATACTCTGAGTCTGTGCCTGTGCTAGTTAGGGTATCTAACCGATACATCTAGCATGAAGTCCATGAGTGTACCTTTGGTACTTTGAAGCACTATACTTCCGATATTGAGACTGATCAACTTGATATCGATTGTTTGGTGTGTATAGGAACCAGATGGCGCCTCGTGGACCCGGTCGGGGACGTGAGAGAGATCGTACTAATACGCAGGAATCGGAAATCAACCCGAATAACCTGGTAAACCTTATGGCGGCATTGGAGAATATGGCTGCTGCTATGCAGGCCACCGCGGAGGCTCTTGGGCAACAGATAAACAATAATGGCAATGGCAGAAGGGAAGCTCAGGGCCCGATGACATTGGCAACCTTCTTAAAGGTTAATCCACCTAAGTTCAAGGGAACCACCAATCTGACTGAAGCTGATACTTGGTTTCAGGCCATGGAGCGAGCACTGTAAGCGTAGTTGGTGCCTGAAGAGCAGTGTGTTGAATTCGCTACCTATCTGCTCACGGGGGAAGCATCGCATTGGTGGCAAGGGGCTCGACGTCTCCTGCAACAGGGGAATGATCCTATCACTTGGGATGCCTTCTAGGTGGAATTCTATAAGAAGTACTTTCCGAATTCTGCCAGGACAGCCAAGGAATTGGAGTTACTGCAGCTGAAGCAAGGTGCTATGTTCGTATCTGAGTATACAGACAAATTCGAGGAGCTATTCAGGTTTTCCCACATGTGTCAGGGAGCTCCGGGAGACTTCGAGGAATAGAAATGCATTAAGTATGAAGGAGGACTCTGGAGCGACATCTTAAGTTCGGTGGGACCAATGGAGATCCGAACTTATTCAGAGTTGGTGAATAAGAGCAAAATTGCTGAAGAGTGTGTGAAAAGGAGGGTTGCAGAGAAAGGAAGTCATAGAAAGCACAACGAAGGATGCGCACCAAGGGGTCGAGAGTTTAAGGAGAGAGGATACGTATAACACTTTCCCCAAGGACAGAATAACTTTGCGACGAGTGAGGAGTCCCAAAGGAACGGTAAGGGAAAACGGGCAGCGGCTGCTTCTGATGTTTCAAGCTGTCAGAGATGTGGAAGTCATCACCCAAATAGGCCGTGCCGATTGGGGTTAGGTGTATGTTACAAGTGCGGGTTACCAGGGCATGTATCAAGAAATTGCCAACAAGGAGAGAGTCAGGATGCGGACCGATTGCGACAGTAAGATTGAGGTAATTGCCTTAATAAAAATGGATAAATGCCTGTGATGTAAATGACTTTCTGTTGAGAATGATGTGTTGTGTTTGTTATGTAGTTGGTTGATTTCTGGATTTTTGGTGAAACGGATTGAACCCGTGACTTTTAGTTCCTTTGATTTAAATAGATAAGGGATGGTCCTAAATGATGGATTTGGAAACGTTGATTTGAATTGTCGGTCAAGTTAAGTGGTGGTTTAGTACTTGAGGAAATAAGTGATGAAACTAATACTTGACGAGAAATCAAGGTGGCATAGCGAAAGCTTGCTAAAGCGTTAGCATAGTATGGTAATAAGGAAAAGTGGAGTATGATTGGAAATGCTTTATGCTTTGAGTACTTAAAAGTTTAGTGAGCTTATGCAGATAATAATTCTAGGTAATTGGAATTAATTGCGGCTGTGAGCCTTGATGGTTCTGAAATGGATGAGGAAATTATCATTGATGCGTAATCGGATTTAGATGATGATTGAGTGCAAGTTGTCGTGTTCGAGAGATGAGTGCTATGATGTTTGGTCATGGTGACCTTGGATTTAAATCAAGACTTATAATGATCGGTTTTAGAGGAATAGTTTGGAAACCTTTAAATTGCAATGCTGATGCGGTACTGAGATTGGTTTGAGGGAACCCGTGACGGGTGGTAAACTCCAATTATTGGGAAGGTGCTGTTAAAAATTTTTTTTCCAAGAATTTGAAGGAGTGTTGGTTATAGTTTCGAAAAGGACCTTTGATTTGAATAACTTTAACAAAAGAGATGTGTTTCAAATGCTTTTATAGATTATTAAAGTAAGTCGGATTCTTAAGATTTTGTCAGCTTGTTAGTCCAAACTCATTTGAGTTCTAAAAATGAAGAAGGCTTTGATTAATTATAGTGATGTGGGATGATGGCTATGATTAACAATGATGGCAATATTATTGATGACATGATTTGAGATTTAATAGGGTGTGAGTTGATGAGACGATAAAAGTAAGGAACGAGGCTGTTGGTCGGCGTTGAACGAATGACCGAGACCCTCAGAGATAGAGAAATCAGAGCGCGGCAACAGAAGTGCGCAGAGTAAAAGGACCTTGGAACTGTTATACGATGGATATAAAGGCAGACTACGCTCGCGTACTCGCAGTGATGGATGGAATTTTTGAGGGCGAAAATTTCTGTTAGGGGGGTAGAATGTAATACCGGGTCTAACCGAAATTAATTAAATAATGAGTTAAATAGGAGCGAATATGGTTGGAAGATTTGGCAATTGGAATTTGATAATTTAAATATGATATTTGGATTCAGTGAATTTTTCCGAGTCGGAAAACATAGTTTTCTGCGTAAAAGCGCGCAGTAGAATTTTGACCGGCAGTACCGGCTAAGATCTGTCTGGTACTACAGTTGAGAAAATTGATTATGAGTAAATAAGATTAAGGAATGAGGAATTATAATTAGGGGAGGTAGAAATTTTTAAAGTGCGATTTAGAGCGCTAATCTTAAAGGGTTTTGGCCCAAAATTGGGCCAACGGACAAAAATAAGTGAACCGGGCCTAAGTGGGTCCAAGACCCAACATATATAAACATTAGTTATGAGCATTTCAGCTCATTTTACCCTAAAAGGAAGGGTTGGGGCGCTGATTTGGGAAGAGAGAAGAGAAGACAGAAAACCTAACTCTCTTTGATCTTCAAACCACCATAACTTGAGCTACGGAGCTCCGATTGACGAGCCGTTTGCGGTCACACGTCACTCTTCTCATCCTCTACAATTCTATCTAAGTTTTGTGATGAGTATTCCATTAATCTCTGCCCAGTTTTCGAAATTCCCCACTGTTACACGTTTTTGGGTAGTTAGTGTTGAAATCTTGTGATTTTGGGTGTTTAGGGATACTCCAACATGGATTCTAAGCGGGTTATATCCCTACTTCATATGGGCTGAGGTAAGAAGTGCTCAAACCCTTGTGATTTGTCATTTTTATGAGTCCTAGGTTGATGTATGTATGTGATATTGGTTATGTTAGTGTATTTGGTGATGTTGGTGCACAATTGGGAGATTGGTATTGCTTGAGGAGCTTTGATGAGGCTTGGAGCTAAGGTTGGTGAAGACTTCCAAAGAAGAGGCTCAATTAGTTTGGCTACAAGAGGTACGGTTTAAGTTTCATTTAAGTATCGTGTGGTGTGATGAGAATTTCTAGGCTAGATGCCCCTAGGATTAAGTTTGGATTGTGTAAATGGTTGGTGCTAATATGCATAGTTGGTATGTAACATGAATTTAATGATTGGGTTGAGAATTGTGTGGCCTTGTATGCTTGGTGTATTGAAAATTTGATGTATTGGGTAATGAGTATTGATTTGTGGTTTATGCATTTAAATTGTGAAATTGGGCCGGAGGCCGTGAATTTTGGGCCGGAGGCCGGAAAGAGGTAAGGAAGGTAAGTTGACGTGTGCATTATATGATGACACAAGTGATTGGATAAATTTCAGATAATGAATATATGAATGATTGGGTTGGTTATTGAATAATAAGGTTTGGGGAGTTAGAGTGTGGAATTTGGTAATTTTGGGTGAAATTATGTAGATGAGGTATGTTTAGTTTTGGTTGAGATATATTATATGGTCATATATGTGATTATGATTATTGATGCCTTAGCTTGATGGTATGATGATGCATTAGAGATACGTATGTTGTGATATATGCTTGAGGAATGATTAAGGTTGATTTGTGGGTGAAACCACGTGATAGGGAGTATGATATTGATTATGTATAATAATGGTTGATTGGAAATAGTGTTGTTGAAATTTGGCATGAGGAAGAGTATATGATATGTAAATGTGTTTGAGTTTGAGCCACTTGGGTGAAGTGGGTTAAAATGGTGGGATGATGTTTTGTGAATTGTGGTAAAGCGTTAATGTGTGAGTTGAGGAGGCTTGATGTTGATTTTGGTATATTTTGATTGATTTCAAAGAAAAGGATGAAATTGGCATGTTTTGGTTGATTTTGAAAAGAGTTGGAAATGGCTTGTTTTGAAAATGGCACTTTGTGGTTTTGTGTGAAAACATAGTTTTTGGGCATACTTTGACGGGACATAACTTGGACTGCGGATTTTCGTTTTGTGCCAAACTTATTTAAAAGTGAAATTGGATCCGCGATGTCCATGCCGTTCGAAGAACGGGCGAAAAACGATTTAAAATGAGAAAGTTATGTCCGTCGGAAGATTGGGGGTTGAATTTGTGAATTCTGCAGCTTTTAACTTAGAAAATTTTTAGCAGAATGACCCTCCACGCGTAGGCGTACTTGGCGCGTACGCGTCGTTCTTCAAGAAGGCACCATCCACGCGTGCGCGTGGTGTGTGCGGGCGCGTCGATGCGCTGCACCAAATGCCCAGCCATTTTTCCGAGAGTTGTGCCAGAATTTTGCCAGTTTTGTGCCTGGGGCGCAAGTGCACCCAGGCGTACGCGTGGCTGACGCATACGCGCCATTTGGCTATTTTTCAATCCACGCGTCCGCGCGTATGACGCTTGCGCGTCGATGAGTTTTGTGGCCATCCACGCGTGCGCGTGGAGTGCACGTACGCGTGGCCCTGTTTTCATGCCAAAGTTGATTTTTGAGTTTTAAAAGCCAAATCTCATGCTTCTAAGCCTCCGATCTCACCCCTTATGTATTAAATCATTATGATATGCCTAGCAATGAGAAAGGAGCTAGGGGATGTGGTAACTTGCGAGTGAAGCAAGGGGAAAAGTTATGATCAATGATGATCAAAGATGATTATATGAGATATGGAGGATGACGGTGGAAGTACCGTGTATGGCATGAGTCGAAGGGCTATATTTATTGATAAATGGCTGGTTCTTGATTGAACCATGAGCCGGATGGCTGAGTTATTGCCGGGTTATGGAAAAGCCATTATTGGTTATGGCTGAGTATAAAAGCATATGTGATTAATGAATGAATGTGTTAAATGGATAATAATGGAGAATGTTGAAATGTGATGTGTGACCCCGGGTAGTAGGCAGTGGCGTTGTCCACTTGCTCCGGGTATGAGACGGGAAAGGATGTTTATGATAAATGAGTTAAATTATGGAGTTTTGAATAAATGAGTATTTGTGATACCTGGGTAGTAGTAAGAGTGGTGGTTCATCACGCTTGCTCCAGGTTAATGTTTGAGATTTGATAACAATGATGATTGCTTTTTTCAACTGAACGAATATATGTTTTGAGATCCTGGGCAGTAGCAAGGGTTGTGGTTTGTCTCACTTGCTCCAGGTCAGAGATTGTGACGCCTGGGTAGTAGCGGCAGTAGTGGTGAATCCACTCGCTCCAGGTTGAGCTTTTAGACACCCGCCTGGGTAGTAGCCGCAGTAGTGATTATTACACTGGCTCTGGGTTGAGCGGGCAGTAGCAAGGGGGTTGTAGCTCAAACCTACTTGCTCCGCAAGGGGTGTTTCTGTCCAATGGTTAGCTACCAGGACATGTCGGGTTGGCTATATAACCGACATATGATATCATCAGCCATAGGGCAGGCATTCATCATTTGCATATGTTTGAATTGTTTGGGTTTGCCTGTTTGTTTTGGATTTCTACATCATATATGCCATGTTACCTGACTATGTGCTACTTATTCTACTTGTACCATATTTGTGTATTACTTGCCTGTATTGCTTGTGTTTGTACAACTGAGAGGCCCCTCATGCTGGTGTCGGTGGATGTTGAAGGCTGTTCTTGATGAGATGAATTGATGATGCAATTGCATGATGATGATCATTATTGAATGAGATAATTTGAACTCCCTGGGTAGACGCAGTGATGTGGTTTCACTAGCTCCAGGTGAAGGTATGATGTATTGATATAGAATTGTTGAGATAGAACAACTGGTGATAGTTTTGCTTATGATTCTGAGTCTGATTCGTGGAAGAGTCAGCGAGTTGGGAAACATGTGAAACATGAATTAGATTTAGCACTCCCTTATGACAGTTGCCTATTCATGGATTAGCGAGAACCTAGGATGGATAATTGGTGAAGAAGTTTAGGATGCTTAGTGAGTTTTTATTGCAGTACATTGTATTTATTTGACACTTTTACCGTACTGGGAACCCATGGGCCCGGGGTTCTCATTCCGTATATATCTCTTGTTTTTCAGATACAGGTCCAGGTGCTCAGAAGTGAGTTGTGGGTCGTCTGAGAGACGGTGAAGATCTCTATTTTCTCTCCTTGTGTTTTGCTTAGAATCTCTCCACCTTTGTTTTGAAAAGATTATATTATGTATTGAACTCTTTTGAATTTGCCTATAGAGGCTCTCATGTTTCCTTCGGGAGAGATTAGGATTTACTGTTGTCAACTACTTTCATATTGTATCCTAGCCGGCCTAAACTTCGCGGGTCGCGACTAGTGGCTATTTACTTATGTTATATATATCTATCTGTTACCTACCTCTTAATCTCCTCTACGCCTTATCCGTATATCGCTTTCGGCTTCACGGTTTATCTTTTGTTGTCGATACGTGAGTGACACGTCTTCACGATTTTATTTCTACTCTTTTCAGGCTTCTCAATTAATACTCCTTTCGAAATTACCTACTTTTATATATTAAAAATCCACCTGAGAGTCGTACCACCGTAATATCATTGACTTATGACTCGAGCATAAGGATTTGAATATTAGGGTGTTACAGAATTCAGGGCGTTGGCAGCTACTTTCTCTGAGTTAATATGGATTCAAATCCTACTTAGTGAGCTAAAGCAGCCTTGTACTTCATCTCCCACAGTCTTTTGTGATAACATGTCCACTGTATTATTAGCTTATAATCCCATCTTGCATGAGAGAACAAAACATTTTGAATTGAATCTGTATTTTGTACGGGATAAGGTGATTCAAGGACAGCTTGCTGTTACTCATATTCCAGGCTTAGAACAAGTAGCAGACATTATGACTAAGCCCCTGTCTCCATTGCTATTCAGCAAGTTCAAGAGCAAACTTCGGTTGGCACAAAAGCCTCCCTAAGTTTGTGGGGGGATGTGAGATATATTAGATAGAGCTAGATATCCTTGGCTATAAAATAGCAAGGTTCAAGTGTATGAAAAAAGAGAAGAGATTCTCGGAATAAAAAAAATTCATTTCGTTTTTACTTTTTTACTGTTCTGCCTCTGTTTTCTCCCTTCTTGGTTTCTCACCACAAGTCTTCTTTCTCCCCTTCTTCAAAAGTTTGATACTAATTTTGTTTAAATGTTGAAATTTTTTTGGCTAGTTGCTCAATCACCACAACAATTTATACAATACCAGAAATAATTGGCTCAGCAGCAAAGTTTTATTTTTATTATCATATACATATTATTTTATATTAGTTACATATTTTCTTTTTTTGTCATTAAATTTTGATATTTTTTTGGTGATTTTTTTTAGCACTAGAATTTCAAATGCATTGGGAGCTAAAAATTCAAGAGAGGTACGAGTGGTGGTCATAGCTCCCATAACTCTTGTAGGCTCACAGGCTCTTTTAGTGAGTTCAACCATTTTTAGATGCCAAAATATTTTAAGATATTTTTTTAGCTATGAACAAGATGTGTTAGATTATGTCACAAATATGGTTCCCATAATATATGTTTTTATTATATTAGACACTTTACATGGTACCTTTTTAGGTTTGTAATTTTATTTTCTCTTAGCATTATTATTTAATGCACAATTTATATCTTTCTATGAAATGTAACACTTAGTCATGTTAATATATAGATATTGCTATAGGATGTGATTGGCAAAAGTTAGGAACATATGTGAACCTTGGAGCTTATTATGTTTTGGAAATTTCAGTTGCTATTATATTGGATTTTTGGGTACAGTTGAGAGTTAAATGTTTGTAGATTGGAATAATAAGTGGTACTTTCTGCAAAGTAATTCTGCTTTCTCTCATTACAATAAGTATAAATTGAAAAAAATAGGTTTGTCCTCATTTTTCTAGTTATTAGAGTCTGTTTAGTTAATTGACTTCTTTTCTATTATTTAAAATGTTGGAAAAAACATATTTTAGTTGTTACTTCGTGCACAATAGAGGCAGAAGAAAAAATATTTAAAAGAAGATCTTCTATAGAACATGCATTAGTGTGAGAGATTAGATTTAAATGTTTAAGATGATATTTATTATGAATATGTATTAATGTGAGAGAATTGTTGCTATGTGTGTATATTCAAAGTTATAATTAAGAAAAATCTTTAATTATCTTGTTGTTGTCAATATGAATTACCATTGTGCTTACCATTTTTCTTGTGTTTACCATTGGTTGTTGTTAATATGAATTTTCATTCATAATTCATTTCGTCTCTTTATATCATTCATAATACTGTACCCTAAAGTATATCATCAAAGTAATTGATAAGAATAAAAATTAAATAAATTAAAGTTAGAGAGACACATATTTACCTAATGTGTCTTTCATAGTCCTTTTCTAGTAATTAATTCCATTTTCATACTTCGATTTCCACTTTAACTAATTTGTTCTTTTTTCAAAAGGTTAATTAAATAACAAGGTCTAAGACATTGCTGTCAATAATGAACAAAAATAGTGAACAACCTAATAAATTAAACTAAATGGTACTCATTGTTGTTCTTATTATGGAAGAGTTGCTAGCTAGTTAGATACGTATTCTCCCAGTGGTATTAATTTATCATTACAAAAAGAATGATGACTTATTTGACATATATATGATGTTTTCGTAGGCTCCGTTGGCCATTCTTGTTGGCGTTACTCTTTTATCTGGACCTAACATCCATTTGTTATATCCATATATGCATGGCTCATGTATGTATATATGTATAAATGAGTTAACTTTAGATTTATGCATTTGTCCAAAACGAGATTTATGTATTTATCCAAAACGATGTATATATAACTGTGTAAATTAGTAGCTATAATTTGTGTCTAGTATATGCATATTTGGCAATGAAGTTGCACAAAATATAATTAAACTCAGTCCTAGCTAGTAACATCAAGTTAAGGGGCAATTCATCAATTTATTAATACAATATATATATATATATATATATATATATATATATATATATATATATATATATAGTCATTTTTTGTGGTTAAATATAGATATATATTTTATATATTATTTTATTAAGACATTAATTTTAATTTACAAATTCTCATTTTATTTTATGCAGTGCTTAATACCTACTAGTTATTAAAATTACAACAAATAGTAAGAGAGAAATACTATATAAAGTCGAAAAGCTAATTTCAGTAAACAAAGGCATACCCTCCCATTAATAGCTAGGGCTTCACATCTCATGAAAGTGTTCTTTCTCTTTCATTGTCATTATGATCATCAACATTCTTATTTACAAGAATTTGTAACCATTTGATTTTGAACGGAGCATCACAAATTTTTTTTATTATTTTTGTTAAATTTTTGAGTTGGAAACCTAGGAATTTGTGACGCACTTTGTTCTCCCACAATTTGAGTTTTGGATTTGAGTTTAGTTTCATATTTTTTCTATCATAATCTTTTTTTCCTATATTTGAGAGTTAGCTTTGTTCGCCGCCATAAACTGTAAATTATATAAGCTAAAATTTTCGAGTAAATGAATCCATTACATATTTAATATCTGTACATATTGCTCTATACCGTAGTAATCTCCCCTCCCCTTGAAATTATTATTCATAGTTCAATATTCATATTCATATCCATTCCATATTAGTTGTGCTAATTTTGTTTAAATGTTGAAATTTTTCTGGTTAGTTGCTCAATCACCACAACAATTTATACAATACCAGAAACAATTGGCTTAGCAGCAAAGTTTTATTTTTATTATCATTTACATATTATTTTATATTAGTTACATATTTTTTTTTTGTCATTAAATTTTGTTTTTTTTTTTTTGTGATTTTTTTAGCACTAGAATTTCAAATGCATTGGGAGCTGAAAATTAAAGAGAGGTATGAGTGGTGGTCATAGCTCCCATAACTCTTGCAGGCTCACAGGCTCTTTTAGTGAGTTCAACCATTTTTGGATGCCAAAATATTTTAAGCTATTTTTTTAGCTATGAACAATATGTGTTAGATTATGTCACAAATATGGTTCCTATAATATGTGTTTTTATTATATTAGACACTTTACATGGTACCTTTTAAGGTTGGTAATTTTTTTTCCTCTTAGCATTATTATTTAATGCACAATTTATATCCTTCTATAAAATGTAACACTTAGTCATGCTAATATATAGGTATTGCTATAGGATGTGGTTGGCAAAAGTTAGGAACATATGTGAACCTTGGAGCTTATTATGTTTTGGAAATTCCAATTGCTATTATATTGGATTTTTGGGTACAGTTGAGAGTTAAAGGTTTGTAGATTGGAATAATAAGTGGTACTTTCTTCAAAGTAATTATGCTTTCTCTCATTACAATAATCTCTCATTACAATAAGTACAAATTGAAAAAAATAGGTTTGTCCTCATTTTTCTAGTTTTTAGAGTCTGTTTAGTTAATTGGTTTCTTTTCTATTATTTAAAATATTGAAAAAAAAAACATATTTTAGTTGTTACTTCATGCTATAATTTTTTTTTTGAATTGCAGGCAATAAAGACAAGAGAAAAGATATTTGAAGAAAGATCTTCTATAAAACATGCATTAGTGTGAGAGATTAGATTTAAATATTTAAGATGATATTTATTATGAATATGTATTAGTGTGTGTGTATATTCAAAGTTATAATTAAGAAAATTATTTAATTATCTTCTTGTTGTCAATATGAATTACCATTGTCCTTACCATTTTTCTTGTGCTTACCATTGGTTATTGTCAATATAAATTTTCATTGATAGTTTATTTCGTCTCTTCACATCATCCATAATACTGTTCTTGAAATTATTAGTTTGAAGACAGTCAAATGTGTGCTTGAAAGTCGAAAGTGCTTGATAGAGTAAAGGAGGAGAGTGGAGTTAGTTAGTCTTCATTCAGCTGTTTAGTTTGTTAGTTTGTTACAGAGTTAGTTTAAGTTTGCTGAGCTGGCACAGATAGTTTCACATACTCTAGAAGCTTCTATGTATGTCTATAAATAGTGTAGTACAATTGTGAGACTGTGATTTTTCACTTCGAAGATGCAATAACATGCACCCCCTCTTTCTCTGAGTTCTCTTTGTCTTTCTCAACTTCTTCACTCTCATTCACTAGTTTCTTATACCTTTCATGGTATCAGAGCTAGGTTCCAATGGAAAATGAGAACAATGCCATGGCAGCTTTAGGGAACACTCATAGCTCAGCACAAACGGCGAGCGCACCTGGATTTGTTGCAAATCCCATCTACATGAAGCTGGACAGTGATAATTTTCTGCAATGGAAGGATCAAGTAGAGGCAATGATTGAAGGTAATGATCTATTGAATCACATCACTTGAATTTCAACGGTGGAAAAGGCAAGATGCTTTACTCAAGTCTTGGCTTCTTGCTTCAATGACAAAACCCTACATTACTTGAATGGTTGGCTGGATGTTTACCTATCAGATCTGGAACAGGTTAGAGACTCATTTCGCTTCACAAATCAAAGCTAGAATCATGCAATTAAGGAACAAATTGAGCACTACTCACATAGGTCCATCAGTAAATGAGTATGTGTTGTCAATAAAAGGCACAATTGGTGCATTAGTGTCAGTAGGAGAGATAGTGAGTGAGAGTGATCATGTCAATGCTCTGCTCCATGGCCTGACTGAAGAATATGCACCTTTCCTCACCTCACTGCTAACAAGACCGCAGGGAATCACAGTTGGAGAATTAGAGGCAGTGCTTTTTGCTAATGAAAGCATGTTGGAAAGGTTCAGAAAAACTGAGCTGAATCAGGCAGCATATGCAAACATAGCACAGGCCAACTATGCGAATCAAGAAGGTTTGCAAGAAAGCCCTCAATATCAAGCAAATTGGACTCAAACAAGAAATCTTCGAGGAGGTTTTATGTAACACCCTCACTATCAGAATGTCACACTTCCGACTGCGCTACTCTGATAGCAAAAAGTGTTACGACAACTTTATATACTTAATATTAAAATAGGAGCCTTTGACTCGACACCACATCGCTGATTTCTTTTTAAGCCGGAAATAAATGATTTATCTTAAAAAAAACAAATAGGCATAGATTTATATACCAGACTTCTTACATAATAGCTTATAATGTAATATACATATAAAACATATAACTCCTATCCCTCTTACAAAATTTTAATAACAAAGACGAGGGAAGAAAAATTATCTAATTAATACAATATCATATAAACCAAAACGTAGTATAACTTTTCATAATGCTCCTTCATCCAATTTCTGAAAAGGTAAAGCTGTAGGGGGGTGAGAACCTAACCACACGGTCTCACCACGGAGTTTCAGAATTGTCATAAGATATTTAATAAGAAAACTGTTTTCAAGCTCAGTGATTATCATTGCTTTATGAATCTTTTAAAAACCAATAACTAATCATTCAAAACCTTTTCAAAGAAACAATATTTAATCTTTCAGAAATCCAAAACTTTCTTTTCTCATAAGAAAATCTTAATCAGAAACCAACCACGCAATCAATCAACACAATCACTAATTCAGTACCAAAGCTCATTCTCAAAAGTAGCACACCAGGTCAAACACAGGCAAAATAGACAAGAAAAGCACAGGTTTAGGTAGCAGTTACAGCAAATAGTTCAGGTAGTAGTTAAGAACAGTTTAACTATTAGGCAAACCAAAACAAATTCAAACCCAAGCAAAGCATACAAGTGCATATGATGCATGCCTGTCCTATGGCTAATGAGCTCATCTGTCGGTTATACAACCAACCCGACAAGTTCGTTTTGCTAAACCATTGGACTGTCCCCCGACGTGCATCCCCATGAGTCTATGCATAGCTTTTTCTCATATATATATCAAATCGCTCAATGGGTGTACCATTCCCGGGAATTTATAAGTTCCCGGTCATCCTTACGTCGTAGGGTCAATAGAGTATCGAGTCTCAACCTGGAGCAAGTGGTGGCAAGCCACTGTGTCTACCCAGGGAAACTCGTGTCTTAGATAATTCAGATTCATAAGCCGTATGAATAATTCATTCAACATTCATCAATATCTAAGTCATTCTAAATATCATCATCATTCATCAATCCATATCTCATTTCCAAATTCATTCAAAAATCATATTTCAAAGACAATCCTCATCATCCTTCTTTCCATTCTGTTCATCAACAATCCCAATTCAAAACATAATTCTTTCTTTGATAAATAAATTAATCTTAAAACATATAATGTTTAAAACCAAATCTTTTTAAATAATTACTTCAAACGAAATTTCCAATTTTTATAAAATTTCGGCAGCATCTCCTCTAAAACTCGGACTTTGCCACCCTTTTCGGGTCTCATCCAAACATTCCTCAAACCCTTTCTCAAATAATTCCAAATCTCAATCATTTTCCGAAATCCAACCATTCTAATATCAAATTATTTTCAAATCCAACTATTTCCAATAATAAATCCTTTTCAAAATTAAACCAGCTCAAATATTAAATCATTCATAAAATCAAACTAATTCAAATTTAAACCGCGTCCAAAATTAATTTATTTTCATATTTCAAATCATTTCCAAAGCCCGATTCGTTTACATTATCAAAATAACTACAAAACCAAGAAAACCCACTTTTCATAATAATCAACTAAATAACTTTTCAAACTAATTTCTTTCAACAATCCCACACTACTCAGGCAATCAAGCAATCAGTCCTTCAGTCCAGCAAACAACCATATTTATAAGACAATCATAATCAAAGATATATGTTTCTCACATTAATATCTATTTATAACAATTCTGTAAGATAAAATAAATTTAAAAAAAACCCTACCTCGATAAGTCGAAACACATAGCTCAAACGCCTCACAAAGTTCCTTTCGCCTCAACTCGAATTGACAGCAACCAAAACCTCGGCTCCGCTTGCTGTCTCAAAAGCAGAAACAGCTTCAAATGCCACAAACAAACTCGGATTCTAACTCCTAAAACCATTAACATCGCAAATACTTTATTACACTGAACAAAACACTAACGCAGGGACTTTCGACACAGAAATACTTACTGAACTAGTGAAACGAAGCAGCCGCGAACTTCGAGCACGACATGCAAGCATCGATATACAACCCTATGACAGACAATGCCACAACACCTCAGCGTAAAATAATAGAATACTGACTAAAAGGCTTTTTGAAATGAAAACGCTTACCGCAACAAAGGAAGAGCGACTAAACCGAGTAGCGGCAGCTCCGATGGTGGTCCCGGCAACACCCACGCCACACCCGGTGACCAGAACGGTAGCAACAACGGTGCAGCAGTTTAGAACAACAAGCAGTGGCGGCGGACGACTGAAATAAATGTGCAGTGATCATAAAGGTTCCCAGAATCCAAAAGAACAGAAACCAAACTTAAAACCCTTAACGGCAGTGCGTACTCCGGCGGCGGTAGCGGGGTTTCGAGCGACAGAAGCGGTGGTGGCTGGCGCGGGTCTCTCATTTCTCTCCTTTGCTCCCGTGCTTTCTCTCTCTCTCACTCTGTGCGACCCGATGGCTTCCTTCTCGACGACACGGCGGTGGCAGACACGGCTGTGAGATGCGATGACCGCGCGGCTGGCTTCGCGTTGGACGGCGACGACAGGATAGCCGAGCAGCGGCGACAAAGGCACGGTGGCTCCAAGCCCGCGACCTCCCCTCACTCGCGAGCCATCTCTCTTCGCGATCTCAACGGTGACGGCCAACAGAAGTGGCAGCTTCCTAGATGGCGGCGGCGGCGCAAGCAGCAGGAGGCAGCGGCGGCGCAAGCAGCAGGACACAGCGGCAGCGGCAGTCCGCGATGATGGCGCGACCTCCTCCACCGACGCTCCCCTGTTTCCCTCTTTCTTTCTTTTCTTAGCGCAGCTGCTGCTGCTACTATGGGTATTGTGTGTGTTGTGTGTGCAGCTAGGGTTTCATTTTCGAAAAGGAAAAATGTGGTTTGATTAGAGTTAGGGTTTGTGTATAGAATTGGAAATTTTGGAGTTTAATTTGAAACTAATTGAATTCTTAAAATTTATTTTAAAACATTATTTGCTGTATCAAATTGCTATTTGATTTTTACTCGAATACTCTAATTTAAAATATAATACAATATAATTAATTTTCTTTATTAACAAAACCTAAAGTATTTATTTATAAAAATATTATCATATAAAAATTTTATTATTTTACAACTACTAATTTTATAATTTAAATATAGGAAATAATTCGATAATTGCAAATTAGATAAAATTCTAATATAAATAGCCAAATATCATTATTTATGAATTAATCATAACTATCTTTAATTACCTTTAATAAAATAATTTCTAAAATTAAAAATATAAATAAATATATATAATTTGAAATTAAATTAAAATAGGACTTTTCAAAAGTTATGGGTCTTACATTTTAGAGGAAGAGGAAGATTTGACAGAGGAGGACGGCATGCCTCTGGATTTAGAAATCAACAATAATTTGGTGAAAGGCAACAACAGTTTGATGACAGGTCAAGGAATCAACACTATGGAAGAACACAGAATTATGAGAGATCACACTATGATTGGCCTCAGTGTCAGCTGTGCAACAAGGTTGGCCACACAGCCAAAACCTGTTGGTACAGGTATGAAGAAGATTCACAATCTCAGGTTTCAAATCAATTCCATGGAAGGACCAACAACAGGCCTCAGAAAATTGAGCAACTAGGGCCAATTACAACCATGTGTTAGCAAATCCAGCAACTCTCAATGAGTCTGTGTGGTACCCAGACTCAGGTGCAACACATCATATGACATCTGTCCCTCAGAATGTGGCTGAAAAGGAGAATTATGATGGTCCAAAACAAGTAGTTGTTGGCAACGGAATAGGTTTGAGCATTAATTTTGTTGGAAAAGCATATTTTAAAACTGAATTGAGCTCTAAAACTCTTGTTATGCAGAAATTACTACTAGTGCCTGATATAACCAAGAACTTACTAAGTGTCTATTGTAACACCCTACTACACAGAGTTTTACGCTTAAGTCGTAGAACAGAGGTAGTGTGGTGTTATGGACCTATAAACAGTAAAATATATATATATAATAGTGGAAAAAGATAATATACTAGGAGCCTTGAAAAACGGGTAAAGCAAAATCGCAAAATAAAAAGCGCAACGCTCAAGAAATAGAACTACTTGCGTGCTAAGAAACCTAAAGATTATAGATAAAATTAAGCAAAAGAACGAAGAGAGAGCCAAGAATACAGTAAAACTAGCTCCTGACTCAGCCCGCGAAGCCAAGGCTGGCCGGAGGATATATATATATATATATAAACATACATAAGTATCCCCAAAATACCAAAATAAACTCCTATCTCTCCCTCAACCTCTAAGAGGAGCAGCATACACAAGTTACTTGGAGAGTAAGCTAAATACATATATACATATATATACAAACAGAAACCAAAATACACCCAAGAACTACTTTGCCTCAAGGATCCAGACGCCTAGCGAGGAGTCTCTCGACCTGCATCTGAAAAACAACAACACAGTATGGAATGAGAACCGGAGGTTCTCAGCATAGTAAAAGTGCCATGCGCATAATAAATAAGGTCCTGAGAATGCCATAGGCAATCCTAGAACTCCATAATTCAATTATCCAACTTAATTACTAAACAGAAGCCATAAACAGGGGTAGGTATTCTAACTTTGTCTAACTTACTCAATTTCAAACCTAACCTAACACCAAACCATTTCGCCTTTTCCTCCATCCCTCCAACATCCATAATGCAGCAGAAACAAGCAACCAAACAAGTTCACGTACAAGTAATGAGCAGATAGTACAAGTAGCAAATATAACAGGTAGCAGGTGGTATATATCAATTAGGCGAACCCAGGAAATGCATAGCAATCAAAACAAACAAATGCATATGATGCATGCCTGTCCTATGGCTGATGGGGCCCATCTGTCGGTTATCCAACAAACCCGACAAGTCCGAAAACCTTAGACTGTCCCCCGTCACGCATCCCCAAGAGTCTATGCATAGAGTTCACATTCATTCATCATATAATCACTCAATGGGGGTTATCCATACCTGGGAATTTATACGTGCCCGGTCACCCTTACGACGTAGGGTCAACAGAGTATCGAGATTCAACCTAGAACACGTGGTGGCGAGCTACGATTCTGTTACCCAGGGAAACTCGTATCTCAGATATCATTCATAAGCCATTCCATATTTATAATCAATATATCATCATTTAGCAAGCCTTGGCATTAAACCTCTTTAATATTCTTATCTTCTTCATATAAGCCATCATTTACCTCTTACTTCACCCTCAAGTTATCCTATTTTCCTAGCTTCTTTTATCCACTGGACCTAGAACCATACTTTAAGCCTTAAAGGGAAGAAAATGGAGGTTTAGGAGTGAAAAATTGGTTTAAAACAGTTAAAATTGGTTTTTTTGCAGCAGGCAGCAGCCACGCGTACGCGTGAGTCATGCGTACGCGTGAATATGCACACACGCGTACGCATGCTTCTCGCGCATGCGTCGCCAAAATTCCACGCCACGCGTACGCATGAGCCACACGTATGCGTGGATGGGCGTTTCTAAAAAAAATGGGCAGAATGCCCAAAAAGCTTGCTGCAACCAGTTTTGCCATCCTGTAACACAGATTTATGTATCAATTTTCCATTGTCCATAACTTTCTCCTCAAAATTTTATTTTTCACAAAATTGATATCATTTAAAAGCTTACAAAACCATCTTGAATTTGCAATAAATCACAACTCAATCCAAAATTTGAGGAGTAAATTATAGACTTACAAAGTTCATCAAAAATTGGTTTTTAACCAATTCTCAACCAAACCTCATTTTCATCAACTTATGTTCCTTACCATTAAAATTTGCATTATACTACCATGTCAGCCCATTTCATCAACAACCATTGCCAATATAACCTCTAACCAATTTAACAAATCTTGATCATCAATAAATATCAACATTTACCTCATACATCAATAACCCCTCTTTTATTTATAACAACTCTTCACCTATACCACCCTTCATCATATATTTATCAACCCTCTATCAACATATAACAATTATCCATTAACATAAATCAACCCTTCATTAACACATATCAACATCTCCAACAACCCCTCATGAATAATATCAAACACACATGTATAATGCTAACAAATCATGACCATAACTACCATCACTAACTCAATTTCAAGGGTACACAATTACAACTTCAACTCCTCATAATTCTAATACATACTCACCAACAATTTATTCCAACAACATTACAAAACTAATCATTAAATGTAATTAACCAATTCAACTTATCCTATGGTTCCTCTAACCTAAGTTTTCACAACACCGTAAATATTAAACGTGCGAAACTTAAACCATACCTTGGCCGATCACTTTGTATCACTCAAGGCAGCCTCACAAGCAAAACACAGCCCCTCCAAGCTCAAATAAACCAGCCACAAACCAAGCCTTGATCACCAATAAGCCTCCAAATACTCCCAATTCAATTTCAATGCATATATACCCACTTAATTTACACCTAATTCATATACATGTTTCAAATTCAGTTTTTCCACTATAAATGCAAGATTGAACTAGGGTTAGGATGTCCTTACCATACCCATATGCTCAATAGCTTGAGCCCATAAGTCCCGGAAGCTAACTTGAGCCTAAAACACAAAATTGGACAAGATTTCACTATAAGATTTCAATTTCACCAAAGAAAGGAAAATAGAGATTCTGAATCAAATATGAGGCTTACCAGTGAAATTGATCTGATAGAAAGGTAGAGCTCGACGCGCTGGACGCGTGGCCGCAAACGGTGCGGCGATCAGAGCTCAAACAAGGAAGCTACGGTGGATCAAAGATGGTGAGGGTTTGAGAGCTTCTCCTCCCTTCCCCAAATCTGTTTGTATCGTTGCATGCAAATGGAGAAGGAGCTGCTGTTTTGTTTAAATGTTTGGGTCCGATTGGACCCACGGGCTCGGTTTAGGCCCCAGTTCAACCGGTTCAGCCTTTCGGTCCGATTTTGGGCCAAATTTTTGAAATTTATATCAAAATTCTCGTTTTGACAAGCTCTATTCTATTTTGATATTAGTTTTGTATTTTTAATTTTCCTAATTAAAATTCAATTTATTGACTAATTATTTACCGATTTTAGCGGGGTTTACATCTATCAATTTTGTCGTGGCAATAATGTCTTTTTCGAATTTCACTTTCATGGTTGCTGTGTCAAATCTCAGGATTCTAAGGAACTGCTCTTGAATGGAACTGTTGAAAAAGGCATGTATATGCTGCTGAATTTTCATCCTGTACACCCACCTGTTGCACTTATTGGCTTGGTGGAGTCAATTTCAGATAAATTCATGTTATGGCATGCTCGTCTTGGACATGCCTCACATAATGTAGTCTCAAAAGTTTTATAGCATTGTAATCTCCCCTTTTCTTCAAATAAGTTGCTTTGTCCCTCTTGTTGCATAGGCAAATCTCATTTTTTACCATTTACTGATTCTCAAACAGTGTATCATGCTCCCCTAGAGCTTGTGTATTCTAACATTTAGGGACCAGCCCCAATTTCTGATTGCAATGGAAATAATTACTTTGTCAATTTTATTGATGCATATTCCAGATTCACTTGGTTGTATTTGATTAGAAGTAGAGCTCAATTGAAAATAGTGTTTTTGCATTTCTAACATATGGCTAAACTTCAGCTTAATGCCAAACTAAAAGCTTTTCAAAGTGATAATGCTGCAAAATATGTCAGTTTGTCCAAAATGTTGTAAGAACAAGGCATTATTCACATGTTTTCATGTTCAAAATGGTACAGCTGAGAGGAAGCATAGAGGTGGAAATGGGCTTCACAATGCTTGCAGAAGCTTCTATACCGCTCAAGTTTTGGGATGAGGCTTTCAGTACAGGGGCACAATTGATCAATATTCTTCCAACTCCAGTGCTGAATGGGGTGTCCCCAGCTGAGAAATTGTTCAATAAGCAGCCCCCTTATGAGAACCTCAAAGTCTTTGGCTGCCTATGTTTTCCACATTTAAGGCCCTACAACAAAAACAAGCTTGATTTTAGGTCTTCACCTAGTGTGTTTCTTGGTTATAGCACCTCTCATAAAGACTACAAATGCCTCACAAATTCCGGAAGAGTGATCATCACAAGGCATGTGGTGTTTGATGAAACTACCTTCCCTTTCAAAGACCCAGCCTCAGAATTTCATGAATTTTCTGAATTTAATTCAGAACCTACAACTAATGCCTATCAGCCACCACCATGCATTCCTATCATTCCACGTCCACAGCCAGCCCCTTCCATTTCTGTATTCCCAACACCACCCTCAGTTACCATTCCATCTCACACCCCTCCATCGACCTCTCTTAATTTTGGTGCACCTGTTTCTCACTGTCCCACTTTACCTCTGCCAACAAGTTCTCCCATTATATCCAATTACCTGCAGCCTTCTTCCTTCACATTACCCTCCCCAAATTCCTCCCATAGAACACCATCAGACATACTGGTCCCAATCCCAATTTCTGATTTAGAAATAGTCCCTCCACCAGTTAGCTCTGTTAATACTCACCCCATGGTGACTAGAGACAAAGCTGGCATTGTTAAGCCTAAACTCTTTTGTGCGAGTGTAGAACCAAGATCTGTCAAGCAGGCATTAGAGGATCCAATGTGGAAAAGGGCCATGGATGCTG
The DNA here is from genome assembly GCF_003086295.3 of Arachis hypogaea. Classification (NCBI taxonomy): domain Eukaryota; kingdom Viridiplantae; phylum Streptophyta; class Magnoliopsida; order Fabales; family Fabaceae; genus Arachis; species Arachis hypogaea. Next base: position 123,647,922 of record NC_092053.1, on the reverse strand, counting down.
AATTTGCAACTCTTCAAAAGAATAATACATGGAGGATTGTTCCTCTCCCAATCGGCAGAGAAGCCATAGGGAGTAAGTGGGTATTTCGGCTCAAATACAATGCTGATGGCAACTTGCAAATACACAAAGCTAGGCTTGTTGCTCAAGGGTTCTCCCAAAGGCCTGGGTTTGATTTTACAGAGACATACAGTCCGGTTGTAAAACCGACATCCATCCGAGTTATACTCACAATTGCATTGGCAGAGTCATGGTCTATACGACAACTGAATGTAAACAATGTATTTCTCCATGGTGAGTTAAGTGAGGATGTCTATATGAGGCAACCAGAGGGATACATTGTTGGTGATGGCACATTGGTGTGCAAACTTACAAAGGCCCTCTATGGATTAAAGCAAGCACCAAGGGCTTGGTACTTCAAGCTCTCCGCTGCCCTTCGCAGTTTGGGCTTCTCAGCCACCAAATCTGATGTTTTAGTGTTTGTCAAGCACTCTCCAGCCTCACTTATCTATGTTCTCATCTATGTTGATGATATTATCATCACTGGCAACTCGGACAAGGAGATTTCTGAAGTGACTCAATGACTAAACTCTACCTTTGCTCTAAAAGACATGGGGCCTCTACATTACTTCTTAGGAATTCAAGTAACTTGAACTAGTGATGGTGGAATGCTTATGTCACAAGGTAAATATGTACAGGATTTGCTGGTTAAAACAGGAATGAAGCCTCTACTTTGAAGATTCAAGCCACAGGAGGAGCTAAATGTGACAACCATCAATTGTATCGCTCAATGGTGGGGAGCCTGCAATACCTCACTATCACAAGACCTGAGCTGTCGTTTAGTGTGAATAAAGTAGCTCAGTTCATGCAAAATCCACTAGAGACACATTGGAAATTAGTTAAACGATTCCTGAGATATGTTAGTGGGACTGCAACTTATGGCTTGAAGCTCAACAAAGCCCCATCCACTTCATTTCTAACACTGGCAGACTACTGTGATTCGGACTGGGCAGGTGATCCCAATGATCGAAAATCCATTGGGGGATTCTATGTCTACTTAGGCATGAACTTAGTATCATGGCATTCAAAGAAGTAAGGAGCAGTAGCAAGATCCAGCACTGAAGCTGAGTACAAGGCATTAGCGGATTTGGTAGCTGAGTTAATATGGATAAAAGGCTTAGTAGGTGAGCTAAAGTGGAGGATATCTAAAGCTCCCATTGCTTACTGCGAAAATCAAAGTGCAGTGCTATTGGCTGCCAATCCAATCCTCCATTCAAAGATAAAGCACTTTGAAATTGACCTGCATTTTGTGAGAGATTATGTGACTAAGAATGAAATTCGGGTTAGCCATGTGCCGAGCTCAGTCTAAATTGCTGATACCTTCACCAAGGCTCTCCCATCAACAGCTTTCCTCAATCTCAGAGACAAACTCAAAGTGCAGAATTCTAAAGATTCTGCCTCTGTGAGTTTGAGGGGCCATGATAGAGTAAAGGAGGAGAGTGGAGTTAGTTAGTCTTCATTTAGCTGTTTAGTTTGTTAGTTTGTTACAGAGTTAGTTTAAGCTTGCTGAGCTGGCACAGATAGTTTCACATACTCCAGAAGCTTCTATGTATGTCTATAAATAGTGTAGTACAATTGTGAGCCTGCAATTTTTCACTTCGAAAATGTAATAACACGCACCCCCTATTTCTCTGAGTTCTCTGTGTCTTTCTCAACTTCTTCACTCTCATTCACTAGTTTCTGATACCTTTCAGTGCTGATTTGCATATTGCATTATCTAATAGATCGTCTGCAAAGATTGGAAAATAACCATGACTTTTTTATTTGTTGATTTCTTGGAGGTAGAACCAAAGTCAATATTAATTACATTCCAACCAAAGGGAGATTACATTATGTTACCTAGATTATTTTTTTATCAATGGTAGATGTAGGCTTATTTGTTATAATTTTTTTTAGAAAAATAAGTTATTCTCATTGTTGAAGAGAATGAAAAATTTCTTTAAAATATCAGTTGAGTTATTACACTTTATATACTATGTACTCCTTATGTACTCCCACTAAAAAAATTATAACAAGTAAAACTACATCTACCATTAATAAAAAAATAATCTAGGTAACATGTTGAAGAGAATGAAAAATTCCCTTAAAATATTTGTTGAGTTATTACACTTTATATACTGTTAAAAACAAGAGACTAAACTGGAGAAAGGATTTTTGTATTATTGAGTGTATTCAAGTTGTCTATTCAAGTTATCCGAAATAATACAATATAAAAGGATATTTATAGGTACTAAGAGAATCGTAATAATAAAGATGTAATCTCCTATAATAAATATTCAAATATACTAAATAATACTGATTGATCCTAATTATATTCTAACATCCCCCCTCAAACTCAAGTGTCAACTTGAGTTTGAAACTTATTGAAAACAACGAATAGAACGGGTACATACGGAACTGCCAGAAGGAAGCGCAGACGGAACTATCGCTTGTCAAGCGCAGATGGAACTGCTGCTTGTCTAAAGGAAGTGCAGATGAAACTGCCACAAAGAAATGCAGACAGAACTGCCTCAAGAAAATATAGACGAAATGCAGACAGAACTGCCACGATAAAACGTAGACGGAACTGCCTAAAGAGAGCAAAAATTATATGATTTCTTCATGAGAATAGGTAAGCAGCAGATGACAATGGTGTTTGATCATTCAACTCAGAAAAACACAAGACAGAGAAAATAGGCTAGTCGGTGAGGTGAAAAAACATCAAAGGAGTAACAAAAGGAAAAGAAGAATTGCATAGAAAAAATGCAAAAACTACTGTGAAAGGAGGATACCATGGCTCTGATACCATGTTAGAAACAAGAGACTAAACTGAGAAAGGATTTGTGTATTATTGAGTGTATTCAAGTTGTCTGGAATGATACAATATAAAAGGATATTTATAGGTACTAAGAGAATTGTAATAATAAAATGTAATCTTCTATAATAAATATTCAAATATACTAAATAATACTGACTGCCATAGTTGGTGTGAGTGTTCTAATACTAGAGGCAAGTCCTTAAAGAAGGTTCATGAAATGTTTTGTTCTGAATGCACGTGCTCTGATACTGGTGGCAAGTTCTTGAAGAAATGAAATGTTTTACGCTAAATGGACGTGTTCTAATACTTGAGGCAAGTCCTTGAAGAAGGTTTATGAAATGTTTTTCCGACTTCAACGACTATTGCCTCTAGTGATCATGTACACAATGTAGGTACCGACTTCAACTAGAAAAATGCGAAATGGTTGTACTCGGCTTTTCACAACCTGAACGCCATGGTTGGTGCGAGTGTTTTCATACTGGAGATAAGTCCTTGAAAAAGGTTCATGAAATGTTTTACCTTGAATGCACGTATTCTGATACTAGAAGTAAGTCCTTGAAGAAATGAAATGTTTTACCCAGAATGCACGTGTTCTGATACTAGAGGCAAGTCCTTGAAAAAGGTTCATAAAATGTTTGGCTTACTTCAACGACTATTGCCTTCAGTGATTAGTACATAATGCATGTGTTGACTTCAACCAGCAAAATGTGAAATTCTGGTACTCCACTTTCCACAACCTGATCGCCATGGTTGGTGTGAGTATTAGTTTTTATCCTTTTTGTTCTTTTACCTTCATATTTTTTATTTTAAAATTAGATTATTTTGAGAATGTTCTCTGAAAGTCTTTGCTAGGCAACAAGCCAAAAATAATGCATAGGTTCTATTCATTTTTATATAATGATGAATAAAAAGAGAAAAATAATTAAACAATGAAGATAGTAATGATCAGCTGCAACGAGGGACCAATATTTTTACGTATTTCACTTTTTTTCCACTAATATTTTCCCACCTCACCATTCCACAAAACGTTCAGCATATTATGAAATGGAATAGAATTATAAGTTTAAAGAACCTCTTTTTTACTGGCATGTATAAATGATCCATGACCATGCACATGTTCTTAGTTTGTTTTCTCATCCACCATCCTCAGGAACATTTTCAACAATAGCTATTCATCACTCTTATATTCCTTAGCTTTTTTATTATTTAAAATGAATAATAAAATACTAGTTGATTTATATATGCTAAAGTATAGCATCATTATTATTGAAAATATATGTTTGAAGACAATTTTATTTAAATATATAGAACACGAAAATATATACAATTGCTACAATAGATAAATACAAGCAAAAGCTAAGATACATTATTATTATATATTCTCAAATTTCTAATTATATAATAAAACCAAGTCTAACAACATAATTCAGAGTCATTACTGTTTCTGTTCATATAATTAATATTTAGACATCTCACTGTTTTAATTTGTTTAAAATATTTATATTATGCTACAAACCACAATGATACAAAATACATGATTAACTAGAAATAATAACATATATATAATAATTCAACAGCATGCTATTTCATTCCTGATAAAGAATGCAACAGGCCATCATGAATATTTTTAAATATTATTTAAATGATTATGTAAATAGAAGAATTTGATTAGTTAATAATAAAAAATATTATTAATATATTAAAAATAAATTCTAAATTATTTTACATTGTTGTGTGTAAAAAAAGATAAAATTATATTGTTATATTATTTTATATGTTAAAAATATAATAATTTATGTGCTCATTTTATTAGTTTAAATTTTTTAAAAAAATAATTGTGACCTAGTATCAACGCTTCTATGACTTAAAAATATAAAGTTTTTTTGGATAATTTTGTTAACTGAAATGTATTTTTCATGGATAATAGTAAAAAAATATTTTTATTTTTTATTTTGTATAGATTTGTCAGCATTCTAAATATTTAATGATAGAAATTATAGTTTATCCCAAATAAAAAGAGAAAGAAAGCTTAAGCAAAACTTCATGTAAACCCAAAAAGAAATTATTGCAGAAGAAAAAAAAAAGTAGTTTCCTAATTGAAGCTCTGGTTTCCTACATGAAATTGTTAGTGTTTTTGGAGAGTTCTGCAACTAACGATTCCAAGTCAGAAAGGTTTTTGAGAGGACAAGGATGCATGGTATGATTGCGAGGACTGAAACTGATGGTTGTTGTTATGGAAATTATTCTGATTGAAATTACCTTGAGGAGAATTGTTGTTGAAATTTGGTTGCATCTATGGTTGATTTTTCCATTCAAATTTGGGTGATTCCTCCACCCCGAATTATAAGTCTTGAAAAAAAAATCAATTATTGGGAGTCTAGATACATTGCCCATGTAATTGACCTGTTTAAAAGGAAATTGACTATAATCATAACTCTCACCTTGAGAAAATCTACCACTCATATCACAAAGAGCATCTTGGGTATTAATAGCTGAAACTTGTAGTCCACCCAAGTGTTGAGTAATGACATTTATCTATTGGGACATAGCTCTATTCTAAACAAGAATGGTATCCAAAGCATCTAACTCCGTGAATCCCTTCCTCATGGCAGTCCTCTCAGAGGAGTATAAATACTGGTTATTAGCAATCATCTCAATCAACTCGAGAGTCTCTTCAGTGGTTTTCTTCATATGAAGGGATCCTCCTGCATAATTATCCAAAGAAGTCCTGGCGACTTGAGTAATCCCATCATAAAAGATTTGCAATTGGATCCAGTCTGAAAATATGTTGGAAGGACACTTTCTGACCATAACCTTTTATCTCTCCCAGGCTTTATAAAGAGACCCACCATCTTGTTGCCTGAACGTCTGAACACCGATTCTCAGCTTGATCAGTCTTTGAAAAGATAGGAAAGATGCTCATGAAACAATGTCGTCAGTAGATTTCTGACTAAATTCTTCATAGTGCGTGTTGCGTGTGATTTGGACAAGTGTCTAACACGTTGCCTGAATGTTGAATCAGCACGTTCCATGCATATTATATTCTGCATCTTTACAGCCTCTATCTATTTATATATACACCAAAAATTTTCATTTCCAGCAAAAACTCACATAATTTCTCAATATTAAAATTTTTTAGCCCACCACAAAACTGTATGTAAGTAATATTTTAATATTTCAATAAATTGTTAATTATTTTGGTCAACGGCAATAATTAAGCTTATCTAAGTGTCACTTATTGTTTGCAAAATCTTTAGCTGGTATAAAGATCAAAGTTGATTGATTAGTTTTATGATATCATAACCAAAATTCTCTTTAGCTGGTATTTTCTTGTTACTAGTACTTTCTCCATTCATAATAATCTTCTAAACTTTTAATAAAAAAATTAATCTGTTTCAAGTATATTCTTTTGTATTAAAATGTGGTTAGTATATTTATTAATTACGGATAAATGCAAAATAAAAACTACTCTAAAAAAAAGAATAATTAATTGACAGTTTGATCTTGAATATAAATTTCTGCTCAAAAATATTTATATATGAATATACAGAGAGGAATAAAGTGTTAGAGAATCATTAGAATCAATTTAGATCAATTAGTATCGTCTATATTTATATAGTATATCTGTACATTAATTGTAGGATTCTATGTCTTTATTACTTTGATTCATTTAGCACCTATAAATACCCCTTGTATATTGTACCTTTGATCATAACTCAATAATACACTTTTCAGATTACTCTCTCAGTCTCTTGTTTCTAACATGGTATCAAGAGCTTAGGTTATTTTTTTTTTTCAGAAACAATTGGTTTCTAGCTCTTTTAGTTTGTCTCCTCTGGCAGTACTTTGTCCTCACTTTTCGAGTCTCTCCCGACGCTTTGGTTCGTCACCGCCGCCATCCTCGCCTTCTCCTCGTTGCAAGCTTTCCAACGCCACCAGATTCATCGCCGGAAACCGTCTCACGCGCCTCCACACGCCGCCAGAAGTCCCTGTCGTCATCAGCTTCTTCTCCTTTCCAAATTAATTCCACACCGTTGGATTGGGCCCTTGATCAACGGCCCAGATGCTCCCACGTGTCGCACCCACGCTTCTCCTCGCTCAACCTGCGACCGCTTCTGCACCGACCCACCAGACCCGCGCACAGACCCGACCCGGACAGTTGGTTGATCCGCGCACCTTGTCAACGCTGACGTGTCATTCGCCTCCAATCACGCCGCGCCACGTGTCACTGTTCCGCTGACGTGGCACTGACGTCCCTGCTGACGTGGCGCTTACGTGGCAGACAAGTGGGACCCTCCCTAAGGTTTTTTGGTGAGCTCTTTCCGATTCTGCACTCCGATTTCTCATTTTCTGCTCCGAAATTGCCGTTTTCTCTCCTCTCTTTGATCTTTGTGACTGCTATCATGGAAAAGCCAGATGTTTTTGCTGCCACCAACAGAAAGGGTAAATTCTGTCGAAACTGTAACCGTTCTGGGCACCTCTTCCCCGACTGTCCTTCTGTTGAATGTCGCACATGCCACCAGAAAGGTCATCTTAGCTACCATTGTTCACAGCTGTTCTACCGTTACTGTAAGCTCTCGGGACATTTAATTACTGCCTGTCCTACTCGCCCACCACGTCCTAGTCCACTCAACTCATCTTCTGTCTCTCTTTCTGATATTGCATCTCTTCTTCAGCGTCTTCTCTCTGTTTCTAGTAATACCCCTACTGCTTTTTCCACCTCTCCAGGTAATTCTAAATGGTACTTTGACTCGGGTTGCTTTAATCACATGTCTCCGTTGCGTAATATTTTCTCGTCCATGTCTACCACTACAAATGGACCTTCTGTCAATACTGCAAAATGGCTCCCTCTTGCACGCAACACACAAGGGTTCTATATCCCAGTCAACTCTTAATCTTCCTGATACTTATTATATTCCCAAATTAAACTTCAATCTTATTTCAGTTGGTCAACTTGTTGATCTGGGTTTTGAAGTCACTTTTTCTGTTTCTGGTTGTCGTGTACAGGATCCTCAGACGGGACAAATCATCGGGACTGGACGTAAGGTTGGAAGGTTGTTTGAACTCGAGAATCTTCATATTCCTCCTGTACCAAATCTCTGTGCTGCTTCTTCTCCCTCTACCCTCCACTTATGGCATCAGCGTCTTGCCCACACCTCCTTAGGAAAATTGCGTCCTCTTGTCTTTCAGGGTATTTTAGGTCAGGTTCCAAATGAATCTTTTGATTATATTTCTTGTCAAACTGCCAAACAACCTGCTTTATCTTTTCACAATAATTCATCTCTTGCTTGCTCTCCTTTTAATCTCATTCACTCTGATGTTTGGGGCCCCGCTCCCACTGCCTCTATGGGCAGAGCTCGATACTTTGTCGTTTTCATTGATGATTATTCCCGTTTTACTTGGGTTTATTTGATGACTAATCGCCATGAGTTACCTCAGATCTATATCAACTTTGCTACTATGATTAAAACTCAGTTTTTCAAGGTCATTAAGGTTTTCCGACGTGATAATGCTATGGAATACCGTGATTCTAAACTCTTAGCCTTTCTTGCAGAACAGGGTACATTGTCTGAGTTTTCTTGTCCTGGTACATCTCAACAAAATGGTAGAGCTGAACGCAAATACCGTCACATTCTTGACTCCGTCCGTGCAATGCTCCTTTCTTCTTCGTGTCCTGAGCGTACTTGGGGTGAAGCTGTTCTTACTGCTGTTCATGTTATCAATAGACTCCCTTCTTCTGTTCTTGGTAATGTTACTCCCTTTGAGCGTCTTTATCATACCTCCCCAGATTATAGTTCTCTTCGAGTTTTCGGTTGTGTATGTTTTGTTCTTCTTCAGCCTCATGAACATAGTAAACTTGAACCTCGGGCTCGTATGTGTTGTTTTCTTGGTTATGGCACTGAACACAAGGGTTATCGTTGTTGGGATCCTCTCTCTAAACGTATTCGTATATCTCATCATGTTGTCTTCTGGGAGCACCACATGTTTTCTCGATTCTCATCCTTTGAGTCGATTCCTACTACTCAGTCACCTTTGTTTACTAACCCCAATGTTGATCTTTTTCCTAGTGATGATTCTACAGATTCTATCTCGAGTGACCCTCCACAGCCTCCTGTTTTTCCGCCTTCTCCATCTCCCGATGATTCCAGACCGGACGATGATTCTGCTCCTACCGTCATGCCTCCTCCTCCCGCTCGTTCTTCTAGGGTACGGAATCCACCTCCTCATCTTCTTGATTACCATTGCTTTTCTACTATTCTTCATCAACATGAACCTAAGACATTCAGAGAAGCCTCCTCAAACCCAAATTGGCAACAAGCAATGCAAGAAGAATTACAAGCACTTGAAAAAGCACACACTTGGGATCTGGTTGATCCTCCTTCTGATCAGGAAGTTGTGGGTAGTAGATGGGTATACAAGATCAAGACTCATGGCTCTATTGACCGTTATAAGGCCCGCTTAGTTGCTCAAGGTTGTACACAAGAGTATGGTATTGATTATGAAGAGACTTTTGCCCCTGTCGCTCGTCTTACGTCTGTTAGAGCTCTTCTTGCCATTGCCGCGGTTAAAAAATAGTCTCTCAGTCAAATGGATGTGAAGAATGCATTTCTTAATGGGGATTTGAAAAAGAAAGTCTATATGAAACCACCTCCGGGATATCCTTGTCCTTCTAATAAGGTTTGTCTCCTTCGTAAGGCACTTTATGGACTTAAGCAAGCTTCTCGTGAATGGTTTGACAAGTTCAGCACTACCATATACAGTCTTGGTTTTACTTCTAGCCCTCATGAGAATGCGGTCTTCATTCGTAAAAGCGAACGTGGAGTTGTTCTTCTACTTTTGTATGTTGATGACATGATCATTACTGGGGATGATGTTGATGGTATCTCTGATCTCAAGGCCTCACTTCACCGTACCTTTGAGATGAAAGATCTTGGTTCTGTCAGCTATTTTCTTGGTCTCGAGGTCATCTCCACCGATGATGGCATCTATCTCTCTCAGGCTAAGTATGCTTCAGATCTTCTTGCTCGCGCTGGGATTACAGATAGTCGCACTGAGTCTACTCCTCTTGAGCCTAATGTTCGATTTACCCCTATGGATGGCACTGTTTTGGATAATCCGACTCTCTATCGACAGTTAGTTAGCGGTCTCGTCTACTTGACTGTCACCCGACCAGACATCGCCTATCCGGTTCATGTACTTAGCCAGTTCTTGTCATCTCCTCGTACTACTCACTATGCGGCAGTTCTACGCATTCTTCGCTACATCAAAGGCACTCTATTTCATGGCCTTTATTTTTCTGCCCATTCCTCTTTGTCTCTTCAGGCTTACTTCGATGCTGATTGGGCTGGTGATCCCACTGATCGTCGTTCTACTACTGGTTACTGTTTGTTTATTGGCGACGCTCTCATTTCTTGGCGTGCTAAGAAGCAAACGTTCACTGCTCGCTCAAGCACAGAAGCTGAGTACCGTGCTCTTGCTGACACCACTGCTGAAGTTATCTCGGTTCATTGGCTTCTCGAAGATTTGGGTGCTCCTTAGTCGTCCCCTACTGATGTTTTTTGTGATAACCGCAGTGCTATTCATATCGCCCATAATGATGTGTTTCATGAACGCACCAAACACATTGAGATTGATTGTCACTTCGTTCGGCAACATATCCTTATTGATGCTGTTCGTCTCATTGCTGTTGGAACACTAGATCAGACTGCTTATATCTTTATGAAAGCTCATCACCCGACTCGTTTTCGGACTTTGTTATCCAAACTCAAGTTGGTATCCTTAGCTCCCACTTGAGTTTGAGGGGGGATGTTAGAGAATCATTAGAAACAATTTAGATCAATTAGTATCGTCTATATTTATATAGTATATCTGTACATTAATTGTAGGATTCTATGTCTTTATTACTTTGATTCATTTAGCACCTATAAATACCCCTTGTATATTGTACCTTTGATCACAACTCAATAATACACTTTTCAGATTATTCTCTCAGTCTCTTATTTATAACATAAAGAATTTAAAACTAAAATACAGAGTTGTTTATGCGATTTAAATTTGAATAATAAAGATATTTTAAATAAATTTAATTTTGATATACTGATAGTGTAAAGTAGTTTTACACATACATCTAATTACGTAATGTCACATCAGTGAAAATAACTACTTTTCACAATTAGATGTATGTGTAAAACTACTTTACACTGTCAGTACATCAAAATTAAACTCTTCTAAAATAACAATGGTTTATATTTATCTAAAAAATATTTTTTTTAAAAATGAATATTCATTCTGTTTTAAAATAACTTTTATTTTTATAATTTTTTGCGTACACTAAAAATTGAATGTATCTAAACTTATTTTGTATCTAAATACATTAAATTTTTAATGTATTAAAATTAAAGAAAAAAGGGTCAAAATTACAAGTATTTTAAAACGGAAAAAATATTATTTTTATTTAACTGATTTAAGTATAGATAAAATCTCTTGCCTCCATCCTCTAAATTAAGACATAAACTGATGTTATAAATTTATATGAACAAGGTTATGGTTGACTTCATGAGCAATTTGCCTAACATCACATTCACATTCACATTCAAGAGTGTTGATAGTCTCCATCGTCAACACCTTCTTCTACTTTCTGAGTTCTGACTCTATATATAAGCCATAAACTTGGCTTCTCCATTCACACGTACAACACCATTTGGTACATTCCATATATACTCTTTTCCCCTTCCAAGAATTTAACTTAATTAAGCTAATAAACGTCACATTAATTAGATAACATATGAATTATCATTTGCTTAATTAAGTTTTGGAGCTGTTGACTCTAAAATAGGGCGTTGCACTACTACTATGCACGCATTTTTTTTCTCTTTTTCTGCATGCTAATAATTGCAGTTTGAATTACTTTTTGCAGGCTATTATTGTTATTAGTATTAATAAGCGTGTTGTGTGGGGATTAATATTCAATGAGTCAGTGTACGGCAGAAGTTATAGCAGAAACAAGAAGCGATTCTTCTTCACGTAGACATGGAGGAGGAGATGATGATTTTGTTACTGATCTGCCATATATGCACAGAGTTGGAACTCCTCCTAAGCAATCACTCTTCCAAGAGATCAAGCATTCTCTCATGGAGACTTTCTTCCCTGACAAGCCCTTTGGCAAGTTCAAGGACCAATCTGGATCTAGAAAGTTCGTTCTCGCTCTCCAATCTCTCTTCCCCATTCTTGAATGGGGAAGAGATTACAACCTCAAGAAATTCAGAGGCGATTTGGTTGCTGGACTCACCATTGCAAGTCTTTGCATTCCTCAGGTACGTACGCAAAGATGATCTCAACTATCATTTTCACGTGAAATTAATTTTATGCGAGTAGTCACCAGAAAACTAATGTATTTAGGTATACTTGTGTAAATACATAATTTTTTAACATGTAGTCAGTGACCACTTTGTTGGTTATAACAGGACCTTGCATATGCGAAGCTTGCATATTTGGATCCTTGGTATGGATTATGTGAGTATCATCATGATAATTGATAAGTTCTTATTTCTAAGTAATTAATTTTTTCTGCTAATTAATATTACCTTTTTTGCAGACGCAAGTTTTGTGGCACCTCTTGTGTATGCTTTCATGGGAACCTCAAGAGATATTGCGATAGGACCTGTAGCTGTGGTGTCCCTCTTGCTTGGGAGTTTGCTTTCTAGTGAGATCAGTGACACCAAAAGCCATGACTACGTTCGCCTTGCATTCACCGCTACTTTCTTTGCAGGAGTCACTCAATTGGTACTTGGAGTTTGCAGGTACATACACTACTATGCAAAAGCTTCATTATTTTCATTCATATAGGCATTGTCCTTTTTGCTGGTGCTTTGCCTAAAGCATTGTGCATTCATGAATGGTTATTGTAGGCTTGGTTTCTTGATAGATTTCCTATCTCATGCTGCCATTGTGGGCTTCATGGCTGGAGCTGCCATTACTATTGCACTGCAACAGTTTAAAGGTCTGCTTGGCATAAAGGACTTCACCACAAATACTGATATTGTTTCTGTAATGCATTCGGTTTGGAGTAATGTGCACCATGGGGTAAATCTTTTCATCTTGCTTTATATTTATATATGTTTCAATATATTTAGATGATGAACAAGCTCATAAATAATAATTGTTTACTTAACTTCTGCTTACAGTGGAATTGGCAGACTATACTCATTGGACTATGGTTCTTAATCTTCCTTCTTATAACCAAGTATATTGTAAGAATCCCAATATTTTCCCTTCCCTAGTTTAATTTACTATGTCAAATACAAAATGATTGTCACTTTGATCAAAGTTATAATAATAATTTTTAAAGAAAAGTATTACATAAATAGCATGTCTAATAGGCCATGGGGACCATAATAAAAATGCACTAGCAGCTAAAAGTTACTTTTTACAAATATTAAAAATATACAACAGTTCTTAGCACATAGTTTATTCCTTTTTACAACTTGAATAACTGTTATATTGTGATAACAGGCTAAAAGAAACAAGAAACTCTTTTGGGTATCTGCAATTTCTCCTATGATCTCTGTTGTAGTACCAGAGCAGACGAAAAAGGCGTATCGATTGTAAGTACCATGATGATAATCTTGATTGAATATACTTCCTCTAAAGTTGAAAACAAAATTTAATCAAAGTATTTATATGATACTTCATCAGGTGAAGCATATCAAGAGTGGTGTGAATCCATCATCAGCTAACGAAATCTTTTTCAGTGGAAAATATCTAGGCGCTGGTGTTAGAGTTGGTATTGTATCTGGCATGGTTGCACTTACAGTAAGAAAATTCTGAAGCTGATTCCTCAATCCACATAACATTTTTTATATTTAACATAAGATGTTTCTAGAGAACGCATTAAATCTGCTAGGCACTTATGCCGAATTCTTTAAACTACTTCAGGAAGCTGTAGCAATTGGGAGAACATTTGCTGCAATGAAAGATTATTCACTGGATGGTAACAAAGAAATGGTGGCAATGGGAACAATGAACATTGTTGGTTCTTCATGGCTGGTTGTCAAACTGCTGTATCAAACATTGTGATGTCCATTGTTGTGTTACTAACTCTGTTGGTCATCACACCACTGTTTAAGTACACTCCAAATGCAGTTCTTGCTTCTATTATAATAACTGCTGTTGAAACCTGGTGAACATTGAAGCAATGGTTCTGCTCTGGAAGATTGACAAATTCGATTTTGTTGCTTGCATGGGAGCATTCTTCGGTGTCATCTTCAAGATTGTTGAGATTGGCCTTCTAATTGCGGTACAACGCAGATACTAATCTATTCAACAGATAACCATTTATGGATTTCTTGCATCTCATCTCAGTAGTGTTTTAAGCTGATCTCATTTTGTTTATGAAGGTGGCAATTTCATTTGCCAAGATACTTTTACAAGTGACAAGGCCAAGAACTGCAGTTCTTGGTAAGCTTCCAGGGACTACTGTTTATAGGAACATCCAGCAATACCCCAAAGCAGCACAGATTCCTGGCATGCTCATTATCAGGATTGACTCTGCTATCTACTTCTCAAATTCCAACTATATCAAGGAGAGGTAAATTTATAGACATTTTTAACTTGATGGGGCTGTATTTTTAATCATTCTTTAATTAGTTATGATCTTATCCACGTTGCTCTATTATTGTTTGTACCATAATCTAAAATGGTAAAGATTAGTTGCTAATATGATAATCTAAAAAATGTGGACTGTATCAATCAATAATGTGATGATAGTTTTATTAGTTTTTGGGTGGTTTGACTTTAATCAATGTAATTGTGGACTATGAATAAGTCAATTGATTCTTTTTTTTGCAGAATATTGAGATGGTTGATTGAAGAAGAATCTCAAAGGACAGAAAGTGAATTACCGGGAATACAGAATCTCATTGTTGAAATGTCACGTAAGAGTTTCTTTCTACCAACAAGTCATTATTAATGATAGTAATTCTGATGCATGAACTTAATTATAATTGACCTTATCATATTGCAGCTGTTACTGATATTGACACAAGTGGCATCCATGCCTTTGAAGAATTATACAAGTCCCTTCAGAAAAGAGAAGTTCAGGTATAATGATAATAATATCACAACAATAATAATGTTGATGTCATGTACAAAACAATTGTGATTGTATTAATATGTTCATGTGTGTTTATATAAACAGCTTATATTGGCGAATCCGGGGCCAGTTGTAATAGAGAAGCTCCATGCATCCAAGCTTACCGATCTAATTGGAGAAGATAAAATATTTCTCACAGTGGCTGATGCTGTTGCAACTTTTGGTCCAAAGGGTGTTAAATAAACATATCTGTTTCAAGATCAAATTCAAGTGTTGATTGAAGCCGCGGTTATAATTAAGATGCTACAAATACAAACGGGTGGGGATTAGTATAATATTGTTTAATATATAGTCTTATAGGGAGTTATTATTACTTTATTAGTCACCTTGATCTGTCTTCTATGTAGTTTCATTTAATTTTGTTTGTCTTTAATTTTACATATAGTCCCAATTAATGTATAGAAGCAAAATTACATGTTCTGTTTTTCAACTGGTAGTTGTGATTTACAATACAATATACTTTAAGGTTGCATGAAAACCAGTGAAGATTAGAATATTCGGCTTCATGATTTGGTGGACTGAGAGGGTTATAATGGATATAATAATTGGTGTGTGGGAGAGTTGAAAGAGTTCACTTTGCTTATACTTGTTGAACATATACTCATAATAATGCAATTATTGTATTAACAAAATGACATACTTCAATTACCATCATTGGGATATCATCATATTGAAACACTATAAGCATAGAGCATTATTTATCTTGTTTTTCAACCCTGTTTTATATTCAGATAAGTTATATTAATATTCATAAGTGCTCTATATATGACTTTATCTTAAGCATATTAGGTACTATGTTACACACATTATCCTTTGAAGTTGGAATGTTTGATTCATCAATTGTGGAAAAGTTAATAGTTTTCTTAGATTGGAAAGGACTCTACAGTCTACACTGTTATTATTATTTTTCTTTCTCCATTAATACTAAACTCTCGTAATAACATTAGGGTGCTTAAGTAACTCTAAGATCAAATTTCTTGATGAACATAGTTTAAGAGGCGCAAACTGAATTAAACCGTAAACCAATAACAAAGAAAATATAAATTTCGAAAATTAAAATAAGTATCATATATTCAGTTAAATGATATATAAGGTACAATAGTTAATAAAATTGTTATTTTATAAAACAAATTACGTAATGATCATCAATTATTTATTTGTACAGTTCAATATATGCTAAAATAATTATATTATTAATTAGGACGGAGTTAACCCTTCGTAAACATATAATTAAGTTTTATGTATATCTGCACAACGTATTTAAAATGTTTATACACGTCCCTTCATATCCTCAATCATCATTTGATTTTTAGTTAAAATAATGCGATATGGACCATTAATTATTATCGTTTCATACTATACACGTAATTAATATATTACTAGATTTTGACCCGCGTGATACGCAAAAAATTTGAATTATAATTTTTATATAATATTTTTTATTAAGTTTTATAAATTTTATAAATAAAATAATATATATTTATATGAAAAATTTAATTGAGTAATTACAATAAATAATATAATATTAAATTTTTTATTTAATTATGTATAAATACATTTGAAATTAAAAATTATAATATATTAAATAGTAAATTTTAAAAAGTTGTTCAATATAATTTTTTACTTTTTTTATTTTTAGTGTCTTTTTTTTTTATTGAGTTTTACTTGTTAGTAATACTTGTTTTATTTTTCTCCGCTTAAATGTTTGGAGTAAAATGTGCTTGTCATTTAATTTTTTGGATTGTTGATTGTGTTTTTCTTTTTCTTTGCTGCTGCAATTTGTTGATCCATCTATTTCTATTGTTGGTTGTTGGATGTGTTTTGATTTTTGTTTATTTTTTTTAAGAGACTCGAACTCGCAACCTCTTTTTTATTTTTGTTTATTGATAATAGATTTTTATCAGATAATATTAGCGTTGGTGAGTTCAATTTCTTTTTTAAAGGATAAAATTTTGGATATTATACTCAAATAAAATATTTGAAAGGATTCTTTACTCAAATACAACATTTATCATTCGTTTACATGAGTGTCCTGTTTTATTATTATGTAAACTGTGGTAGATAATCACGGTTTTTAATTTAAATATAAACTATGAGAGGTAGGGACGGTTTACTTGTAGAAAACATTGAATATAAACCGTGGTTGCTTACCACGGAATATGCATGAAAAAGTTTGGTAGAAATCGTGGTGGTCACCACGGTTTATGAGGAAACATTGTGAGCATAAAACTCTATTGGCTCCTACAGTTTATGCTTTAAGTAATATAAAATTATGTGATAAACAAATAATATTAAATTAATTAATTTTTTTGCAATATAATTTAAAAAATTAATAAATGTCAAATCAAGTACTCTGTATAATTAAATATCAAATTCAATACTCTACATAATTAATAGTTTAGATAGTTTAGGAAATTAATATATTAATGTTTTTAAACGAACTTTCTTGCGTCTTATATATATGCCAATCAAATAAATTGGCCAATATTCAAAACAAATAATATTGTAGTAGACAAAACTAATAATTTAATTTAGTTTCAAAGTAAATATTTATATACTCAAATATCAAATATAATATTCTACATAATCAATATTTTAAAAAATAAAAAAATATTTTGGTGACCACCCACGGTTTCTACCAAACTTTTTCATGCATATTCCATGGTAAACAACCGCGGTTTATGCTCAACGTTTCCTACAAATAAATCGTCCCTATCTCCCATGGTTTATGTTTAAATTGAAAATCGTGATTATCTACGACTACCACGGTTTACATAATAATAAAACATGACACTTATATAAACAAATGGTAAATATTGTATTTGAGTAAAGAATCTTTTTAAACATTTTATTCGAGTAAAATGTCCTAAAATTTTATTAGTAAGTGTCGAAAAATATATAATGTTAAACAAGAGTGTTTATTTGTAACATAGAGATTTTTTTTGGTGACTTAAAAGAAAATAAACAAAAACTAAGAAAGAAAAAAAACAAGAAACTGCTTAAGAAAGGCAGTCCCGCTGAATACTACTCTCAAACTCCTTCCAAGGCAATGGAAGCTCCACTTGGGGAGAAATAGTCCTCATTGCAGTCTTTGCCATGATGTCTGCTACTGTATTTGCATCTCTCAAGATCAACCGAAGATCAGCACGCCATTTCCAAGACATGATATCTCGGATTTTTAACACCAAAGGATTAATAAACCCAGAGCAATCTTGTAAATTATTGACAATAGTAAATGCCTCCCACACAGTCTGTCTCACATATAATGTCTCTTTGTCCCGAGTCCCATGCTAAAAGAAAGCCTCTCCAAATAGCAAACAACTCTCCTTGTAAAATGCTACGACTCTCAATTGTTCCCAGACAGCCTCGTTGCCACCTTCCTTTCCAATCTCTGCTAACACAAGCAAAACTAACTCGAGCACCACTGCCAGGATAGGTAGCATCACAATTAATCTTAAAGGTACCCACTGAGGGGGGAATCCAAGAGCCACTAATGGTTGAGGGGATAGATAGTCGTTGCAACTCAAAAATATTTCGGAGCTCCTTTTCTAAGGATAAAGCCATACCAATCACCTTGTCTGTGGTCCAATGCTCGTGAGGATGAAAGATCTCGTTATTTCTCGAACACCAAATCCACCAGAGACCAGAAAAGAATCTAAAAGGGCGCTGTTTGCTATTATATAAGAACCAACTCATCAAATCCACTGGTTGATCGGAGATCCCTAAAGCTTGCCAAACAAGTTGGGCTTTTGGATAATCCCGAATACAATGTAAAACCGATTCCTGACCTGAGAAACATCGTGGACAGCTATCCGTGTGCGAAATGCCCCTCCTAAAACGAAATGCAGCAGTAGGAAGAGCCTCCCGAAGACATAGCCAGGCCAAAAATTTGTGCTTTTCTGGAACATGTTGACGCCAAAGCCAAAGCCAATTACCCCTATCCTCCCAACTAAACATCTTCTTACTGAGCCACAAATAACCACTATGAGCATCATAAACCTTTGAGGCCGCACCAGTCCAACACCAACCGACCTCTGAACCAGCTTGAACATCTGGGTTGTAAGAGTTAATGTTGCTCTGCAGAGACTGATTCAGATGAGAATAGATATTCTCAAGGTTCCACTGTCCAGATGACCAAAGGTCCAAGATCCTGAGATCCGAATCAGAAATGTGAACATAATCCATCTCCTGACATAGTCGCCCCTCTCTTCTCCATTTAGAAAACCAAAAGTTCTGTTCCAAATCTCCAATGCACCAACTAAAACCTTCCTTCAGGATATCCCAAGCTCGACATATACTCTTCCAAATATAAGATCCCCTTCCTCGAGACCGACTAAAACAATCAGCCTTAGAAGAATGGTATTTCTCCGTCAACAGTTGAACCCATAGCTTGTCGGGATGGTGAAAAAGTTGCCAAACTAGTTTTCCAAGAAGAGCAATATTGGCACAAAAAGGATCTCTAATTCCCAGACCTCCAAACTTCTTAGGAGTGACCAACACTTTTCAGTTAACTAGATTCAGGCCTCTACCATCAGCTTGACCCTTCCATAGAAAGTTTCGCATCATGGATTCTATCTTATTAGTTACCCCTTTAGGGAAGAGAGATACTTGCATGCGATAAGTAGGAATCGCAGTCACTACCGAGTTGAGCAAACAGAGTCTGCCTGCCTTATTAAGCAATCTCCTTTTCCAGCTGGCTAGCCTTCCCCAAATCTTGTCCAAAACATCGTTGAAAGTTGCGCGTGTCACCCGAGAGTGATTAAGGTTCACCCCTAAATACTTGCCCAAATTCTGGACGAATCTGATGGAGGAGACTCTAGTGAAAATCTCTTTTTTTGTCGCTGAAACATTCCTGGAGCATAGCGCTTTAGATTTTTCCACATTAACCTTCATCCCAGAGGCTCTGCAGAAATTTTCCAAAGCTACCATTACAGTTTGAACTTGTTGTTTTTCAGCTTTACAGAAAAGAAGCAAATCATCGGCAAACATCAAATGAGAAATTCTTGGACCCCCTCTAGAAACCGCAATTGGCTTCCACAAGCCCTTATCAACTTGCTGATTAATAGAACAGGACAATCTCTCCATACACAACACAAACAGATACGGTGATATAGGATCTCCTTGCCTAAGACCCCTGCTCGGAGTAAAGCTATTTAATCTATCCCCATTCCAGAGGATAGACAGTGAGGAAGCAGTGACACAACGCATAATCAGATTGACTGTCGGAGGAGGAAAGCCAAAACTCACCAGGGTTTGTTTCAAAAATCCCCAATCCACTCTATCGTACGCTTTCTCCAAATCAATCTTAAAGGCCAGGGTGCCTTTCTTTGACTGTCTTCTTCATAAAATGGAGAACCTCTTGTGCTACAATGATGTTGTCAGGGGTTCCTCTCCCCGGGATAAACCCTCCTTGAAGGGGCCCAATAATCTCTTTGAGATGGGGACGAAGTCTATTGACCAGGACCTTCGTTATAACTTTGTAAACCACATTACAGAGACTAATTGGTCGGAAATCCTTCATGGAAACCGGGTTTTCTACCTTCGGAATAAGAACCACAAGAGTTTCCATCATCCTTGGATCCATATCCAAACCAGAGAACGCATGACGAACCATAGTCCAAACATCAAAACCAACAATCTTCCAGTATTCTTTAAAGAAGAAAGCCTGAAACCCATCAGGGCCCGGCGCCTTAAAAGAATGCATACTGAAAACAGCCGACTTAACTTCTTCCAGAGTAACTGGCGCTGTGAGGCTACAACAGGCTTCATCATTCAGGGAAGGCAACGGCACATCACCAAGACAACCTAAGTCTACATCCTCCGACTGGCAGAATAGGCATTTATAGAAGGATTCAGCTTCCTTTCTAAGGACATCCGGGTCCGTTTCCCACACCCCATCTTGAAGAAAGAGACCATGAATCTTATTATGCTTTTTCCGCACAAGAGTCTGGACATGAAAGAACTTGGTATTTCTATCCCCAAATTTTACCCACTGCTCTCTGGATTTTTGAAACCATAGAAGTTCCTCCTGCACAAGCGTGTTATTAAATTCCTCAATCAGCTGTTTTTCTTTTTGCCGCATAGACAAATCTTCCATTACTTCAAGTCGCTTCTGAAGGAAATTAATCTGTCTCTCCAATTTGCATTTCCTAACGAAAATGTTGCCGAACACTTTAGAATTAAACTCCAAAGAGTTCTTCTGCACTTCTGAAAGCTTGCCATGCATCTCTCTGTAGCCAGCCTGCCATGACTGGTTCACAATATTTATGTACCCCGGATGAGTTGCCCAAGCTGCAATAAACCGAAAAGGTCTATTCTTTTTCGGTTGGGGACGACATGTACAGCGTACTAGGATAGGACAATGATCAGACTGAAACCTATTTAAAATTTCTGCGTAAGCCTCTGGAAAGAGAGATAGCCAGCCACTATTGATACAAACCCGGTCAAGTTTTTTCGCCACCTCAACACCATTTTTAACCCTTCTGTACCAAGAAAACTGTCTTCCAATAGTCTTCAAGTCAAACAGATTACTATCCCCTAGAGAGGCAGCAAGCCGATCTGCATGACGACTCGAGAAGAGGCAACCCTTAGATTCATGAGAGAATAGTACTTCATTAAAATCACCAAGAACAATCCATGGCCCGTAGAAAGACGAAGACTGAGTAACAAGATAATCCCATAGCAGAACTCTGGTATTAAATTGAGGACTACCATAGATACCACTGCACCTCCAAATCACATTATTTACCTGAACCTCAATTGTAACACACTGATCGAAAGCATCAACCCATTTGCAGTGAACACCCTGTATTGCAGAAAGGAACCAAATACCCCCCTTGTATCCTGACGCCTCCACTATACCAATAGGGTGATAACCAAGTCTTTCCCAGAACAGTTTCAAGTGTTGAAAAGGACAGTGAGTTTCAACCACAATAAAAATTACAGGTTTAAATTTCCTAACCAGCTCTTTACAATTCACCCGGGCTAACTTATTAGAAGCACCCCTAATATTCCAAGCTATTATATTTAAACTATCCATTAATATAAAATATAAAAATATAAAACAAGGAAATCAAAGTGCTTCACCAACCTCAAACCGAGGCTTGCCCAGCGGAAGTGACTCCTGTGACCTTCAGGTTTGCCGAATCTCCCTGGAATATCTCCTTAATCCCGCCTACCGACGCAGTAACAGCCGGCAATGCGCCTTCCTTCTCCAATGGAACCGCCACGGTAACACCCTCCTTCACGGTTGCAGGAAGACATGACGATGCTTCCACCACCGTGCCTCCATTCTTCTCAACTGGCGAGCTCTGTAGGGACCCCGGCCTTGGTCGTTTCCGGAGAGAGGACCCGCAAGGCACTGGGGTGTGTCGGGTTGAGGAGATCGACGTCTCACCAACATGGGAAGCGCTGTGTCCGACCTTGACTCGTGACCCGACCCTAGCACGATAGGAGCTGGATCCATTCGTGTGAGAGAAGTGAATGGTGGGCCTGATTACTCTACTCGAATCGGTTTTGGATTGAATGCCTCTTTGGACCTTGTTAAATTGCTTCTGACCCAGCTTGGTTTTACCTTTCCTCACAACTTGCTCCCAGCCAGGTTCATCATGCATGCAAGCCTCCTCAATATTATTTCCTTCCAAATTATTAGCCTCCAAATCCTCTTGCAAATTCGATGCAGGATTCTTGCCAGTAACGCCACCTACCACATTAGGTTCTACTTCATTTGAATTGTGAATTTTGGTCTCAGGATGTGGCACTGCCTTTATACCGTCCCATGGCTTGGTGGCATCGGAATCAGCACTCTTTCCTTCCCTAGAGTCTCTACCCAAGCACTGTGCCATATCGTGACCATAACGTGCACAAAAGTTACAAATTAAATTTAAACTTTCATACTCCACTACATGAGTTACGCCTTCCACAATGATATGCTTGATCACTGGCAGTCCTAAATTTATTTGAACACATACTCGGGCATATCGTCCCCTCTCAGCCAACTTAGTGGCTAAGTCCACTTTGATGGGAACTCCTATTACAGATACGCATCATGGCCTGTTCCTGATAGCACCAGATTGGGAGCCCCGAAATCCGAACCCATACAAGCGTAGACCCGAAGGATTGCTCACATGGCCGAAAATCTATATCCCACGGTTTTACAGCAACATAATGCCCCTCAATCAACCACGGGCCACCAAGCATGACCTTCTCCCGATCTTCACATGCATCGAATTTTACCATGAAGTACCCAAACCCCACATCAAGCAGATCAAAGCCACCTTTGATGCGCCAAACCATCCGAAGCTTGTGTGAAAGAGTTGTGTAACTATAATTTTTATCAAGAACCTTAATCACTAAAGCTTCTCGATAAGGCTCTGCTAAACAAAGCTTGGCTTCTTCAGTGAAGTTTACACATGGAGGTTGGGAATCGCCCTGCTTGCCCACCACCGTGGCTATACTATCCCCAGATAGAGATCCTGCAAGTGCAAACGCCTTCGATTTCTCTGGCCCAATGACTTTATCTCTAAAGGAGATCTTTGTAGGATTTGAAAAACCCCCTCGTGAAAAACTCTCCTTGGCACCGGATGCACCCCCACCCACACTCTCCCCCTTATCTCTTCCGACGGCATGGCCGCCATCCTCACTGTGTTTCGCCCTCAAACACTCGTTCCCGCTCTCTCCTTCTCTCATTCTCTCTGAGTACGGAGTACGTACTCTTTCTCTGCTAGGATTTCTCACATAGAGATTAATATTATACTTTAATATTAATACATATTAATTTATTTTAAAGATATTTTTTATTAGACATCACTTTGTGAAACAAATGTCTTTGTCACAGTAAACTTTTGAGAACTTTTCTTTATGTTGTAATCATTTAATAAATTTTTTACACTATTACATTTGTATAAGATTAATTTATAGTTAAAGAATCCATCTAAAAATAAATTCATAGAAACAACTAAGTAGAAGTTGCAGCAATAATAATAATAATAATAATAATAATAATAATAATAATAATAATAATAATAAAATTTACTATAAATTGGCAAAAGTTTCGGATGATTTATAAACATATTTCTTAAAAATTGATTAGTTAAAAAAATATTAAGGACAATACAATATTAAATAATTATAAAAATATCATATCATTCACATGTAGATTAAGATAAAATACATAATAAAAAAAATAAGTGTTTCTAAATATAATATATAGGTGAAAGTTTTATGTCTATATAATATATACTTTTAATATTACTTGTATATATTAATAAAATTAAAGCATTGTTCTTTTGTTTTTTTTTTCCATAAAAAATGTTGGCAAAACAACTTAGGATAACAAACGTGGAAATAACAAATCAAATTTTATGAAATATTATGTTTTTTATTTTTTAAATGTATTTGTTATGTATTTTGTGTATTTTTAATTTATGATTTTATTATAATAGACGTGGTTCATTTTGTTGGTGATGTGCTGGATTTTTATATTTTTTATGAGTATTTTGGTTTCTAAATCCTTTATTATTATTTTATTATGAAGGCATTATATATACATGATATTTTGATATATTTGTGTGTGTATTTTTTTAAGTATGAAACTATTTATATTATTAAAATATAATTAGACTAAATAGTTAGATTTTAAAAAAATTATTAAATAATTTTAAATTAATTTTTTATTCAATCTACTTGTAAATGTTAAGAACACTTCATGAATAAAGTTTTATATTTTAAAATAGTATATTTGTGTGGATGAAGCCACTTCAGGTTATATAAAAATATAGATTAATTAAAAATTTAATAAACACTTGAGTAAGAAAAATTATAAATAATTTAGTATAGGCAAAATAAATAGATGTCTGCTATTTTTTTATTTGAAAAAAATATATATTATAAAAAGGTGACAATCATAAAAAAAAAAAAAAATATTATAAAAAATGACAATCAACCTGGACTTGGATAGAAAGTTGATTTTCTCTTAAAATTCAATAATTGCTTGCGTCTACATTTTACTTCTCAAATTCTAGTTGAGCAAGTTGTGGTTCTGAAAATTGATATTGGACAAATGCAACAATATTTTAAATATAAATTGTAGAAACAAAATTGAATTGGCTAAATAAAGAATATAAGTATTTCTACTTATCAATATTCATGACCAATTATTGGAGCCACGTAGTTTTAACATTGTCTTTTTTTATTAGGATTTTTTTTCACCGTTTCAATATGACTATTTTGCATAATAAATTTTGACAATGATCATGGATTTTAAAAAATATTGGATCAACATATGAATTACACATGATCAAGTTATAAGCATTCGTATTTCTTTTAAGAAAGAAGAATAAAACACAATAAGATTACAAAATAAAAAATATGTATTTAAATATATATATTTATATTGTTCTTTATTATTTATGATTATTAAAATGACTATTATAATTGTCGTTGTAATATTTTATTACATAATATATAATTATGTTATTTTTAATTATATTTAAAATAAATTATCCAACTTTAGTGAAATTTTAAAAAAATTTGTACATTTAATTTTTATTTCTTGTAATATTTGATTATTTTAGTGGCGTTTTAAAAATTAATTCTTTTTCCTTTGTAATGTGACTGAAAGGTATCAGATTGAAAAGGAGAGGAATTGAAAGAAGGAAGAATCAAGAAAAAAGAATGAAAGAACCAAGAAGAGAGGATTGAGAACAGAGAGAAGAAGAAGTTTTTAGAAAAGAAGTGTGAAGTTTTTAGAAAAGAAGTGTGTAACTGAATTAGTTGCTCAACACCGTTCAATAGTTTATTACATTAATACACGGAAATAGATCTTTTTCATTATTAAAAGTTTATTACATTATTAATATACGGAAATAGATCTTTTTTATTATTTTAATATTTTAGAGAATAAAGTATGATATTTTATTTTTAATTTTGAAAAAGTTTAGAGGGCTAATAACTTTTGTGTTTTCTGGCCAATATTTAACCATTAAAATAAAAGTGAATAATTTTTTATTATTGGATATAATTTCATATCATTAAAAACATTATTGATGGTCAATTAATGATTACAAAATATCAAAATTACTGGCCCTAACATTTTTCTTTAATTTTACAAGTGATACTAAAATTAAATAGAAAAGAGAAAATAATAAAAGGTGAGATTTTACATTACACACCATTCAATTTTTTTTAAGGATTCACTCCCCTAATACACTATATCAAGGTGTAAAGACAGCTGGCAATATAATAGAGTTAACTAACTCAATTAGTTCTTATCTTCTCATAACCTGATGAAAATCAATGTAGAATATGATAATTATACATGAGAAAAGTATATGAAATTAAGAGGTAATCAGTTAAAAAGTAAATAATTTAATTAATTTATAATTATATTTAATTAATTTTATTTATTTTTAATTTATAATATTTGATATTAATTGTTTCTCACTTCAAATTAAAATTCTGAATAATACGTTGGAAAAATAAGAACGGAAATCACGGAACTTCCAACAATCTCGATTTTTAGTATATAAAAAAATTTATAGAATATATAAAAGAACATCTATTTAGTATGAAAAAGAAACATTCTGATACTTAGTAGAAGAAACATCCCAATGCCTAGTATAAGTACCATCCACGTAAAGATTTTAGATTCACCCAGAGACATTTGCCTGATTTTTATCTGGTACCCTCTTGGTTCCCTAGCATTGTTGTTATACATTAAATTTTAAAAGTGTAATATTTTATAATTTTAATGGAATTTTAAAGTAGAATTATTATATTAATTTATATTAAATTTTATTTTTTGTAATATTTGATAATTTTATTATATTGATTTATATTAATTAAATTTAAGGAGAGGTTTGATGATAATTTTAATTTTTTTTATTTAAAAAAAATAAAAAACTAAAAATAAATTTAGAATCACTTAAACTGACGTAATATCATAATAAAAACTTAGAAGATTAAGAATAAATATAAAA
This sequence comes from Arachis hypogaea, assembly GCF_003086295.3. Classification (NCBI taxonomy): domain Eukaryota; kingdom Viridiplantae; phylum Streptophyta; class Magnoliopsida; order Fabales; family Fabaceae; genus Arachis; species Arachis hypogaea. The sequence continues at coordinate 123,620,939 of NC_092053.1, read as the reverse complement.
ATTACCTTTAACTTTTTGTTAATATATAAATAATAGATAAGTTAAGAGTAATAAATTAAAATTTTTTCTTGTTTTAATATCGTAATTACAACTCTGCCGTTTGTATAATTGATTAACTTATAGAAAATTTATGAAGAACCGCCAATTATATATGATTTCCATCCAGTGGTGGAGTTTAGTTTAGACAAGGGGGCTATGGTCCCCCCCAAATTTTTTATAAAAAATTTAGTAATATTTTTTCAAAAGATAAAAAATAGTTCAATTGACTTAAATACTTTACTATGACTTAAAGTATCTAATAAGTTCAATAAATAACACTCTCTCTATCTTTAAGTTCAAATATAAAAAATTAGATATTTTTTATTTATTTAATTTAATATTATTTTATATTTCACTATTTATTTAATTTAATTTTTTATATGATAAAAAATAATAAAACATTCAATAAGTATTAATATTATTATATTTGTATAAATTGATAAAAAAATTCAATAAATATTATAAATTTTAATATTTGTCCTTCTAACTTCTTCTTTACATATTTTACAGAATATATATTCAAATTTTTATATAAAATAATAATGAAAATTAAATAATTGATACATTTTTTAAGAGGAAGGCTAATATTTAAGAATGAGAACATATAACTTTTACAATATCAACATCTGTAGATAGTTCTTCTACTTTAATGAATCACGAAGAAAGTGAGATATAACCTTCAAAAGTTCAAAAAGTTACATCTGATGACTTTAACCTTAACTTTTTGGAACGAGATCTTGAAAAACGGTATTAAATTTGACAATATCACCCAAACCAGAGAGATGAAATTAGACGAGCTTATTTTAAATGAGGTCCATATCAAAAATATTTTGACAATTATTTTTTATCTGACCCCCCAAAATTTTGTTTCAAGTTCCGCCACTGTTTCCATCTAACCACGTGCTACATTGTTACGTACATTCACATCCCACATAAATGATTTAGATAAGAAAAAGTATATGGAACCAAAATATGACTAGCCAAAAAGTAAACAAAATCGTTTAATTAAAATCACTTTTTGAATAATATGTTTGAAAACCGCTTCTAAGATCACAGAACATAAACCAAAACCCAATTTTTCATGGAACTTAAATACATTTTGGCTGATATACTTTTGGTTCCCTAGTATTCTCTTTAGATAAATTTATACATGTTTAAAAAAAGCATATATTTCAACTGGCATACACATTGCACTTTTCCATAATATATATACTAGTACCAAGTTTTTCAAAGTTGAAAAGGCATTTTAAATTTACATGTAATTCTTTTTCTTTTCTTTTTTCCGGGGCCCCATCACATGTATGTAGGTAAGCTTCCAGACAATGCTAAACAGTCGGTAAATTCTATATTTTATAATTTATTATGATTATGTTATTTAGTTATTCAAAAGATGTATAGACTAGTGTGTAGTCATATATTGACATGTATGTTTTAATTTCGTTATTTATTAATTTTATTTTTATTTCATCATCTTTCACTATCTTAACTAGTTAGATTTTTTTATCGTATTCATAATACGATATAATATATGTCTCTATATAAGTTAGTAGGTATGTGTTTAGAAAATGAAACACACGGAACGACCTAACATTTTTAATTAGTTAACTTTACATATTTTTTATTAAATTGTGATTGTCACAAAATGTAAAAGTTATAAAAAAAAAATACACATTTAATAACAATAATTGTCTCATTTATTTTATACCGTACTTAATATTCTATTAATTATTGAAATTACAACAAATAATAAGAGAGAAATGCTAAATATATTACTCTGTCGCACCTTTAACATAATAAAACTCTCTGAGTAATATGACTTAGTTATTAGTATTACGAAAATTAAATCACCCAGATCTGATGCAAATTAAAGAAACTTCAATCATTGAGGGGGAAAAATTTTATTATTAGTATAAAAATTCCAGTGCTGTCAGCCAATAGTAATGTCTCTAAATTTATTTAGAAATTGACTTGTTCGTATTATTAAGGTGCTCAAATTCTACAAGTAGAAAAATAACGAAAGAAGAGGAAAATTATTCAAATAATTAATGGATATAGTTTAAGCCTACACTATCTTCAATTAATGATTTTATCTAACAAATTGGGATTAAAGTTTCATTTAACGGTACATATTAAAGTGCGTGTCATTATTTAGATATTACGTTTATTTAATTAGACTTCAACATCTACATGCATAACTGAATTTCTTCCCTACCCTCAATATAAATATACAAGAGCATTGGATATATAGTCATGCAAAAAGAAAGAGAATATATTATAGTAGTGTCCATAAATATAATCAGTATGAAGGCCATTTTTATTGCATTCTTACTTTTGGCTTCCTTGGCCAGAGAGAGCTTCTTCCATGGACTCCCAGGTTCAACCTCCTGATGTTGCTATTGTAGTTCCCATGGATGGTTTCCATCTTTATCTTCCATGGACTCCCAGGTTCATAGGCAGTGCTAAATAACTAACACCTTTAATCTCTTTTGCTACCATACTCTATATTATAGTTTCTGAAAAATTACTACCTTTTCCATTTTCTTTTTTTTTTGGCTTCTCTAATGGAAGAAATTAAGGGCCAAAAAGAGAAGAAAATGGAGAAGGTGGTGGTTTTTTAGAAACCATAACATGGAGTGTTCCTATAAAATTTTCTACTCAGTGTGAAAAGACTCGTGCTCCAATCTCAATGGAACTATTCCATGGGTTTGGAGAGTTCTTGTGCTACGCCGTTTCATCTCATGGAATAATTTGGTTAGTTTCTTCCTCTAGAATCTGATCTTACTATATATACACATGCGTGTGCACGCACGCTTATCAACCTTGATTTGTTTCTATTGTGTTTGATGATCAATGCAACTTTAAATGGTGGTCATTTGAGCTGCTCATTTTGCTTTCCGGGCTTCTACTAAATCCAGAGCTTAAAGCTTCAGTTCTGTCCATATGGTAAGTAGGACTTGGTCATTGAGAATGAAAGAGATTTTTATGTTCTACAATCTCAATTGAAATTATTACTCATAGTCCAATATTCATATTCATATCTATTCCATACTAGTTGTGCTAATCTTGTTTAAATGTTGAAATTTTTGTGGCAATTTTTTTTTCTCTTAGCATTATTATGGTATGTTATACATGTAATAACTCTAATAAAACTTTATGGTGATATTATACATGTTTAATAAGGACTGTTTAAGCCTGGTAGTCATCACTTCTGTTGTTTATTACATAACTGTGAAATTTGTAAATGATGCCACTGAGGTGTTCTATTTTGATATCTTCCTAAACTCTTTGCTTATCTTTAATGAACTCTATTTTTTCAAATCATGGTAACCTATTTTTAAGTTGTTGCTATTTGTTAAACTGTCTACTTATTTTAGTTAAGCTCAAATAAAAGTTACTGCATGAAATGATTCTTTCGTTTTCTTCATTTATCTATCACAAAATTGTTATTGTAGAAGCTAAGGTAATTATTTGCTCTTAGAAGATGGGGTTTGGAAGGAGATATCATGTTTTTGTTAAAATTTTTAGTCCCTCCAAAAATTTATCTAGGCACAAAGTTGTTATTGTAGAAGTTAAGGTAACTATTTGCTCTTCTAGTATGACTTTTTTGGTGGCCAACCTACCACTTGTAATTGTAATTAGTGGTCAGCATGTTCTCCAATAAAAGATGATTTACTATAATAGATTAAGACAAGAAAAAAGTGTAACTAAATTTCTTTGCTTCATTCTTACAAACTCAAACAAATTTAGAGCATTGAATTATTGATACTTAATATCTCACTATTTTAATTTGTTTAAAATATTTATATTATATTACAAACCACAATGATACACAAATACATGATTAATTAGAAATAGTAACATATACATAATAATTCAACACCCTACTATTTCATTCCTGATAAAGAATGGAACATGTCATCATGAACTGGTGGTTGGTAACTACTATATATAGTCTAACATATATATAATAATCACTTTCTATACTAATGAAAGAAAAATGTCATTAATATGTGGGGATCTATAGTAGACACATGTCATCATCAATGGTTCACGAAAGTTGACGGATATCATCTTTGGCCAAATTTTTTTCCAATTTTTTTTATTAATCAATATAGTAATAAATTTAAGTTTCCATACTATTCCAATTTTAAAGATGATTGCATTGTGTTTCTTTTTATGGTAGCAAGTTACTAGGGCACTCCAAAAGATATTTATCTGATAAATATGATTTTTATATAACTCTCTAACCCTATTCCATGTGCGTCCTCTAGGGCACCCCACATTACTCTCTTAATCTTTTTATTTTTTTCATTTGTATTATATATGTATCAAATTTAATTATTAAAATTATTACAATTTAAAAGGGGAGAGTAAAAGAAATGAATGAATCAACCATGAAGAAGAACAAGTGATCTTCGCACTGAGCAACTGTAATGTGTATCATAAAGATTAAGTATAGAAAAGTTAACTTTTAATTAATTAATTAATTTTAATTAGATATTTTTATTTTAAAATTATTTTTTAAGTTTTATTTTTTGGAGGATTAAGATTTAACATTTAAATTTAAGATTTAAAATTTAGAGTTTTAAATGTTGTTGATAGTAATAAAAAAATAGTTAGTTGTCTAGTTGAATTTATTATTAAATTATATTATACGAAATTAAAACATTAATCTCTGATGCAATTGCACATTTACGATGAATACAAATGCGTAAAAACAATAGACTTAGATATATGTCAAAAAAGAGAGCAATTCTCTAGTCTGCATCGTCATAAAATTTATTGGGAGAAATTAAAGTCAAATAATGTTGTCATTAACTTATTGCCTTTATCTATGACTTAGATATAAAAGATAATTTGCACATAAAAAAAATAATCACTAACTTAATTACTATGTATTTTCATTGCATATAAATATATGTATTATTTAATTTATTTTTAATATATATTTAATATTTTAATATATATTTTATATTAATGATTGATTTTAAATACGCGTAACATGGTTGGTTATACATGGATATATTTATTTTTCATCGCAAGCATGGAAAAGTTAAGATAATTGACTTATTTAATGTGAACATCTAGCTTATAATTGATCATTAAATTTTATTTTCAGACAACTTGATCTTAAGCAGGATGATTAAACATCTGATAAATTGCGTAGTAGTAATAGGGGTATCTGAAGCAGAAAGGCATCAAAGCTTAGCTTTTTCATGATGTGATCAAACTCAGCACCCCTTTGACAAAAGCATTTTTCCGCCACAATTACCATTTACGAAAATAAATGTAAGAACCATCAAAGAAAATATAATGCCAATTAAGTGTTACTAATAAACACTTTTCTTCCTTTCTTGTCAACTTAATTAAGATGATAAATCATACTATCTTTTTATATATTATTATAATTATGTTAGGTATATATAAAATTTAATTATTAAATTAATTATTCATATAAAATATATTTTAAATATAAAATATAAATTAAAAATTAACTAAATAATTTATGTATTATATATAAATAAATAATAACTAATTTGATGATTGATTTTTTATAAAGACATAGTATTTTTATTACACATTCTATTATTATTCTTTGGTTAATTTGTACAATTATAGTTGCTCCGATGTTAAAGCTAAGACATCTGAAAAAAATGCATTGATAGAACATAATAGTGAGAAATTACATATTTGCATGCTATTCGTGCTGGTTGTAGACGTGTTGAACAGGATGATCGGGGAGGTGGTAAGGAATAGGAGAATAGCACCCCTCTTAGTCGGTAGGGATAATATAAAGCTCTCACACATTCAATTTGCTGATGACACTATATTGTTCTGTTCGCCGGAGGAGGAGACTGTCAAAAATTACAAAAGACTGTTGAGATGCTTTGAAGTGATGTCGGGATTGAGTATTAATTTTGACAAGTCGAGTTTGATACTGGTGAATTCTAATCAGGAGTGGGTTGGTCGAATGTGCCATTTATTAGGTTGCCAGGAAGCGAGCCTACCAGTGAAGTACCTGGGCATTGAGTTAGGAGCGAACCCGAGACTAGTTAAAACATGGAAGCCAGTAATAGATAAAGTAGCAGAGAAACTTAGTTTGTGGAAAGCGAAGATGCTAAGCAAAGCTGAAAAGTTGGTCCTCATCAAGTCAGTGATTAATAGTCTGCCTATCTACTATTTGAGTTTGTATAAAATGCCGGATACGGTGGTAAAAAAAATTAATTTCACTGCAAAGGTGATTCTTTTGGGGGAAGGATGATGGACGCCCTAGGCTGGCTCTTGTAAAGTGGGAGTTGATACAAGTACCGAAAAAACTGGGAGGGCTGGGTGTGGGAGATGCGACGATTCGGAATACTGCTTTATTGTTTAAATGGTGGTGGAGGTTTTCTAAGAAAAATTGTCCTCTGTGAAAGAAGATTGTCTGCTCGTGTAACAATATGAATCATGGGCAGTTATTATCAACTCAAACTATACCAGCAAAAGGAGGTCCGTGGAGAGATATCTGTCACTTGCAAATTAAAGAACAACATGTCAGACAAAAGATGATTGACGGTCTGGCTATGTAAGTAGGTGATGGCAGATCAACCAGATTTTGAAAAGATACATGGCTACAGTCGGGAAAGCTTAAAGACTCCTTTTCGAGACTCTACTTGATTTCAAATAACAAAGGATCCGTGATAGGGGACTGTGGGTTTTGGGATGGGATAGAGTGGGTTTGGAACTTTCAGTGGAGGAGGGAACTTCGCCAATGGGAGACTGACAGTTTGAACCAAGTTTTAGATATCTTACAAGCTGTGAGATTGATAGAAGGTGCACAAGATAGAGTGGTGTGGGTATTTGATAAGGAAGTCGTTTATACTACTAACTCATTTGTGCAGGTGTTGTAGGTACAGACCATGACAGAAGAAATTCTCAGATACAAGTTCACAAGTGGAATCTGAAAAGTTTTTGTGCCCCCTCGAGTAGAGTTGTTTACTTGGTTTGTGCTGGTAGGCCGAGTTAATACAAAGGATCGGTTGAGTAGAGTAGGTATCATTGAACGAACTGATAACATTTGTGTTATGTGTAAAAAGGAAATCGAAACAGTAGAACATTTGTTTATTATGTGTGAGTATGCATGGCAGGTGTGGTGCGCGTAGATTAGTTATGTGGGTCGTGCATGGAGCATCCCAGGATCCATAAAAGAGCATTTTGAGAGTTGGAGATCATTGCCCTTGAGAAAAGACGTGCGGAAAACGTGGTTAGTGGGGTTCTTCTCAGTTATATGGAATATCTGGCTATGTAGGAACGAGATCATTTTTAAGAACAAGTCTATAGATGTAGTAGATTGTGTTGCTAGGTCGTTTTGTTTTTCTACGAATTGGTGCAAATAACCTATGTTGTTGATGGCTATGACGGAGATGACATAGAAGTTACTTACGTTTATGTTTTCTATGCTCCATTTAGTGTGTTGAACTTGTTTACTCTTCAAAAAAAAAAAAAAAGAATTGGGCATGGAAGTGCCTACAAAGAAATTAAATTTTGGGCCTCTGATCTCGTTCCTTATCTTCTTTTAACATCTAAAAGGCTCTAGTTCCATCACGCACGTGTGTCACTTGACTCACTAGGCCCATAATGTTTCTTTCCTTCATTATTTGGTTAGAACTCAGGAGTAATGGTTATTAGGAGGCGTAATTTATATTCTAATATTTAGAATTTAAATATACAGATTAGTTTTTAATAAAAAGATAAAAAATACAATTTTTTATTTAAAATTAAAAAAAAGTTAAAAAATGAATTGAGATTTTTAATCATTTTTTTTTGTTAATGTCTATATCTATGTTTAGGTTTATAAAAACTATGAATATTATGACATATATTTATTATTTATTTTTTTTATTAATTATCTTAAATTTGAGTTCACCAAGTTAAAAAATAATCAGTTTATGAATAGATATCTCCTTACAAATTAATTCGATACTCCAATTTGATTATTTTCCCCTTCTCTTTGTTTTTTTTTAGTTTTGCTATAAATTCGGTTAGATTAAATTGTTATGCTAATTTAAATATTGATATTAAATATGCTGACTTTGGATGTATCTTTAATAATTTGGATGGCTCTTAATTGAAAGGATACACAGAAAAGATTCAGAATCTTAGTACTTTTTGCACCAAAAATATATGTAATTCTAAAAAAATAAAAACAAACAAACACATTATGAGTGTATTTTATGAGATGACTTAATATTCTTCTTTTCGCGTTCTCAACATTCATTGTGTATAAAGTTATGATACACTAACTCGTACATATCATTCATTCACAACTATAAAGTATATCATCAAAATGGTTGATAAAATAAAAAATTAAATAAAGTTGGAGAGACACATAGTTATCTAATAATGTGCCTTTCATAGTCCTTTTCTAATAATTAATTCTATTTTCATAATTCGATTCCCACTTGTATAGTGCCTTTTAGAATTATTACTGTTTCTGTTCATATAATTGATACTTATGTATCTCACTTGTTTGAAATATTTATAGTATATTACAAATCACAATGATACACAAATACTGATTAATAACTAAAAATAGTAACATGTATATAATAAATCATCAGCCTGCTATTTCATTCCTAATAAAGAATGGAATTGGTCATCATAAACTGGTGGTTGGTAACTACTATATATATAGGCTTGGTTTGGTAAAATTTTTCGAACAGGTGCTTGTACTTTTTAAAAGCTCAGCTCGGAATACTTTTGAAAGCACTTAAGATAGAGCTTTCCAAAGTTAGCTTGTGCTTTTCAATATTTAAAAGTCTAATATAACCTCATATGTTAACTAATTTTCAAATTTAATGCTTGCATTTATGTCTATTATAGTATTTTTAAATTTTAAAAGCTATTTTACCAAACACAATTGATGTTGCTTGTTTTTATTAAAAGTTATTTTTGATTTGATTTACCAAATATAAATACTACAATTTCTGCTATTTCATTTCTACAAAAGTTATTTTCAAACGTAGCTTATAAAGGCTAATTTTTAAAAGATGGCTTTTTAAAAGTTGTAGTATTTATGTTTGGTAAATCAAATTAAAAATAACTTTTAATAAACACAAGCAACAACAATTGCATTTAGTAAAATAGCTTTTAAAATTTAAAAATATTATAATAGACATAAATGCAAGTAATAAATTTAAAAATTAGTTAACATATGAGATTATATTAGACTTTTAAATATTGAAAAGTACAAGTCAACTTTGGAAAGCTCTATTTTAAGTGCTTTCAAAAATATTCCTATTTTTTAAAAGCTCCAAGCACAAGCACGTAATCTTTTTGATTTACCAAGTACAAAATGAGGAGCTTAAACTTTTAAAGAACATAAGCACCTCTTCAAAAAATTTTACCAAACCAAGCCATATCTAATTATACTTGAAAGAAATTAAATCATTACATATTAATTAATTAATTAGTATATCAATCACATGTAAATAGTAATATAAAGATTAAGATATATACTAACCAAGACCAATAGCCTCTTACGCTTGCATGATTTCACAAACATCCTGGTAGTAAGGTTAATTGAGATAAAAGAAATTAAAATTATGTTTTATGCACACCACTTTTTTCTATATATATAATGAAAACATTATTTCATGTTAATTATGAAGAAAACCTATAACACAGGTAAGTTAGTACTAATGGTTATTCTTGTTTGAAGTTAATTGAAAACTTACTCCGATGGAACATCACCGACAAGCATCCAGTCACCATCCTTGTCTTCATAGGTTGGGACATAATCAGAGCCGTTCAATAATTCCATCAGCTTACTCTCATTCATGAAGTCTTTCATTCCTTGGGATCCACAATTATCAACACCACAAAATATCACCAATTAACAATCGTATTTCACTGCATGCAAAAAAAGAAAAAAAAAAGTGTGAATTGTTACCAATGGTGAAGTAACAGAACATGTTGCCTAAGGAGTGCGAGAGGTGTTGGTAAATGTTGAACATGTTCAAGTAGACTTTTTGAAAGTAAGGTGCTCTATCCATATTCACTTTCATGAAACTTCTATCCTTTTCACTTTTTTTTTGCATTGCTCTTTTGCGGAACTGCTATCATGTTCTTCCGCTACGACTTTATTGGTGGCCAACGTATCACTTATGTTCTATAGGCGGGGTAATATTTGAAGTTTCTTAATTACAAGAACTAATTAAGATGTAATTGAATATTTTTTATTATTTTTATAAAAATTCGAACAAACAAATTTAGAGTATTGAATTATGGAAAAATCTAAGAATCAGCAATTTTATTGAATCTTGGTCAGCATGTAACCAGCAGAAAAATGTGAGTCATTAGATGAAATCTCACACCAATCTCACACTATTAAATTATCATTGATAGCTATTTGATGGCTACCAATCACAAAAGTTACTGGTCCTCTAGCATTACTCTTGAATTATTACTAGTTAGTTAGACATGTAGTAGAAGTGTAAAACACATTTTACACACGTAATTATACTTGCTTATTCTATAAGGTAAAAATGTAAGTATAATTAATTTAACGGAAATGTTTGGTAACCAAAGAAAATCAGCCAAAAACAGCCATAACTTGTCTTATTTAGCATTTATTAATTGTTGCGATAATTAATTAATGCTAAATAAAGCAAGTTCTGGCTGTTTTTTTGGTCTACCCAACATTACTCTTAATTTAATGTGAAGTTAATAGTTGAAAGCTGATAGTTAAAAATTGTCCGATAATAATTTAATAAAATTTATCAGATTATTTAACTAAAAGAGAACTTCTCAATTTTAGTTTCCATATGTGATCACTAAAATTAAATAAAATAACTTTTCTTAAATGAAACAGTACAATTTATGAGTTTAAGAAAATCTTAAGAAATTCTACAAAGAATTTTTTTAATTTTTCTTTTTTTTTTGCTAGCTTATAATATTTATGTAACACACGTAAAAGTTTATACAGTTTGTTTATAACAATACTAGTATAATTTATTCACATATTTTAGAAATAAAAATACACTAAAGGTATAATATTGTATTAAAATGGTCAATTTTAGTAATTATACATTCAAAGGGAATTTTGAATTTATTATTATTAACTTAACCAAACAGTATTCATTCTAATTAATAACCTTTTTTTAAATTAAAAATTTCTAATATACTAATCCAAACATGAGTTATAATACACTTTGCTATATTCTTTATTTGTTCACCATTATTTTGTTTGTACCTTATTAATATGTTTATATCATATCCCTCAAAAGTACAAAAATAGATGAAGTAGTTGACAAACGAGCGTTTACTTTTGTTGTTATTGCAACGTTTTTTACAACTATAATATTCTATAAAGAACGCAACAGTAATTATATATAGCTAATTTCAAGCTAACCAACCTTAGGTCCTTAGCAAAGATTGTCCGTAAATATCTATGGAAATAATAGTTTCAACTCTGAAATTTGGTTAACAATTTTTCAAGACAAGGGCATGTGAGACTGTGAGTGTGTGGTTTAGCTCAGATCCTATGTACTTAATTGTTTTATTGGAAAACAGCAAAACTTAGATGCCACAGAATCTCTCATAAAACGAGAAGATATCAAGATAAACAATATTAATATTGTATTAGATAAAATAAAATAAATAAGCCAAGTTGATTGAAAATCACAAGTTCACAACTCATCAAATGATACTAAAGTATATCCTTTTAAATCGTGATAGAATAAGCTTTTGTTTTTTGTTTTTTGTTTAATCAATTATGAGAGGGCAAATGCTAATATGTTCTTCAAAAAGGAGGAAATATAAGGCTTTTTAAAAAATAACCTGTTTTTAGAGGTAACATAAAATTAGAATGTTCTAGGCTTTTATTTTTTAAAATCTTGCAAAAAAAAATCATGGTAACCTATTTCAAGTTGTTGCTATTTGTTAAACTGTTTACTTATTTTAGTTAAGCTAAAATAAAATTTACTGCATGAAAGTTTATCTAGACACAAAGCACAAAGTTGTTATTGTAGAAGGTAACTATTTGCTCTTAAAAGATGGGGTTTGAAAGGAGATATAATGTTTTTGTTAAAATTTTTAGCCTTTCTAAAATTTTTTTTCAAGTTTCGCGACTGGTCGGTGTATTATTCTGGTATGACTTTATTAATGGCTAACCTACCACTTGTATTGTAATTGGTGGCAACATGTTCTCCAAAAAAAAAAAAAGATATTTTACTATAATAGATTAGAATAAAAAAAAGTGTAACTGAATTTTTTGCTACAATCATACAAACGAACAAACAAATTTAGAATATTAAATTATTAATACTTAGACATTTCACTGTTTTAATTTGTTTAAAATATTTATATTATATTACAAACCACAATGAAACATAAATACATGATTAACTAGAAATAGTAACATATATATAATAGGGTAAAGTATACTTTTTGTCCCTGAAGTTTATTAAAAGTTTCAAAATTATCCCTAAGTTTCAATTTGTTTCAATTTTATCCCAAAAGTTTTCGATTTGCATCAATTTTATCCTTTAAGTTGACGCCGTTTAAATTACTCACAGACGTTAGTGATATGGCAAAGTATAGTGTGTGATGTGGCAAGAAATGTGAAACCCCCAAAATACCCATGGCTGAGTTATACCAAGTAAATCAATTGGCATCCTTTTTCAAACATAACCCGTTTGTCTTCCCTTTGCCAGTAAGGATCATCGCCAGAGAAACAGAGTCACAGGAGGAAGGTTGGTGGGTGGTTAGACGTCGCACCGTCAACTACAGTCCGCCACAGCGACGTGCAGGACGGCGCATGTTGTGACGCCGTCGAGACTGAGGGAGGAGTCTGGGATAGCATTCAGTCATCAACCATTCAAACGTGGATAGCGCCATTCTGATTAAGGTTTCTGACGAGGTAGGCCACCATTCTAGTCAATTTTGCTACTGCATGTCTGAACGGTTAGGATTTAGGGTTTTTTTTTAATCACTGTTGATTGCTGTTAGGATTCTATTGCATTGAGGGATTGAGGGATTTCTGTTCTGTTTTAGTGAAAAATATAACTTTGAGGTGGTCTATATTTTTTAATGATTAGTTACTCTGTTCTTTGGTCTGAACATCTTTTTATAACGGCAGGATGGATGATTTCAGTGTTAGAGTTCATCACAGGGGTAGGTTTTGTAGTGATAAGGGAAAAAATGAGTATATTGATGGTGAGGTGACAACGGTTGACTGGTGTGACAGAGATAGATGGAGTGTTATAGAAGCTTATGATGTGGTTGGAAAACTTGGGTACATTGCTGAAAACATTGGGGTACTGTGGTATAAAGATACTGAATTAGGATTAGAAGGGTTGAAGTTGTTGAAAGGTGATGAAGAAGCAATGGAAATGGCAAATATAGGAGTTGAAAAAAAGGTAGTTGATTTGTATGTGGTGCATAAGGCTTCAATCCCTGATGATTTTTGTTATGACATTGGTTATTTAGATGTTGGGGGTGGCAGCAAAGTTGTTGAGGAGGAGTGTGTGGATGCTGATAGTGGGCCAAGTGATATTAGACAGGCCCAAAATATTCAAGCAGAAGCCCAAGGTGGAGGGGTGGATATGGAGGCCCAAATGCAGGGATTAGTTGATGCCCATTTATCTGCTGAAGAAGTGCTACAGAATATTGGTGATGGGGACAATAGTGAAGAAGAGGATGACACTGATGACCCAGATTATGAGGCTGATTCTGATCTGCATTTTAGTGATAGTGAAGATGATTATTGTGGTGATGATGGTTTATTTGATGTTGATATAACTCTTGGGGAGATGCACCAAGATATAAGAAAGTCTAAGAAAAGTAAGAGTGCTGTCGAGAAGTTAAAGAAAACTCAAAAGGTGGCTGCTGGGAAGAGAAAGAGCTCTCGTTTAAGCGATGATGAAGGATTGAACAGTGATGAATTAGAGGAGGTATCGAGTGAGGATGATGAAGCCAGCAAGAAGAAATTTCCCGTTCACAAGGAGTTGAAGGATATGAGTAAGTATAAGTGGGAGGCTGGAACTCTCTATGCAACAAGAGAGGAGTTCAAGGAAGCTGTGACATCATATGCTGTTCATACTGGGAGAAACATAAAATTTCCAGTGGTGGACAATGTCCGGGTGAGGGCTAAGTGTGGAGATGGTTGTGAATGGTTTGCATATGCGGTGAAGATGGCCAATGAAGATAGTTGGCAGCTAAGAACAGTTAATGATCATCATTCTTGTAACACTGTATTTGACATAAAAGTGATGAAGTCGAAGTGGCTGGCGAAGGTCTTCAGGAGAAAAGTAGAAGAGAATCCGAAGTTGAAGCTGGGCACCATACAAAGTAGGACTCTTAGGAAGTGGAATGTGCAGATTTCAAGAGCAAAGGCATTTCGGGCCAAGCAGATTGCACTGGTTGACATTAATGGAACTTTTAGGGAGCAGTATAGAAGACTTTACGACTATTGCCATGAGTTGCTGCGCACCAATCCTGGTTCATCTGTGAAGCTGCATGTTCAATTACCTCCAGCAACCCAAACTGAGCACCCCGATACAACAGTCGACTTAAGTCCACGATTTCATAGGATTTATATTTGCTTAAAGGCTTGCAAGGAGAGTTTCATGAAGTGTAGGCCTATGATAGGGCTTGATGGTTGCTTTTGAAGACACCATATGGAGGATGGCTATTGGTTGCTTTGGGGTGGGATCCGAATGACCAGATGCTACCTATAGCATATGCGGTCGTGGAGGCTGAGACAAAAATTCATGGACGTGGTTCCTCTCAAACCTAATTGATGATATAGGAGCGGATAAATTATTACGTAGCACGTTCATGTCTGACCAACAAAAGGTAATTTACTAACCTGTATTTTAGTGTAATTAAGATTTTGCACTATATTTTTATGTCTAGTTATAATTAGTTAATGTTAATGTTCTTGTAATGTTCTTTTATAATTAGCACGTTCATGGCTTCTGCACTATATGTTATTGTTCTTGTAATGTTCTTTTATAATTAGCACGTTCATGGCTTCTGTACTATATGTTATTGTTCTTATAATTAGCTAGTCATGTGGCTTATGCACTATATGTAATGTTCTTTTATAATTAGTTAGTAATTGTTGTACCTATATGTTAATGTTCTTGTAATTGACTTTTATAATTAGTTATAAATTACTGTGAATTAGCTAGTCATGTGGCTTCTGCACTATATGTTAATGTAATTGTAATGTTCTTTTATAATTAGTTAGTAATTGCTGTACCTATATGTTAATGTTCTTGTAATTGACTTTTATAATTAGTTATAAATTGCTGTGAATTAGCTAGTCATGTGGCTTCTGCACTATATGTTAATGTAATTGTAATGTTCTTTTATAATTAGTTAGTAATTGCTGTACCTATATGTTAATGTTCTTGTAATTGACTTTTATAATTAGTTATAAATTGCTGTGAATTAGCTAGTCATGTGGCTTCTGCACTATATGTTAATGTAATTGTAATGTTCTTTTATAATTAGTTAGTAATTGCTGTACCTATATGTTAATGTTCTTGTAATTGACTATTATAATTAGTTATAAATTGCTGTGAATTAGCTAGTCATGTGGCTTCTGCACTATATGTTAATGTAATTGTAATGTTCTTTTATAATTAGTTATAAATTGCTGTACCTATATATTAATGTTCTTGTAATGTTCTTTTATAATTAGTTATAAATTGCTGTGAATTAGCTAGTCATGTGGCTTCTGCACTATATCTTGCTGTTCTTGTAATGTTCAACATATAATTAGTTATATGTTGCTGTTATAAATTGCTGTGAATTAGCTAGTCATGTGGAGAGCTGCACTATATGTTAATGTTCTTGTAATGTTCTTTTATATATAGTTATAAATTGTTGTGAATTAGTTAGTCATGTGGCTTCTGCACTAAACTAATTATTTGATCATTATATTAAAATTGTGCACTTTGCACCAACAGGGCCTGGTGCCAACGTTTGATGAATTACTTCCAGGTGTTGATCACAGATTCTGTGTGAGACACCTTTATGCCAACTTCAAAAAAAAATTTCCAGGGCTAAATCTTAAGAAAAGGATGTGGAGAGCTGCAAAATGTACATATCTAGCAGCATGGGAAAAGGAGTTGATGGAAATCCGAGCCATTAGTGAGGGTGCCTATCGACACTTGATAGGAATTCGTCCAAAGTATTGGACTAAATCAAGGTTTGAATTCTATCCTAAATGTGACGCTCTTGTCAATAATATGTGTGAAAGCTTTAACTCTGCAATTGTTGAATCAAGGGAAAAACCAATATTGACAATGCTAGAAGATATTAGAGTTTATTTGATGAAGAGATGGGCTGAAAATAGGGTACTTATTGAGAAGTATAAGGATGATATTCTTCCTAGGATTAAGCTTAAGTTACAAAAGGAAATAGATGCTTCTAGGTGGTGGTTTCTGGTTGCTGCCGGTATTTCAAAATTTGAAGTCATAAGAGGTAGGGACAAATTTGTAGTGGATCTTCTGAAGAAAGAGTGTACTTGTAGAAAGTTTCAAATGACAGGTTTACCTTGTCCGCATGCAGTTAGTGCAATTAATTGTGCTAAGGATGATATTCGAAAATATGTTTCAAGCTGTTACACTAAAGCTGCTTATGTGGCTTGTTATACCCCCATGATTAACCCTTGTAATGGACATACAATATGGGAGAGAACTACCCACCCAGATGTGATGCCTCCACCACATAGAGTGCCAATTGGGAGGCCTAAGAAGAAAAGAGCAAGGGGGGAGGGTGAAGAACCACAGGGCCCAAGCACATCTAGGCTAGGGTTACAACAAAAATGCTCTTGTTGTCTGAAATTGGGTCACAACAAGCGAGGCTGCCCTCTTAGAAGGCCAAACGTGAGTACTTGTCTAGTAAATATAGTTTTATACATAACACTGTTTCTTATGCTGTTTACCTCTTTATAACTGTAACTTGTTGCTGTTTTTTGTTCATGTCCATCATAGGAAACAACTGCTGCCCCATCCTCAGCATCGCCAGCCCAAAACAATAATGCTGGAACTGCTACAACATCACCAGTCCAGCACAGCACTGCAAGGAATGCTGGATCTACTGGCTCAGTGCATAAGAGTACCAGGTTGGCCAGTGTTGCAGCAAGGCCTAATACCCAACCAAATGCACACAAAAAATTTCAGCCACCAAGACCAACTAGAATTCTTAGGAGCAACTCTACTTCAACTGCACAGGGACAACCCATATCACAAGGGAGTCAGACTCAGAGTGCTCTCACAGGGTCTTAGTTGTGTCACATCTTGTGTTTGGTGTTTATTTTGGAAGATTGAAAAATGTTGGCATTTTGTATTATGACTTATGACTTATGACTCCAATTCTTCCTTTGTTGCTGAATTATTTTGCTTAGGACTTATGTAATTAAGTTTTTACTTTGGTTATGACTTATGTTAACTAGAGATTATGTTGATTAACAACTTATGTTATTTTGATAATGACTAATGTGATGGATTCCTTCATGCAAATTTATTTTAGTGCACTGCTGAAATTATCCCTCATTACTTGAGTTTGTCTCTGCCACAACAGGTTCTTAATGCCAATTTTAGTGCCAAACTATTTTAATCCTTTCAGGGATATTTTTGAAACATAAATTAAACTTCAAGGACAACTATATTAACAAGTTTTCGAGTTGAGTACAGTTTTGTAACTGATTACAACCAGTCAATCTATTCTTACTTCTGCTAATTTCAGCTGTCCCAAACGCATTAATACCCTAATCTCAAATGGGTTCCATTCTTCACCCACAAATAAACCATTAAAATCACCATAAACCAACCCAACACACCAAAAATAACAGCCATCAACAGTTTGCATTTAGCATAAACTAATTTAGTCTTCAAGGTGGAAATCTTCATCTTCAACCTTGCAACCTCAGCCTCTTCTGTCTCTACAACTCCATCTGCCCAGGAAAAAAATGTGCACTCCTTCCCAATCTGCAACATAAACAAAAAAAAAGAACTTGAAGAAACTCATGAAGACATCAAAATAAAAAGCACTCAAAACTAACATCAAAGTATACACAGCCCCAAAATCTCCGGCCGGGATTTTCTGGTGTCTTCGACCATCTCAGTACAGGGGGTTCACCACAGTTGCATATAAGCGTTCGTCGTCTCCGACTGCTTTTTTGTGATGATACCGAGCCTTGGGAAGCCATTCGTTAGGGTTTCTTATTCTTACACACAGTGAAGAAGATGAAGAGGAAGACGTAAATGAAGAAGTTAATTTTAGGGTTTGAGGTTGTGATTTTTAGCCATATCATTTTTGTAATATAAATTTTTAAACAAAAAATTAAAAATTATTTTAAAAAACGTTTTAGAAATGACTCACACACATAGTTGCCACATAGAACTCCTTTATTGCCACGTCACTAACGTCTGTTAGTGATTTCAACGCTGTTAACGTTCAGGGATAAAATTGATGCAAATCGAAAACTTTTGGGATAAAATTGAAACAAATTGAAACTTAGGGGTAATTTTGAAACTTTTAGTAAACTTCAGGGACAAAAAGTATACTTTACCCTATATAATAATCCAACAGCCTACCATTTCATTCCTAATAAAGAATAGAGCACGTCATCATGAACGGGTGATTGGTAACTAGCTACTATGTATAGTCTAGCTTCTCTTCTTGCATTAAGAGGGTTAACAACTCTATCTGTTGAATGGATTTGGGTATAAAGTTGATTTTAATTTATTCGCTAAATTCACAATTTTAATATATAATGTGTACGATGGTAATAGTGATTCATGTGACATGAACCAGAGTGTGTAGCAATTCTTGATTCTAAGATTGAAAAAGAATCTCAGTGCAGAATTAAAAAATTAAGAGAAAAAGATAAAAGAAAGTTCTGCATATTATTCAATCATACTATATTTACAATTGATATTTATTCTAATATATATACTCATAGTAATCCAAGTTAGCACAACAGTTTTCAACCATTTTGTAACTAACGAAAGATAACTCTACTGTCAATACCCCCTTCAAACTAAGGTACTTGGAAGTATGTACTCTCAGTTTGTCTTTATATTTGCTAAAAACTTGAATAGACAGGGGTTTAGTTAATGTATCAACTACCATATCCTGTAAAGGTATCTGTATGACATAGAGCTCTTTTGCAGCCAATCCTAAGACCATTTTCAGTAGGGAACTCATCCCAGTTTCTGTTTATGGTCCACCTGTCATAAAAAGTAACTCCACATCAGTTTTTGCGTCATAAACAGTAAATAGGAACTCAAAGCATCTCTATCTTCTCCATTAGGAGGAACTAACTTTAGTCCATGTTGTGGTCTCACTTAATTAATTATTTTTTAATAATGTAATTTAAAAATTTAAATTTAAAAATAATTCACTATTAAAAGATATTAATATTAAATAAATTTATATATAACAATAATACACAATATATAATTCAGGATTACACTAATTTGTAAAATTACTTAATACAAAGAAAAACATAATTAAACTCTATAGTTGACGACAAGCATTGTGAAATTGCCATATGTGTTCAATCAAGTCCTCTTTCAATTGTCTATGCTGCTGCCTATTTCGAAGTTCGGCATTTATTTGGAGAAATTGATGGTATGGTGCAAAATCTTCTTCTCCCAGCTGAGGTTGTGATAAGCCATTTTCAACATCATCATACTCTAAGCCTTGAGCAAAATTTCCTGCATAAGTGTCTCTTTCATCCTCAACAATCATATTATAAAATATAATACAAGCTCTCATTATGTTGGCAAGCTTCTTCTTTTTCCAAAAATGAGCTGGACCACGTATAATTGCAAAGCGTGCTTGCAACACTCCGAATGCTCGTTCCACATCTTTTCTTTGCCCTTCTTGGTATTGTGCAAATAACTTGTGTTTCTTCCCTTGTGGCTTTGAGATTGATTTGACAAATGTGGCCCATTCAGGATAAATACCATATGCTAAATAGTATCCCATTCTATAATCATTACCATTAATAGTATAATTTACCTCCGGAGCACGATCATTTAGAATATCATCAAACACTGGAGAACGATCTAACACGTTGATATCGTTATTTGAACCAAAAACTCCAAAGAACTTATGCCATATCCAAAGGTCTGAAGATGCTACAACCTCAAGTACTATCGTTGCAACCCCACGATAACCACTCATGTACATACCTTTCCACGCCTTTGGACAATTTTTTCATTGCCAATGCATGCAGTCAATGCTACCCAACATGTCAGGGAAGCCACGACCCTCCGCCATTTGTAGCAGGTGTTGTACGTCATTTGGATTGGGTTTTTGCAAGTATTCATCCTCGAACACCGAAATGACACCTTCAACAAATTTTTCCAAGCATTCAATTGTAGTGCTCTCGCCTATGCGCACATAATCATCAACAGCATCAGTTGCTACGCCATATACTAACATCCGTATCGCAGCGGTACATTTCTGGAGTGGCGACAAACCTCTTCTTCCAGTTGCATCAACCCTCTGTTGAAAATACGGATAGACGGCTGAGAGAGCGTCTACTATCCAAAGGAACACATGTCTTCTCATTCAAAATCTCCGTCGAAAAATGTCAGCATTATACACCGGATCATCTGCAAAGTAATCTTGGAAAAGGCGATCATGTCCTGCTTCTCGATCTCTGTTGATCCATCTACGAGTAATTGGGATAGAGCTTCTATCGATATCTTCTTTTTCTGAATCTTCGAGTAAATACTCATCGATCCAATTATCTATGAGTGTGTTATCTTGCCGTCTTCTTTTGTCATACAAAGCCTCATTAAACATATCATCAAAATTTCTAGCCATATCTAGAAATGTAATTTTTAGTTCTCTTTCGAGGTGAGAAAGTAGAGTTGAAGTGGAGTTGCGGAGTCATTGATAGTTGATATTTATAAGTGTGTCTGCAGTAAGTACCTTAACGGCTAGTTAACGGCTAGTTCTGCAACGGCTAGTTTTGCAACGGCTACTTAACGGCTAGTTTTGCAACAGTCACTTTCATGAACAATAACGGCACAATAATATTGACTAATTTAAAAACTTACATAAAAAATAAATAAAACAAACTACATCACATACCAGTAATACGCAATAAAAATAAGAACATACTACATAACTCTACGAATATAAGGAACCATTAAGTAAACCACTTGGCGATTATTTTCTCACATGCAATCTCATGAAGAACTCGTCGTTTTTCACTCATTGTAGACGTTTCAGCATTAAGTATTTGCATATCCATCTCCCTTTCCCTTTCCTTGGCCATCCTTTCCATTTCCCTTTCTTTTGCTTTTATCTCCATTTCTTTAATATACCTCTGAGTTTGTAATTCTTGTTCTTTTATTGCCGCTTGAATTTGTAACTCCTTCTCTTTGATTGCCATCATCTTTGCTCTATGTTCCTTCTCCTCTTCTCTTTCTTTTTCCCTTTCCATTAGTTCCTTTTCTCTAACATTCTTAATATCTTCCATAAGAGATAATTTTTTGACAACTGATGATTTTCTTTTGCTAAAATCTTCAGACATCAGTGCTTTTCCCTTACCTTTTCGCTTGCTCTTCTTTGATTCTTGTGGGCGAACGGGAGAGTCCACACCGGGTTCGTCAGCCAATGGTGTTTCTGGGTTTGATGTGGATGAGTATGCTCCAGTTGCACTAACCTTGGTTCTCTTTGAGCCGCCACTTTGTGTAGGTAGTTGGCTTCTCCATTTTTGCTCCAACCGAAGCATGTTCCAATGCCTCTCAAAAGTGAATTTTTGACCATAATATGTGGAATAAAGTTTATAAGCCGACTCCTTTATATCATCAGCGTTCAAACCACTCCTTATGTTTCGACTAGCTTGATCGTAGCAACCAGCAAATTGTGCAACAGCCTTGTTGATCTTATACCATCGCTTCTTACATGCAACTACCCCCTTGTCATGTCGGAGCAAAATTCTACACAGTAGCTATAAATTTGACTCCAAATTGTTTCCCCCTTTTGATCAGTACCAATTACAGGGTCAGTTGAAACATTTAACCATGCACTGATCAGCATTTCATCCTCTTTCCAATGCCAGTGTTGAATACTATCTTGCCTCCGATCTTCAATATCATCATCATTGAGGTCGATAGCATCTAATCCACGAGGGTTGGCAAAATCTGAATATTGCGAATTTGGACTAGATTGTATAGGAGTCCGAGAGGATGGGTTAGAAGAGCCACCAACACCAGATGAGTTATGTCTTGATGCACTGAATTGAGTTGGAAACGGCAAGAAAGTTGGAGTAACATTTCCGATAGAGGGGTTAAATATGGATAAAAATGGAAAATGAGGTGTTTGTGAATTTTGATTTTGCGGTTGGAATATAGGAAATTGATTATTATAAGGAGTTTGAAAATTGAAATTAGAAAGATTTTGTGGATTTGGATTTTGAAATGTATTTGGTAGTGTGAAGTTTTGATTTGGAACTTGAGAGTTTGAGGTTTGAGATTGTTGGGTATTTGGAATTTGAGTAAAGTTTTGTAAGTAATTGAAGAAAGAGTTGAGTTGGTTTGGATCCATTTTTTCGAACAAAAAATAATAGTAGCACAATTTTAATTTTGTAAACTTGGAAGAAGATGAAGAAGAGTAGTAGAGAGTGTGAGAATAGAAGTGTATCTAAGTGGTATATATAGAGTAACAAAATATTAATTTATTAATAATAACGGTAACATAGTAACGGTTAGTTTCTAACGGCTATTTTTACAACGGCTAGTTTTGCAACGGCTAAATTAATATAACAATATAAATATAAATAATATTTAATATTAATTATGATATAAATAATAAATATAAATTATTAATTAAATAGAAATTTAATTATTTAATTAATTAATATAAATTATTAATTAAAATAAAATATCAATATTTAATATAATTAGTCATTATAATTATTATTAAATTAATTATTATTTAATTATATAATATAATTATTTAATTATTAATATAATTATTTAATTAATTAATATTTTATATAATTATTTATTTTTTATTTTACTTGCTATTTGGCAATTGTGTATTGGTTAATGGGAGTCCCCTTTCAGAGGGACTCCCTCGTTTTGAATTGCGTGAAGGAACTCAAGTGAGTTCCTCTCCAACGCCCCATCTCTCTTTTCTCTCTGACAACACAGTAGGAGGGCTCCAAATATTTGCCCGTTGGAGATGTTCTGACCATCTCCAGTAGGGAACTCATCCCAGTTCCTGTTTATAGCCCACCTGTCATAAAAAGTAACTCCACATCAGCTTTTGCGTCATAAACAGTAAATAGGAACTCAAAGCATCTCTATCTTCTCCATTAGGAGGAACTAACTTTAGTCCCTGTTGTGGTCCCACTTAATTAATTATTTTTTAATAATGTAATTTAAAAATTTAAATTTAAAAATAATTCACTATTAAAAGATATTAATATTAAATAAATTTATATATAACAATAATACACAATATATAATTCGGGATTACACTAATTTGTAAAATTACTTAATACAAAGAAAAACATAATTAAACTCTATAGTTGACGACAAGCATTGTGAAATTGCCTATGTGTTCAATCAAGTCCTCTTTCAATTGTCTATGATGCTGCCTATTTCGAAGTTGGGCATTTCTTTGGAGAAATTGATGGTATGGTACAAAATCTTCTTCTCCCAGCTGAGGTTGTGATAAGCCATTTTCAGCATCATCATACTCTAAGCCTTGAGCAAAATTTCCTGCATAAGTGTCTCTTTCATCCTCAACAATCATATTATGTAATATAATACAAGCTCTCATTATGTTGGCAAGCTTCTTCTTTTTCCAAAAACGAGCTGGACCACGTATAATTGCAAAGCGTGCTTGCAACATTCCGAATGCTCGTTCAACATCTTTTCTTTGCCCTTCTTGGTATTGTGCAAATAACTTGCGTTTCTCCCCTTGTGGCTTTGAGATTGATTTGACAAATGTGGCCCATTCAGGATAAATACCATCTGCTAAATAGTTTCACATTGTATAATTATGGGTAAAGTATACTTTTGTCCCTGAAGTTTGGTAAAAGTTTTAAAAATACCCCTAAGTTTTATTTTGTTTCAATTTTGTCCCAAAAGTTTTCGATTTGCATCAAATATACCCTCGACGGGTAAATTTTTAAAAAATTTAAGACCAATCTAACAATAATGCATGAAAATTATGCTTGATTTGCTTATGTTGAGGGTTGTTCTTATGAAATTGTTATTGAATTGGTCTTAAATTTTTTGAAAAATTAGCCGACAAGGGTATATTTGATGCAAATCGAAAACTTTTAGAACAAAATTGAAACAAAATAAAATAGAGAGGTATTTTTAAAATTTATGTCAAATATCAGGGACAAAGAATATACTTTACCCTATAATTATTACCATTAATAGTATAATTTACCTCCAGAGCACGATCATTTAGAATATCATCAAACACTGGAGAACGATCTAACACGTTGATATCGTTATTTGAACCAGAAACTCCAAAGAACTTATGCCATATCCAAAGGTCTGAAGATGCTACAACCTCAAGTACTATGATTTCAACCCCACGATAACCACTCATGTACATACCTTTCCACGTATTTGGACAATTTTTTCATTGCCAATGCATGCAGTCAATGCTACCCAACATGCCAGGGAAGCTACGACCCTCCGCCATTTGTAGCAGGCGTTGTACGTCATTTGGATTGGGTTTTCGCAAGTATTCATCCTCGAACACCGAAATGACACCTTCAACAAATTTTTCCAAGCATTCAATTGTAGTGCTCTCGCCTATGCGCACATAATCATCAACAGCATCAGCTGCTACGCCATATGCTAACATCTGTATCGCAGCGGTACATTTCTGGAGTGGCGACAAGCCTCTTCTTCCAGTTGCATCAACCCTCTATTGGAAATACGGATAGACGTCTGAGAGAGCGTCTACTATCCAAAGGAACACATGTCTTCTCATTCGAAATCTCCGTCGAAAAATGTCAGCATTATACACCGGATCATCTGCAAAGAAATCTTGGAAAAGGCGATCATGTCCTGCTTCTCGATCTCTGTTGATCCATCTACGAGTAATTGGGATAGAGCTTCTATCAATATTTTCTTCTTCTGAATCTTCGAGTAAATACTCATCGATCCAATTATCTATGAGTGTGTTATCTTGCCGTCTTCTTTTGTCATACAAAGCCTCATTAAACATATCATCAAAATTTCTAGCCATATCTAGAAATGTAATTTTTAGTTCTCTTTCGAGGTGAGAAAGAAGAGTTGAAGTGGAGTTGCGGAGTCATTGATAGTTGATATTTATAAGTGTGTCTGCAGTAAGTACCTTAACGGCTAGTTAACGGCTAGTTCTGCAACGGCTAGGTCTGCAACGGCTAGTTTTGCAACGGCTACTTAACGGCTAGTTTTGCAACAGTCACTTTCATGAACAATAACGGCACAATAATATTGACTAATTTAAAAACTTACATCAGAAATAAATAAAACAAACTACATCACATACCAGTAATACGCAATAAAAATAAGAACATACTACATAACTCTACGAATATAAAGAACCATTAAGTAAACCACTTGGCAATTATTTTCTCACATGCAATCTCATGAAGAGCTCGTCATTTTTCACTCATTGTAGACGTGTCAGCATTAAGTATTTGCATATCCATCTCCCTTTCCCTTTCCTTGGCCATCCTTTCCATTTCCCTTTCTTTTGCTTTTATCTCCATTTCTTTAATATACCTCTGAGTTTGTAATTCTTGTTCTTTCATTGCCGCTTGAATTTGTAACTCCTTCTCTTTGATTGCCATCATCTTTGCTCTATGTTCCTTCTCCTCTTCTCTTTATTTTTCCCTTTCCATTAGTTCCTTTTCTCTAACATTCTTAATATCTTCCATGAGAGATAATTTTTTGACAACCGATGATTTTCTTTTGCTAAAATCTTCAGACATCTGTGCTTTTCTCTTACCTTTTCGCTTGCTCTTCTTTGATCCTTGTGGGCGAACGGGAGAGTCCACACCGGGTTCGTCAGCCAACGGTGTTTCTGGGTTTGATGAGGATGAGTATGCTCCAGTTGCACTAACCTTGGTTCTCTTTGAGCCGCCACTCTGTGTAGTTAGTTGGCTTCTCCATTTTTGCTCCAGCCGAAGCATGTTCCAATGCCTCTCAAATGAATTTTTTACCATAATGTGTGGAATAAAGTTTATAAGCAAAATCCTTTATATCATCAGCATTCGAACCACTCCTTATATTTTGACTAGCTTGATCATAGCAACCAGCAAATTGTGCAACAGCCTTGTTGATCTTATACTATCGCTTCTTACATGCAACTACCCCCTTGTCATGTCGGAGCAAAATTTTACACAGTAGCTATGAATTTGACTCCAAATTGTTTCCCCCTTTTGATCAGTACCAACTACAGGGTCAGTTGAAATATTTAACCATGTACTGATCAGCATCTCATCCTCTTTCCAATGCCAGTGTTGAATACTATCTTGCCTCCAATCTTCAATATCATCATCATTGAGGTCGATAGCATCTAATCCACGAGGGTTGGCAAAATCTGAATATTGCGAATTTGGACTAGATTGTATAGGAGTCCGACAGGATGGGTTAGAAGAGCCACCAACACCAGATGAGTTATGTCTTGATGCACTGAATTGAGTTGAAAACGGCAAGAAAGTTGGAGTAACATTTCCGATAGAGGGGTTAAATATGGATAAAAATGGAAAATGGGGTATTTGTGAATTTTGATTTTGCGGTTGGAATATAGGAAATTGATTATTATAAGGAGCTTGAAAATTGAAATTTGAAAGATTTTGTGGATTTGGATTTTGAAATGTATTTGGTAGTGTGAAGTTTTGATTTGAAACTTGAGAGTTTGAGGTTTGAGATTGTTGGGTATTTGGAATTTGAGTAAAGTTTTGTAAGTAATTGAAGAAAGAGTTGAGTTGGTTTGGATCCATTTTTTCGAACAAAAAATAATAGTAGCACAATTTTAATTTTGTAAACTTGGAAGAAGATGAAGAAGAGTAGTAGAGAGTGTGAGAATAGAAGTGTATCTAAGTGGTATATATAGAGTAACAAAATATTAATTTATTAATAATAACGGTAACATAGTAACGGTTAGTTTCTAACGGCTATTTTTACAACGGCTAATTTTGCAACGGCTAAATTAATATAACAATATAAATATTAATTAAATAGAAATTTAATTATTTAATTATTATAATTATTAATAAATTAATTATAATTTAATTACTTAATTAATTATTAGTTAATTAATTAATATAAATTATTACATAAATAAAAATATCAATATTTAATATAATTAGTCATTATAATTATTATTAAATTAATTATTATTTAATTATATAATATAATTATTTAATTAATTAATATAATTATTTAATTAATTAATATTTTATATAATTATTTATTTTTTATTTTACTTGCCATTTGGCAATTGTGTATTGGTTAATGGGAGTCCCCTTTCAGAGGGACTCCCTCGTTTTGAATTGCGTGAAGGAACTCAAGTGAGTTCCTCTCCAACGCCCCATCTCTCTTTTCTCTCTGACAACACACTAGGAGGGCTCCAAATATTTGTCCGCTGGAGATGTTCTGACCATCTTCAGTAGGGAACTCATCCCAATTCCTGTTTATGGCCCACCTGTCATAAAAAGTAACTCCACATCAGCTTTTGCGTCATAAACAGTAAATAGGAACTCAAAGCATCTCTATCTTCTCCATTAGGAGGAATTAACTTTAGTCCCTGTTGTGGTCCCACTTAATTAATTAATTAAAATACTTGAAATTAATGTAATTAATTTTTTAATAATGTAATTTAAAATTTAAATTAAAACTAATTCACTATTAAAAGATATTAATATTAAATAAATTTATATATAACAATAATACACAATATATAATTCGGGATTACACTAATTTGTAAAATTACTTAATACAAAGAAAAACATAATTAAACTCTATAGTTGACGACAAGCATTGTGAAATTGCCATATGTGTTCAATCAAGTCCTCTTTCAATTGTCTATGCTGCTGCCTATTTCGAAGTTGGGCATTTCTTTGGAGAAATTGATGGTATGGTGCAAAATCTTCTTCTCCCAGTTGAGGTTGTGATAAGCCATTTTCAACATCATCATACTCTAAGCCTTGAGCAAAATTTCCTGCATAAGTGTCTCTTTCATCCTCAACAATCATATTATGCAATATAATACAAGCTCTCATTATGTTGGCAAGCTTCTTCTTCTTCCAAAAACGAGCTGGACCACGTATAATTGCAAAGCGTACTTGCAACACTCCGAACGCTTTCTTTGCTCTTCTTGGTATTGTGCAAATAACTTGTGTTTCTCCCCTTGTGGCTTTGAGATTGATTTGACAAATGTGGCACATTCAGGATAAATACCATCTGCTAAATAGTATCCCATTGTATAATCATTACCATTAATAGTATAATTTACCTCTGGAGTACGATCATTTAGAATATCTTTAAACACTGGAGAACGATCAAACACGTTGATATCGTTATTTGAACCAGAAACTCTAAAGAACGCATGCCATATCCAAATGTCTGAAGATGCTACAACCTCAAGTAGTATGGTTGCAACCCCATGATAACCACTCATGTACATACCTTTCCACGTCTTTGGACAATTTTTTCATTGCCAATGCATGCAGTCAATGCTACCCAACATGCCAGGGAAGCCACGACCCTCCGCCATTTGTAGCAGGCGTTGTACGTCATTTGGATTGGGTTTTCGCAAGTATTCATCCTCGAACACCGAAATGACACCTTCAACAAATTTTTCCAAGCATTCAATTGTAGTGCTCTCGCCTATGCACACATAATCATCAACAGCATCAGCTGCTACGCCATATGCTAACATCCGTATCGCAGCGGTACATTTCTGGAGTGCCGACAAGCCTCTTCTTCCATTTGCATCAACCCACTGTTGGAAATACGGATAGACGTCTGAGAGAGCGTCTACTATCCGAAGGAACACATGTCTTCTCATTCGAAATCTCCGTCGAAAAATGTCAGCATTATACACCGGATCATCTGCAAAGTAATCTTGGAAAAGGTGATCATGTCCTGCTTCTCGATCTCTGTTGATCCATCTACGAGTAATTGGGATAGAGCTTCTATCGATATCTTCTTCTTCTGAATCTTCGAGTAAATACTCATCGATCCAATTATCTATGAGTGTGTTATCTTGCCGTCTTCTTTTGCCATACAAAGCCTCATTAAACATATCATCAAAATTTCTAGCCATATCTAGAAATGTAATTTTTAGTTCTCTTTCGAGGTGAGAAAGTAGAGTTGAAGTGGAGTTGCGGAGTCATTGATAGTTGATATTTATAAGTGTGTCTGCAGTAAGTACCTTAACGGCTAGTTAACGGCTAGTTCTGCAATGGCTAGTTCTGCAACGGCTAGTTTTGCAACGGCTACTTAACGACTAGTTTTGCAACAGTCACTTTCATGAACAATAACGGCACAATAATATTGACTAATTTAAAAGCTTACATTAGAAATAAATAAAACAAACTACATCACATACCAGTAATACGCAATAAAAATAAGAACATACTACATAACTCTACGAATATAAGGAACCATTAAGTAAACCACTTGGCGATTATTTTCTCACATGTAATCTCATGAAGAGCTCGTCGTTTTTCACTCATTGTAGATGTGTCAGCATTAAGTATTTGCATATCCATCTCCCTTTCCCTTTCCTTGGCCATCCTTTCCATTTCCCTTTCTTTTGCTTTTATCTCCATTTCTTTAATATACCTCTGACTTTGTAATTCTTGTTCTTTCATTGCCGCTTGAATTTGTAACTCCTTCTCTTTGATTGCCATCATCTTTGCTCTATGTTCCTTCTCCTCTTCTCTTTCTTTTTCTCTTTCCATTAGTTCCTTTTCTCTAACATTCTTAATATCTTCCATGAGAGATAATTTTTTGACAACCGATGATTTTCTTTCGCTAAAATCTTCAGACATCTGTGCTTTTCCCTTACCTTTTTGCTTGCTCTTCTTTGATCCTTGTGGGTGAACGGGAGAGTCCACACCGGGTTCGTCAGTCAACGGTGTTTCTGGGTTTGATGAGGATGAGTATGCTCCAGTTGCACTAACCTTGGTTCTCTTTGAGCCGCCACTCTGTGTAGGTAGTTAGCTTCTCCATTTTTGCTCCAACCGAAGCATGTTCTAATGCCTCTCAAAAGTGAATTTTTGACCATAATGTGTGGAATAAAGTTTATAAGCCAACTCCTTTATATCATCAGCGTTCGAACCATTCCTTATGTTTCGACTAGCTTGATCGTAGCAACCAGCAAATTGTGCAACAATTTTCTTGATCTTATACCATCGTTTCTTACATGAAACTACCCTCCTTGTCATGTCAGGGCAAAATTCTACACAGTAGCTATGAATTCGACTCCAAAATATTTTCCCCTTTTGATCGGTACGAACTATAGGGTCAGTTGAAACATTTAACCATGCACTGATCAGCATCTCATCCTCTTTCCAATGCCAATGTTGAATACTATCTTGCCTCCGATCTTCAATATCATCATCATTGAGGTCGATAGCATCTAATCCACGAGTGTTGGCAAAATCTGAATATTACGAATTTGGACTAGATTGTATATGAGTCTGAGAGGATGGGTTAGAAGAGCCACCAACACCAGATGAGTTATGTCTTGATGCACTGAATTGAGTTGGAAACGGCAAGGAAGTTGGAGTAACATTTCCGATAGAGGGGTTAAATGTGGATGAAAATGGAAAATTGGGTGTTAGTGAATTTTGATTTTGCGGTTGGAATATAGGAAATTGATTATTATAAGGAGTTTGAAAATTGAAATTAGAAAGATTTTGTGGATTTGGATTTTGAAATGTATTTGGTAGTGTGAAGTTTTGCTTTGGAACTTGAGAGTTTGAGGTTTGAGATTGTTGGGTATTTGGAATTTGAGGAAAGTTTTGTAAATAATTGAAGAAAGAGTTGAGTTGGTTTGGATCCATTTTTTCGAACAAAAATAATAGTAGCAGAATTTTGATTTTGTAAACTTGGAAGAAGATGAAGAAGAGTAGTAGAGAGTGTGAGAATAGAAGTGTATGTAACACCCTAACTACCACAGCTCACGCTTCCAGCTGCGCGACTCTGATAGCTCGGACATTACGACGACACTTATACTATTTAATATTAAAATATGAGCCTGTTTAAAACTTTAAACCGCAAAGCCGCTCCAAAAATACTTTTGTTCGATAACGTACATCAATAGATACCATACAACTCACATAGACTCATAAAGAGTACATCCATATATATAAACATACATATATATAAGTAATATTACAACCATAATCCAATACAATTCCTATCCCTCTTACAGATTATATCAAGATAGAGGTGAGGGTACAATAAACCATAACTAAACAATACAGAGCATCACAACAACAACTAGATAAGCTCTTCGTAACTTCTGCGCCCATATCCTGAAAAGGGAAAAATGTAGGGGGGTGAGAACATCATCCTCGAAAGGGTTCTCAGTAGAGGATTTTTGGGAATTACTGTAATAGGATACGTGAGTATAAACCGTACCAGTGATTAATAACCGTCATATGCCTCCTTTTCAAAAACAACGGTTTACAATAAAAGTAAAGTCGGAAATCTTTTCTGAAAGAGGAACCATTCAATTCTCAACAACTCAAAAGCCTTTCAAAACGATTTATCTATGCTGAAACAAAATAACCTTTCATATTTTATTCCAAACCAGAAACACAAAACCGAAATCAACCATCGGTTCATCTCATTCCAATCACGGCCCTAGGCCCAAACAATCCAACCATCAACCAATCACCACAGTCCAACAGAGTCCCAGTAGCAAACACAAATAGGAAGATGCAAGCACAAACAAACAGTTATTGCAAGTAGAACAATTAGCAATTAATTACATAGGCACACCAAGTATAATATGCACACCCAAACAATGTCACATAGATGCATATGATGCATGCCTGTCCCTAGTGGCTGATGATATCATATGTTGGTTATATAGCCAACCCGACACGTCCTGGTAGCTAACCATGGACAGAAACACCCATCGCGGAGCAAGTAGGTTTGAGCTACAACCCCATTGCTACTACCCGCTCAACCCAGAGCCAGTGGAATAACCACTACTGCGGCTACTACCCAGGCGGGTGTTTAACAGCTCAACCTAGAGCGAGTGGAATCACCACTACTACCGCTACTACCCAGGCGTCACAGTCTCTGACCTGGAGCAAGTGGGATGAACCACAACCCTTGCTACTACCCAGGTATCTCAAGCATATATTCATTCAGTCCCAGTCATGGATCAACATCCATCTCAGCCATCCGGCTTAAGTTCATAATTCATAGTCAGCCATACGGCCCATAACTCATTCAGCAATCAGCCATAAATCAATATCTTACACAGCCATTCCGGCTCACGGTTCAATTCAGAACCAGCCATTATTCATAATCATACACAGCCATTCCGGCCCATAACAAAACAGCACTTTCACCATTCAACATCGTCGAATTCATAAAACCGGCATTTAAGCCTCAAATCACTTTTCTCAAGCCATTTCACTTTGAAATCAAATTTCAACTCTTTTCAGCCTTGGCTTTAAAGATCTAATTTCTCAAATCATCTCAGGCTCATAAGCCAAATTTACTCAAAGTAAGTTCCCTTTTTAAAACAAAACCGCTCTCGACATCCTCTTTCCAAGACTTCCAAAACCATGGAAAGTTAAAGATTCAATTTGGGAACAATCAAAATCACCCATTCCACAATGGGATTTTATAACAAAATTTCTCGGCAGAGTCCCAAGTCTTTAGGGGAGAATAACATAACTCATTTCGCCAAATTCATTTAAAATTATTAAAACATTGGCTTTCTAATTTGAGTAAGAAAATAGGATCTAAGCCAAACCAAGTCATGTAATCATTTACTTCTTTCAAAGCCGTTTCCTTTACTTAGGCAAAACCAACTTCAACCCCCATGATAATTCTAGAACGTTTCAACTGTTCAAAATTGTTTTAGTCTTGCAAGAATTCAGAATTCAAAGAGTACTTAAAACCTTTCTCAAAACATTTCAAAATGAAACTTGTCAATAGACATTCAGGTTCTTTCAAAGTCATTGAAACTTCTTTAATTGAAACTCCTAAGTCAAATTCAAAGGCATAAACCCTTTTCACATCCAAACAGCTTTAAAACACAAGTTTCATCTAAATAACCTTCTCATGAAAGAGATACAATGCCTTTCTTAAGAAGCAAGACTAAATCACAATTTTCTCTTTATTAATTCATTTCGAAAGCATGAATCATCCTTTTCTCGATAATTCAAATAAAATAGTAGAAGTCTTTAACTCATCATTTTCCAGACAATATTTCAATAAAGACTCGAATTTTATAGAAATTTCGGCAGCACCTCCCCTAAAACTTGGACTTTTGCCACCCGGTTCGGGTCCCAACTAAACCGTTTCTCATTCCTTTTCAACAGCTCAAACCAGAAATCAATTCAAAAGCAAGCTAAATCCAACAGTCGCCTCAATGGCATACCTCAAGGAAACCATTTCAAAAATCAACTCAATATCAACCGATTTAACTCATTTATAAAACTTTAAAGAATCGGTTAAGCAATAAATCATTTATCAAAGCCAGAGCAACTAAAGCAACCCAGGCTGAATTTCAAGAGCATTCTATCTTTCACATCATCAAAATAATTGACTCAATTCAAACCAATCCTCAACGGGTTAAACTCATTTCAAATATTTAAAGAATCAACTTCAAACATTACATTTCACAAGCCACACAACAATTCAGCCAAACCAACATCCATAGTCATTCGAGTCAATCAATTGATACATAAGGCAGATACAATCACCAAGTACACAATATCTCACATCAGTACCCATATGTAATAATTCCAATAATAAACTATAGTTTTTGGAAAACGCCCCTACCTCAAAACGCAAATTCCATAACCCAAACGCGTCACATAATCCTTTCCGCATCGACCCGAGATTAACAATCAAAATCCCGGCAGCCAAAACCTCAGTTCCAAGCCATTTTCGCATCAGTCTCAACACTCTAATCGCAACATACAACAACCGAAACTCAATCGTATAGTAATTAACGCCACAAACCTCAGCGTGAGATAACAGAATAGTAGCCAAAAGACTTTCAAACCGAAAATGCTTACCGAACCGAAAAAGGAACGGCTGAACCGAAGCAGCGGCGGTCTCCGAACTGGTTTGGCGGCAGCCCGGTAGCCACCTCAAGCGGCAGCGGCGACGAATTCCGATCACGATAACTGAAACCAACATGCAGTGACCATAATATCCTCGGAATTCAAAAGGACGGAGGCTAATGACAAGGCCCTTACCGGCAGAATTTTCCGGCGACGGCAACAGGGGCATTTTCCGGCCGCAAAGGCTTACCGGCGCAACTCAACACAGAACCAAAAAGAGCGGTGACAACCTCCAACGACTCCGGTGAGTTCCCTCAACGACGGTGATGGCCGGAACCCCGGCGGCGCTAACGGCGGCAGGAACAGCGCCGTTGGCTTCGCACAGCACGGATCAGCAGCGGTCCTTGGGCAGTGACGCGCGACGGGACGCACGGCCTCCCTCTCCCCGCAGCTCTCTCTCTCTCTCATCTCGTGAACGTGTCCCTCTCGGGATTCAGTTGCTGCAACACTTCCTATCTGGCCGCGACTCATGGTGGCGATAGCAGCGCCGTTGGAAGACATGGAAGCAGTGGCGACGACTAGGACGGCGCAACGAGCAGCGGCTCCGAGATCTCCAGCGACGGAATCGGGTGATGGGTGGCAGAACCGCGACCGGGAAGGGATGAACGGGGCAGCTTCGATGGCAGCGCTCCTCGCGTGCGGCAGTCCGGCAGTCACAGCGGCAGTACCCAGCCGGCGGCGCTAAGCCCTTACCCCTCTCCTTCTCTCCTTCTGGATCAGTCTCCATTCCTAATTTCCCGTTTCTTTCTTTCATGCTTCTGTGTGTGTGGCATCGCTGAGAGGGTGAGAGGGAAACATGTAGGGGTGTGGCTGCTGGGTTTGGGGGAAGGGGATTTTTCGGCGGCTAGGTTAATAGGTTGGAGGGTGTGTGTGTGTGTAAATTAGGGTTAGGGGCAATATAGTAAGTTCACATAAAATTGAGAATAATATAGTAATTGAAACCCAAATTAAATCCAACACTAGATGTATATAGAAAATACTATTTGCTCATCAATTTCACAAATTATTTTCCGTAAAATGCCCAAATCAAAATAATTAG
The DNA here is from genome assembly GCF_003086295.3 of Arachis hypogaea. Taxonomy (NCBI): domain Eukaryota; kingdom Viridiplantae; phylum Streptophyta; class Magnoliopsida; order Fabales; family Fabaceae; genus Arachis; species Arachis hypogaea. The sequence goes on along the minus strand of NC_092053.1, from coordinate 123,585,543 downwards.
AAATAATATAATTAAACCCCTTTATTTTTCCAAAGTAGCAGTATTAATATTTAAAATATTACTTATCTAGTCCAAATTATATAAAATCCTTATTATTTCACAACTATTGACTTTATAATTTGAATATAGGAAATAATCCAATAATTATAAAATTGGATAATAATCATAACTTATCTCAAGTTCAATAAATCAAAACTTGCCTTAATTATCCTTAATAAAATAATCTCTGAAATTAAGGCTATAAATAACTATATGATTTGAGACTTGATCATAATAAGAATTTTCAAAAGTTCTGGGCCTTACATTCTACCCACCTTATAAAAATTTTCGCCCTCGAAAATTGATACAAAATCAAAGAAATTCCATAACCGTTCACCCTTGAACACATTTAAGGAAGAAGCAAAAATATCTCAAAATATAATCATATATACACTTTTTCAAATACTTTGATTGTTAGAAGCATAAGGAGGCAAAGGTAGGAGCATAGTCGCAAAGCAAACATTACAAGATAGGCTCAATGCAAAAGGTGACATGGTTCAAGCAGGTGATAGTAAAGCAAGGCATCGAAGGCTATAAAACATGATGGGGTTAAAACGACGTGCTTATCATCCGCACACTAATCTCATATCAACCTCAAGGCTTCAACTTTCTAACCTCATCAGGCACTTTTCAACCTCATAGCCAATCATAAGCCTAACACCCGCAAGCTCGTTTGCAAGGGACAAAACACCCACAACTCATCATAATATTACACACCTACCGCTTCACCTTTCATATACACATATCACGTCTTAAAGAACTAGTGCATCGCGTCACTACGTCTACAAGTCGCACGTGATGTCAAAACAATTCTCGAGTCTACTCAGAAGAATACGAGGTCTTAAAAAAAGAGACAAATGTCAAGGACAATACTCATAGATTTGAAGGAATATATCCAATTCCAGATGAACAAGGATGTTCAAACAATGAAGTTTGCTAGAAATAGATCAATTGACAACTTCAAAGATAACCCTTGGATAAAAAAAAAGTTCAACAAGATCAATAGGAAGAAAACCAGCGCACCAGTTTGAAACAAACTCAAGCCAAGTCGAAGAAGTATAAGGTTTACACAAGAGAATATTTCAAACCCAAGGCAAAGCTCACAGAACTCAAGAGCACAATTACAAATACTTTCGAATACATTGTTCATGAAGGAACCGAAACTTGCGGAAAAACCACTTCGCAGTCTAAAAGAAAGGTTAAGTGACAAACATTCTCCAAGAGAATAACAAAAGCAATAACGTGGCTTTGCTGTAATACAATTTTATGTTGAAACAGATCATGTAGAATTCTAAAAACAAGGTGCACACAAGTTTGGCTAAAAGCTAAAATATTTCCTCAAATATTTTAGAAAGATAATTAGGTGCACAACTTAACCAAAGGCAATCATAAAACTCAAAAAAGAAATCAAATGCTTGTTCAAAAATTCTCAAAGTTCATATTCAAACAAGCGTGTATAAAATCATGGCAAAGACGAAAGAGAAAATTAAACTCTTTTTAGAAAAGAAACTCCGAAGTAAAATTTGCTTACAATTTGGTAAAGGAAATAAGTGGTGCGTTACAAACGGACAGGTTTCCATTAAACCACGAAGCTATTCAAAACTTCATTTAAAATAGCACATGCCAACTTAAAATCAACTTTGTCAAAATTGAACAATGGTTTCAATATCCATCAAGCAACAGAAAATAAATTCCGTTTAATATTTCTTCAAAGAGGATTCAAAACCCATTTAACCAAGGCTCAAAACAAGACTCCAAAAGTGTTCTTGAAATCACCATCTCAGAAGAACATCCAAATAGTTTAAGATGTACTAAAAAGGAGTCAAGCCTTGCAAGAAAGGATCTTAAATTAAAAATAGTCCAAACAAGATCCACTAGACATGAAACATTAAACAAGTTTTAAATTGATCCAAAAGAATACAAAAGTCATAGAAAAAGACAACTCAATCATTTGTAATTTCTCAATGATAAAATTTTTGACTAAAAACTCTTGTAGAGATAATGAGAGAATAAACAATGCACTAACTTGAAACGAATCAAACTGACTCTCATAAGGATGAGATCCACAAGAGAGGACAAACCAAGATCAATGGTAATGTTTACAAGATGTAAAAGATTAGTTAAAAACAAGGTCACGTATGACATTCATAGAGGTGAAAAGCTTAAGAAGGAACGAGTCCGTTCATAAGAAGAAAGCTATGAGTCCAACATTTTCAAAAGAACAACAATGGCATAAACCATGTAGTATGCTAAATCAGGCTCAAATCAAAATAAATTAAGTAAGGTTTATCAAATGAAACTCAACCGGGATAAAAGCGAGAAATCCCCTTTCTTTCTAGAATTTTGAAAAATACCCCAAATACATAATCAAATGAAGATGTGCATTGGCACTATAGTAGATTTACGAGAAAGTCAAATTGTATTTGAAGTAAATGCAGTTCCGCAAACCAGTAAAAGTACAAGTGATGTATTAGAAATAAATAGTTGTTAAACTGTATAAAAAAATCTCCAAAGTTTCACATATAGATAAGTGTATATCTAGTCAACAGCAATTTTTTTTTTAAATCTCAAAATTAGCTGTAATCACTGTCAAATAAGAGGAAAACTGAATCAACAAGTTCTCTAAGAATGAACTCAGAACCCGGAGTTAAAAGTCACAGCACATTAAGACAAGTTCAAGGCTATATCAAAGAATACTTGAATCAAGAAGAACTCAAACAGAGGAAGACAGATGCATCAAGGATTCCAAACAAGCATATGCAACTAAGGTCAAACAAGAATGCATATGAATAGAGAAATAGAGTGGAAACATCAAATTACTTTTCAAGAGGAGTACCAAACAAGAACTTCAAGTTAGGATATGAAAGAACAGGTCGACTCGAATAGAATTCAAGACACACAACTGAATAGCCTCGAGAAAAAGTTTCTAACGTTCCCAAAACCCGCGATTCGCTTTACTCAAAACTCGTATTTCATCTATGATAACCTATCAGTACCTTCATGTACATAATTCACTAGTATTAAGCCGGCCAAACATAATATCAGGAATTATGCAATGCAAGACTAACAACGTTAAATCAATAGACCGTCATGTGCATAAAGCTCTAATCCTCGTCATTCGACAAGACCTAATACATGACAAACACTTAGAGTATGCAATTGAAGCATAGTCAGTCCATTCCTCAGGCTCTACAGGAAGAACTGCTCTGATACTATAATGTAACACCCTAACTACCACAGCTCACGCTTCCGGCTGCGCGACTCTGATAGCTCGGACATTACGACGACACTTATACTATTTAATATTAAAATATGAGCCTGTTTAAAACTTTAAACCGCAAATCCGCTCCAAAAATACTTTTGTTCGATAACGTACATCAATAGATACCATACAACTCACATAGACTCATAAAGAGTACATCCATATATATAAACATACATATATATAAGTAATATTACAACCATAATCCAATACAATTCCTATCCCTCTTACAGATTATATCAAGATAGAGGCGAGGGTACAATAAACCATAACTAAACAATACAGAGCATCACAACAACAACTAGATAAGCTCTTCGTAACTTCTGCGCCCATATCCTGAAAAGGGAAAAATGTAGGGGGGGTAAGAACATCATCCTCGAAAGGGTTCTCAGTAGAGGGTTTTTGGGAATTACTGTAATAGGATACGTGAGTATAAACCGTACCAGTGATTAATAACCGTCTTATGCCTCCTTTTCAAAAACAACGGTTTACAATAAAAGTAAAGTCGGAAATCTTTTCTGAAAGAGGAACCATTCAATTCTCAACAACTCAAAAGCCTTTCAAAACGATTTATCTATGCTGAAACAAAATAGCCTTTCATATTTTATTCCAAACCAGAAACACAAAACCGAAATCAACCATCGGTTCATCTCATTCCAACCACGGCCCTAGGCCCAAACAATCCAACCATCAACCAATCACCACAGTCCAACAGAGTCCCAGTAGCAAACACAAATAGAAAGATGCAAGCACAAACAAACAGTTATTGCAAGTAGAACAATTAGCAATTAATCACATAGGCACACCAAGTATAATATGCACACCCAAACAATGTCACATAGATGCATATGATGCATGCCTGTCCCTAGTGGCTGATGATATCATCTGTCGGTTATATAGCCAACCCGACACGTCATGGTAGCTAACCATGGACAGAAACACCCATCACGGAGCAAGTAGGTTTGAGCTACAACCCCATTGCTACTACCCGCTCAACCCAGAGCCAGTGGAATAACCACTACTGTGGCTACTACCCAGGCGGGTGTTTAACAGCTCAACTTGGAGCGAGTGGAATCACCACTACTACCGCTACTACCCAGGCGTCACAGTCTCTGACCTGGAGCAAGTGGGACGAACCACAACCCTTGCTACTACCCAGGTATCTCAAGCATATATTCATTCAGTCCCAGTCATGGATCAACATCCATCTCAGCCATCCGGCTTAAGTTCATAATTCATAGTCAGCCATACGGCGCATAACTCATTTAGCAATGAGGCATAAATCAATATCTTACACAGCCATTCCGGCTCACGGTTCAATCCAGAACCAGCCATTATTCATAATCATACACAGCCATTCCGGCCCATAACAAAATAGCACTTTCACCATTCAACATCATCGAATTCATAAAACCGGCATTTAAGCCTCAAATCACTTTTCTCAAGCCATTTCACTTTGAAATCAAATTTCAACTCTTTTCAGCCTTGGCTTTAAAGATCTCATTTCTCAAATCATCTCAGGCTCATAAGCCAAATTTACTCAAAGTAAGTTCCCTTTTTAAAACAAAGCCGCTCTCGGCATCCTCTTTCCAAGACTTCCAAAACCATGGAAAGTTAAAGATTCAATTTGGGAACAATCAAAATCACCCATTCCACAATGGGATTTTATAACAAAATTTCTCGGCAGAGTCCCAAGTCTTTAGGGGAGAATAACATAACTCATTTCGCCAAATTCATTTAAAATCATTAAAACATTGGCTTTCTAATTTGAGTAAGAAAATAGGATCTAAGCCAAACCGAGTCATGTAATCATTTACTTCTTTCAAAGCTGTTTCCTTTACTTAGGCAAAACCAACTTCAACCCCCATGATAATTCTAGAACGTTTCAACTGTTCAAAATTGTTTTAGTCTTGCAAGAATTCAGAATTCAAAGAGTACTTAAAACCTTTCTCAAAACATTTCAAAATGAAACTTGTCAATTGACATTCAGGTTCTTTCAAAGTCATTGAAACTTCTTTAATTGAAACTCCCAAGTCAAATTCAAAGGCATAAACCCTTTTCACATCCAAACAGCTTTAAAACACAAGTTTCATCTAAATAACCTTCTCATGAAAGAGATACAATGCCTTTCTTAAGAAGCAAGACTAAATCACAATTTTCTCTTTATTAATTTATTTCGAAAGCATGAATCATCCTTTTCTCGATAATTCAAATAAAATAGTAGAAGTCTTTAACTCATCATTTTCCAGACAACATTTCAATAAAGACTCGAATTTTATAGAAATTTCGGCAGCACCTCCCCTAAAACTTGGACTTTTGCCACCCAGTTCGGGTCCCAACTAAACCGTTTCTCATTCCTTTTCAACAGCTCAAACCAGAAATCAATTCAAAAGCAAGCTAAATCCAACAGTCGCCTCAATGGCATACCTCAAGGAAACCATTTCAAAAATCAACTCAATATCAACCGATTTAACTCATTTATAAAGCTTTAAAGAATCTGTTCAGCAATAAATTATTTATCAAAGCCAGAGCAACTAAAGCAACCCAGGCTGAATTTCAAGAGCATTCTATCTTTCACATCATCAAAATAATTGACTCAATTCAAACCAATCCTCAACGGGTTAAACTCATTTCAAATATTTAAAGAATCAACTTCAAACATTACATTTCACAAGCCACACAACAATTCAGCCAAACCAACATCCATAGTCATTCGAGTCAATCAATTGATACATAAGGCAGATACAATCACCAAGTACACAATATCTCACATCAGTACCCATATGTAATAATTCCAATAATAAACTATAGTTTTTGGAAAGCGCCCCTACCTCAAAACGCAAATTCCATAACCCAAAAGCGTCACATAATCCTTTCCGCATCGACCCGAGATCAACAATCAAAATCCCGGCAGCCAAAACCTCAGTTCCAAGCCACTTTCGCAACAGTCTCAACACTCTAATCGCAACATACAACAACCGAAACTCAATCGTATAGCAATTAACGCCACAAACCTCAGCGTGAGATAACAGAATAATAGCCAAAAGACTTTCAAACCGAAAATGCTTACCGAACTGAAAAAGGAACGGCTGAACCGAAGCAGCGGCGGTCTCCGAACTGGTTTGGCGGCAGCCCGACAGCCACCTCAAGCGGCAGCGGTGACGAATTCCGATCACGATAACTGAAACCAACATGCAGTGACCATAATATCCTCGGAATTCAAAAGGACGGAGGCTAATGACAAGGCCTTTACCGGCAGAATTTTCTGGCGACGGCAACAGGGGCATTTTATGGCCGCAAAGGCTTACCGGCGCAACTCAACACAGAACCACAAAGAGCGGTGACAACCTCCAACGACTCCGGTGAGTTCCCTCAACGACGGTGATGGCCGGAACCCCGGCGGCGCTAACGGCGGCAGGAACAGCGCCGTTGGCTTCGCACAGCACGGATCAGCAGCGGTCCTTGGGCAGTGACGCGCGACGGGACGCACGGCCTCCCTCTCCCCGCAGCTCTCTCTCCCGTCTCGTGAACGTGTCCCTCTCGGGATTCAGTTGCTGCAATGCTTCCTCTCTGGCCGCGACTCATGGTGGCGATAGCAGCGCCGTTGGAAGACATGGAAGCAGTGGCGGCGACTAGGACGGCGCAACGAGCAGCGGCTCCGAGATCTCCAGCGACGGAATGGGGTGATGGGTGGCAGAACCGCGACCGGGCAGGGATGAACGGGGCAGCTTCGATGGCAACGCTCCTCGCGTGCGGCAATCCGGCAGTCACGGCGGCAGTACCCAGCCGGCGGCGCTAAGCCCTTACCCCTCTCCTTCTCTCCTTCTGGATCAGTCTCCATTCCTAATTTCCCGTTTCTTTCTTTCATGCTTCTGTATGTGTGGCATCGCTGAGAGGGTGAGAGGGAAACATGTAGGGGTGTGGCTGCTGGGTTTGGGGGAAGGGGATTTTTCGGCGGCTAGGTTAATAGGTTGGAGGGGGTGTGTGTGTGTAAATTAGGGTTAAGGGCAATATAGTAAGTTCACATAAAATTGAGAATAATATAGTAATTGAAACCCAAATTAAATCCAACACTAGATGTAAATAGAAAATACTATTTGCTCATCAATTTCAAAAATTATTTTCCATAAAATGCCCAAATCAAAATAATTAGAAATAATATAATTAAACTCCTTTATTTTTTCAAAGTAGCAGTATTAATATTTAAAATATTACTTATCTAGTCCAAATCATATAAAATCCTTATTATTTCACAACTATTGACTTTATAATTTGAATATAGGAAATAATCCAATAATTATAAAATTGGATAATAATCATAACTTATCTCAAGTTCAATAAATCAAAACTTGCCTTAATTATCCTTAATAAAATAATCTCTGAAATTAAGGCTATAAATAACTATATGATTTGAGACTTGATCATAATAAGAATTTTCAAAAGTTCTGGACCTTACAGTGTATCTAAGTGGTATATATAGAGTAACAAAATATTAATTTATTAATAATAACGGTAACATAGTAACAGCTAGTTTCTAACGGCTATTTTTACAACGGCTAAATTAATATAACAATATAAATATAAATAATATTTAATATTAATTATGATATAAATAATTAATATAAATTATTAATTAAATAAAAATTTAATTATTTAATTATTAATAAATTAATTTTAATTTAATTACTTAATTAATTATTAGTTAATTAATTAATATAAATTATTAATTAAATAAAAATATCAATATTTAATATAATTAGTCATTATAATTATTATTAAATTAATTATTATTTAATTATATAATATAATTATTTAATTAATTAATATAATTATTTAATTAATTAATATTTTATATAATTATTTATTTTTATTTTACTTGCTATTTGGCAATTGTGTATTGGTTAATGGGAGTCCCCATTCAGAGGGACTCCCTCGTTTTGAATTGCGTAAAGGAACTCAAGTGAGTTTCTCTCCAACGCCCCATCTCTCTTTTCTCTCTGACAACACAGTAGGAGGGTTCCAAATATTTGTCCGTTGGAGATATTCTAAAAAAACAAGATTGTTTCATGACAAGACTCTTGCAGATAAAGACACTTATAAACCTTTCTTAAGTTGAGTATTTACTTGAATATTTCCTTGTTCGCATCTTAATCATTAACCTCCATGTTAAGATTATGGAAGCCAGTTCTCTTGCTCTACACTCATTTAGGTATTTAACTGTTATATTTTTTGACTTCTTGTGAGTTATAATCATTAATAACTATTATATATATATATATATGTGTGTGTGTTGTACATAAAATACAGTAACTGAATTAGTATTGAACTCAAATGCAGGTCAGCGAGGTGAATGGCGACGATGTCACTTGTATTATAAAATCGGCTACACTTTCTGGGTCACTATATACATTATATTACATGTTTCTTAGATTCGTATTAATCTTCCCACTCTTACCGATAAGGATAAGGAGGTAACTACAAGAGCTTTGCTTGAGAATGAATGCTTCAATTCGTTTTTCTTTTTTAATGGAGAGAATTGAATTATACTTCCCCATTGAATTTATACCTAATTAAATTTGTGTATAAAATGTCTTATCTTCTATTTGTATATTATTATCTGGAAATCCAAATATTATTTACTGTCACAGTCATTCAATACAATTTTGTTATGTTCATGTAATGTGAATCTAAATGTTCATGATATTTCACTTGATATTTCAGGTAATTAGCACATGGGGTGTTAGAAACAATATCGATTTCCTTTTACTGTATGCTCGGCATGTAGAAGATGCTCGCCATGTAAGTGCTACTCCTCATAGCTTATATATTATTCTCTTCTAAATTCTTCTGATGTTGCCTAGTTTTTATTATAAACTTCTGAAATACTAATTGAATTGCTGCATTTTTTTTTTCCATTCTCTAGGCCCGCAATTTTTTGTCTAAATTAGGTGACTTCAAGCAGACACAGGTTTATACAAAGATTGAAAATATAGAGGTAAGATTTTCTATATGCTTTGGGAAAAAATCTCTCTAGTTTCTACTTTTATGACACAAAAGTCAGTTTAGTTTTATTTTTAAATGGTTTGTAACAGTTTAATTTGCTGTAATTTTTTTTATTTGAAAATTCAGTTTTGTGGGGGGTTTTAAACCGCCACAAAAATCTCAAAAAAATCGCTAAAAAAAATTCAACTCAAAATTCCCACAAAGCTGACAAAAAACCGCCACAAATAAATTCGTGGCACCTCAAATTTTGGAGGTTTGAAAAACTCCCACTAACCTTTTGGTGGGGGTTTCAAATCCCCACAGACCAGAAAAAAAAACCGCCACAAATCAAATTGAACCTTGTAGTGCTACCATCTTGTTCTCACTATTATAATAATAATAATAATAATAATAATAATAATAATAATAATAATAATAATAATGAGAGACTTCATTAGCTTTTTGTACAAACTACCTTAACTAGAAATATGTGTTACGATGGGTAACCGGAGATTGATGGGCTGGACTCGTTAGGCTGGCCCAATCGTCTGAGGAAGGAAGCCTTCAATGGGAATCGCGCTTTTAGGCCTCCGTCCGACTTGTGAGTATGAGTGAATAGGGGGTGGTACTTGCAAAGACACTCCGATGCCTAAGTCAGCAAGGGTGTAAGCAGGTCTAGAGAGTATTGGGACTTAGAGATACCTAAGGGGTGTCAGTGTATTTATAATGGTGAACTAATAACCACCATTGAAGTAGTTCCACCTTTTAAGGTGGATAACCGTCCCTTTATCTTAGGGAGGTTGAGATATGGCTCCTGGAAGTGGGCTGAGAGATTTTAGGGGCAGTTACTCGTTTGAATGAGTGTCTATCTGCCAGCTAATCTTCGTCCCCGACTTCTTTAGAGCAGATCGTGGTAGGAGCCGACTTCTTTGGGAGAAGGTCGGTGTAAGGTGAGGCTCAATCCTTTGGGTTGAGACTCTCGTTTGGACCTGGGCCTTAGTGTTAGGCCAGGGTATGAACAGTGCCCCTACTCGAGCCCAATTTCTTTCAAGAATGGGGTTTGAGTATTCTACTCGGGGTTGTAGCCGACCTGTAGAGGAACCGACGTGATTTTTCGGAACCGACGTGACTTTTTGAATTTCCACAGTCGCGCCTAATCAAGCATCGCGTCCGTTAGGAGTTCGTGTATCCATACGTAGGGATTAATTGCATTGGTAACGGTGCACCCATTAATGACTGCTTCCGTTTTTACCATTATGCCCCTAGCGTGTTTATAAATACTTTCCCTCTCTTTTATTGTTTCGTTTCTGAAAACTTCATATTCGTGCACTCTTGTTTTTGGAGAAAGCTTCGTTCTTGCCTTCGGTTGACTGTCGCTCTTCTCATTGCTTCAGAAGTAAAGGTCAGTCCTTCTCTTCTATCACAAAATGCTTTTTATTTGCATGTTTTTGTTTTGGAATAGTGTTTGACCGTAGTTTTAGCCGTTCCGTTGGTTTTGGAAACTTCTACCTCAGACCCTTAGAGACTTTATTTTGATTTCTTTCCTTTTTTCTTTGTAGGATTCATTACCCCTTTTAGAAAGATGTCTACCTTAGAGTCTCTTTCATTATGGGTCGACGGTACGGTTCTTGGGGAGGAACCTTGGGTGGATACTGACTACATTACCGACCTCCGCATACGTCATAGGCTTTGTACTTTTGATGAGGATGAGCCGAAATATGAACTGATTGCCCCGGGTCCGGAAGACCGGGTTTGTTTTGGGAGGGCTTCTGAGGCATCCCCTCATTTTTTCTATATGTATGAGAGCATGATTACCCGCTTAGGTGTTTTACTTCCTTTTTCCGATTTTGAAATAGCTGTTTTATGTCACTGCCGTGTTGCTCCTACCGAACTTCACCCTAATTCTTGGGGTTTTCTGAAGATTTACCAATTTATCAGCCATGCATTAGACTTTCCGACTTCTTTAAAGATTTTCTTTTTTCTCTTCCACATGACTAAGCCCTTCAGTGGGCAAAATAACAAACAACAATAGGTGTCTTTCCGGGCTATACAAGGCTGGAGAGTTTTTACCCTTTTCGATGAATCCTTCCATGACTTCAAAAATTTATTTTTCAAAGTTCAAGCTGTAGAGGGTCACCACCCCTTTTTCTTGGATGAAAATTCTTCTCCTCATTTTCTCCTGTACTGGCTAGAGGCCGCTCTTTGTGAAAAATATGGTCTGAAGGATTTGGATGAGGTGGAGGGGCCATTATGGGATTCCTCCGAGAAGTATGTGGGAGAGCCCCTTTACCTGGATACAAAAAAGGTTTCTCCAGGGGTCTCCGACCTTTGTCCAGGCTCAACTAGGTAGTTTTTTGTTGGTTTACCATATTTTCCGACCTGATGGTCGCCCGACTTGTTTTTTCCGACTTGTTTTACTGATTTTAGCTTCCTAATTGCTTTTTACGAAATGGCGAAGAAGAATTCCAGGGAGTCTTACCAGAGAGTTTAGGAGGCCAAAGCGAGGTCCCGCGCCAGAGTCGGTGGCGCCAGGGTAACTGGTCCTTCTCTTCCTTCCCCTCCCCCTCCTTCTCACAATTTGGGGACCCCTACCCGACCTATTGTTGTTTATTCCTCAGCTTCTTCTCAGCTGTCCCCTCCTCCTCGATCTTCCCCTAAGCCAGAAAAAAAAGAAGCGCAAGACTTTAGAGTCTGGCTTTTCTTTTGAAGGTGAGGTCAAGGTGGATGCACCTCAGTTTGTTCGGAAGCATATCTATCCTCATACTCGCATAAGTATGGATGATGCTTCTGTTTGAAACCACCTTACTATTCTGGCTCAGGAGAGTATCAGGGTGGCAGGGGTGTGCACCAAGTTCCTTGATATTTTTGAGAAGACTCCCCTTAGCTCTCTGGGTTCATCTTTGAGGGTTGAAGAGCTAGAGGAGAGGCTTCTCTTATATCAAGGGCAGGAGAAGGTGCTGAGGGAGGAGGTCGCCAAATTGAAGGAGGAGAAGAATGGCCTCCAGGAGAAGGAGAGGAAGTTGCAGGCCCAGTGTTCCATGGCGGAGGGCCTGAGGGAGAAGGCACAGGAGAGCTATTCGAGTTTGTTCGATGACCTTGTGGAGGTGAAGAAGGACTTGATGAGAGCTCGGGAGGCCTATACGGAGTTGGAGGACTCTATTGCTGACGGGGCTGAAGAGGCGTGGCGGATCTTTAAGGAACAGGTCGGGGTTCTTGCTCCCGACCTGGATCTCTCTCCTTTGGATCCGGATAAGATTGTGGTCGACGGAGCTATCATTTCTCCTTCCTCTCCCTGCTATGTCACCGAGTCTGATCTAAAGACTCGGGGGTAGAGGATAATGGAGTCCCCTCCCCGACCAAAAGATGCCCCGAGTTCTTCGAAGGCTCCTGGAACTTCCACTCCATCTCCTATGGACACTTCTCTTCCTGGCCCTGATGGCACTCCGACCACTCTCCCTGACTCTGGTGGTGCTCCGACTACTCTCCCTGACTCTGGTGGTGACGTCCTTCCTAGCTGAAAAAATTTGTTGTGGCTATATGGGGACCCGGCCTGTGGGTCCCCCTCTTTTTTTTAAATTATTTGTTTTTATGTGGTGGTGGTGGTCTGCTGACATTTTCTTGGCCTTTTATGGCCGTAAACAAAATATTTAAAAATACCATTTTTTTGGATAAGGGTTTAGGTTATCTTTCTTTGTCTTTTTTTGTGCATGCTTTTCTGTTTTAGGTTTCGAAAAACCTTTTTTGATCCTTGTTTTTGGGAAACCTTTTCCTTAGCTGACTGTCCCTTTCTTTAAGTTAAGTTTTCCTTAAGAACTTGGGACAGCCTTTTGCCTTAGTGCTTTCAATAAGTTTCCTGATCTCTTTTTGGTATTCCTTATACTCAATTTTTTTATTTATTGAGTTCTTATAACTTAGGTTACTTTTGCGATGCGTTTCTTTACTTCTCGGTTATTCCGACTTATAAGTCGGGTGTTTTCTGAGTTTTTCACGATCTACTTTTATAACCTCTTTACACCGACTTGTACCTCGTCGTTTCATCCTGATAACCATCTTGGTCGGTTCATGGGATTTTCACGCTTTGTCGAGCTTAAGTCGGCGCGTTTCGTAGAAAGAAAGAAAACGAGAAGGAATTTATAAGAGATATTGTAAAAGATCTTTATTTATTTGCGAAGGTAATTTACTGCTACTAAGGGTTTTTGACTGTCTGTGGTCCCTTAGTCTCTACTGTGATGTCTCGTTAAAAACCTCCTTCAGAAAAAACCCTTTTCTTTTGGGAAAAAATCATGAAGTTGGGAAAAGAGTACATCAGGGAGTAGAGTTCGCCTTTAGCTATAGTACCTTTTCATATTACAAGCATGCCACGACCTTGGTAACTCGGTGCTGTTTAAGTCGGTCACCTTATAATAACCTTTTTCCTAAGACTTCACTAATTCTGTATAGTCCCTTCCAATTAGCAGCGAGCTTTCCTTTCCCAGATTTGTTGACTCCAATGTCGTTTCTGATTAAGACCAAGTCGTCTGGGGTGAAACTCCTTCGAATGACTTTTTTGTTGTACCTGGTAGTCATCCTTTGCTTCAATGTTGCTTCTCTTATCTAGGCTTGCTCTCGGATTTTGGGGAGCAGTTCAAGCTCCTCTTTGTGCCCCTGTATGTTTCCGACCTCGTCATGAAAGATCACCCTTGGACTTTGCTTGTCGATTTCTACTGGTATCATGGCTTCCACGCCATAGACAAGTCGGAAGGGTGTTTCTCCTGTGGCAGATTATGGCGTCGTCCGGTAAGCCCATAGCACTTGGAGGAGCTCCTCAGCCCAGGCTCCTTTTGCATCTTGTAGCCTTTTCTTTAGTCCTGCAACTATGACTTTGTTAGCTGCCTCGACTTGTCCATTTGCTTGTGGATGTTCCACCGAGGTGAACTGGTGTTTGATCTTCATACTGGCTACTAGGCTTCTGAAGATGGAGTCGGTGAACTGGGTTCCATTATCTGTGGTGATGGAATGAGGTATCCATACCTTGTGATGATGTTTTTGTAGAGGAATCTCCGACTTCTCTGGGCTATGATGGTGGCTAATAGTTCTGCTTCTATCCACTTTGTGAAGTAGTCTATTCCCACAATTAAGTATTTGACTTGTCCTGGGGCATGGGAAAAAGGTCCTAACAGATCCATCCCCCATTTTGCGAAGGACCATGGAGAAGTTATACTGATGAGCTCCTCGGGGGGAGCCACGTGGAAATTTGGATGCATCTGGCATGGTTGGCACTTCTTCACAAATTCTGTGGCATCTTTCTGCAAGGTTGGCCAGTAGTACCCAGCTCGGATTACTTTTCTAGCTAGCGACCTGGCTCCGAGGTGGTTTCCACAGATCCCATTATGAACCTCCTCTAGTACTTCAGTGGTCCTTGAGGTCGGTACGCACTTCAACAATGGTGTTGATATTCCTCTTTTATAGAGGATATTTTTCACCAGAGTGTAGTATTGTGCTTCCCTCCGAATTTTCTTGGCCTCTTTTTTCTCTTTCGGGAGGATGTCGAATTTTAGGTATTCAACCAAGGGATTCATCCATCCGAGGTTTAGCTCGGTCACTTCAAGGACATCTTGTTTGTCCTCTGTTTTCACCACAGAAGGTTCTTGGAGAGTTTCCTGGATCAAGCTTCTATTATTCCCCCCTGGTTTGGTACTTGCTAACTTAGAGAGGGCGTCTGCTCTGCTATTAAGATCCCGAGTTATATGCCTGATCTCGGTTTCTGCAAAGCGCCCAAGGTGCTCCAGAGTTTTTTCCAAGTATCTCTTCATATTTGGGTCTTTGGCCTGATACTCTCCATTTATCTGGGAGGTCACCACTTGAGAGTCACTGAATATCATCATTTTTGTTGCACCGACCTCTTCTGCCAGCTTCAAACCTGCAATCAGGGCTTCATATTCTGCCTGATTATTAGAAGCTGGGAATTCAAATTTGAGGGAAACCTCTATTTGTGTTCCCCTTTTATTAACCAGTATTATGCCTGCACCGCTTCTTGTCTTGTTTGAGGATCCATCTACGTATAGTTCCCATGTAGTTGGCTTTTCTTCTTGGTCTCCCGCGTACTCCGCTATGAAGTCGGTGAGGCATTGGGCTTTAATTGCCGTCCGGGTTTCGTACTTCAACTCGAACTCGGAGAGCTCTATTTCCCACTGAACCATTCTCCCTGCAACATCCGTCTTTTAGAGGATTTGCTTCATAGGTTGGTTCGTTTGGACTCTTATTGTGTGGGCTTGGAAGTAAGGCCGTAACCTCCATGAGGCTATTACTAAGGAGTAAGCGAACTTCTCTAGTTTGTGGTACCTTAGTTCAGGGCCTTGTAGGACTTTGCTGGTGAAGTACACGAGATGTTGCCCGACCTCATCTTCTCGTATTAGTGCGGATGCTACAGCTTTGTCTGCTACAGATAAGTATAGGACGAGCTCTTCCCCAACGAGAGGTTGGGTCAGGATTGGAGGTTGGCTCAAGAACCTTTTGAACCCTTGGAATGCTTCTTCGCACTCTGGAGTCCATTCAAACTAACATCCCTTTCTTAGTAGAGAGAACAGTGGAAGGGATCTTAATGCTGATCCCGCCAAAAACCTGGAGAGGGCTGCAAGTCGTCCATTCAATTGTTGAACCTCTCTTAAGCAAGTCGGGCTTTTCATCTCTAGGATGGCTTTGCATTTGTCGGGATTTGCTTCGATCCCCCTTTGCGTCAGCATAAATCCCAGGAATTTCCCAGCCTCTACCGCGAAGGTACATTTTGCAGGATTTAGCCTCATCCCATGCAACCTTATAGTGTTGAAAACTTGCAAGAGGTCGGTTTCTTCCTTGGTTTTTACCAGCATGTCATCTACGTAGACTTCCATTAAGTTCCCGAGGTGGGGAGCGAACACCTTATTCATCAGCCTTTGATATGTGGCCCCGGTATTTTTTAATCCTAATGGCATGACCACGTAGCAGTAGTTTGCTCTAGGCGTGATGAATGATGTTTTTTCTTGATCCAACTTGTACATCGGGATCTGATTGTATCCCGAGTAGGCATCCATAAACGACAAGTATTGATACCCCGAGCTAGAGTCCACTAGAGTATCAATACTTGGGAGTGGATATAGGTCCTTGGGACATGCCTTATTCAGGTCGATATAGTCGACGCACATCCTCCACTTGCCGTTTTGCTTCTTGACTAGCACTATGTTTGCTAGCCATGTTGGATATTTAACTTCTCTGATGAAGCCGGCTTCCAGGAGTGCTTGTACCTGCTCCTCCACCGCTTGAGCTCGTTCTGGGCCCAGCTTACGCCTTCGTTGCTGTACAGGTCGTGACCCCGGATATACCGAGAGCATATGGGACATGAGCTCGGGGTCTATCCCAGGCATGCCGGAAGCTTTCCAGGCAAAGAGGTCAGAATTATCTCTTAAGAGCTTTATCAATCTTTGTTTCAGGTTTTCCTCTAGGTCGGCTCCTATGTTAGTATTTTTTCCTTCCTCTTCACCGACCTGTACTTCTTCAGTTTTTCCCCCTGGTTGTGGCCGCAGCTCTTCTTTGGCTCTCGCACCGCCGAGCTCTACAGTGTGAACTTCCTTGCCTTTTCCTCTCAGGTTCAGGCTTTCATTGTAGCATTTTCTTGCCAATTTCTGGTCTCTCCGTACCGTCACTATCCCCGCATACGTCGGGAATTTCATGCAAAGGTGAGGGGTAGATACCACTGCTCCGAGTCGATTTAGGGTAGTTCTGCCAATCAAGGCATTATATGCTGACCCCACATCAGTGACTATAAAGTCTAAGCTCAGAGTTTTAGATTTTTCCCCTTTTCCAAAAGTCGTATGGAGGGGCAGGAATCCCAGTGGTTTTATTGGCGTATCGCCCAGACCATACAAGGTATCAGGGTAAGCCCTCAACTCCTTTTCATCTAATCCTAGTTTGTCGAACGCGGGTTTGAAAAGGATATCTGCTGAACTCCTTTGGTTTACTAGAGTTCTGTGGAGATGGGCATTTACTAGGATCATGGTTATCACCACTGGATCATCGTGTCCAGGGATTACTCCTTGCCCATCTTCTTTTGTAAATGAGATAGTTGGGAGATCGGGTGCTTCGTTCCCGACCTGATAAACTCGCTTGAGGTGTCTCTTGCGAGATGACTTGGTGAGTCCTCCTCCCGCAAATCCTCCCGAGATCATATGTATGTGTCTCTCGGGGGTTTGTGGCGGTGGGTCTCTTCGGTCCCCGTCATCTCGCTTTCTTTTCCCATGATTGTCCGACCTTTCCATGAGATATCTATCAAGTCGGCCTTCTCTAGCTAACTTTTCTATCACATTTTTGAGGTCGTAGCAAGCATTTGTTGAGTGGCCATACATCTTATGGTACTCACAGTAATCGCTGCGGCTTCCTCCCTTTTTATTTTTGATGGGTCTAGGAGGTGGCAGTCTTTCAGTATTGCAGATTTCTCTGTATACATCCACTATGAAAACTTTTAGAGGAGTATAAGAGTGATATCTCCTCGGTCTGTCGAGACCGACTTCCTCTTTTTTCTTGGGCTCCCTTTCTTTCTCTTTTATTGAGTGGGGTGTCCAGGTCGCCAACTCGGCTCTCGTAGTCTGGCATTCTCCTCCATGTTGATGTACTTTTCTACTCTTTCTTGTACATCGCTCAAGGAGGTGGGGTGCCTTTTTGATATGGACTGCGAGAAGGGACCTTCTCTAAGTCCATTTACTAGTCCCATGATGACTACCTCAGTGGGCAGGTCTTGAATCTCCAAGCACGCTTTGTTGAACCTTTCCATGTAGTCCCGTAAAGGTTCTCCGACCTTCTGTTTTACTCCCAGGAGGCTCGGTGCGTGCTTTACTTTATCCTTCTGGATGGAGAACCTCATTAAGAATTTTCTGGAGAGGTCCTCAAAGCTGGTGATTGACCTTGGAGGGAGGCTATCGAACCACTTCATCGCCGCTTTTGACAGGGTGGTCGGGAAAGCTTTGCAGTGAGTTGCATCAGAAGCATCAGCCAGATACATCCGACTTTTGAAATTGCTTAAATGATGCTTCGGGTCCGTGGTTCCGTCATAAAGGTTCATATCAGGGCTTTTAAAGTTTCTTGAAACTTTTGCCCTCATTATATCCTCACTGAATGGATCTTCTCCTCCCAGGGGCGACTCTTCTCGGGTGAATTGTCTCCCATTACTGGTTGATCTCTCGGGTCCCCGGCAACGGCGCCAATGTTACGATGGGTAATCGGAGATTGATGGGCTAGACTCCTTAGGATGACCCAATCGTCTGAGGAGGGAAGCCTTCAATGGGAATCGCGCTTCTGGGCCTCCGTCCGACTTGTGAGTATGAGTGAATGGGGGTGGTACCTGCAAAGACACTCCGATGCCTAAGTCAGCAAGGGTGTAAGCAGGTCTAGAGAGTATTGGGACTTAGAGATACCTGAGGGGGTGTCAGTGTATTTATAGTGGTGAACCAATAACCACCGTTGAAGTAGTTCCACCTTTTAAGGTGGATAACCGTCCCTTTATCTTAGGGAGGTTGAGATATGGCTCCTGGAAGTGGGTTGAGAGATTTTAGGGGCAGTTATTCGTTTGAATGAGTGTCTATCTGCCAGCTAATCTTCATCCCCGGCTTCTTTAGAGCAGATCGTGACAGGAGCCGACTTCTTTGGGGGAAGGTCGGTATAGGGTGAGGCTCAATCCTTTAGGTTGAGACTCTCGTTTGGACCTGGGTCTTAGTGTTGGGCCAGGGTATGAACAATATGTATGTTGCTCTTAGAAGTAGAAATATTTAGGCAAATTAAAGTAGAATCAAATTAGGCATGCTTTAATTTAGTTATTTGTGAATTCTATTTAATTACCTCATCAATCCACTACGTCTTAGCCAGCTAGTTTCTTTATCATATTCATAATAAAATACAACTAATTGTTATTTTAGATCATATGTATAAAGAGTAACATACTTGAACATCTTCTGTTAGTTATTAGTCGAGAGAGTACGTATATAATGTTGGTATCTACGTGTGGAAAAAATAACATCTAAGAAGATGGTTACCCTTTAGAGAAATGACAGCCTTTGATTAGTGGCATGTTCCGGTTGATGAGATATCCTGGGACCTCTCATCCCTAATTCAGACCTTACCACTTACCTTAGATTATAGTACGAGGTAGGTGGTAGGGACTATGGTGTAGGCTTAATAAAATCCGTGTCATTTATACTATTGTTGACTTACAGATCCTCTTATGAAACATATCTTCCCTTCGAAACTGCTCACAGAACGCAAATTATATAATATTATCACACTAAGATCCTATAGTATTCATGAAACATCAATAAATAAGAGGGTATCCTTAGATATTAAGGATATGGGCCTGTCAAATAAACAAGAACCAGTTTCAGTAAGTCAATTATATAAGGATATATATGAAGCTATTGAAAAAAATGTCAGGGTGTTGGATAACAAAGAAGAAGTAAAAAAATATAATAAAGCAGTTATTAATCTATTAGAAGAAAAGAAAAATGAAATCTTCAATGAGAAGGATGAATCAATCAGGAGTCATAAACTTGAGGAACTTCAAGATCAAATTGAGGAATTAACTATGGATTTTGATGAAAATTCTATTTATAAAACCTCCTATGACATTTTAAAATTGATGATCCTTCCCGATTGGGAAAATGCCAAGGATTATCTTAAAAATCATAAGAAAATAGACTTCCGGGATAAGGAATTGATAGATGAATTTGGGCATTATACTATAGAAGCATTAATAGTTTTTTTATTGGGGCAGCTATACTGCAATGCTGAAGGCAGTTTAATGATAAAGATTCCAACTTTGATAGAACAATTAGAGTCAATTGTACGAAGACAAGGGTTGCTTTTGAGGAGGAGAAGACTTCATGGAAAAGAAGTATCTATGAGGGATATACAAGCTATAGAAGCTTCTGAAACGGAATTTCATAAAAAGAAGCTTGATCCCTACCCCATTGGGGTAGCCTTGCTAGAATTAATGGAAGAACGCAAATTGATTGCATTCATTAAGATGGATATTTCAACAAAGGCCGAAAAATCAATTAACAAGAAGGAGTCATATTATTATTTAAAAACTTACAATTATGCTCACTGTTATTTGATATTAGATTGCTCCCAATGAAACTGTATCTACCTATGGTATACAAACCTAGTAAGTGGGAACCTGACAAATGTGTCAAACCAATACCATTCTCTATGAGCCATGTAAAGGGGGGTTATTTAAATAGAAAAATATCTGATATATATACTAGATATAAACTGATAAGTACTCTTAATAATTCTCGTTTTAATATTTATTTTGATACAATGGAAAAATGTAATAAATTATGTAATGTTCTTAACACGCTACAGCAGCAGCCCTTCGAAATCAACAGTAAATGGTTAAATTATATTATTCAAAATAGGAATCTATTTGAAGAAAAAGGTATACTAATGCCTGAATTTTTAACCCTAAATAATATTAATGATGTTATATCAATAATTAGGGAAATTTACTTGGCGGCGGGGGATAACGTCCATAAATTAATCAAAATGGATGATATTACAAACCAGATCATGACAAACATCCAGCTGGCTCGTTATGAGAGCTTAATTTTTGATATAGCTAAAGCTTACTCAGGTTATCAATTTTATTTACCCGCTTTTCTGGACTTCAGGGGGCGAATTTATCGCGTTGGTATCTTGCATTTACACGAGCGTGATCTTGTTAGGAGTCTGATAGTCTTTGCAACTAATGAGCAATTAGAGAAACCTCTAGAAGATGAAGAAATACGTCAATATTTTCTATCAATAGCTGGCCATTGTATCTCACAACATAGTTTCCAATCAGCCCTAAATACAACTAATATTATTTTAGATCATATGAGAATAATGTCTATGAAGCAGATTATATGTAATTTAGAAGGAAAAAATACATATGTATAAACGAATTGGTTTTGAATTGATGTATTTGTAATTTTGTTAATGTAGTTCAAAACAATATATAGTTATATAATTAGTAGCTATAATTTATATATGGTGTATGTATGTTTTGGCAGTAGTAAAGCTGCACAAAATTAAACTTAAACGCCCTAGCTAGTAACATCAAGTGGTTAAGGGGCAATAATTCATCAATTTATTAATACAATATATATAGTCATTTTTACGGTTAAATATATAGACATATATTTTATAGGAAAATTATCATGTATGCCATAGTACTTTTATGGAATTTTAATGTTCTTTGTACGATTAAATTGTAGGTAAATTTATTTGTCTTGTAGTTTTTCATAAAATGACGAATATAATCCTTTAATAAAGAAGGAAAAAGACAAAAAATATTAACTTTAAAAATGACTCTACAAATAAGTGTTAAAATGAAAAGTCACCGTGAATTTAAGAGACCATTTGATATGTAGTTTTTTTAAAATGGTTAAAAAAAATACTGTATAAAAAATTTTAGGAGTTAATATTTTTTTTTTGTCTAATTTTTAAATTAATATTATCTAATATTTTTCTCTTTTATAAGGTATTAATGGATCAAAATTTTTTTAGTGGGTGAACTAGGTGTAAAACATTTTTTTATTATATATTTAAAAAATTAAAAAAAAAACTCTTATTCGTTGGAATATTATTTTTTATTTTTTGGTATGTGCAAAAAAAGTAAAAATATATATGACGGTTTGAATATTAATTTTTAATGTTTTAAGTCAACTATTAATTTATACTTTAATAAATATATATATACATATATATCAATTAATATAAAAAAATTCAAATTTTTAACAATGTCATAGTAACATCGACAAGAAAATCCCTTATTTTTTATATGTATTTCTCTTGTACATAATATATTTATTATATTATTTTTATTATATATTTTGTATTTTAATATATATTTTATATAAATAGTTAATTTAGTAAATAATTTTTAATATACATATAGTATAAGTATACATTTTATTCTTGATTGTTATTAATATAGTTTTGATACATTACCTAAAAATAATAATTCATTAGGAGGTATATATTGTTGCTATATGGTGAAAATATTTGTTTACAAATATTAATTCATACGATGATACATAAATATTATTCAAGTGTTATTAGTTTAAAATTGTAATGGGACACATTTACTGAATTTATATATTATACTCTTGTGTGAATGATGTTAAATTTTATAATTTATTTTATTGTATAATTATCTGTTAAATTTTATAAATAAGAGTCTAATCAAGACACACAAAAAAATACACTTTAGTAATTAATTTTTAATATAACCTACTTAATAAAAATATTTTAAACAAGGTATTTTTGTCATTTTATATATTTTCACAATTTCAATTTATATAAAAGTAGTTTTACCTACAATTCAAGATTTATATATTTAGTTACTATATTGTAATTTTTTTTATTTTTGTACAAATAGTACATAAATAAATAGTTAGTTAATTTTGATAATTTTAAATTGATAATATCTCTCTTTTAAAAAAATTGATAATATCTCTCTCAAATTCATATATATAAGTATATTACTTTTAATATAAAATACATTGTTATTGAATTTTCATCAAATGAGACTAACATTATAATTTTAAAGATGATTCTTAAATATTTTTTTATTAAGTAATTAAGGAATGTTATATTTTTTTTCAATTAAATAAATTTTAGTTTTTTATTATTATATTTTATATTAATGCTTTAAATTTAGGAGTTTAAACTTTACTAAGATTTAGGGTTTAAAACTTAGGATTGAAAGTTTACGATTTAGAATTCAAAAATTAAGATTTATAGTTTATAGCATTTAAAGAGCGTTGCACTATTTTCTTTTCAGAGCACAATAACATTATTTTAGAATATTCTAAATATTTTTTTTCAAAAAAGTAATCTAATAGATATACATCACAAACTAAATTCAAGTACGTATGAAATCATTATTCAGTTATTTTTATCTATTTTCATTCATATATATTTGTGTCATTTATAATATTTATACAATATTAATTTCCTATTCAAATTTTTTAATGATAATATAATTTTAATCTTATTAACATATATTTTAATTATTATACTATTAAATGTGTTTTTAAAATACAAAAGAATTAAATTACTCATATAAAATATATATTAAAATATAAAATATGGATTAAAAATATATAAAAAAATATTATGTATTTTTATACAAATACATAGTAGTTAATTTTTAATATATAAATATATATATATATAATTAATATTTTAAAAAAATTAAATTAAATAATCCACTCCTATAAACATAAAAGTGTTAAATCTTTTAATAATATTAAAATTTTGTAAAGTTTCTTTTGCAACTAACACAGAAATTTTATCACAAAAAAATTATTTTCTTATACATGTATATAAAAAGTGATATAAAAATTATTTTTACGAAAACATTTTGTCATAATTCATTATCTTTTTCAAACACAAAAAAAACATATGTTTTTATGATTGCATCTAAAATATTTCGATAAAAATAAAATTTAAATATTGGTCTTTCGGTGAATATTATTTATTGAGATTATTAGATTATAATAAATATAAAAGTTCATATTAAAATGAATGTTATAAAATAAATATCTAAATTAAATATTTATTTATTATAAAAAAATTGTATATATATTAAAAAAGCTTAAATAATATGTGTGTGTAATATTTTATTAAATAAAAATATTTCATTAAATACTATTTTAATTATATTAAAAATCTAAATAAAATAATAATTATTTTGTAACAAAAATGCTAGTGAAAAAGAGACCCACTCATATTAATCCATCACAACATTCAGCTCTTTCCAACACAAATTGGTTAAAGCATTAAAGGACAAGACAGTAACTTTATCTCTCATTATATGAGTGAAGGAAAGTGCAAGTTACTTTTCTACTATGCTCTTCAAACAAATAATTTTACCTATAAAATTCTCCCTTTCATCTCATTCTTCGTTATATTTTATTACAAATTTTATTGGTTGAAATAATGGAAACAATAATGTTCTATTAAAATACAACGATATACGTGAACCCGCTTCCGTATTTTATATATTACTTGATTGAGCCATTAATTTTAAGTTACAAATTTTCAGTTTATACGGTAATTAATACCTTAAATTATTAAACTTACGACAAATAATAAGAGAGAAATATCAAAAAGTTGTATGAAAAAAGTGAATCGATTCAATATCTAAGATTATAAATAATAAAAGTTGTATGAAAAAGCAGGTATCTAATAACAAAAATGATTACTTAGAGGTTTGGCAGGATTCTCGGGGAGAAGGGCTTTGGATTTATGAGTTGGATGTGGCTCCTTGGAAGATAGATTAAGCATCAAATCCACATTAGTTTGCTGAGTCTCAGTTTTAAAAAAGGGTCTCTGAATTATGTGTGTATCAGTGTATATATATCTCTAAGCATTAATACAAGGACGCATGCATGGAGGTCTGTTTGTCTTTTTCATGTGTAGTGGGATTCGACAACTCCATGCATGTTGCCAGCTCTTAATTACTTTCCATTATTCACTTAATTAAACTTACTTCAACTACTTCTTGCTTGCATTTACCAATATCAAGGGTCAATGGTTCATGATAACAATACATATACATACGTAATAATATGGACAACTATCTATTATATATACGTGGCTAGAGAGTAATAGCTATCAAATCACACCTAACGTCACTGTTCTTTTAGATACAATTATATTCATATCAACAATGCATGAAAAAGTGAATGATATCGTTTTAAAAAAGAGTGTGTGAGTTGAGTGATAAAAAGAGATTGCTGATCACTAACAATGACTTCATCGATCGGTGGAGTGTGTTCTGCGGGTGAAAAAGGATAATTAATTAGGTATCAACATACAATTAACTATTAGTTGGATTATAAAAACGTTGAGAAAATATATAATCATTCATACTTTAATTTTATTATTTGTCAATTTTATTTCTATCTTACTATTTACTATCTTGTTCTCACTATTATAATAATAATAATAATAATAATAATAATAATAATAATAATGATGATGATGAGAGACTCTATTAACTTTTTTTACAAACCACTTTAATTAGAAACATATGTATACTGTTCTTAGAGGTAGAAATATTTAGGCAAATTAAAGTAGAATCAAATTAGGTATGCTTTAATTTAGTTATCCTCACCAATCTACTGCCATCTTAACTAGTTAGTATCTTTATCATATTCATAATAATATACAACATATATGTCTCTATATAACTAGTAGGTGTGTGTATTTAGAGAATAATGGAATACACATAGAGACCTAACAATTTAATTGGTTAACTTTACACAATATTAGTTAATAGGTGTGTGTATTTAAAGAATAATGGAACACATATAGAGACCTAATAACTTAATTGGTTAACTTTACACAGTGCTAATATAATAATCAAGTCCATTGATTTCTAAATAAAAATGTATTGTAATTTTCCATATCTGATAATTAAAGTGACGAAACCTAGCTATCTTTTCTCTTTTTTTCTTTTTGTTTGAACAGTCTCACAGCAATAATAATGCAATGTATATAAAAGAATTTAGTTATTGTGTATAAAAATATCATTTGATTTTTATAAAAATTTTCATTATACTACTATAAAATAATTAAATTATTTGTTTATTACATATTTAATTATTCTATTATATTAAGTTTAATTATTTTAATAATTAATTATTTAATTAAAAATATGTAAATTAATATGCATAAACAAAGACAAAATTTTGCGTAAGGGAAGAAGGGCAATGCCCTGGATTTTTTATTTATATAAATTAAATAAATATTTTATTTACTGAAATAAATAATTTTAAAAATTATTATGAAAATATGTCATCTACTCTTATTTTGTTTACTGTAATAATTTTTAATGTATCTCATTTATATTGTAAACGAGATATATATTTTTTCAATTTTTATATATCTCGTTACAGAAACGGGATATACGTATTTGTAAATATAAAAATATATTTTTTTAAAAATAATAAAAAATATTAATAATTTAAATTGGAACAAACTATTAGAAATGAAACATTTCAAATAATAAAAAAGATAGACAGTTTTATATAATTAAAAAAAGCAATTTTAAAAATATTATTACTGTAAACAAGATAAGAGTAGATGATATATTTTCGTAATAATTTTTAAAATTATTTATTTCAGTAAATAAAATATTTATTTAATTTATATAAATAAAAAATCCGTAATTCCCCTCTTAATTTTTTTAACAAATTATGTATAAATTTTTATTTAATTCTTTTTTTATAAAATTAATTTTTAGTCTTCTCCAAAATATAATATAATTCTGTTGTTACGTATCACTTTAATACATAATAATTATCTTAATATTTAATTTTTTTTGCATGTACATAATATTTTTAACTTACAAATATGTTTGTAATGAACTTAAAAATTTATTTAAAAATTAATAGAAAATAATGGTAAACTCTTAATTTTTGTTTGTAATGAAAATTATGTATGTTATATTTTGTAAAAACTAGTTATTTTAGTACGTAGGAATTTAAATATTAATAAAAAATAGAGTAAAATGGATAGACTTTATAAAAAATAAAATACTTTAAATTAAGTGTAATAAGAGTTCTTCTTTTCATAATTAATGAGTTAGCCCATTTAAATTCTTTTTATCTGTCTCATAGCAACTACTAATTACAGAAACGTTGTTATGCTTTTCAATTTTTTTTCATTTTCATGGACACCTGTGATCTATTATTTTCAAATAAACAATAATTAAGTTATTTACCAATAGCATGTGATAAAAATTAAAAATTAGTGTTATTTAAATAAAACAATAATCAAGTGAAACACTAACACCTTGCTACATGCTATAAATAGTTTAGTTTCTGTGTGTATATTCAAAATCTTTTCAAAGAAAGAAGTCATACAAAAAAACTAAAGTCTGTGTTTTTTGGTATTTCAAGAACCTTCTTGAAGACATGAAAGCGGGTCTTTTGTTGCCAGAAGGTAGTGATTTTTCAGAAACTATAAGATGAAGTATGGTAGTAAAAGAGATTAAAAGTGTTGGTTATTTAGCACTTCCTATGATAACCGTTAATTTGTCAACTTATTTTTCTTAAATAATTTTCATCATGATGGTTGGTTATATGAGAAAACTTGCTCTCTCCAGAATAGCTATTGCTACTTCTCTTTGTGCTATTTCTGGCTTCAGTGTTATTGTAAGTATTTTTTCTCTTATCTCATGTCATAGTCTTCAAATTTTTGTTTCAAAATTAATTGTCTTTTATTATTTTGTTTTATCAAACAGTTTGAAATGTCATGTACATTGGAAACTCTAGGTGACCAAGCCTATGGAGCAAGACAATATAAAAGATTTGGTGTTCTAGTCTACACTGCTATTGTAGCTTTGAGTCTAGCTTGTGTTCCTCTCTCTCTTTTATGGATATGCTTGGGAAAAATAATGATTGTGTTCCTCTCTCTTGTGTTCCTCTTTCTATTGGCATTTCATATTGGTTGAATGTGATTTTGCTTGGACTGTATATGAAATTCTCTATTCAGTGTGAAAGGACTCGTACTCCAATTTTCATAGAACTATTCCATGGCTTTAGAGAGTTTTTGTGCTACGCCATTCCATCTGTTGGAATGATTTGGTTAGTTTCTTCCTCTAGAATCTGATCTTATTATATACACACATGCGTGTGCACGCACGCTTATCAATCTTAATTTGTTTCTATTGTGTTTGATGATCAATGCAGTCTTGAATGGTGGTCATTTGAGCTGCTCACTTTGCTTTTTGGGCTTCTACCAAATTCAGAACTTGAAACTTCAGTTCTGTCAATATGGTAAGTAAGACTTGATCATTGAGAATGAAAAAGATTTTTATGTTCTACAATCTCAATTGAAA
Source organism: Arachis hypogaea (assembly GCF_003086295.3). NCBI lineage: Eukaryota > Viridiplantae > Streptophyta > Magnoliopsida > Fabales > Fabaceae > Arachis > Arachis hypogaea. Next base: position 123,557,365 of record NC_092053.1, on the reverse strand, counting down.
TTAGGATAATTGTTGACAAAAATATTATTAAAAGATTTTTAAATATTAATAAAAATATTATTAAATTAAAATAATGAAGACATATTTAAAATATTTAAAAACATGTAACAAGGTTTGAAGATGTTTATTTTAATAATAAGTGAATAAAACATATAAATCTTTTTTCATACTTTATTATTTGATATATACCTGTATTAATAATTTTATAAATCAGTTGAATTAATTCTTCTTTTGATGTTATAAAATAAAACTTACACATAGATTACTAATTTTTTCTATGTATTTTTTTTATTTGCATAATTATTTTTATACAATGAATTAAATTATATCATATGTATTTTGTGTTTTCTTTTTATTAGTTATTTTAGTTTTCGTATTTTTTTAGTTATACCATTCACTTTCACTTTGGGATTAGGCATAAAATACATAAAAATGTTGAGTTTTTTTAATTTTTTTACACTTTGAACCAATAAATTTTGCATTTTTTTGGTTTTGTTTTTTTAAAAGATATAAATAAAAAATAAATAATATGATCTTAGTTTTTAAGAATATACATAAAAATAAACTTTTAAAAATCACACTGGTTGCCAACGTTTATATTAGTAGATACATTAACACTCTTCTAAGTTCTAAGAATATGTACACAACACTAGTTTATAATTTTTATGGGTCTATATATAACAATTTTCTACCTCTTTGATAGTTTTTAAATCAGTCATATTTTGTAACATTTATAAATTGGTTGATGTTTTTTTTTTTAATTTTTTTATTGGAATTGTCAATTATTTATTAAATTGTAATTAGATAATTAATTTTAACTTTTTAGATTTTACTTAGTAGATAATTAGTTTTAATTAGATAAATCGGTTGATGCTTTTTTTTTTTTTAACTGAAGTTAGCAATTATTACTTTTAATATAATTTTTTTAAATGTGAATTTTTACGTATTTTTGCTAATAATTTTATATAATATTTTTTTATTCTCTTATTTTAAATTTGTTATAGCATGTAATGCTTTCCATTACTGATTTTATAACTCATTCTTTTTAGTACCACTCTTTTAAGAGATTCTAACATTTTATAACATTTGTCATTATTATTATGACTTCAAATATTGCATAGAGTGTCTATATGCATATAAATTACATGTTTTAAAAAATATGAATAGTTAAGAGGACATTAATATTTTTAAGAGATTTTAATAATATAGGAAATCTTACTAAGTATTATAAAAATCGTTACAAGATATTAATTACTTATATACAAAATATTCACATGCATTTATTATGTGAGAACTACAATATATTAATTTGTAAAACAACCATAAAAATAATAAACAAATATTTTTCAGCAATTATAAGATTATATACCATAATCAATTTGAAAAAATAAAAAATTATTTAAATAAGATTTTTGCGTAAATTTTGTAAGATTCATGCATTTAATTGATTGAAAAAAATAGCATACAAAATATCATTTAAACAGTATTATTTTAAATAAGAATTTATTTTTGTAGAATTTATTTAAGAGACTAAAAGACCTTTAAAAATTAATTTTAAAAAGATAAAAATACCATTCAAGTTTTTATTTAAAATATTGAAATACTCTTTAAACATTAATTTTAAAATATTAAATTATGCTTATAAAATTAATTAAGATTGTTTAACTGTATTAGAAATAAAAAATTTAATTAAATAGTAGACAAACTAAACTACCCTTATTAAAAGACTTAAATAAATTTTTAGAATTAATCTTAAAATGATTAAAATATGCTTTTAGAATAAAAATTATCTAATTATATTAAAAATTGTAAATTTTAATTTTTAAAAAGACTAAAATACTCCTATAATTAATTTATAAAAGAGTAAAATAATATTTAAAAAAATTAAAAAGACTAAAATGTCATTTGACATTAATTTAAAAAGACAAAACTACCATTATAGTATTAATTAAGAATTTTTGACTGTATTAATTAGAAATTTGATTTTGATTTTAAAAATATTAAATTATCCTATTGATTAGTTTTTAAAACACTAAAATAATATGTTAGAATTAATTCGTGGACCTTCATATCCACAATGCATTACCCAACTAATAATTTTTCATGCACTCACCTAACAGTCCACACATGATCAACAATTAAAAAGCTCACACAACTATCAACCCATACACCCCATCTCATGTTATAAGCTCTATGTCCCCTTAACTCAGCAGTCAGCACAAAATCGCAAACAAGCCTTCACCAAATACCTCGCATTTGACAGTATTTCTCAGCATTTACACGTGTCTCATTCACCTTTATTTAGAAGAAATATCTGTACATATTGCTCTGTACCGTAGTAATCTCCCCTCCCCTTGAAATTATTATTTATAGTTCAATATTCATATTCATATCCATTTCATATTAGTTATGCTAATTTTGTTTAAATGTTGAATTTTTTCTGGTTAGTTGCTCAATCACCACAACAATCTATACAATACCAGAAGCAATTGGCTCAGTAACAAGATTTTATTTTTATTATCATATACATATTATTTTATATTAGTTACATATTTTTTTTTTTTTTTTTGTCATTAAATTTTGTTATTTTTTTTTGTAATTTTTTTAGCACTAAAATTTCAAATGCAGTTGGAGCTGAAAATTCAAGAGAGGTACGAGTAGTGGTCATAACTGCCATAATTCTTACAGGCTCACAGGCTCTTCTAGTGAACTCAGCCATTTTTAGATGCCAAAATATTTTAAGCTATTTTTTAGCTATGAACAAGATGTATTAGATTATGTCACAAATATGATTCTCATAATATGTGTCTCTATTATATTAGACACTTTACATGATATCTTTTCAGGTTGGTAAATTTTTTTTCTCTTAGCATTATTATTTAATGCATAATTTATATCTTTTTATGAAATGTAACACTTAGACATGTTAATATATAGGTATTGCTATAGGATGTGGTTGACAAAAGTTAGAAATATATGTGAACCTTGGAGCTTATTATGTTTTAGAAATTCTAGTTGCTATTATATTGGATTATAGGTACAGTTGAGAGTTAAAGGTTTGTGGATTGGAATAATAAGTGGTACTTTCTATAAAGTAATTCTGCTTTCTCTCATTACAATAAGTAAAAAAAAAAAAAAAAACAGATTTATCATCATTTTTCTAGTTTTTAGAGTCTGTTTAGTTAATTGGCTTCTTTTTTATTTTTTAAAATGTAAAAAAAAAACATATTTTAGTTGTTACTTCATGATATATATATATATATATATATATATATATATATATGGAAGTGTGATAGTTTGTGATATGATGAGTGGTTAGTGGTGTTGTATTGGAATGTTATGAAGTGTGTTTGTGTTGGATATATGTATAAGAAGTGGAAATTTGGTGTGGTTTAATGAAAATGGAGGTTTTTGAGGTTTTGTAAAAATTGATTTTTGGCCGAATTTCGGTGAGGTATAACTCGGCTTCCGGATTCCCTAATCGTTTCAATTTTATTTTATATGAAAATTGGGTCCGTGAAGTTTACGCCATTCGAAAAATGGAAGAAAAATGATTTAAAACGGAAAAGTTATGCGCGTCGGAAGTTGGAATTAAAAAGTTGGAATTCTGCAGCTTTTTCAAACTTAAGTAAATTTTAGGAAAAACATACGCCCACGCATACATGTGGCATGGAAATTTTGCGCACGCATACACCCAAGGTTTGGAAAATCAGACCGGTCATCAAACCGCTCTAGCCACTGGTTCACTGGTTCATTGGTCTAACCGGTTTAACCGGTGGTTCAACCGGAAAAACCGTTTTAAAATAGAATAAATGAATAATAAATAAATTATAAATACACATCCTAAAATATAATTATAGTATGATATAAAAACAGCCACAGCATCATCATTCAACACAACACAATTCTGCCTATTCAGCCATTCAACACTACACAATTCAACCTAGTGCCTACAGCATTCAGCCATTCAACACAACACAATTCTACCTAGTTCATATACCATTCAGCCATTCAACAAAAACTGAAAAACCTCAATTCCCTGGAAAACACCAAAACAGCAAAATTGCAAAGTAGCAAAACACCAAAACAATACAAAATTGCAAAGCAGCAAAACACCAAAATTGCAAAGCATCATCATTCAACACAACACAATTGTGCCTATTTAGCCATTCAACACAATACAATTCAACCTAGTGCCTACAGCATTCAGCCATTCAACACAACACAATTCTGCCTAGTGCATATACCATTCAGCCATTCAACAAAAACTGAAAAACCTCAATTCCCTGGAAAACACCAAAACAGCAAAATTGCAAAGTAGCAAAACACCAAAATTGCAAAGCAGCAAAACACCAAAACAATATAAAATTGTAAAGCAGCAAAACACCAAAATTGCAAAGCAGCAAAACACCAAAACAATACAACATCAAACATTAGGTGGAATCAGAACCATACATTCTAATTTCTAACATAGAAGATGAAAGCATGAAAGTTGAAACAGAGAAGATGAAACAGAGGATTCACTCACCTGGGAGCTGACGAAGCTAAGACCAGCGACGACGAAGGGAGAGGCCAGCGAAGACGAAGCGGCGGTGCTGAGGAGCAGGCGACGGCGATGGCAGCCTAAGGACCACGGGGACACTGGGAGCCTGGGAATGCTTCAGACGGGGCTAGACTGAGATGAATGAACGGGCGAACTGGGGAAGAGACCACGCGATGGTGGTGGCAGTCACGACCAGCAAACCCCGGCGACGGCGGTGGCGACTGGGCTGGTGTTTTCGAATGCTTCAGAAGGGGATAGGGTTCACCGTTCACGCCTAGAATCTGGAGTGAGACTGAGATGAATGAACGGAAGAAGAGACCACGCGATGGTGGTGGCGGTCACGACCTGCAAACCCCGGCGACGGCGGTGGCGTCTGGGCTGGGGTTTTCGAATTCTTCAGAGGGCTAGGGTAGGGTGTGAGAGTAAGAGACAGTGAGAGTGTGAGACTGCGATTTGGGAATGGGGAAGAAGGGGTTCCGTGTGGTAACGGGTCGGGCGAGCCGGACGGGTCGGGTTTCAGTTTTTTATTTTTTTAAAAAACCATTAAAAACGGCGCCGTTTGTGTTTTTAAAAAACCGGCCGGTCATCGGTTCGGTCCAACCGGCCGGTTTTTAACCGGTTCACCGGTTTCTTCGCGGTTTTCTCTCTGCCGGTTAATACAGGAGGACCGGACCGCATGCATTGCCGGTTCGCGGTTAAACCGGTCGAACCGGCCGGTCCGGTCCGGTTTTCAGAACCTTGCATACACCCCATTAGTGGATTGTCGCCACTGCCTCCTCCCCAGTGACGGATCTAGAAAATTTTGATAGTGGGAGAAAAATATATAACATTATAATAATTTTTATAATAAAAATATTACGTTGACATAAAAAATTAGCTATCAAATTATCTATTATAAATTTGTGTATAAATACATATATTATTTAACTTATTTTTAATATGTATTTTGTATTTCAAAATTTATATTTTAAGATTTATTCTGTACAAGTGATTATTTTATGTATACGTAGCATAATTGTTGTTATAATTATATTTTGTTATTGTGAAATATGATTAGGTTTCAAAATATCTAATTACAAATTAAAATACTAAAATAGTAATTTAAATAATAACATATAATTTAAAATTTAATTTTTTATATTTCATATTTTGAAACCTTGACAATATAATTAAAATGTCTTTTTTTTGTATATGTCGTTAAACAGTCATGTAAAACTCAACTTTCATACAAATTAGCTCTTGATGATATTCATAGTTGAAAAAGTTCATTCAATTAGTGTAGTTATTATGAAAAAACTAAAGCTAATTTTAAAATAAGAAACACAAATGGATAGATAATATTCTTTCGAGTCGATCTCTAAGAAAGAACACCAATCTTATTTAAATTTAAAAATTGATCATTATAATAGACATCTAATATGAAGTTTTCAAATTAGTTATCAAGTGTCAAAAGTTGAATAAAAAATTATTGTGGGATCAAATTTAATAATTTAGTGGGGGCAAATAAATATTATTATTATATACTACTCAATAAAATTCCAAATTGTAGTGGGGGAGCTTGCCCCCACACCCACATCAGTGGATCCATCCCTGCTCCTCCCCATGCGTACGCGAAAAAGCATATGTGTATGCGTAATGGGCCAGGATGCATGTCCACGCGTACGCATGACATGGGGTGCTTGCGTACGCGAAACTCCCATGCGTATCTATGTGCTTCTGTTAGGCGCCCATGCGTACGCGTATATAGGGGATGCGTACGGGTAATGGTCCATTTGCACGCTCACGCGTACGCGTTACTCTCCTATTTTCAACAAAGATATTTTGTGTTTTAAAGCTCAGTTTTGAACCTCCAAACTTCTGTTTTCACCCTTTTTAGCCCTAGAACATAATGATAGGCCTAGTAATAACTTGGAGCTAGGTAATAGAGGTAACTTGAGAATGAAGTAAAGGTTAAAAGTGATGAGTATACGAGGAGAATATGTATGCATGAAGTATATATGATGCCATGGCTATGATGAATAATTATGTAATGAATATGAATGATGATTATGAATACTTTTATGGCTTATGCATTTAATGTTATCTGAGATACGAGTTTCTTTGGGTAGAATACCGTGGCTTGTCACCACGTGTACCAGATTGAGACTCGATACTTTGTTGACCCTACGTCGTAAGGGTGACCGAGCACGTATAAATTCTCGGGAATGGTTATCCCCATTGAGTAAAATTATATATGGATGTATGATTTATGAATAAATGAGAAAAAAGCTATGCATAGACTCATGGGGATGTGCGACGGGGGACAATCCAAGGGTTTTGGACTTGATAGGTTGTCTTGATAATCGACAGATGAGTCTCATCAGCCATAGGACAAGCATACATCATGTGCATTTTGTTTGTTTGTTTGCTATGCCTTATTTGGGAATGCCTAACTGAATATATTATGTTAATTGTAATAATTGCTACTTGCACTACTTGTCTTCTGCCTGTGCTTGTAATTGTCTATTTGTCTGTCTTTGCAAATTCACTGGAGTTGGAGGAACGGAGGAAAGGTGGACAGGTTAAGTGTTAAGATTAAGTTTAAGTTGAGTTTAGAATTCCCTGGATACCTACCCTCTTTTATGGTTTCTGTTTAATACTTTTAAACTTTTCAATCTAAGTGTCGGCATTCTAGGATTGCCTTTGGCATTCCCAAGACCTTATATATTATGTGTGTGGCACCTTTACCATGCTGAGAACCTACGGTTCTCACCCCATACTGTGTTATTATTTTCAGATGTAGGTCGAGAGGTACCTCGCTAGGCGTCTGGACTTCTGAAGCGGGGTGGTTTCTGGGTTCTTTTGTTGTATAGTTTATGTATATATATACTTAACTTTCTCTCCGAATAACTTGTTTATTTTGCTCCTCTTAGAGGTTTAAGGAGAGCTAGGATTTTATCAATGTATTTTGGGTATGTGGGATATGTATATATGTATGTGTATATTCTCCGGCCAGCCTTGGCTTCGCGGGCTGAGTTAGGAGCTAGTTATTTTGTATCCTTGACTCTCTGATCTCACTTTCTGTTTATTTATACTTATAAACTTTAGATTTCTTAGCACGTAAGTAATCTCGTTTTCTGAACGTTGCGCTTTTTATTTTCACAATTTTGTTTTACCTATTTTTCAAGGCTCATCATATATTACTCTCTTTCCAATACTATTATGTATATATTTTAGGGATAAGTACTTTTTTCGTCCCCAAGGTCTGGGTCAAAATCAAAATCGTCCCTGACCTTTTTTTTCTTATTAAAATCATACTCAACGTTACAAAACGTTATAAAATCGTCCTTTTTACTTCAATTTTATTTGTTTTACCAAATTACCCTTCATTATTAAAAAATTATAAAATAAAATAAAGATAAAATAAATAAATAAATAAAAGAAGAAAAGGGGGTGGGGAGTGGGGAGTGGGGAGTGGGGAGAGAAGGAAAAAGGGAGGGGGGAGGCCGCGAGAAAGAAAAGGGGGGAGGAGGGGGAGAGAAGGGGGACCGCCGCCCTGCCCTGCTGCTTTGCGTCCTGCCGCACCACACCGCGCCGCCGCCTGCCGTCCTGCCGCACCGCACCACCTCCTTCTTCTCCTCCTCCTCCTCCTCCTCCCACCGCTTCTTCTTCTTCTTTTTCTTTTTCTGTGACTGTGAAATTTCTGAATATTGTTGTTGCTTAATTTGTTGATTATTTTTGGTGAAATTTTTGAATTTCTTCTGTGACTATGAACTGGATTTTTTTTGAATTTTCTGTTGATGATGATGATGACCATAAAGAGAGGGACATGAGGAAGGAGGGGGGTTACAGTGAGGGGGTGAGGGGGGTTACGGTGAGGGGGTGAGCGAGTGGGGTGAGGGGGTGGGAGGTTACGGTGGTGAGGGGGTGGGGGGTTACGGTTAGGGGGTGAGGGGGTGAGGGAGTGGGGTGAGGGATGGGGGTTACGGTGACGGGTGGGGGGTTACGGTGAGGGGCTTGATGGTGGTGGTGGTGGTATTGATGGTGGTTGTGGTGATATGGTGTTGTTGCTGTTGTTTGGTGTTGGTTGGTGGTGGTGGTGGTGTTTGTGTTGGTGGTGGTGGTGGTGGTTTTGGTGGTAATATTGGTGGCAGTGGAGGTGGTGGGGTGAGGAAGGTGAAGAGGAGAATGATGATGATGAGGGTATTTTGGTCCAAAAATTCGGAAAAGGATGATTATAAAGCATTTTTGAACGTTGAGGATGATTTTAATAAAAAAAAAGGTCGGGGACAATTTTGATTTCGACCCCAGACCTTGGGGACGAAAAAAGTACTTATCCCTATATTTTATTTTAGAGGTCGTAATATCACACCACCTCTGGTTTATGGCTTAAGCGTAAAGTTTTGTGTGGTAGTGTGTTACACATAAATCATAGCAAGATGGAATATATAGAATGGAAGTTCGACCACTAAAGGAAAAATCGTAATACAAAGGTGAAGGTCGGAGAAAATATCATACGAAAAATTAAAATTTTAAGTATCTTGAGTGCATCATACAGGATAATAGAAAGATTGAACATGATGTAAATCATAGGATCAAGCATATTAGTCAAAATGGCGGAGTACGTCTGGTTTTATATATAACAAAAATGTATCTTTAAACTTAAAGGTAAATTCTATCGTACTGCTATCAGATCGGCTATGCTTTATGGTACAGAATGTTGGGTGGCTAAAGGGGAGCACGAGCATAAGTTAAGTGTGACAGACATAAAGATGTTAAACTGGACGAGTGGTCATACGCAATTGGATAAAATAAAAATTGAAGATATAAGAGAGAGTTGGAGTAGCACTCTTTTTAATTAATTTTTATTCTCTAAAAATTTTAAAAATGACTCCTATATTAGTTCTTTTTTCATTGTTTTGAAATAAAGCTAATTTATTTTATAATAAAATATTTTAAAATTTAATTATCTTATAATAAAACTTATTAAAAATGTATTTGTTCAATATACATAAATATTAAACATTTGACTAAAAGAAATAAAGAGACTATATCTTACCGAAGTAATTCTCAATGACTTTCAATAAATGAAAAATTATTTAAAATCAAAATGTAAGATTTAAAATTTACTAGAGATCAATTTGAGTTTTATTCTAAAAAAATAATGGAATATTATTTTTTATAAAAATATAATTTAAATATTAAAATCAGTCGCTAAAATTAATTATTAATATATTTATATATACAATTCCATTAGATAACTAACAAAAGGGATGCAACCAACTGCAACTAACTAATATTTTTTTTAAATTTTTTTTAAAAAAAATGTCAATTCAAATTATTATGAAAAAATCCAAAACTTAATGAAAAAATATTCAGAATCTAAAACAAAATCTAAAACCAAATAATAACAAAAATTTAAAATTATTATAAAATTATTTTAAAAATCTAAAATTCATTTTTAAAATTCTAAAATCATTTTAAAATTTCTACTAAAAAAATATCCGAAACATAACAAAAAAAATCCAAAATATAACAAAAATGAGATATCCACAACTTTTTTAAAAAATTTTGGAGAAAATGTCAATTCAAATTATCAAAAAAAAATATCTAAAAACCTAATGAAAAAAATCTAAAATGTAAACAAAAAAAATCTAAAACCAAATAATAACAAACATCTAAAATCATTATAAAATTATTTTAAAAATTTCTTTTGAAAATTTTAAAATCCTTTTAAAAATGCCAAGATAAAAAGAAGCACCCTAAACATAACAAAAAGAAACATAAAAAACCTAACAAAACTGAAATATTCAAGATCATTTGAAAAATTTTAAAACCTAACAAAACTAAACACAAAAATATTGTAAAAAGAACATTCGAAAACTAAGTAAAAAAAATATAAAACTATTAAAAAAATCATCAAAATCTAACAAGAAGAAACAATAAAAACATACGAAAAAAATATGAAATTTAGGAGAAAAAAAATCCAAAACTAATAAAAAGAATCATCCATATCCAAGAAGAAGAAGAGTGATGCCGCTAGTCCTTCTTCCTCGCTGGCCATTCCATCACGCCTTCAGCGGGGTAACAACATGATGTTATTGCGGCGGACATGTTCTAGTCTCAGATGCTTGTATGAGGTGAATTACAAGAAATACGTTGAATATTGTCGGATTTATCGTCAGATTTAGAGACGGACATTACTGACGGATGTGGCAGCGGATTTTCCGATGGTTACGAGTGAAAATTTGTCCCTCAAATCAGTTACCGTCGAATTTAAAATTCATCGCTAAATTCGACGGTAAATAGAAGCGCGTAAATTAATTTTTATTATCGCTGAGTTTACTATTGGATTTTCCGTCGAAAAATTTCAACGGTAACAAGATTTAGTGAAACTCGTCGTTTAGGCAACAACGAACACCTTACCATCGGATTTTTTTGCAGGTAAATCTGACGGTAAATTTGGGATACAATTCAAACACAAAACCTTTCTTCCTCACTTCTGCAAACTCTCTCTCTCTCTCTCTCTCTCTTCTCTTTTTCTCTCTCTTGTCTCTCTCTCATCTCTCTCCCTCTGGTCTATTGAAAAAGGTTGTGCCGCCACCACCTGGAGCTGTTGTCACTGTCGGTAAGCCACATTGTCATCGCAAATATCAGCATGCACATTATCATCACTGCTACTGGAGTCTTCCTGGAAAGCATCCGCCGTGCCGCCACCATTGGTGTCCCTTGCTGTCAATCGAAGATCGTCGACTTGTTGCTATCACTGCGGCTGAGGTCCACCGCACCAAGGTAAGGTTGTTGTCCATTTTTCGTTTTGGTTGTTTGTTATGTTACTAAATCCTAACTCCACCACTGTTGATTTCACTGCTGCCTTCTGTCACCACCACACTTCCACCATTCTGTAGTCACCATAAGAAGTAATTTTTCTATAGCTTTTGTATTTTTTTTTTCAGTTTTTTGTTTGTTTGTTTAGGATTTTGTTAGGTATTTTATTGAATTATTGATTAAATTTTTTAATGAAGTGTGTGATCAGAGTTTGTTATATTAATTTAGTGTAATTAGAAATTAAGTAATGTTAGGTTATATAGGGTGTAATTTAGGATTTGCTTTAAGTTGATGATGTTTTGGATGATTGGTAATTTTCTGAGTTTATTGTTGTCCGAGTTACTTATTTTTTTATTTAATTTTGAGTTGATGTTTTGTTTAATTATAATTTATGTGTTGATTATGTCTATACTTTGTGTGTTGGTTATGTTTATAGTTTGCAATTGAAGGTGTACAACCCGCTATTCTAGAAAATGCATCTGTAGATAGTAGGTTTATGATGCAAAATCTCCAACTAAGTTTGTAAGTTGTTGAAATTGTATAAATTTAAATAGATATACGATTTGAGAGGCATACATATGTATATTAGTGGATTACTTGAAATCTTAAATAAATATATCATTTGTATAATTAATTTTCCTTTTCAATATTTTATTGTTTAGAAAGGTTCAACTATACAATTTACTTAGCTATCATGAGATATCTTGTTTTTCATAACGAACTTTATGTAAGTTCATCTTTTATGGATTTAGAGTATATATTTATAGTGCTACTTTTTTCCATACACGAGTAATTATTATTTTTCTTCTTTATTTTTAAACTTTGTTGTGTGAACTTATTTGTGAAATATTAACAAAAAATTATAGACAAATTATTATGAAAAATGATAAAATTTTAAATTTTATTTGTTTAAAATTATTGAATTTAAACATTTAAAATTATATATTGAATTTTTAGACGAATTTTAAAAAAAATTAAGATTATCATCGAATTTACCGGGGGATAAATTCGACGGTAACAAGCTCCAAAATTTTGTCAATTAAAAGTTAATATCCACCACTAAATTCGCCGGTAAACAATTACTAGCGAGGTTTATATCGTCGAATTTATTTCGACGACAATTCTGACGGTAAACATATTACCAGCAGTTTTTTTATAAATCCGTCGGTAAATTCAATGGTATCCGACGAATTTCTTGTAGTGGCAGTGTCTCCGCGTGACATGGTGTGCGACCTCGTTGGTGTGATGCGTGATGTTGTTCTGCTTTCTGTTGACTACAACGTCGCATTTTCGTAGTGGATGATCTGCGGCAGAGGACGGCGTCGTCGGGGCACACGATGGGCGACAACGGCGTCATTGTGGTGTGTCTGCTCCCTTCTTTCGCGGTGCGCATTGCAGCTCGGCGAGTAGTAGAGTCTCAATGAGGGTTGGCCGGCAGCCAGTGCAGCGGCATGGATGGTGCGTCCTCGGAGGCTTGATGGCTGCAACTATGGAGTGAGGGAGAGTGATAAGGGTTTGTGAGGTTGTTTTTTTAACTGTGAATGAAAAAAAAATTGCAATTAAGGTAACTCTTTTGTGTATTGTTTTAAATTTAATTTTTTTTTGTTTTAACTTTTAAATTTTTTTTAGTTGACTACACCACTAATTGGTCCAATCCTTTATTTTTTTTTGTATATAAATACATATGTTGTTCAATTTATTTTTAATGTATATTTGTATCCTATTATATATTTTATATTAGTGACAATGTTAATAACTGATTCTAATATACACGTAGTATAATTGTATTTTTTGAGATTTTTTAATTTAGAAAAACAAAAATGTTATTTGTATATCAAAATCAGTTGCTAAAATTAACTACTAATATATTTGTGTATAAATATATGTGTGATTTAATTTATTTTATACTAATAACTAATTTTGATGTAGACAAAATATATGAATTTGTGCTAAAGAGCATCACCTCAATTATTGTAGCAACATCGTACGGGATATAGATAACTAAATGAGATATAGTAGGAGTGTACATGGGTTAGGTGAAATCGGATTTGTCCTAATTTAGATTTGATCCTAAATATACACTAGGTCTATTTTTTAGACTCTAACTCGACCCTAAACCCAATGAAACTTCAACATTCTCGGGTCACAATTATATCGGATCCAAATCGGATAAAAACTGGGTCTTTAAATCTTTAACAATAATTTATAAAAAAAAACTTATTTATGATGCACTTATTTATGAAAAAGAAACTTGTTATCAAGAAGTTGATATCCATATTTGAATTTGAATTTGTCTATAAATTCTAATTTGATGCTTCTTTGATCTATTTTCTAATTCAACAAGTGTGACTAAAAATAAAACAATAAACTTATCATTAATATAACATAATATTAGAATTAATTTAAAACATATATACCTTTTTTAGTTCTCTTAGGATGCACATGGGTCGGATGAAGTTGGGTTCGCCTTGACCTAGTCCAGCTAGTCCTAAATAATGACTGAAACTATTTTTGAGAACCGTATCTGACCTTAGACCCAGTAAAACTACATCAAACTACTCCCTAAAATGTTCGGATCCAGACCAAATTTTTGAATCGGACCAAAACCATGTACACCACTGAGATATAGACATGCAACAATGTAACGTAAACAACTAAACATCAACAAACAAGGTACAATAATAATTTTCTTGACGGACTTTGTTAGGTAGGTAATAGTTTTTTGTGAACAATGTGAATAATAAACTCTAAAATTAATTTAATAAAGTAAAAACACACTACATCCCCAAATTATTTACCTAAATCTTAATATTAGGATAATCATTCACACACCTAATGAATTGAACATCTGATATATCTATTATTCACATTATTTAGTATTTTCATTGTCTACCTATACTTTTCTTTGACAAATAATATGCATATGCGGACATAGAAGAAGAAATATATAATAAAAAATGGAGTAAAAGACACATAGGTCCCTGACCTTTTTTTTTGCGGACATTTTTGTCCCTGACCAGTGAAAATACTTTTAAGTCCCTGACGTCCTTAAAAGTTGGACGGATCAGTCCCTCCATCCAAATCCCTCCGTCAGACCCAACAAAAAATTATAGCGTACTAAAATTATAGCGTACTAAAAAAGAGTACTAAGTGTACTAAAAATATCTATATAAAAATATCATAAAAAATTTTTAGATTTATTTTCATCATTGTCAAGATAAATATTTAATTTTTATTATTTTTAGTACTCTTTTTAATAATTCTAATTCTCGTGTACTATATTTTAGTGTAATTTTTTTATAATATAAATTATGATCTCATTAAAAAAGACAAATTAAATAAAAAATTAATCATAGGTAATAATATAATGGGTTAAGTACTGAAATCGTCCCTAAGGTTTGGGGTGAAAATAAAAATCGTCCCCGACCTTTTTTTGTTATTAAAACCATCCCCAACGTTACAAAACGTTATAAAATCGTCCTTTTTTTATCTCAATTTTATTTTTTGACCAAATTACCCTTAACTATTAATAAAAAAATAAAAAATAGAAACAAAAACAAAAACAAAAAACTCCTCCCCCCAACCCCACCCCCACCCCCACCCGCACCCGCACCCGCACCTCCACCTCCACCCCCACCCCCACCTCCACCTCCACCTCCACCTCCAGTGAGAAAACCCAGCTTCTTCCTCTTCTTGTTCAACTTCAACACCGCCACCCTCCTCCGCCCTCCCCTCGCGCTCTCTCTCCTCTACTCCTCCGCCACCAGCAACACTCACTGGCAACAACAACAAATCCAGCAAATTGAACAATAACAAATTCAGCAAAATAAATCACTAATAAATTTAAATTTGACAACTGTTCAACAATCATCAATTGCAGTTCAACAAATAAATTTTCGTTTTCTTTGTCAGTGAAAAAAGTTCAAACAGAAGCAGAAGGAGAAGCAGAGGTAGTCAATCACAGAAGAAGAACAACAACACAGAAACCAGATTGATAATCAGAAGCATGCAGAAGCAGCAGAACCAGAAGAAACCATAAGAAACTAGAAACCAGAAACCGGCGAGGAGTAGCGACACCGGCGGCCGAGCGAGGAGGAGGAGCAGAAACGGCGGAGATCCAGCGGAGACGACGAGGAACAGCGGTAGTGGCGGCAGCGAAGAGCGGCGGCGGCAGTGAAGACCGGTGGCGGCGGCGAGGACCCTTCCCCTTCCCCCTCTTCTTCCCGAACCCCCCCTCTTCTCCCTTCGCGTTCCCTTCCCCCTTTCCCTCAGGAGCAGAGCGGCGGCGGCAGCGAAGAGCGACGGCGGCAGTGAAGACCGGTGGCGGCGGCGAAGACCCTTCCCCTTCCCCCTCCCCCTCTTCTTCCCGAAACCCCCTCCCCCCTCTTCTCCCTTCGCGTTCCCTTCCCCCTTTCCAGAGGAGCAGAGCGGCGGCGGCAGCGAAGAGCGGCAGCGGCGGGCGGTAATGAAGACCGGTGGCGGCGGCGAGGAGAGAAGAAGAAGAAGAAGAAGAAGAAGAAGAAGAAGAAGAAGAAGAAGAAGAAGAAGAAGAAGAAGAAGAAGAAGGTGGTGCGGTATAGCAGGGCGGCAAGGCGGCGGCGGCGGTGCGGCGATCCCCTTTCCTTCCGCCTCCACCCCCGCCCCCTTTTTCTCCCCCCTTTCTTTCTCTCCCCGCCCCCCTTCTCTGATCTATCCCTTTCTTTCCTTTCTTTTTAATTTAATTCATATTTATTTTATTTTATAATTTTTTAATGAGGGGTAGTTTGGTAATAAAAAAATAAAATTAGTAAAAAGGATGATTTTAAAGCGTTTTTGAATGTTGAGGATGATTTTAATAACGAAAAAAGGTTGGAGACGATTTTGATTTTGACCCAAGACGTTAGGGACGATTTCAGTACTTAACCCTAATATAATCATAAATGTTGGATTCCAAAATAATATTAAGAATAAGATTATTGAGAGTATTGAAATAAGAGTATGATGTAAAAGAATACTAAATTAACATTTTGATGTACAATGCAAGGCTATGATGTCGCAAAAAAATAAAAAAGAAAAAGAAAAAAACCGACGAAAAATGTTACTAGCAGTGACTTTTAACTTTAAGAGCAGTTTCATCATTGTAACTTTCTTTAATTATGTAGAGGTTGTATCATTCTTACTTTTCTCCCATTGGATGTCTTGATATGTTTGTTTGAGTGATATAAAGTTTTGAAGGCAAGAATGACTTGAAAGAAATGGAAAAAAAAGCATGCAAAGTGGAAAATTCGTAAAGGAATGTGTTTTTACTAAATTGATGGCGACGCGGACGCGTGACACATGTCAATCGACGAGTACGCATGACCTACGCGTACGCGTGAGTGGAAAATCTGTCAAGCAACGCGTACGCGTAACACACGCGTACGCGTGACAAGCATTTTCTGTTGGGTCTGACAGAAGAATGTAGACAGAGGAACTGATCCATCCAACTTGTAAGAACGTCAGAAACTTAAAAGTATTTTTCAATAATTAGGAACGAAAATGTCCAAAAAAAAAAAGATGAAAGACCTATTCGTCTTTTGCTCTAAAAAGTGATAGCTGGCCATCTTAATGTCCACCCTGCATGTCTGTAAAAATATCTAATTGATCTTTATTTATAAATAACTTTTATTCAATTCCATGCATCCTTAATCGGCATCTTAAGATGGAGCACATATTAAAAAACTTGACAAAATTCTACGGAGATTGATCATAGATACAAAAGCCAGCGTTTAGAACAGTGAAACCTCCATCCACCACAAGATTATGACCGCTAACAAACTTGGAGGCGTCACTTCCCAAATAGAGTGCAGCTTCAGCCACATCATGCGGCATCAGATTGGTACCTTTGAGGTTGTTATAAACATCAAGATCGCCCTTATCATCAAACTTGAAGAAGTCCCTCGCCAAAGGAGTGCTGGCAACTATGTACGGTGACACGCAATTCACTCTTATACCTGTTGTATTATGATTGAGCCAACCGCCCGGCACAACTAGTATTAGGATAACTATAATATAAACTAAAAATTCTTACTAAAAATTCTTACGCGTTGTGAAAAATTAATTATAATATAAGTCAATTTAAAGTTAATTTTTTTATTTTTAATTTTAAAATTTTAAAAATTAAAATAATAATAAAAATTTATAACAAACTTATTTTTTAATTAGTTAATTATATTTTTAATTAATTTTTTAATAAAATTCGTTAGTTAAATATGTTAAATTATTTAATAATTTATTATTATTATTTTTAAATAAAAATAAATGTATGTTATATTGTTTTATATTAAATAAAAATTTATTAAAATTTAAATTATTCAATTTAACATTTCTTAGGACCAATTTAAGTATTTCTCATTACTTTTATAACACAAGAATTTTTCATAAAATTACATAGTTTAAACGGTAGCTTATATAACATATGTTTCAGATACAGTAAGATACCTAATGGTCCAAACTCAACTGCAGTGCTCTTGGTGAAGCCCACAACAGCATGCTTTGAACTTGTGTAAGCATGTGACGCAACTCCACCTGAGATACCACAAATGCTGGCAGTGTTGATTATGCTTCCGCTTCTGGCCGGGATCATGACCCTTGCAGCGTGCTTGGTCCCGAGAAAGGGACCAATCACGTTGACACTGAGCACTTGTTCGAACTCGTGTTTCTGGTTTTCCAGGATGTTGGTCTTGTTGACGCCGGTTATGCCGGCGTTGTTGAACATGACGTCTAGTTTGCCGTACTTGGAAACCGCCGTGTTCACGGCGTTTTGAATGTGTTGTTCGTTCGTCACGTCGCAATGGACATAGCAAGATTCGTTTTCCAATTCTTTGCAAACAGAGTGTCCCAAATCGTCTAGGATATCGGCGATCACCACTTTAGCTCCGTTCTTGGCGAAGAGCCTTGCCGTGGCTTCGCCGATTCCGCTGGCTCCGCCGGTGATCAGGGCCACCTTCCCCTCAAGCCTGTTAATAAATTAATCATTTCAACACAGATACATGCCATTTCAGATGTGCTGAATAATATACATATTAATTAGCTAGCTATGGACACCCCATTTATTAATTTATTAAAATAAAAAATCATCGCTGAAAAAGGTTAAGTCAATTGGAAGTTGGAACGTTAATTACCTTCTCATGGCAGATGAGACCAAAGAGGGAGTAGCCATCGTTTCTGGATGGCAAACTTGCAAAGGATAGGTTGTTATAACAATTATTATTTACTCGTAAAGTGGCTCTTCAACTTGCCAATAGCTTACAAAAGCAGAGTACAATAAATAAATGAAGTTTCTGTAGCCACGATGATTATACAATTATTTTTAAAACTAAAATAATATTTTAGTAATAACTTTTAGGTAGAAATTTAGGTACAGTCGACTTCACGTGAAGTTGGTAATTGAGAGTCGTTAAATAATTTGACTGATTTGACTAAATTTTCATCTAAAAACTCTTAACTATTAACTTCATGTGAAGTTGACTACACCTGAATTTTCATCTAATTTTTATCTTTTTTTAAATTATAAAATATTATAACATAATAAAAAATATTACTTTAATTTTAATGATATTTTTTAAAGTATAACAACTACTATAATATAAATATCCTAATATATATATATAAAATCTTTATTTTGAATGACATGACATTTATAGATTCTATTTCCCCATTTTTGTGGCACTAATCTAGACCATCTCCTCTGAGATAAATCATATTGATAATGACTCTTTAACAACCAATTTGTCCATTGATTCCTTTTCAATCAAGTTTGAATTTGTTCGTTTGGAATTGGGACTCTTCTACTGCATTTTACTTTTTTTTTTTTCTTCCATTCCATCGCTCAACGGATAAAAGTTACTCTATGAATAACAGGCTGATCTTCCCCAAGAGCTCACATCGACGGGAAGGTTTGGCACCTCGATGTCGGCTCTTCGCCACGTGTAGGTGCACTATTACGCGGTAGTGATTCTAACTTTCCATGAATTTCCCATTTTTGACTTAACGACGGAACTTTGCTTATTTCTTTTTTTGAGGATCGGCGAATCAAATAATATTTTTGTTCCAATTTTTTTCTCTTCTTCTCCCACCCCCTCAGTCACTACGAACGCCCCCGATCAGTGCAATGGGATGTGTCTATTTATCTATCTCTTGACTCGAAATGGGAGCAGGTTTGAAAAAGGATCTTAGAGTGTCTAGGGTGGGGTCATTTGCAGTCCCCCGCCTTACCGCTCTGCCCTTGGGAGGGGAACAACAACTGGAAACGGCTGCTAATACCCCGTAGGCTGAGGAGCAAAAGGAGGAATCCACTCGAGGAAGGGCTCGCGTCTGATTAGCTAGTTGGTGAGGCAATAGCTTACCAAGGCGATGATCAGTAGCTGGTCCGAGAGGACGAACATCTCCCGATTGGGTCTCAACTATTGGCAAAGCAGTCATACTTCCTTCACCTAACTGAGAACTTGATTTAGCGGCTCTTTCCAAAAGACGTGAATGCAAATAAAAAACATCTCCCGGATAAGCTTCGCAACCTGACGGTCGTCTTAATAGAAGAGACATTTGGCGATAAGCCTGGACTTGTTTAGAGGGATCGTCATTCATATATATATATATATATATATATATATATATATATATATATATATATATATATATATATATATATTTTAATGATATTTTTTAAAGTATAACAACAACTATAATATAAATATCCTTATATATATAGGGAGTCTATTTTAAAATCGTCTGCCCTGCACCTCCCGAGATATGCTTCAACAGAAATCATACAGAGGTAAATTGATACAATAGAAACAGAAGTTGTTGAATATTAAAAATTTATTATGCGAAATCCCATTTTTTTAGAATGGGTTAAGAGAATAGACATTATTAGTGGAAAGAAAGTAATTAATTGAGGCAATCACTTATTCTTAAAATCAGCATTTTTAAGACCAAAGAATTAGACGGAAAGAGAGCTCTATATATATATATATATATATATATATAATCATTAAAACTAATTATTAGTATAAATATATATTAAAATATAAAATATATAATAAAAATAAATTATATATATGTACACCCCAGCTGCATCAGATCAATGTGATTTGAAACTCTATGCCGTTGAGCAGAACATTTGTTTCTATAATTAAAAAACTAATTATATGTCATATATTAAAAAAATTTATATAAATATATATGAAAAAGTATAATTAGATCATGAGAATATTAAATAATATGAATAATAGAATTAAAAAAAATTAAAATTAAAATTATTAATCAAATTATTAATTAATTATTTTTAACTTTAGATTTTAACTTTTGAAAAATAAGGATTTACAATTAAACTAAATCACAATTGACACTGTTATTTCCAATACCAAGTTAACATTCCATTCTCTATTTGTGATCTCTAATTCGTAGAATCGTCCGGTGCCACTGCACTTTTCCACCGACACCGCTCAGCCTCTTTTCATTCCGTTTGCATTCCGTTGTTATGTGAGATCGAGCCGCAGTAGTCTTGTACATCTTCCTTTTTACTACCCAGCCGCCGTCGACCATACAGGCCTCATCACAACTTCACCGTGTTCAGTAATATCATCGACGTCCAGCACCATACGTTGCTATAATTAAAAAATAATTATGTTACATATAA
This sequence comes from Arachis hypogaea, assembly GCF_003086295.3. Lineage (NCBI taxonomy): Eukaryota > Viridiplantae > Streptophyta > Magnoliopsida > Fabales > Fabaceae > Arachis > Arachis hypogaea. Next base: position 123,536,357 of record NC_092053.1, on the reverse strand, counting down.
ATTAAAATTAATTATTAAAATAAAATATGTATTAAAATATAAAATATATACTTAAATATAAATTAAATTATATATATTTATAGACAAAATATATATATAATTTAAATTTTAGCCTATAAATAACATTTTAATACACAAATTTCCAAAACTATAACACATGAAACATGATCCGGTTGATTAGTTCGAAACTAAAACATTTGATTCGATAATATTAAACAAGGTTCCAAGGCCATAAAAAATAAAACACTAGGCCCGTCTGGTGCAAGCTCCACAGGATCACCGACACAAAGCAACAAAAATATTTTAAAAACAGTAAAAAAGTTAATCTAAAATAATTCATCGTATTCAAAAGATAATATTAAATATAATAAATATATAATTATAAATATTATATACAACTCTGCCTATACTACACTTGTGGTATATAACCGATCCAAAAAATCCGGATAAAAAAGGAGAATTGTGTTAGGCATTCGACAATCAACATAAAAACTTAGTCGAATTTTCATGACATGGATTAAAAACGTTATTGCACTATAGTTAGGTTGTTGCCTGGAAACAATGCGTTGTATGGCTCGCGAACAGTGTTAAATGAGTACGAGCCGCTGCATCGGTGTCTGGGTGTAGTGTTAAATGAGTAAGGGTTCCCGCGTTTTCGTGAACGGACGAGAGTAAATAAGCTAGTTCACAAAGAAAAAGATAAAGGCCAGGTAATGGTCGGAGTGACAGAAGGTTGAGATTTGGGACATAGAACATAGGCACTTTAACAGGAAAATATATGGAGGTAATAGATACCATGACAAGGAGGAAGATTAACATCATGTGTCTACAAAAAACAAAATGGATCGGCGTAAAGGTTAGGGAGTTGGATACCTCTGGCTTCAAACTTTAGTATATAGGAAAGGTGAAGAATAGGAATGAAGTAGGTATTATCGTGGATAAGCAGTGGAAGTAGGATGTAATAGATGTCAAGAGGGTGGGTGATCAGATCATCTCTATCAAACTTGTGGTGGAAGGAGGTACTTTTTATGTGATTAGTGCCTATGCACCGCAAATAGGTTCGGACGAGTAACACAAGATAATGTTTTAGGAGGATTTAGAGAGTTTGATCCAAGACATACTTTTGGGAAATAAGATTTTTTTAGGAGGAGATTTAAATGGCCATATTGGAAGAGCAGTAACTGGATATAGAAGTATTCACTGAGGCCATGGTTTTGGGGTGGTTAATACCGAGGGTAAAACTATTTTGGACTTTTTCTTAACTTTTGACTTTCTCATCGCAAATACATATTTTAAATAGAGAGATAAACATCTTACCTATAGGAGTGGCATGACAAACTCTCAAATCGACTTCTTCTTGTTGAGGAGAGTCGACCGAAAATTTTGCATTAATTTTAAAATTATTTCAGGATAGAGAGTTTAACAACACAAATAGGATGCTCGTCATGGATTTTCGCGTTGAGCAAAAGTTAAAAAAAAGACATCATACGAAGAATCCAAGGACGAGGTGGTGGCGGATGAAAGGTGAGGAACAAAAGAAGCTTCCTAAGACAGGTAGAAGAAGAAGCAAAGTGGAAGGGTTATGAAAGCGCGGAGGAGATGTGAAGGGAGATGGTAAAAGTTATTAGAAGAACAACAAAAGAAATTTTTGGTGAATCTAGAGGGATGGGACCAAGAGACAAAGAGTCCTAGTGGTGGAATGCGAGTGTACAAGAAAAGATAAAGGCAAAAAGGAAGTGCTTTAAAGAGTGGTATTTGTGCCGCAATGTATAACATCCTAATATTCAAATTCTTATGTTCGAGTCATAAGTTAATGATAATAAGGTGGTACGACTCTCAAGGTGGATTATAATACATAATTATAAGTACGATTGAAAGGAAGTATTAATCGAGAAGCCTGAAAAGAGTAGAAATAAAAATCGTGAAGTCGTAACACTCTCGCATCAACAAATTAGAAGATAAAGCGTGAAACGAAAGCGATATGACGAGTCTAGATATATAACATAAGTAAATAGCCACTAGTCGCGACCCGCGAAGTTTAGGCCAGTTAGGGTACAGTATAAAAATAATTGACAACAATATCTTCTAATCTCTCCCAAAAGATACATAAAGGCCTCTATAGGCAAGTTTTCAAAAGGATTGAATACATAGCATAAGTTTTTTAAAACAAAAATAGAGAGAGAATCTAGGCATAAATGTAAATAAGAGAATTCAAAGGTCTTCGCTGTCTTTCAGATAAACCACAGCTCACTGCTGAGCACCTGGACTTGCATTTGAAAACAAGAGATATATACGGAATGAGAATCCCAAACCCATGGTTTCACAGTACAATAAAAGTGCCAAATAAATACAATGCACTATAATAAAAACTCACTAAGCATCATAAGCTTCCTTTCATCAATTATTCATCCTAGGTTTTCACTAATCCATGAATTAGATAACTGTCCTAGGGGATACTAAGTCTAGTTAACTCTTCATCTTTTTCCAACTCGTCAAACCTCTCAACACTCAATTCAGAACAAACCATAGAGTAAGTGAAATCACTTCACTACGTCTACCCAGGAAGTTTAAATTATCTCATTTAATAATCATCATTGTTATTCAATCATATCATCGACTCATCTCAACAAGAACAGCCCTCAGTGTCAACCAACACCAGCATGAGGGCCTTCTTGGTTGTATAAACACAAGCAATATAGACAATTAATACACAATTAAGGTACAAGTAGAGCAAGTAACAAATAATCAGGTAGCATAGCATATACGATTTAGCAATCCAAAATAAATAGGCAAACCCAAACAAGTCAAACATATGCAAATGATGAATGTCTGTCCTATGGCTGATGATATCATCTGTCAGTTACATAGCTAACCTGACATGTCCTGGTAACTAACTATTGGACAGTCCCTGCGAGCGCGCATCCCCAAAATCAAAATTATAATCATTCAAAATACAAAATATCCATGGCGGAGAGCTCATCTGGAAAGGTCTAAGTGTCCAGCCACACTTACGATGCAGGGTCAACAGAGTCTTGGATCTCAACCTAGAGCAAGTGGAGCGGACCCACTGCATCTACCCAAGAAAATTTGAAACTCAAATACTTTCGCAAAATCTCAAATCATTCTCAACTGGGAGCAAGTGGGGCTAACCACTGCATCTACCCCAGAAGTCTCAAACCAAACCCGGAGCAAGTAGAATCACTCTACTGCATCTACCCAGGTAGGTGTATCAAAATTAGAATCATATTCAATATCATTTTCATAATCATAATCACTGTCATTATTAATCTCATCTCAAAGTCATACTCAATCTCAATTTAACTCATTCATCATTACATTCACTTATCACATCAATCATCGTCATACATCATCTTATAATTTGTTCCTTCCATTCAATTCACTAACTCATCTCATTAATTCTTACTTTAAATCCCTCTGCCCATAATTACACCAGCTCTATACTCTTATCGGGGTTTATAAGGGTTTGGAAGGCTAAAAGAATGATTAAAATGCATAAAAACACATTTTTTCAAAATCTGAGGGTTCTGGGTAGGCGTGCAGGTGGCTCGCGTACGCGAGTCTTCAATTTCGGAACTCCTGCGTACGCGTGCCTCCTTCTGCGTACGCGAAGCTATTGGACATAGCCCAGTGCCTGCGTCGCGTGGCACCTCTGCGTACGCGAGTCTTGCAGAAAAGGCAAAAAAGCTGTTAAGTAAAAAAATCAGTTTTGAACCCGATTTTCAAACCTTCATATCTTTTCGTACAAAATTTATTTTTCAACCAGTTTTAAACCGTTGGAAAGATCAATTAATGAATTTTCATAAAAATCTAATTTTGTAAAATTTTTAACTCCGAGGACCGAGTTATGGCCCACCAAAGTTGACCAAAAATCTGTTTTTAATAAAAAGTGATATTTACCAATCTCTCCAAATGTCCGCAAGCCAAAATAGTTTTTATTTATCAAATTGACCCCAAACCAACCAAATTCACTTATTTACACTCAACCAAATTCAAACCCATCTCATCTACACAATCCAACCCAAATTCATCACATTTCACATCTACATTCCTAAATTCTCATTATTCAACAATCATTCTATTTACTCACACATTGAATATCCAAAATCTATTCAATCTCATATAACAACACACCCTACACATATCAACTCATCTTTTTTACATTTTTTGGCCTCCGGACTAACATTCGTCAAATTAATATATATATATATATATATATATATATATATATATATATATATATATATATATATATATATATAATTCAACACATACTATCATCATCCAAATTCTCAATTTCACAGCACACCAAATATGCAAAATCACACAATACATATCCAAATCATTATTCTCTACAACATGTCATCTATACACATCAATTCCAACTAAATACACAATTCAAACTTAATCATAGGGGCATTTAACTTAGGAATTCTGATCACACCATACGGTACTTAAATGAAACCTAAATTGTACCTCTTGGAAGTCAAATTCAAGCTCTCACTTGAGAATCTCCACTAAAACTTAGCTCCAAACTCCACCAAACACTTTCACAAGTAAGATTCATGTTCCAAAAGTATACCTAATACTCTAGTATACACATTACATACATACATCAACTTAGGGCTAACAAAATCTCATAAATTACAAGGGTTAGAAGGTTTTTTTATCTTAACCCACGCAATTAGTTGATGGAACTCACCAATGGCTCATACTAGAACACCCCTAAACAACCAAAATCACAAGATTTCCTCAAAACCACAACCGAATTTGAATTTAAGAAGGAAAACGAAAATTGGACTTGAGTTTCGAAATTTCTTACCACAATACCTAGATAAACTGAAGAGCTCGTCAAGAGCGACGCGTGGCACAAACGGCTCATCGATTGGAGCTCCGTAGAGAAAGTTATGGTGATTTGAAGTTTGTGGAAGCTTAGGATTTCTATCTCATTCTCTCTTCTTTATTTCAGCACCTCTCTCTCTCTTTCTAGGTTTAATGAGCTGAAATGCTTATAACTAATGTTTATATATGTTAGGTCTAGGGCCCAACTTGAGCCCAGTTCACATATATGGTCTGTTTGTCCCAAATTTGGGACAAAACCTTTAAGATTAGCGTTTTGATGTGCGTTTTAATTATTCTTACCATCTCAATTACCAATTTTAACTTTCTAATCTTTCTTACTAAAAATTGATTTTCTCATCTACAGTATCGGACAAATCTCAACCAGTACTGCTGTTCAATTTTTTTGTTAACGTTTTTACGTAGAAAACTATGTTTTCCAACTCAGAAAAATTCACTGAGTCCAAATATCATATCAAAATTATCAAATTATGATTATTATATTTTCTAAATATTTTTACCCATATTTAATTTATTATTTAATTAATTACGGTTTGACCGAGTTTTACACAATGCAGATAATTAGGAAAAATATAAGGCGGTTAAGAAAAAGACAAAAGTGGCTGTAAGTGAAGCAAGAACAAGAGAATATGAGAGTCTCTACCAGTCTTTAGGCATGAAGAAAGGAGAAAAAAAAGTATATATAAAATTGCAAATAGCCGTGAAAGAAGAACGAGAGACTTGGATCAGGTTAAGTGCATAAAGGATAAAGATGGAGATGTTTTAGTTCAAGATGAGAAGATCAATGAAAGGTGAAATAACAACTTCTATGAGTTATTTAATGAATGACAGAAGACTCTTCCGAGCCTTGGTCGGTTATGCATGTGAGAAGAAGATCAAAACTTTGAGTACTATCGAAGGATTTGAGACTTCGAGGTAAAAGAAGCTCTAAAGTGGATGAAAAATGGCAGGGCAGTAGGACTTGATAATATTCCGATTGAATTTTGGAAGGGCCTTGAAGAGAAAGGCATAAGTTGGTTAACCAAGCTTTTTAATGAGATTTTAAAATAAAAAAAAAAATGCCAGATGAATGGAGAAAGAGCACTTTGGTACCTATCTACAAGAATAAGTAGGATATACAGAGTTGTGAAAACTATAGAGGGATCAAACTCATAAGCCATACCATGAAGTTATGAAAAAGGGTGATAGAACGGAGGTTGAGACAAGAGACACAAGTAACAGATAACCAATTCAATTTTATGTCAGGCAGATCTACCACTGAAGCTACATATCTGTTAAGAAGGATGATGAAAATGTATCGTAGTAATAAAAATGATCTACATATGGTGTTTATTGATTTGAAAAAAGCGTACGATATGGTGCCAAGGGAGGTCTTATAGAAGGTTTTGGAAAGGAAGAAAGTAAGGTCGCATATATTCGTGCAATTAAAGACATGTATGATGGGCTACAACTAGTGTGAAGACTCAAAATGGTGTGACAGAAAAATTTGCTATTGGTATAGGATTACACCAGGGATCATCCTTAAGTCCATACATTTTCACATTAGTCTTTGAAGTACTCACAGAGCATATCCAAGAGCCTGTACCATGGTGCATACTTTTTGCCGATGATATCGTCCTTCTGGGAGAGTCAAGCGAAGACCTAAATAAGAAGTTGGATTTATGGAGAGATGCTCTAGAAGTGTATGATCTATGCGTAAGTCATAGCAAGATAGAATATATGGAATGTAAGTTCAGCCATCGAAGGAAAAACCCTAATATAGAGGAGACGATTGGAGAAAACATCCTACAAAAAGTTAAAAGTTTTAAGTATTTTGGTGCATCGTACAGGATAATAGAGAGATTGAATAGGATGTAAATCATAGGATCCAAGTAGGTTGGTCAAAATGGTGGAGTGCATCTGGTTTTATATGTGACAAAAAAGTATCTTTAAAACTTAAAGGTAAATTCTATCGCACTGCTATCAAATCGGTTATGCTTTATGGTATAGAGTGTTGAGCGGCCAAAGAGGAGCACGAACATAAGTTATGTGTGGTAGATGAAGATGTCGAGATGGATGAGTGGTCATACACGATTGGATAGAATAAGGAACGAAGATATAAGAGAGAGAGTTGGAGTAGCACCTATTGTAGAAAAGATGGTAGAATCATGTCTCGGTTGGTTTGGACATGTGAGAAGAAGACCGACAAAGTGTACCACCCTACCACACAGAGCCTTATGCTTAAGCCGTAAGACAGAGGTGGTGTGGTTTACGACCTCTAAAATAAAATATATACGTAATAATATTGAAAAGGATACAGTATACGAGGAGCCTTGAAAAACAGATAAAGCAAAATCGCAAAATAAAAAGCGCAACGCTCAGGAAACGAGATTACTTGTGTGTGAAGAAATCTAAAGCACATAAGCATAATTAAACAGAAAATAGGTATAGAAGGTCAAGAGTACAAAATAACAAGCTCCTAACTCAGCCTGCGAAGCTAAGGCTGACTGAAGGATAATTACATACATATATACATAGCTCGAAGCCCAAAAATACATACATATAATCCTATTTCTCCATAAACCTCTAAGAAGTACAAAAGTAAAGCAGTAATATGCATAGGAGGAGAGTCTAATACATATACATATCAAAGTATCAAATGTAAGCCCCAAAATGAAACCACTTCGCTGTAGAACTCTAGACGCCTAGCGAGGTGCCTCTCGACCTGCATCTGAAAAACACAACATAGTATGGGGTGAGAACCGGAGGTTCTCAGCATGGTAAAGGTGCCACGCATATAAGATATAAGGTCCTGGGAATGCTAGACGTAATTCTAGAATGCCGACACTCAGATATAAAGCTTAAAGAGCTAAACAGAAACCATAAATGGGTTGTCTTCTAAGGGTTCTTAAGCCTAACTAAACTTATCTTGAACTCTAAACTTTTCCACCTTTCCTCCGTTCCTCCATCTCCGATGAATTCGCACAAACAAACAAGCAAACAAGACAAACACAAGTAATTCACAAGTAATACAGATAACATATATAGCAAATAGGAGATTATAATCACGTAGACAATCCCAAATAATTCACAAGAGTCTATGCATAGCTTTTTCTCAGATATATAAAATTGCTCAATGGGGGGTCACATCCCCGGGAATTTATAAGTGCCCGGTCACACTTACGTCGTAGGGTCAACAGAGTATCGAGTCTCAACCTGGAACACGTGGTGGTAAGTCACGGTACTTTACCCAGGGAAACTCGTATCTCAGATAATTGAGTGCATAAGCCAAATAATATTCATAATCATTATAATCTTTGCATAATCATATCATATAAGCCATGGTACCATATACACTCCAAATATACCCATTTTCATATTTAATTCATCACTTTTTCCACTTTACTTCATCCCAAGTTACCTCAATTTTCTAACTCCATCTTACTACTAGAGTTACTACTATGATTTGGGGCTAAAAGAGTGAAAATAGAGGTTTAGAAGTTTAAAATTGGACTTAAAAACACAAAATCCAGTTTTTACTGAAAAAGGGGCCACGCGTACGCATGGGCTATGCGTACGTATGTGGGTGCATTTACTGAAAGGTCACGTGTACACGTGGACCACGCATATGCGTGTGCATGCAAAAATCATTGTTCGCGTACGCTAGCACCCTGCTCGCGTACGCGAGAATCCCAACCCGAAAGGGTTGGTCGCGTCACGTGCAGGTGGTCACGTACGCAAACACACTGCTCGCGTATGCAAGCAGCCAAATCCGAAAAGTTTGGTCGCGTCGCGTGCAGTGGTCGCGTATGCAAGCTGTGTAGAATCAACAAAATGCTGAATGCTGCAGGATTTTCAGTTTTGCCCTCCGAACTTCCAACGCGCATAACTTTTTTGTTTTAAAACATTTTTTATCCGTTCTTCAAACGGCGTAAACTTCACGGACCCAATTTTCATATGAAAAAATTTGAAATCATTTGAGGATCCGGAAGCCAAGTTATGCTTCGCCGATGTTCGGACAAAAATCAGTTTTACACAAAAACCTTCAAACCTCAATTTTATTGAAACCAATCTCAAACCAAGCCTCTATACCTACATGCTCAGCAACATACTAAAGCACTCCAACACAGCACCAAATTCCTCATTACACTATTTCAACCTAAATCCCTTATTTTACATCAGCAACATTTCACCCACTTACACAATGTGTATATATATATATATATATAGAATCATATCATTCTTTCATTCTTCACCCACTTATCAATCAACATACTATTACCAACACAAACAACAATCATCCAACACATATTCAATCCACATCATAATCATCATCAAGGGTAATAAGTATTAAACATTTTCATACATTTCAATCTATCCTATGGACATTTAGCCTAAATTTTTACAGAATATTATATATTAAATACGTGAAACTTAAACTATATCTTGGCCGATTTTCACGTATTACCCAAGGCAACCCACTTAGGCAAAAAAGTCAAGCCCTCAAGACCACTTTTTAGCAACTTAGCTTCAAAACCCAAGCTTCCAAAGACTTCATATCATACATTCATACACACCTAACACATATATACACATATATACCCAAAAACTCAATATCCAACATACTCAAAACAAGAAATAGCTAGGGTTAATGATCCTTATCGCACCCACGGACCAAACGAACCAAGCCCAACTATCCCCGCAAGCTAAATTGAACCTATAACATCAAAGCCAACAAATTTTCAACATGTATGCTCAAGATTTTCGAAAATCAAAGGAGTGGAGCAACTGGAGTGAGAATGAGACTTACCTATGAAATTGTTCCGGTAGATTTGTAGAGCTCGACGCGGTGGTCGCGTGGCCGCAAACGGTGCGGCAATCAGAGCTCGGAATGAAAATGGCGTCGTTTGATCAACATAATAGAGTTCAATGGCGTCGTTTGATCTATATAGCCAACCTCACCTAGTGGGACAAGACTTCGTTGTTGTTGTTGTATAAATATTATATACATAAAATTATATATATTAAATTAAATAAAATAATTTTAATTATTAGTTATTTTTAACATTACTGACAAAATATTTTTTTAATCTAAAAATCAACATAATCAACAAAAAAAATATAGTTTAAAATTCTAAAATTATTGATAAGAACTAGTGTATGTTCCATGTCTTGCACGGGATAACACATAAAATTATATAAAAAAATTTATTAAAATCTTAAACGAAAAGTATATATAGTAACTATTGTTATAACTATTTTATAACTTGAAAATATTAAAAATAATTAGTATTTATTTTAATCAATTTGGGTTGGTTGAATGGTCATCTCATTTGTCTATTTAAGCAAGTATTTGGAGTTCAAATCTCGCTTTATGTGTGTAACAATTTATTAGTTAGCGACATATCCTTAATAAATAGAGCATCAATACGTGGTGAATTATTAGTCATTAGCCTGTCAAGTTAGAAAATTCGTAAAAGAAAAAATTGTATTTGTCTTTGAAGCAGAACAATTTCTCATTAATGGCAATACTTATGGAGTTTTGCCTTTGTTAAAATTTACATGGGACAATTTTATTTTTTGGTATCGTAGTCATTCTTAAAGTCAAAACTATATTGTATTTTGTTTAAACTTTACATTTTATGATATGATTTTTAAAATTTCAAACTTATAGACATATGTTGTTACAAAAGTTATTAGTTTGATTAATATTTTTTGGTAATATGGTGTATCAAAACACCATCATTGAGTATTAGTTAGTGTGAGGAGAAATTAATAACAACCTTTCTAATTTCTTATACCATTTTTTTGATAATATTTGTCATTAAAGAATAGCAAATAACCACACTATTCTACAATATGATTTACAAAGTAATCTCATATCTTGAAATTAATTATGGTTAGTGAGATAAAATTCAAAATATTTTTTATATTCTTACTCAAATTTAAATTTAAATTTAGAATTGATTAACAACTCATCCTTTTTTAATTTCAATAACAAAAATAAAATTGGTTAGGTGCAAAATATTTCACATTTAATAATTTTAATTATTTAAATTTTAATTACCAAAAATTAGTTTAAAAATTAATTATAAACTTAATAATCGATAATATATATATATATATATATATATATATATTAGTACGTAAATAATAATATCTAATGTATTGATTATTTATTTTTTTGATATGGCTAATGTATAATTTATTGAAGATTGATTTATTGTCCAAATTTTTTTTCATAAACTTTGTAGTATGTGAAAATAGTGATCTCATTTTTTATTATTATTTAAAAAATTATTCACAATTTTTTAATTATGTAATTAACTTAATTAATAACATTTATTATTGTTTTTATACTAAAAAAATATCAATTTATACTATTTACATATGTTTTCACTATTAATAAGTGTTATGGCCCGACCCAGAACCTCCACGGGCCGGGCCGACCCGAATACCACCCGATCCGGACAGACGTCCCGCAAACCGACCCGGACACGCGTCCAGGACAGCTCATGCGCAGCTGGGGGACAACGTCCCTAGGAACATGGGCCTATTCTGGACGGGCCCACCTCTGACAGGTATATAAGGGGAAGACTTGCTCTTCCCCCGAGGTACGTCACATATCACACTACCCTTTTCGCCTGCACATTTACTGACAAGAGCGTCGGAGTGTCTTTGCAGGTGGCACCCCCCCTCTCCACAAAGAACACGGGATATCGGGATCTCGTACCCTTCGACCGGCAGTCCACGACCTGACGAGCCCCTACCATCATCTCGGATCGCAATCCGAACCGTCCGGTAACCGACCCACCGAACAATAAGTAAATAAGTATTTGTGCTATTATACTTATTGTCTTAGATGATGATTAAGTTACTTATTTTATATGTTAAATAATATAAATAATATCTTGTATCTTAAATTCATTAAATATTAAGATGAGAAAAATTATACAATAAATTACATAAATAATCGTTATAAAGAAATATTTATCATATATAATCCTTAATATATATAGTGTTATGTATAGATTAAGATTATATATCTTAATTATGTAAGTGATTATTGTTATTTTCACCTTTTTAATACACTAGTAAATAATATTTAAAATAAAAAATAATTAGAAATTTTTTTAATTTGAATTAAAAAGTATTTTCTAAATATATCTAACATTTACATATACTAAATGTTATAATATTAAATAGTATAATATTTGTTATAACAATGACCCAAATATTAATCAAGATATATTTAGTCTAGTAAGATTAACCTTGGCCTATTGTTAGGGTTCCAAATCCGACTTAAATTTGTTACCTTAAATGCCCAATACAGATGAAGTCAATGTGTCCCCTTTCAAATCGGCTCAAATTGGATCTCCGTTGTTAGTTAGGTATGGTAATGAGTACTCAGGAGAGCGTGGCAAGCTCCCTTCCCATCTCTCACTCCCGTTTAAAAAAAAAATACCTCTGTCCCTTCTCCGTCTTTGCAAGTCCATGTTTAATTATCACCTCAAAGAACGCAGACTCCTCGAATATTTACGAATATTCTTTGAAAAATTTAAAAAAAATTAGCACAAAAAGATATAATATAATAATCATACAATAATTAATTCAATATAATTCGACACGATTCATAATATATTTAATATGAAAAATAATATTTCAAAAGGAAAAAATAAAAATATATTCCAACACAATAATATAACATAATTTTTTGGGATGATACTGAGTGACGTAGTGACAGACTTGAGAGAAAGAGAGAAAGAAAAAGAGTGAGAGAGAGGATTCAAATTGCAGGCATGCATTAGGGTTACTAATTCAAGAAATAGATTTATGTATATATAAAGGTTTAATTACTCTGTTGGTCCCTATAGTTTCGCAAAATTTTCAATTAGGTCCCTATACCTTTTTTCCTTTTAATTGAGTCCTTGCACCAATTTTTTTTTAATTGGGTCCCTACATTTTTTTTTCTTTTTATTTAGGTCCTTATACCAATTCTTCTTTTTTTAGTTGGGTCCTTATAAAATTAAGCCAATTACTACTAAGAGGAACTTAATTGAAAAAAAAAATAGTGCAGGGACCCAATTTAAAAAGAAAAAAAGTATAGGAACCTAATTGAAAATTTTACGAAACTATAGGGACCAATAGAGTAATTAAACCTATAAATTAGCAATCAATAAAGAAATAAAATTTAAGTAACACAAATATGTTATAAAAAAATTGAAATAAAATAAAGGCTTCCAATTATGATCATTAATTATAATCATATATATTTAGTTCATGATTTATACTTCGAAAGCTCAGAATATTGATATCTTATATTTTTTATTTTCTCAATTTTAGACTATTATAAACATTAATTACTTTTCAATAATGATTATTATTTTAAAATAATAAAAAATATACAATTACCTAAAATATAATATTTATGTAGCAACTAAAATTAATTGTGAATATGAAAGTTATATATAAGATCATATCGTAATCAAATAAGTGTTTAATCAAAGAATTTAATATTTATATAATATGATAAAATAAATTAAAATTTGAGTTTAACCATAACACTCAAGTTTAAATTTTCATAAATCAAATTTTATTTTATTTTTTGTCAAACTGAATTATGAAATAAAAAATTCATAAGGACATTATTGATGCTCAAATAATAAAAATAATATCATATTAATTATATTTATACAATAATTCAAAATTATAAAGTTAAATATTTAATATATATATATATATATATATATATATATATAAGTAGGAAATAATCTATTTATAAATAAAACACTTTTCTTAAAAGTTGAATATGCAGATAAAAAAAGTATAACTTATAAAAATTATCTATAGAATTTATTACATAGTAAAATTCATGTATTTATATAAATTAAATTATATTAAATTGTAAGATATATGGATATTTAATCAAACTAATTAAATAGTTGTAATTGATTTGATTTAATAACTTAAGAAAAATTGAATAACACTTTTTAGAACTATGCCAATCCAAATAATCTAGATTAAAGATAAGAAAAATAGAGTTAATAGTCAAAATCGTCCGTGAAAGATACCCTGATCTCTATTTTCGTCCTCGAAAGATTTAAAATTAATCACGTTAGTTCCTCCGTCTATTTTGTCACTAACAACGTTAATTTTACTGACGTGGCACGTTAATTTTGCTGACGTAGCACGTTAGTTTTTTTTTTTGAATTTTTGGTCATGGGTTGTTAAGCCCAAAAAACAGAAACAGAACCCTAACTATCCAAAATCCGACCCACCCGTTCTCGCCCCAAAAATCCCTCCTCAACCCGTCTGAGTAGCTTCAAGACTCCATTCCCGTCCCGCTGCAACACAACCCCTGCAATGGTGGTTCTTCAAGCATTCCTTCATCATCCTCAGTTGGCAAGCCATCACATCTTTGAGTTGTTCCCCAGTGCATTCAATAGTAGGTATTATGCTTAGTAACTGGTCATTTGCTCCAGTCCCCTCTTAACCGAAGATTCAGGTGAAGAATCTTCGGAGGATTTTCCCCTTCAACTGACTTTAGTCCTTGTAACTCAACCATGAACTATGGAACTGCAACCAATCCATCACTTTTTCTCAACTTCCCAAGCTTAGGAACATATCCTTTATGAGCAAAATGGGGTGTCCCTACCATAGTGACTGAGAAACCTGCTACTAGCCCGCAAGGTAGAAACATCAAGCCATCTCTCTTTTGCAATTCATCCCAGTCATTGATGTCCAAGAAGGACAGGACTCAGGCTTTCCTTCAATGATAGATTTCTCTCCGGACTCCACGTCATCGGCCGTGTCTAATTCTCCCCAAGCCTTCAGCCCCAATGTCCATGCCTCATCTGTCATTCTCTCAAGCACAGATAAATTGTTTGTCCTATTCATTTGCCGTATGATTCTTCTAGTAATCCTGCCATACTTCTGAGGGACACGCTCTACGGATTCACCACCATGTTCTTCCTCCTTCAGTGAAACTTTGTTAGGTCTCAAGGGAGCATCCTTGTCCGTGCTATCCTCTAGCCTCCGGTGAAGTGAATCTCGATAAACAGAACTAACAAAAGGCTTGCTCAACTCTGAACCTTCTGAGCCACCAACAGTAACGGTACCATCCAATCTATCATAAATCTCATCCCCACTTATCGTTGACACAATCTTCAGAATTTGAGGAAACTTGCACGAAATGTAAACCAAATATAACACCCAACAGCAAACAAAAATTGGGATAACCTAAACCTCTTCGAATTGAAAGGTTCAGTTTTCTTCCTTTTCATAATCTTCAAAATCAACAAACTAAAGAAAAAATGATACAATCTACACTATAGCAAGTTATCAACTACAACAATACCCTACACTGCATATGTTTTATGCGAATAAAACCATAAAGAACTACATCAACGTGAGGAAGCACGTAAACGGCAACATTACGGGGGTTGTGTTGTAGCGAAACGGGAATGGAGGCTCGAAGCTACTCAGATGGGTTGAAGAGAGATTTTCGGGACGGGTACGAGTGGGTCGGGTTCTAGGTAGTTAGGGTTCTGTTTCTATTTTTTGGGCTTAACAGTCCATGACCAAAAAGATAAAAAAAAAATTTAACGTGCCACATCAGCAAAATTAACGTTGTTAGTGACAGAGTAGATGGAGGGACTAACGTGATTAATTTTAAATCTTTCAAGGACAATTTTGATTAAATTTATCTTTCGGGGACGAAAATAGAGATCGGGGTATCTTTCAAGGACAATTTTGACTATTAACTCTAAGAAAAATATAACTAAATTATAAAATACAACATACTATTTCTAGAAGTTTTTTTATAACAGATCTAATGCCAAGATATTTATCATCATCTATCGGATAATCTAATTTCAAAATTATTTAAAATTTGTTTTTATGAAAAAATTGTATTATTTATGAAAAACAAAAAATATTTACTCACTATTATAATTTAAATAGAATATAAAATAGATATTAAACTAATTTTTTAAAAAAATTATTCAGTCACAAATATTCATCAAGAACATGAGGTTTAAGAGCATACAAAACAAATATAACACTTACACCCTTTACACTAACATGATAAGATGATCGTCATAAGCCTCTTTAATTCAAATTAAACCGAATAACATATAATAATAAAGAAACAATCAAATCCAAACAAATTATAGAACACCTAACATGCATTGCGACTGTTAGCATTGAGGTAGTTTTAACTATTTATTCTTTGAATTAATCTCCACGTACAAGCCTTTTCACTATACAAGTTATACAAGTCCTGAAAATCCCTAATTCTTAGAACGCGCCTCTTATGGCACGTATGTTTCACGCACCTCCTTAACAGATTTTCCAATCAATCAACGCGCGAATATATAACTTCCTTTTTCAAAAGGATTTCGTTTCCTTTTTTGAATTCCTTCTGCGTTTTCTTACCTTCTCTCTTCGATCTCTTTCGTGTGTTTCTCTCTCCTTTCTCCTACGCTGTTTACGTAAGTTTCTCTCTCTGTTCTCTTTCTTCATTTTTCTTATTTTCCATTGTTTCTAAAATCAAGCTCTGAAATTGTTTTGAAGATAATGGATGATTCAACTTCAGATTATCAGCTGAACCAGAGCGAAGTGGATATTGAATTTGAATTCAATGAAGTTCCTGAGGTGTGGTTTAATTCCAGTTAATAATTGAATCTGAATTTGAATCCAGTTAGTAGTTTATGATTGTGTAGCTGAATAATGCGTGAACCTTATATCTGAAATTTGTTGTTCATTGTTCCTTGTTTGAATTGAATTTAATGTACTAGTTCTGATGAATTTTCTGTATTTTATATCAGGGGTGTAAATCAAGAATATTTGGGCATATTTCGGGAAAGTTTGGGTGTATTTACAGTTAATGACTTTTCATCTCATTGAGGGTGAATTGTCTTATTGTTTTAGTTGAATTATTTTAGTTTCTGCTTATTGATGATTCATGAATATGATTTTTATTATTTTCTATGATGGTTTTATAGTTGTATTTGCATTCTATAGTTTATGCTTGTTTCAATATGGTGTATTTTGGGTGTATTTTGTAGCAAATATGTGGTATTGATGAGCAGTTTGTATCCAAGGTTTGAATGACCTTTAACACCCTTGAAAATGCTGCAAAATTCTACAAGGATTATGCGAAGGCTGCAGATTTTTCTACAAGAGTTTGGAGCACAAATAAAAAAGGAAACAAAATTAAGAATCAATTGATTACATGTAACATAGAGGAAAAATAGAAATTGAAAATATCTCCGACTAAGAAGACAAATCCCTCAACTTGATTTGAAGTAGGGAAATCGAAAATTTTTTTATTGTTTTGAATCCAATCAAGTGGTTGAGGTGTGGTTCAATTCAGGAGAAAAAAATGTAGTATTAGAGGAAATATTTTTCTGTATTTGTAGCAAATTTGGGTGTAACACGAAGATATTTGGGTGTAAGACGAAGATATTTGGGTGTATTTGTAAGAATTTTGGGTATATTTTTATTCTGATAAGTTTTGCATAACTTAAAACTCTTCCTCTTCCTCCTCCTCATCTTCTGCTTCTTTTTTCATCATCATCACTATCTTCTTCTTCTTTTTCCCTGTATTCATCTTTTTTTTTTTGTTTTACCTTCTCAAGTTTCTTCTTGTTTTACTATCTTAACAAGAATAAAAACCAAAAAATCAAAAAAAGAAGAAGAAGAAACACATAATGCTGTAAAATTACTTGGAAGAGGATGAATTTACATTCATTTAACTAAATGAAAGAAATAAATAAGGAAAAGAAGAAGAAGAAAAAATGCAACATTAGAGAAAATATTTTTCTGTACAAAAATGCTAATTTGTACACTAAAATCAGCCACAAAAATCAGCCACCAATGTATTTGTGTATAAATACATGTGTGCTCTAATTTATTTTTAATGTATATTTGTATTCCAATATGTATTTTATACTGGTAGCTGACTTTGGTGGCTGATTTTAGTGTACACGTAGCATAACTCATTTCTGTATTTGCAGCAAATTTGGGTGTAAAACGAAGATATTTGGGTGTAATACGAAGATATTTGGGTGTAAAACGAATATATTTGGGTGTATTTTTATTCTGATAAGTTCTGCATAATTCAGAACTCTTCATCTTCATCCTCCTCATCTTCTGCTGCTGCTTCTTTTTTTTTTTCATCATCATCACCATCTTCTTCTTCTTTTTTTCTTATTCATCTTTTTCTTTTTGTTTTGCCTTCTTAAGTTTCTTCTTCTTTTACTCTTTTAACACGAATAAAAACAAAAAAATCAAATAAAAAAGAAGAAGAAACACATAATGCTGCAAAATTACTTGGAAGAGGATGAACTTACATTCATTTAACTAAAAAAAAAGAAAGAAATAAAGAAAAGAAGAAGAAGAAAAAAAATGCAGCATTAGAGAAAATATTTTTTTGTACAAAAATGCTATTTGTACACTAAAATTAATCACTAAAATCAGCCACCAATGTATTTGTATATAAATACATGTGTGCTTTAATTTATTTTCAATGTATATTTGTGTTCTAGTATACTTTGGTGGCTGATTTTAGTGTACAAGTACCATAACTCATTTCTGTATTTGCAGCAAATTTGGATGTAAAACAAAGATATTTGGGTGTAACACGAGGATATTTGAGTATAAAATGGAGATATTTGGGTATATTTTTATTCTGATAAGTTCTGCATAATTCAGAACTCTTCATCTTCCTCCTCCTCATCTTCTGCTGTTTCTTCTTCTTCATCTTCTTATTTCATATTCTCATAATTCTTTTTAGGAGAAAAAAATCAAATAACGAAAAAAAAATATAATGTTGCAAAATCAAAAGGAGGTGAAACACAACGATGAAGATGAAACACGCGAAAAAAAGGAGGAGAAACACAAAGAAAAAGGAGAAGAAGAAGGAAGAAGAGGAGGAGGAGGAGGAGAAATGCGAAGAAAAAATGACAGTTGTGGTTTTCATCGAGGAAGAAGAAGAATAGTCGTTCAGAATAATGAAGGAGCGCTTTGGAAACGTGATACGCGTGTTAACATGCTTTTATGGGTGAACGTAGCTTCTGTTGGATTTGGCCCAACTTGTAAGACTTGTAAGCCAAAAAGACTTGTATGTGTCGCATAGCTGTTATTCTTTTATTAGCCATCTTTTTATCTACTTTTCACTTTATCTACGAATATGCCAAAGGACCAAACCCATGCTTAAGCCTTTCAAAATCCCATATATTCTTGCCAAACACAAAATTATTATGCGTCGTCTATACACACCAAAAAATTGAAAACAACAAAATATTCCATCTTTTCTTTATAGAAACTATTGAATGGAAGAACAGTTGGTAAAAAGATGAGGTTCTTTTATAATATATATGATTTTTATGATGATAAAATAAAAATGAAAGGCATAGAATAATATTGTGTATATTTAAGTTAATTTTAATTTTTTAATAACCAAATTTGTTATAATGTAACAACCGCCCCTTCTAGAAACAAAATTAAATTTGAAGTTTGAAAATCAGTTAGGAGATAAGTTTAGAATTTTGAAATTTTGGATAGGAACCTGGTAACCACCCTCAGTTTGAAATTTAAAATATCCCAACCACCCCATCCCCAAATGTATATAAATAGGGGAGCACCCATAGGTAGAAAATCACTTCTCTCAAACACTTATCCTCTCCCTTCTCTCTCTACAAAGAAATAACATTCTGTGGGCAAACACAAGAGGCAAGCTCAAAGAAGCGTTAGAAAAGAAGGTAGGGAATTATGTTTTTTCAAACGCTTGGCATGTGTTATGTTCCATTCTTTATTATTATTTTCTTCCATGTTATCATGACATTAATTTTATCTCACTCACCTTTCATTCATGATGATCATGTCTCTCCACCATGCCATTCACGTCTTCTTGAATCGTTATTATATGTTGGTGCACGAAATTGTGATCTCCAGGCTCGAACAAATCCTGGTAATGGCTCCAAAGCTTGGTGCTCTGATCTTAATTCATAATTGTCACAACTTCGATACAACTAACCAGCAAGTGCACTGGGTCGTCCAAGTAATACCTTACGTGAGTAAGGGTCGAATCCCACGGAGATTGTTGGTATGAAGCAAGCTATGGTCACCTTGTAAATCTCAGTCAGGCAGATATAAAGTGATAATGGTGTTTTCGAATTTAATATAATAAAATAGGGACAGAAATACTTATGTAAATCATTGGTAGGAATTTCAGATAAGCGAATGGAGATGCTTTTCGTTCCTCTGAACCTCTGCTTTCCTGCTATCTTCATCCAATCAGTCTTACTCCTTTCCATGGCTGGCTTTATGCAAGGGCATCACCGTTGTCAGTGGCTACATCCCCTCCTCTCAGTGAATAATATGCTCACGCACCCTGTCACGGCACGGCTATTCATCTGTCGGTTCCCGATCATGCTGGAATAGGATTCACCCTCCTTTTGCGTCTGTCACTAACGCCCAGCACTCGCGAGTTTGAAGCTCGTCACAGTCATTCAATCATTGAATCCTACTCAGAATACCACAGACAAGGTTTAGACCTTCCGGATTCTCTTGAATGCCGCCATCATTCTAGCTTACGCCACGAAGATTCTGGTTAGGAGATCTAAGAGATACTCATTCTAGCTTATTTCATGTAGAACAGAAGTGTTTGTCAGGCACGCGTTCATAAGGGAGAAGGATGATGAGCGTCACACATAATCATCACCTTCATCACGTTCTTGGGTGCGAATGGATATCTTAGAAGAGAAATAAGAAGAATTGAATAGAAAACAGTAGTACTTTGCATTAATCTTTGAGGAACAGCAGAGCTCCACACCTTAATCTATGGAGTGTAGAAACTCTACCGTTGAAAATACATAAGTGAAGGTCCAGGCATGGCCGAGATGGCCAGCCCCCTAAAACGTGATCAAAGGATCATAAGGTAATCCAAAGATGCCTAATACAATAGTAAGAGGTCCTATTTATAATAAACTAGCTACTAGGGTTTACATGAGTAAGTATTTGATGTATAAATCCACTTCCGGGGCCCACTTGGTGTGTGTTTGGGCTGAGCTTAAGTGTTGCACGTGCAAAGGCCATTTGTGGAGTTGAACGCCAGTTTTTGTACCAGTTTGGGCGTTCAACTCTGGTTTTGGATCCTTTTCTGGCGCTGGACGCCAGATTTGGGTAGAAAGCTGGCGTTGAACGCCAGTTTACGTCGTCAATTCTTGGCCAAAGTATGGACTATTATATATTGCTGGAAAGCCCTGGATGTCTACTTTCCAACGCAATTGGAAGCGCGCCATTTCGAGTTCTGTAGCTCCAGAAAATCCACTTTGAGTACAGGGAGGTCAGAATCCAACAGCATCAGCAGTCCTTTTTCAACCTCTGAATCTGATTTCTGCTCAAGTCCCTCAATTTCAGCCAGAAAATACCTGAAATCACAGAAAAACACACAAACTTATAGTAAAATCCAGAAATATGAATTTAACACAAAATCTATTAAAAACATCCCTAAAAGTAACTAGATCCTACTAAAAACATACTAAAAACAATGTCAAAAAGCGTATAAATTATCCGCTCATCACAACACCAAACTTAAATTGTTGCTTGTCCCCAAGCAACTGAAAATCAAAATAGGATAAAAAGAATAGAATATACTATAAATTCCAAACTATCAATGAAACAGAGCTTCAATCATATGAGCGGGACTTATAGCTTTTTGCCTCTTGAATAGTTTTGGCATCTCACTTTATCCATTGAGGTTCAGAATGATTGGCATCTATAGGAACTTTAGATTTCGAATAGTGTTATTGACTCTCTTAGTTAAGTATGATGATTCTTGAACACAGCTTCTTTATGAGTCTTGGCCGTGGCCCTAAGCATTTTGTTTTCCAGTATTACCACCGGATACATAAATGCCACAGACGCATAATTGGGTGAACCTTTTCAGATTGTGACTCAGCTTTGCTAAAGTCCCTAATTAGAGGTGTCCAGGGTTCTTAAGCACACTCTTTTTTTTTGCTTTGGACCTTGACTTTAACCGCTCAGTCTCAAGTTTTCACTTGACACCTACACGCCACAAGCACATGGTTAGGGACAGCTTGGTTTAGCCGCTTAGGCCAGGATTTTATTCCTTTAGGCCCTCCTATCCACTGATGCTCAAAGCCTTGTGATCCTTTTTAATTGCCCTTGCCTTTTGGTTTTAAGGGTTATTGGCTTTTTGCTCTTGCCTCTTGGTTTTAAGAGCTTTGGCTTTTTCTGCTTGCTTTTTCTTTTTCTTTCTATTTTTTTTTCGCCTATTTTTTTTTCTGCAAGCTTTGTTCTTTGCTGCTTTTTCTTGCTTCAAGAATCATTTTTATGATTTTTCAGATTATCAAATAACATGTCTCCTAGTCATCATTCTTTCAAGAGTCAACATATTTAACATTCTTAAACAACAACTTCAAAAGACATATGCACTGTTCAAGCATACATTCAGAAAACAAGAAGCATTGTCACCACATCAATATAATTAAACTAAGTTCAAGGATAAATTCGAAACTCATGTACTTCTTGTTCTTTTGAATTAAAACATTTTTCATTTAAGAGAGGTGATGGATTCATAGGACATTTATAACTTTAAGACATAGTTACTAACTACTAATGATCATGTAATGAAGACACAAACACAGATAAGCACATAACATAGAAAACGAAAAACAGAAGAAATAAGAACAAGGAATGAATCCACCTTAGTAATGGTGGCGTTTCCTTCTTGAGGAACTAATGATGTCCTTGAGCTCTTCTATGTCTCTTCCTTGTCTTTGTTGCTCCTCCTTCATTGCTTTTAGATCTTCTCTGATTTCATGAGGGATGATGGAGTGCTCTTGATGTTCCACCCTTAGTTGCTTCCAATAATTGTGTGGAAGAAAATGTATCCCCTGAGGTATCTCAGGGATCTCTTGATTTGCAGTCAAATGTTCTACCACTGAGCTATAGACCCTTGATGGAAGCTTTTGTCTTCCCTTTCCTCTTTCTAGAGGTTTCTCTGGCCTTAGGTGCCATCAATGGTTATGGAAAAAACAAAAAAGCTATGCTTTTACCACACCAAACTTAGAATGTTGCTCGCCCTCGAGCAAAAGAAGAAAGAATAGAAGAAGAAGAGGATATGGAGGGGATGGATGGCTGTGTGTATTCGGCCATATGGGTGGGATTGGGTGGGGAAGAGATGTTGAATTTTTGAAGGTAAGTGGGTGTATGGGTGTGAGTGGTAAATGGAAGACAGAAGGGATGAGTGTTTATTGGGAATAGAGGATGATTGAGAAGAGAGAAGAGAGTGAGTGAAGGTAGGTGGGGATCTTGTGGGGTCCACAGATCTTGGGGTGTCAAGGCATTTACATCCCTGCACTAATTTAGGCATGCAAAATGCCATTGCACACAACTCTGGGCGTTCAGCGCCAGGTTGGTGCCCATTTAGGGCGTTCAACGCCCCTTTGCTGCCATTTCTGGCGTTGAACGCCAGAACCATGCTTGTTCTGGGCGTTCAGCGCCAGGATGCTCCCATTCTGGGCGTTCAGCGCCAGAACTATGCTCTGTTCTGGCGTTTGAACGCCAGACAGGTGCTCCTCCAGGGTGTGATTTTTCTTCTGCTGTTTTTGATTCCGTTTTTGATTTTTTTGTTTATTTTGTGACTCCACATGATCATGAACCTAAGAAAACATGAAAAACAATAAAAATAAGAATTAGATAAACATTGGGTTGCCTCCCAACAAGCACTTCTTTAATGTCAATAGCTTGACAGTGGGCTCTCATGGAGCCTCACAGATGTGCAGAGCTTTGTTGAGACTCTCCAACACCAAACTTAGAGTTTGGATATGGGAGTTCAACACCAAACTTAGAGTTTGGTTGTGGCCTCCCAACACCAAACTTAGAGTTTGACTGTGGGGGCTCTGGTTGACTCTGCTTAGAGAGAAGCTTTTTTTGCTTCCTCTCCATGGTTGCAGAGGGAGATCCTTGAGTTTTAAACACAAGGGAGTTCTCATTCCATTGAAGGAATATTTCACCTCTGTCAACATCAATCACAGCTCTTGCTGTGGCCAGGAAAGGTCTTCCTAGGATGATGGATTCATCCTCTTCCTTTCCAGTATCCAGGACTATGAAATCAGCAGGGATGTAAAGGCCTTCAACCTTTACTAACACGTCCTCTACTTGTCCATAAGCCTATTTTCTAGAGCTGTCTGCCATCTCTAATGAGATTTTAGCAGCTTGCACCCCATAGATTCCCAGTTTCTCTATTACAGAGAGGGGCATGAGGTTTATTCCTGAACCAAGGTCACACAGAGCCTTAAAGATCATGGTGCCTATGGTACAGGGTATTATGAACTTTCCAGGATCCTGTCTCTTCTGAGGCAATGTCAGTTGATCCAGATCACTTAGTTCATTGATGAACAAGGGAGGTTCAACTTCCCAAGTATCAATGCCAAATAATTTGGCATTTAGCTTCATGATTGCACCAAGAAACTTGGCAGTTTGCTCTTCAGTAACATCCTCATTCTCTTCAGAAGAGGAATACTCATCAGAGCTCATGAAGGGCATAAGGAGGTTCAATGGGATCTCTATGGTCTCTAGATGGGCCTCAGAGTCCTTTGGTTTCTCAGAGGGAAGCTCCTTATTGATCACTGGACGTCCCAGGAGGTCTTTCTCCTTGGGATTCACGTCCTCCACTCCACTTGTAGGTTCGGCCATGGTGCTTATGTCAATGGCCTTGCACTCTCCTTTTGGGTTCTCTTCTGTATTGCTTGGGAGAGTACTGGGAGGAATTTCAGTGATCCTTTTACTCAGCTGGCCCACTTGTGCTTCCAGATTTCTAATGGAAGATCTTGTTTCATTCATGAAACTTACAGTGGCCTTAGATAGATCAGAGACTAGATTTGCTAAATTAGAAGCATTTTGTTCAAAGTTCTCTGTCTGTTGCTGAGTTGATGATGGAAAAGGCTTGCTGTTGCTAAACCTGTTTCTTCCACCATTGTTAAAGCCTTGTTGAGGCTTTTGATCCTTCCATGAGAAATTTGAATGATTTCTCCATGATGAGTTATAGGTGTTTCCATAAGGTTCACCTAAGTAGTTCACCTCTGCTATTGCAGGGTTCTCAGGATCATAAGCTTCTTCTTCAGGAGAAGCCTCTTGAGTACTGTTGGATGCAGCTTGCATTCCATTCAGACTCTGAGAAATCATATTGACTTGCTGAGTCAATATTTTGTTCTGAGCCAATATGGCATTCAGAGTATCAACTTCAAGAACTCCCTTCTTTATAGGCGTCCCATTACTCACAGGATTCCTTTCAGAAGTGTACATGAACTGGTTATTAGCAACCATGTCAATGAGTTCTTGAGCTTCTGCAGGCGTTTTCTTTAGATGGATGGATCCACCTGCAGAAGTGTCCAGTGACATCCTTGATAGCTCAGATAGATCATCATAGAATATATCCAGGATGGTCCATTCTGAAAGCATGTCAGAAGGACACTTTTTGGTCAACTGTTTGTATCTTTCCCAAGCTTCATAGAGGGATTCACCTTCTTTCTGTCTGAAGGTTTGAACATCAGCTCTAAGCTTGCTTAGCTTTTGAGGAGAAAAGTACTTGGCTAAGAAAGCCGTGACCAGCTTATCCCAAGAGTTCAGGCTGTCTTTGGGTTGAGAATCCAACCATAATCTAGCTCTGTCTCTTACAGCAAAAGGGAAAAGTATGAGCCTGTAGACTTCAAGATCTACTCCATTAGTCTTAACAGTATCACATATCTGCAAGAATTCAGTTAAGAACTGAAAAGGATCTTCAGATGGAAGTCCATGGAACTTGCAGTTCTGCTGCATTAGAGAAACTAATTGAGGTTTCAGCTCAAAGTTGTTTGCTCCAATGGCAGGAATGGAGATGCTTCTTCCATGTAAATTGGAATTAGGTGCAGTAAAGTCACCAAGCATCTTCCTTACATTATCATTATTTTCGGCTGCCATCTCCTCTGCCTGTTCGAAAATTTCTGAAAGGTTATCTCTGAATTGTTGTATTTTAGCTTCTCTTAATTTTCTCTTCAGAGTCCTTTCAGGTTCTGGATCTGCTTCCACAAGAATGTTCTTATCCTTGCTCCTGCTCATATGACAAAGAAGAAGGCACATAAAAATAATAATAATAATAATAATAGAGATCCTTTATACCACAGTATAGGGATCCCTTTGTGAGTGGAAGAAAAGAGGGGGAGACAAAGAATGTGATGTAAAGGAAGAAACATAACTGTACCGATGGAAGAGATGTGATATGAGATGTTAGGATATGAATGAATAAATAGAATATGATGGGGGAGGTATAATTTTCGAAAATTATTTTGAAAAAGAGTTAGTGATTTTTTAAAATGGTTTTTGAAAAATGTTAGTGATTTTCGAAAATTAAGATTTAAAAAAAATAAAATAATTAATAAATCAAAAAAGAAATTTTGAAAAAGGGGGAAGATATTTTCGAAAATGAGAGAGAGAGAGTTAGTTAGGTGGTTTTGAAAAAGTTAAGAAACAAACAAAAAGTTAGTTAGTTAGTTGAAACAAATTTTGAAAACCAATTTTGAAAAGATAAGAAGTTAGGAAGTTAGAAAAGATATTTTGAAAAGATATTTTTGAAAAAGATAAGATAAGAAGATATTTTTGAAAAGATATGATTTGAAATTAGTTTTTGAAAAAGATTTGATTTTTAAAATCACAATTAATGACTTGATTCATAAGAAATCACAAGATATGATTCTAGAACTTAAAGTTTGAATCTTTCTTAACAAGCAAGTAACAAACTTCAAATTTTTGAATCAAAACATTAATTGATTATGTTATTTTCGAAAATTTGGTATAAAAATAAGAAAAAGATTTTTGAAAAATATTTTTGGAATTTTCGAAAATAACTAAGAATTTTGAAAAAGATTTGATTTTTGAAAAAGATTTTGAAAAAGATAAGATTTTCAAATTGAAAATTTGATTTGACTCATGAGAAACAATTTGATTTTAAAAATTTTTGAAAAAGTCAATCCAAATTTTCGAATTTGATGAGAGAAAAAGGGAAAGATATATTTTTGATTTTTTGAATTTTTATGAAAACATGAAAATTATGCAATGCATGAAATTTTTAGATCAAAACAATGAATGCATGCAAGAATGCTATGAATGTCAAGATGAACACCAAGAACACTATGAATGTCAAGATGAACACCAAGGACATATTTTTGAAAAAAATTTTAATGCAAAGAAAACATGCAAGACACCAAACTTAGAATTCTTTAATGCTTAGACACTGAGAATTCAAGAATGCATATGAAAAACACTAAACAACACAAAACAAAAACTCATCAAGATCAAACAAGAAGACTTACCAAGAACAACTTGAAGATCATGAAGAACACTATGAATGCATGAAATTTTCGAAAAATGCAAGATGCACATGCAATTGACACCAAACTTATAACATGACTCAAAACTCAAACAAGAAACACAAAAATATTTTTGATTTTTATGATTTTCTAATTTTTTTTGGATTTTTTTCGAAAATTATATGAAAAAGAAAAAATAAGGATTCCAAAATTTTTAATATGAATTCCAGGAATCTTGCCATGTTAGTCTAAAACTTCAGTCCAGGAATTAGACATGGCTCACTAGCCAGCCAAGCTTTCAATGAAAGCTCCAGTCCAAAACACTAGACATGGCCAATGGCCAGCCAAGCTTCAGCAAACATATGAATGTAATTCATTCAATTTTAATCCAAAACCTCAGTCCAAAAGAATTTAGACATGGCTTTTCAGCCAGCCAGGCTTTAGCATGCTTCATGAAACACTAGAATTCATTCTTAAAAATTCTGAAGAAAAATGATATTTTTGAAAACATTTTTTTTTTCGAAAACAAGTGAGAAAATTTTGAAATATTTTTGAAAATTTTTTGAAAAGAAAACAAAAAGAAAATTACCTAATCTGAGCAACAAGATGAACCGTCAGTTGTCCAAACTCAAACAATCCCCGGCAACGGCGCCAAAAACTTGGTGCACGAAATTGTGATCTCCAGGCTCGAACAAATCCTGGTAATGGCTCCAAAGCTTGGTGCTCTGATCTTAATTCATAATTGTCACAACTTCGATACAACTAACCAGCAAGTGCACTGGGTCGTCTAAGTAATACCTTACGTGAGTAAGGGTCGAATCCCACGGAGATTGTTGGTATGAAGCAAGCTATGGTCACCTTGTAAATCTCAGTCAGGCAGATATAAAGTGATAATGGTGTTTTCGAATTTAATATAATAAAATAGGGACAGAAATACTTATGTAAATCATTGGTAGGAATTTCAGATAAGCGAATGGAGATGCTTTTCGTTCCTCTGAACCTCTGCTTTCCTGCTATCTTCATCCAATCAGTCTTACTCCTTTCCATGGCTGGCTTTATGCAAGGGCATCACCGTTGTCAGTGGCTACATCCCCTCCTCTCAGTGAATAATATGCTCACGCACCCTGTCACGGCACGGCTATTCATCTGTCGGTTCCCGATCATGCTGGAATAGGATTCACCCTCCTTTTGCGTCTGTCACTAACGCCCAGCACTCGCGAGTTTGAAGCTCGTCACAGTCATTCAATCATTGAATCCTACTCAGAATACCACAGACAAGGTTTAGACCTTCCGGATTCTCTTGAATGCCGCCATCATTCTAGCTTACGCCACGAAGATTCTGGTTAGGAGATCTAAGAGATACTCATTCTAGCTTATTTCATGTAGAACAGAAGTGTTTGTCAGGCACGCGTTCATAAGGGAGAAGGATGATGAGCGTCACACATAATCATCACCTTCATCACGTTCTTGGGTGCGAATGGATATCTTAGAAGAGAAATAAAAAGAATTGAATAGAAAACAGTAGTACTTTGCATTAATCTTTGAGGAACAGCAGAGCTCCACACCTTAATCTATGGAGTGTAGAAACTCTACCGTTGAAAATACATAAGTGAAGGTCCAGGCATGGCCGAGATGGCCAGCCCCCTAAAACGTGATCAAAGGATCATAAGGTAATCCAAAGATGCCTAATACAATAGTAAGAGGTCCTATTTATAATAAACTAGCTACTAGGGTTTACATGAGTAAGTATTTGATGTATAAATCCACTTCCGGGGCCCACTTGGTGTGTGTTTGGGCTGAGCTTAAGTGTTGCACGTGCAGAGGCCATTTGTGGAGTTGAAAGCCAGTTTTTGTACCAGTTTGGGCGTTCAACTCTGGTTTTGGATCCTTTTCTGGCGCTGGACGCCAGATTTGGGTAGAAAGCTGGCGTTGAACGCCAGTTTACGTCGTCAATTCTTGGCCAAAGTATGGACTATTATATATTGATGGAAAGCCCTGGATGTCTACTTTCCAACGCAATTGGAAGCGTATAAATCCACTTTGAGTGCAGGGAGGTCAGAATCCAACAGCATCAGCAGTCCTTTTTCAACCTCTGAATCTGATTTCTGCTCAAGTCCCTCAATTTCAGCCAGAAAATACCTGAAATCACAGAAAAACACACAAACTCATAGTAAAATCCAGAAATGTGAATTTAACACAAAATCTATTAAAAACATCCCTAAAAGTAACTGGATCCTACTAAAAACATACTAAAAACAATGTCAAAAAGCGTATAAATTATCCGCTCATCATATGTCTTCGTATGATGTTCATTCAATTATTTACTATACCTATTTTGTGCTCTTTCATATAATTATGTTGTTAATATTCCCTTTAGGTCGAGCGTACATGCCCTCTTAAGATGCTTATTCAATATCCTATATTATTAAATTGATATTCCCTTAGGGCCAAGAGTACATGCCTTCTTATGTCTTGTTCAACATATAGGTATATGTGTGATCTCTTACATAGTTATATTATTATTTATAATATTTTAATTCAATTATTTAAATTATCCTATTTCATCATGTGCATCCATGTAACCTATTATACCATTATGTTATCATCATTCCCTTAAAGTCAAGAGTACATGCTTTCTCAAATATTTTATTTAAAAATTTAATCCTATGTGCATCTATGTGATCTCTTCTATCATTATTCCTTTAAAGTCAAGAGTACATGTTTTTCTTCAAAATATTTAATATTCTTATAATGTGCACTTATATGATTTTTCCCTTGTGTACGTTTAAAACAACCTAAATGTAAATTGAACTGAGGGAATGATCCTTCGGTAAGGGAAGGTGACCCCCAAAGATAAGATATCGATATGATCCTTCGGTAAGGGAAGGTGATCGATCGAGATGATCCTTCGGTAAGGGAAGGTGATCGAAAAACGTTTGGGATAAGAACCTTCGGTAAGGGAAGGGGACTATCCCATCAATTTTATATAATAATATATCTTTTTATATGACTCTCTTCTTGTGTATGTTTAAATAACCTTGATTGTAAATTAAACTGAGGGAATGATCCTTCGGTAAGGGAAGGTGACCCCCAAAGACAAGATATCGATATGATCCTTCGGTAAGGGAAGGTGATCGCCAAAACGTTTGGGATAAGAACCTTCGGTAAGGGAAGGGGACTCCCACTTATACCGGTTTGAGCTCAATACCCTCCATACAAGTTATAAATTAAGAAAGAAGAAGGCACGAATGAAAGCTTGAGTTCTATGTTTTCCTTAGATTTAATTATGATTATGTTGATGTTATCCTTCTATTTTCCTATATGTTTTCCCTTTCTTTTACACACATGTTTTACAAAAAAGAAGATGCATATTACATGCCATGTTATACGCTTGTTTTTAACATCCCGCACGTGGGCTGGAGATGGATATGGAGGTGTTACATAGCACTCCTACTGAGACGTTAGGTTCTCACTCCCTTTCTTTTCCCATACTATCTCCAGAGGAACATGGCACAGCGGATAGAGACGACACAGTGCCCCCCGAGGGTAACTTCTGAGTATGACCCCTCAAAGCACACATGGGTAGTTGTGACCACTACTACCGTACTCCAGATTATCCACTTAGGTCGAGAACCCGTGGAAGAAGAACCCCAGCTGCCCGTCATAACCTTCCTAGATAGGAATGCTTCAACATCTAGAAAGCGGTCACCTAAGGTGGTACACCTCGAGTCCGACTCCGAGGCTGAGGAAGAGGGATCCGACGACCCTGGCCAGAAGGAAGACACCATGGAGGCGGATCCAGAGGAGAAGTTGAACCCTTGCGGAAGTCCAAAGGTGGAATACGTACCCTATTCCCCCACTTCGGCACCCCGTTGAGTTTTGGTTCATCCCACACAACGGAACCGGGTCTTCACTGCGCGAAAGGGTGTTGGAGGGAGACCCCTGGTACCTCGATCCATGAATAACTAAAGACTCCTGATCAAGGATAGGATAGGATGCAAGTAGGGGAGCCTCTTCGACGAGATTAGTTTAGGACGTAGTTAGCTTCTTTTCCTGTTTTAGTTTCCTATAAGTATTTTGAAACGTACTCATGGTTAAGATGTTTATCTCACTTTAATTTAAATTCCAACGTTTTAGCGCTACTCATTTTCCGCTCTACACGTATTTGCTCCTGCCTCGCGTAACGATTAAGTCATTCTTTTCTTGGATCAAGTGTGGCACCTTACTTTAAAAACCTCCACGATAGTATAAGAACTTAGGGTGTTACATTATTGGTATCAGAGCAAAGTCGATCCTAGGAGATATGACTAATGAAGCCTCTTCCTATGGTTATCCATAAAAAGGGAATGTCCAGCAGTTCCCCCACCCTCTGCCGATGCACCCCAACGTCAAGGACGAGTCTTTGCCCTCAGCAGGTCTGTCAGAGGGTGTGCATCCTCATTTCAGGTAGATCATACCTTGCTAACCTAGTGTGCCTCCCTTTAGTAGGATTAGACATCATCCTAGGAATGGACTGGCTCAACGAAAACCGAGTCTTGTTAGATTGTTTTGAGAGAAAAGCCATCTTCCCTTCTCAATCCATACGAGACACACGTGACCTTCCAAGGTCCTCCGAAGACACCAGTACGAGGCAAGAATATGCCTTGCTAAATTCGGTAAAAGCAGACTCCCATCAGGAGTTCTGTGAGATACCAGTAGTACACGACTTTTCAGATGTCTTTCCCGAAGATATACCCTCGTTTCCCCCAACACGAGAGGTTGAGTTCTCCATAGAATTGATACCTGGGATAGGGCCAATCTCCAGAGCCCCTTACCGGATGGCTCCAGTGGAGCTCACTGAACTGAAGAACCAACTAGAGGAGCTGCTGCAAAAAGGATGCATCAGACCAAGCGTCTCTCCCTGGGGAGCTCCAGTATTGTTTGTGAAGAAAAAGGACGGCAGCATGCGTCTCTGCGTGGACTATAGGCAACTCAACAAAATCACGGTAAAGAACAAGTATCCCCTCCCAAGAATAGATGACTTAATGGACCAACTACAAGGTGCAACAGTGTTCTCAAAAATCGACCTGAGATCAGAGTATCATCAAATAAGGGTAAGAGAGGAAGACATTCCAAAGACAGCATTTCGAACGAGATACGGACACTACGAGTTCACAGTAATGTCATTTGGGTTGACCAATGCCCCCGCCGTCTTTATGGACTACATGAATAGAATTTTTCGACCTTACCTCGACAGTTTCGTGGTGGTATTCATAGATGATATTTTGATTTTCTCCAAGACAGAAGAAGAACACAGGGAGCACTTGTGTGTAATACTGGGAACCCTTCGAGAGAAAAAGTTGTACGCAAAACTATCCAAGTGTAAGTTTTGGATGAAGGAGGTACAATTTCTTGGACACATGGTTTCCGGCAACGGAATATCAGTGGATCCCAGTAAGATAGACTCGGTACTAAACTGGGAAAGGCCGACGTCAGTCACAGAAATAAGAAGTTTTTTTTAGGATTGGCGGGCTACTATAGAAGGTTCATAAGAGGGTTTTCTCAACTAGCCTTGCCGTTAACCCGTTTAACCAGGAAGGATACCCCGTTTGCTTGGACGCCAGACTGCGAAAGAAGCTTCCAAGAGTTAAAGTGTCGCTTGACATCCGCCCCAGTACTAGCCTTACCTAACCCCGACATGGCCTTCGAAGTTTACTGCGACGCCTCAGGACAAGGATTGGGTTGCGTACTAATGCAATGCAAAAAGGTAGTGGCGTATGCGTCAAGACAACTGAAGACTCACGAAGCCAACTATCCAACTCACGACCTCGAACTAGCCGCGATAGTATTTGCGCTGAAGACATGGAGGCATCATTTGTACGGAGTTAGGGTTTCAAGTATTCTCCGATCATAAGAGCTTAAAGTACCTGTTCGACCAGAAGGAACTCAACATGCGACAAAGGAGGTGGATGGAGTTTCTTAAAGATTATGACTTTGTTCTAAATTACCACCCAGGAAAGGCTAACTTGGTGGCTGACGCTCTGAGTCGGAAGGTACTCAAGGCATCATGGCTGATGATAAAAGAGGCAAAGTTGATAAGGAATTTCAGAGACATGAACTTACAAGTCACCCTCGCTCCAAAAAGCATATGTCTGAACCACCTAACAGTGGCAAGTCAATTCAAAGAACAAATAACTAAGGCACAGAGTTCCGACCCCAACTTTCAAGAAACCCTGCGCCTTGTCAAAGAAGGAAGATTGAAGGGCTTCACCGAAGGAGAGGACAAGGTATGGAGATACCAAGGTCGAATCTGTGTCCCAAGGGAAGGAGACCTTCAAAGCAAGATTGCGGAAGAAGCCCACAGAGGAGATTTTACCATTCATCCTGGCATGACGAAGATGTACCATGATTTGAAGAAGATGTTCTGGTGGCCAGGGATGAAAAAGGACTTAGCCACGATCGTGAATAAATGCCTGGTTTGTCAGAAGGTAAAAATCGAACATCAGAAACCATCAGGGGTATTGCAACCCCTTGGCATCCCGAAGTGGAAATGGGAAGACATATCAATGGATTTCGTCATGGGACTACCCCGTACTCAAGCAGGGCGTGACGCTATATGGGTCATCGTGGACCGGCTTACAAAGACTGCCCATTTTCTACCAGTTAAGGCGACCGACTCATTGGAAAGACTAGCCACGCTATATATCAGAGAGATCGTGAGGTTACATAGGGTACCAACGACCATAGTCTTGGATAGAGACCCAAGATTCACCTCGAGGTTTTGGAACGCATTGCAGAAGGCATTCGGGACGAAATTGTGCCTAAGCACGTCATACCACCCGCAAACAGATGGACAAACGGAGAGGACCATCCAGACGTTGGAAGACATGTTACGAGCTTGTGTCCTAGACAGACCAGGAAAGTGGGAGAGTCACCTACCACTGATCGAGTTTGCTTATAACAACAGTTACCATGGTAGCATCGGGATGGCACCATATGAGGCACTGTACGGGCAAAAATGCCAATCTCCTTTATGCTGGTACGGGCCAGAAGGGAAAGGCTACTTAGGACCGGAGTTAGTAAGATAGACCACGGAAGATATCAAGAAGATAAGAGAAAGAATGCGCACCGCCCAAAGTCGACAAAAGAGTTATGCAGATCAACGAAGGAAACCCCTCGAATTTCAGGAAGGCGATCACGTATTCCTAAAAATCACCCCCACCACCGGGGTAGGGAGGGCTCTTAAGGTACAAAAACTAAGCCCCCGGTACCTAGGTCCATTCCAAATCCTCCGGCGTATAGGAAAGTCGGCATACCATCTTGCCCTACCACCAAATCTATCAAGACTACATGACGTGTTCCATGTGTCCCAACTCCGAAAATACCAGCACGATCCAAGCCATGTGTTGCAGCAAGAGGATGTAACACTCAAGGATGACCTGACTTTTGAACTACCAGCCATAGAGATTGTAGACAGAAGTACGAAGCAACTAAGGAGCAAGACGATACGACTGGTAAAGGTGGCATGGGGTAGCGGCAATTCCAGAGACTACACATGGGAAAAAGAGGCAGACATGAGACAGAAGCTCCCGGACTTATTTACAGGTAACAATCGTAGTGAGAATCTCCTTTTCTCCCCAACAGTAAGGAAATTTCAGTAGGACCCCTAAGTTAGTTAAACGACCCTTATCGACCAAGTTCAGACATGGAATTTGGGGACAAATTCTTTTCTTATGGGGGTGATAATGTAACAACCGCCCCTTCTAGAAACAAAATTAAATTTGAAGTTTGAAAATCAGTTAGGAGATAAGTTTAGAATTTTGAAATTTTGGATAGGAACCTGGTAACTACCCTCAGTTTGAAATTTAAAATATCCCAACCACCCCATCCCCAAATGTATATAAATAGGGGAGCACCCATAGGTAGAAAATCACTTCTCTCAAACACTTATCCTCTCCCTTCTCTCTCTACAAAGAAATAACATTCTGTGGGCAAACACAAGAGGCAAGCTCAAAGAAGCGTTAGAAAAGAAGGTAGGCAATTATGTTTTTTCAAACGCTTGGCATGTGCTATGTTCCATTCTTTATTATTATTTTCTTCCATGTTATCATGACATTAATTTTCTCTCACTCACCTTTCATTCATGATGATCATGTCTCTCCACCATGCCATTCACGTCTTCTTGAATCGTTATTATATGTCTTCGTATGATGTTCATTCAATTATTTACTATACCCATTTTGTGCTCTTTCATATAATTATGTTGTTAATATTCCCTTTAGGTCGAGCGTACATGCCCTCTTAAGATGCTTATTCAATATCCTATATTATTAAATTGATATTCCCTTAGGGCCAAGAGTACATGCCTTCTTATGTCTTGTTCAACATATAGGTATATGTGTGATCTCTTACATGGTTATATTATTATTTATAATATTTTAATTCAATTATTTAAATTACCCTATTTCATCATGTGCATCCATGTAACCTATTATACCATTATGTTATCATCATTCCCTTAAAGTCAAGAGTACATGCTTTCTCAAATATTTTATTTAAAAATTTAATCCTATGTGCATCTATATGATCTCTTCTATCATTATTCCTTTAAAGTCAAGAGTACATGTTTTTCTTCAAAATATTTAATATTCTTATAATGTGCACTTATATGATTTTTCCCTTGTGTACGTTTAAAACAACCTAAATGTAAATTGAACTGAGGGAATGATCCTTCGGTAAGGGAAGGTGACCCCCAAAGACAAGATATCGATATGATCCTTCGGTAAGGGAAGGTGATCGATCGAGATGATCTTTCGGTAAGGGAAGGTGATCGAAAAACGTTTGGGATAAGAACCTTCGGTAAGGGAAGGGGACTATCCCATCAATTTTATATAATAATATATCTTTTTATATAACTCTCTTCTTGTGTATATTTAAATAACCTTGATTGTAAATTAAACTGAGGGAATGATCCTTCGGTAAGGGAAGGTGACCCCCAAAGACAAGATATCAATATGATCCTTCGGTAAGGGAAGGTGATCGATCGAGATGATCCTTCGGTAAGGGAAGGTGATCGCCAAAACGTTTGGGATAAGAACCTTCGGTAAGGGAAGGGGACTCCCACTTATACCGGTTTGAGCTCAATACCCTCCATACAAGTTATAAATTAAGAAAGAAGAAGGCACGAATGAAAGCTTGAGTTCTATGTTTTCCTTAGATTTAATTATGATTATGTTGATGTTATCCTTCTATTTTCCTATATGTTTTCCCTTTCTTTTACACACATGTTTTACAAAAAAAAGATGCATATTACATGCCATGTTATACGCTTGTTTTTAACATCCCGCACGTGGGCTGGAGATGGATATGGAGGTGTTACATAGCACTCCTACTGAGACGTTAGGTTCTCACTCCCTTTCTTTTCCCATACTATCTCCAGAGGAACATGGCACAACGGATAGAGACGACGCAGTGCCCCCCGAGGGTAACTTCTGAGTATGACCCCTCAAAGCACGCGTGGGTAGTTGCGACCACTACTACCGTGCTCCAGATTATCCACTTAGGTCGAGAACCCGTGGAAGAAGAACTCCAGCTGCCCGTCATAACCTTCCTAGATAGGAATGCTTCAACATCTAGAAAGCGGTCACCTAAGGTGGTACACCTCGAGTCCGACTCCGAGGCCGAGGAAGAGGGATCCGACGACCCTGGCCAGAAGGAAGACACCATGGAGGCGGATCCGGAGGAGAAGTTGAACCCTTGCGGAAGTCCAAAGGTGGAATACGTACCCTATTCCCCCACTTCGGCACCCCGTCGAGTTTTGGTTCATCCCACACAACGGAACCGGGTCTTCACTGCGCGAAAGGGTGTTGGAGGGAGACCCCTGGTACCTCGATCCATGAATAACTAAAGACTCCTGATCAAGGATAGGATAGGATGCAAGTAGGGGAGCCTCTTCGACGAGATTAGTTTAGGACGTAGTTAGCTTCTTTTCCTGTTTTAGTTTCCTATAAGTATTTTGAAACGTACTCATGGTTAAGATGTTTATCTCACTTTAATTCAAATTCCAACATTTTAGCGCTACTCGTTTTCCGCTCTACACGTATTTGCTCCTGCCTCGCATAACGATTAAGTCATTCTTTTCTTGGATCAAGTGTGGCACCTTACTTTAAAAACCTCCACGATAGTATAAGAACTTAGGGTGTTACATATAATGTTACTGATAAACAATGATAGTTGATACGGATTGGATATGTTTTGAGTATAGTATATATTTTTTATTATTTTGTACAAAAAATATTAGTTTTAATTTATATATTTATTATTGGATATTAAAAATAAAAAGTATTTATATTATTAGCATTTTTCTAACCTTCCTCAACTCAACTGTGATTAGGTTTAAAAACTCACCCACCTCATTGGAAATAAATATAATCTAATCAGTTTTCATCTGATAGGGCTATACATTAGTATAATCATAGGAAAATTAACTTTAGCAAGTTAACGATATGGTGTTTAGTTACCGCAGGAGTATTTTTATACATAGAATTATCAATTAATTATGTATATCTTCTGATAAAAAAATATATTCATTATGGATGTTGTTTGTTGGGTAAAAGATAACAAATTAATAAAGAAGACTCATTATTATGGGTATATTTATTTTAACAAATATTCTTCTATCCAATACTATAAAAAATACACTGGCCAGCTTGAATTACTACAGATTCAACTTCTATCAACAGCGGTAGAATGCCTAAATTGAGACATTTTTGGGCTACAATATTCATCAAACAAACAATTAATAAAACTCCTATCCATGCCTTCTTATTTTGAGTACATTTCTACATAAAAAAAATTATACATAAAGAAAAAAAAGATTTGAAATAACAATAGTGATAAAAATGATGATTCTTATAATTTTGTGTGACTTGATGCTGTTTTTACAAACCACAAAACATTGGTAAGTGCACCGAGTCATATCAAATAAAAACTCAGGTGAGTGAGTATCGATCCCACAAGAATTAACGGATCAAGCAAACAACGGTCAACCGATTAATCTAGTTAGACAATTAAATTAGGGTTTTGAACACTTAAAACATAAACAACAAGTAAATGAAAGCAAATAGTGAGTATTGAAAAGTTGATATGATTAAGAAAGTTAAAATTTCAGAGATGTTAAAATTTTCGATCCAATACTTTTCACTTTCCACCTTAATTATGCAAAGATACTTCAATGGCAAATCATTAGTAATCAAATCCCAATTCCATGGTGATTCAATTTCTCTTTAACCTAATTAATCGCTAATCCCTTAGTCAATTATTCATGAAAAGAGTTACGCATGTTTACGGATTTATAAAGCCACATAATTCCTAAGAATTTTCCTAGTTGATTCGATGTCACTTATCAAGTCTAGTTTCTAAACTTAAGAGTTGTGAGAATTGGTTTTCAAGCTTAATTCAATTAATCAACTTTCTCAAGAGATTAAGAGAATTCAAGTTAGAGAAGAATTATTTTCTAACACATTCAAATCCTTTAAGATGAAGAACAAAAACATTTTCTTAAGAAGGAATCAATGCATAAATTAAAGGTAGAAAAGCTATTGTATTAATCCATAGAATCAACAGAGCTCCTGACCTTAACCAAAGAGAATTAGTTGCTCATGTTCTTCAGAGAAATATTTAATTATTAAAAGTAAAAATTGTCGAAGAACCTCCCTAAAGTCTGATTCCTCTCCTTTAAATACTAACTCTAATTTAAATTCAAATTCAAACTAAAATAGAATTAAGTTTAAAACAAAATCAAATCTAACTAATTAATGATTGCCTCCAGCAAAATTTTCAATGTTTATCTCCTTGCAAATCCTTAATTAATGCTATGATTAGTGGGCTTGAGTTGCGTCTTGAATTGATGAAGAATTGGAGGTCTTTTAGTGAGTAGATTAAGCCCCTGGGAGGTGATAAACAAATCTCAAGTGGCACGTGAAGGACTCACGTCGCACGTAAAGCCATATCTGGATTCAAATTGCTCCCTGGATAACTCATGTTGTACGTGGAGTATC
The DNA here is from genome assembly GCF_003086295.3 of Arachis hypogaea. Classification (NCBI taxonomy): domain Eukaryota; kingdom Viridiplantae; phylum Streptophyta; class Magnoliopsida; order Fabales; family Fabaceae; genus Arachis; species Arachis hypogaea. The sequence goes on along the minus strand of NC_092053.1, from coordinate 123,497,086 downwards.
CCACGTGATACGTGAGATTAAAAGCCTTCAATTGTTGCCTCTGGTTGCCCTTCAGCGTCGTATGTGGTGAAAGCCACGTCTCACGTGAATCAACATTTGTTCATATGCACACTTGCCTGCGTACACACACTTACCTAAATTCCTCTCCTCGTGTGTACACACACATCCATGCATACACACGCTGGCTGCGTCCTACGTGAAAGCCTTCATGTCCTATGTTTAGTCTTTTACATGCCACGCTAAAATGGGAATCCATGTGTACGCACAGTTGCGTGCGTATGCACGGATGAGCAAATTTACCATTTGTGCATATGCACAAATGCGTGCGTATGCACAACTCCTGTTTTGGCGTTGTACGCCAATGCTCCCACGTCCCACGTGAAGTGCCTTAGAGCCCCTGGGAGTGCTTCTTCAATTGGCGTGACATGTTGCTTTCCCCACGTTGTGCATGAGGCTCTCTGTTCAACTTAAGGGGCTTTCTGTTTGCATACAGAAAGCTTTCTATTTTGCTCTATCATTCTTGCTCTTCCAAATTTCCTGCAATCAATGAATGTACACTAACTCAAAGTATTGCTCAATTAATCATGAAATCAATGCTTATCATGTAATAACTCTTAGTTTATTGATTGGAATTCTAAGATAAAAACACTAAAGATGCGCACATATCATAAAACCAAACTTAAACTCTTGCTTGTCCTCAAGCAAGCAAAGAATCATGGCTTAATCATCAAACTTTTCAACCTTAGAGTACAAGGGTGAGTAATTGCAATCCAAATAAGTTTAGTCAGCTGTTTCACTTACGCACCATTCAACACAATTTGGTTGTAATCTTTCAAGGCCTCTATCCGGATTAGATTATAGAATCCTTCCTTGAATCATCACCTTGAAGCAAGCTTATTTATTTTCTTTCCACAGTTTGTTTTCATTGGGTGCTTTGCACCATGAGCCTAGCTGTGACTCTAAATTAACATAGAAATACCACAAGCACATAATTGGAGAGCTCTTTGAGCTTATATTGTCCTTTGAACATTCATAATCATTGGTGCTCAAAGCCTTTGGCTTTCTCATTTGGGGGGGGGGTGCTTTGTACCTTGAGCCTAGCTGTAACTCTAAATGCTTTGTTTTCAAGCTTTTTGCTTGATACATAAGCACCACAAGCACTTGACTAGGATGCTCTTTGAGCTTAATTTTCTTTCAATTTCCTTAGTCAGTGGTACTCAGAGCCTTTGGCTTCTCTTTTGACCCCTTTTTCTTAATTATTGTTCCTTATTTTCTTGCTTCTTCAAGGTTTTGTCAAGTACAAAGATCCCATAATAGTCCTCTAGACTAAAGCCTCAAGAAATTTAATTTGGCTCAGCTTGTGTTGAACATTCTTAGTTAGTTTGACCTTCCAAACTCACATTGTCATGCTCTTTATGATCAATCCTTTTTTCTTTCTTAGCATATGATTGCTTGCCCATATTCAGGAGCAAGCACAATTATAATTGTGATTTGTGATAGATAAGCAATGAGATGTACTGACAAATAGGAATTTTAAATGCATTATATAGGATAGAACATGATAATATATGCATATAATTCAACAACCTTAGTTCTTACTGCCTTTCTCTTCGTCATCTTCCTCTTTATCCTTTTTAGGCTATGTAGAGAATAGCTTCCAACACCAAACTTAGAATGGTTGCTTCTCCTCAAGCAACAAAAAAAAAAGGAATAGGCACAAATAGGATTATCAAGTGAGAGCAATCAAGCAATGCAGAGGAAGGTAAGGAAGTCAAATTTTCTTCCTCAATTTCCTCATTCTCAGTTTCAAAATTCATGAGCCATGATGTTGAAAATTATTCAATTTCGGTGTTTAGCCTCGAATTAGCTTGAGAAAAATGTTCAATCTTGCTTCCTTGGTGCTTGTGTAAGGTGAGAATTCTAGAACCTTAGCTAATTCCTTAAATGAGTATGTTAGGTATTGAATTTTGGGTATGTATGTGTGATATATGGTGAATTAGGTTTGTTATAAGTAAATTGGAGCTTGATTGTGTACATTGGTGGCTTGGTGGAGTTTGGGTGCCATTACTTTGGAGATTTTGGATCTTTGGAGCTGTGTTTGGTGCCTCTTTGGTAGTGTTTCGAATTATACATGAAAATCGGCCAATGTATGATTTTGGTTTCTCGTATTTAATATGTAAGGTTTTGTGAAAACTTAGGCTAGACGACTTAGGATAAGTTGAAATGTATGTTTAGTGGTTTAGTAATGCTATGTGTGTTGAGATTGTATTTGGATAATTGGATATGTTGTTGGGTGTTATGAATGTGGAGAATGGTTGGTGAGTTAATGTATTGAATGAATAATAATATTATGATAATGAGTAATGGAATAATTGGGATTGAATGCAGTTTGTTGGATGATTGTTGCTATATGATTAGTGATGAATATTGATTTGAAGTATGTTAAAGTGAGAATCTTAAAGAAGTTGAGGAATTGAGAATTGAATAGTTTAAATGGTTAAATGATTGATAAAAGGTTTATAAGCATTTGGCATCGGTTTTTAGTGTTTTGGAAGTGTCTTGGTTGATAGTGGTTTGGTTTGAAAATGATGATGAACTTAAAGTGTGACAGTGATTAAAGCGATAGTGATGAGTTGTGATAGTTAGGATGGACGAGTAATTCCTATCCAAGCCATGATTAATGATGATAACTGAGTTTAATTGTGGATTATTTTGAGATGTCGAGTTATGACTGTGAGGGTAGACGAGTAATTCCTATCTGATGAGTCATGTCGAGGGTAGACGAGCAATTCCTATCTGAGAATAGATGAGTAATTCCTATTCGAGTCCTAGCCTGTGCATAGACGAGTAATCCCTATCCTGGTTAAGGATGTGGCACCAGCTTGGGTGGACGAGTAATGCTAACCCGGTTTTGGTGAAACACCGGCATGGGTGGACGAGTAATACCTATCACGTGTTGTGGTGTTCTGTCCATGGTTAGCTACCAGAAAATGCCGGGATGGCTAAGTAACCGACAGTTGATATCAACAGTCATAAGGCAGGCATGCATCATGTGCATATTGTTTGAATTGCTTGCTTGTGCATTAATTTGGAATGTCTAAGTGATTATAATATGCTATATGTTCTATTTGCTGTATCTGTATTCTTTTTGTGCCTGCTTTGTCTGCTTTGTTTGTTTCTGTGGTTCTACCAAAGTTTGGAGGATTGGAGGAAGGCAGAGACTTGAGGGTTTTGATTAGAGTTTCGGTTAAATTTAGGAAGCCTTAGAGAACCATCCTGTTTATGGTTTTAGTTTTAAATCTTGAAGTTTTAAAATCTGAGTGTCGGCGTTCTAGGATTGCCTCTGACATTCCCAGGACCTTATATCTTATATATGTAGGCACCTTTACCATGCTGAGAACTCCTGGTTCTCATCCCATACGATGTTTGTGTTTTTCAGATGCAGGTCGAGATGCGCCTCGTTAGGCGTCTGAAGTTCTATTGCAGTGAAGATGGGAGTTTGGGCTTTTATATTTTGTTATGTATATGTAAATGCTTAGACTTTTCCTTTTATGTATTATACCTTTTGGGAGCCTCACAGAGGCTTTTGTTGGAGAACTAGGGTTTATTTTGAGAACTTTAGATATGGGATTGTATGTATGTATGTATGTATGTATTCTCCAGCCAGCCTTAGCTTCGCAGGCTGAGCTTGGAGCTTGACTACTATGTATCCTTGATTCTCTCTACTCTTATGTATATATGTATTTATTTGCGCTTAAGCCTTTCTTCGTACGTAAGTAAACGTTATTCACGAGCGTTGCGCTTTTCGGTTTCACGACTTTGCTTTACCATTTCTTCAAAGGCTCCTAGATATAAAACTTTTTCAACTATATTATATAAATATTTTGTTTTTAGAGGTTGTAATACCTCACCACCTCTGTCTTATGACTTAAGCATAAGATTTTGTGTGGTAGGGTGTTACATTAATTCTCAATTCTCACTATCTATAAAGGAGAAGATCATAATTTTAGCTTTGTGTTGTTATGGTTAGTTAGTTACTTGGATACAAATGCCGATTACACAGTCAATTCGGTAAATTTCCTATTTCAGCTGCCAATTGAAAGAAGAAAAAAAAGAAAATAAAATAAAAAAAGCAAGAGTTTCTTAAACCAAATAAGAATTAAATTTCAAAATAAATGAAGAAAAGATAACATAAACACAGAATTAAGAGAAAAAGCTGACAACGGACGACATTTAAAACAATTTCCATTGATGCAGCGGAACAAATAATAATTCAAAAAGTAGCCAGGCATAAGATATGGTCATAACTCTCAACTTTTAGTAGTAATTTAAACAACTGAGCACATTGCAAAGTCCATAATAATTTAGCATACTAGTAAAACAAATCTTTAAAAATGTGAAATTTTATTATTAAATATTTTCTATGAACTCACTGTCAATATTAAAATTTTCACAAATCGGAACCATTGTTTAAGTGCTATTCATATTTTTACCACCAATAATGGCTCTAATCTCATTGTTCCTGTTCTGTTTCAAATTCTATGTACAGCTCTTAACTTGCATGAAGAGCAATTATTGTTATGTCAGCAGAAGACACATTTTCAGATAGCGCATATAAGTATCATTATTAGTTCTTATGGCTCTATATATAAACCATAAGAAAAAACTAAACAAAAAATAGATAAGAACATTTGCAAGTACACCCTTTGTCCCCCTTCCTCCCGCAAAAAAAGGTGTGTCTTTACACTTTTAAGATATCGGATCAGACATGGATAACTATAGTTTCATTACAAGAAGAAACAACACATATGAACCAGAAAAATAGAAAAAAAAAAAAAATAGAATCATTGATAAACAATTGAAACGAAGTTTCCTCTAACATATATCAAACACAAATTGAAATTAAACTTCATTCAAATTCACAAAAAACTTGCCATAAAAAAAACAATAAAACAAAATATTAGATTATCATTGAACGGGAAGATGATTAGATGAAATTCTGAGCATGATGCAAATTGGCAATTGTTCATTTGTCAATGATATGAGCCCATCAGTAAATGTCCACAATAACACTGATGTACTGAAAACAACTATGCATGTAGCATATCAAGCAGAAATAGGGAGTTATATAAAATTATTGCGTTTAGTTACGAAGTGCAAAAACAAAGCAATGTGAAGTGTAGAACCATAAGTAGGAAAGAAGCAAGAAAATATATATACAAAAGAAGCGGTGAAAACAATACCTAATAGAAAGCCAGGGAAGCAGGTTGCGTGCGCAGAGGAAGCGAGTTGCGCGACGGTAGTGGAAGCTGGTTGCAAGGCGAAGATGAGCGGACGAGAGAGACGCAGAGGGAGAGTAAGAGACAATGGCAATCACTATTGAAAGAGGGGCAAAACTCCTGGCAGAGCAAATGGCTTACAACATTGAATTTGGGATCAAAATTAAAAAGAAAAAAAATGTAATAAGAATAAACATAAGGGTCATTTTCTAATTATTAATTTTTCAAAAATAAAAAATAAAGTTCAATTTATAATTACTTTTAAATGAGTTAATGATACTCCTACATAAAAATGGGAGTAAAAAATCTATTGCCTAAAAAATGACGTGACAATTAATTAAATAAAATATTTTATCGTCAAATTTATTAACAAAAAAATTCGACGCTAATGCAAATAAAAAAATGTGTCATTTCAGTAACGACCAACGTGTTATCATCAAATTTTTCAGCCAATAATTCCAACTATAAAATTCACCCTAAATTTGAATTTAGAACTTTCTTCTTTCATTTTTGTGCTACCAGCCTACCACTAACCTCTCCTCTCTCTTTCTCAGTTTCTCTTTTGTCCTCAACCTCTCTGTTGTCGCCACCATCTAATGACCATCTAGCTATCATCCTCCTCCTCTCACAACTCTAGTCATCTCGTTGTCAACGAACATCTATGAGAAGCCATTTCACAACGCTACACCGCCACCTTCTCTTCCCTCGTAAGTTGTTGCTGTCGTCCGCCATCACTGCTTGCCTTGTCAACCCATTGCCTTCTTTTCTCTTTTATTTATGACTTTTTTTCCTTCGTTCTCTTTTTTTGTACTTTTTTATTAAATTCTAATACTCTTCTCTTTCTTCCTTCAATAATAATTATGAATTATAATAAAATAATGATATCACAATAACCTTTTAAATTGGTAAATCTTAAAATTTATATTATCATTATATAACTATTTTTTAATACATTAATTAATTCTATAATATTTTATTCTAAAATATATTACAATATCAATTAGAAAAATAATTACGTGGATAACGCATATTATTAAAAAAGATTAAATTTTTATTACGCTAATAAACCTACCAAATTTTTATTTTTTTTAATTGAATTTTTTCAAGAATTTTTTTTAATTGAGTCTTTATATTTTTTTATTTGAGTTCTTACATCAATTTTTTTTAATTTAATCTCTATATAATTAAATTAATTATTACTAAAAAGAATCTAATTGAAAAAAAATTTAATACAAAGACCCAATTAAAAATTTTATAAAATTATAAAGACCAAAAAAATAATTAAACCAAAAAATTATCCAAAATTTAGAAATTTAATCTGTGTAAGTTTGGCGCCAAGAAAGGAAAGGAAAGTAAAGCGTGCGGTACGGTCTTTTCAAACGTTAGACTAAGTTGAGTCAAAAACTCAAATCAAGGGATCCTCTTCTTCCCCTAACCAATAATTCCTTATTCATTACCATGATTTTCAGTAACGCTCGCTCTTTCCGATTTCTTCAGCTTTCTCTTTCTCTCTCTTCTTGAGAGTGTGCTTAGTTCTCTGCTAGGGTTTCATTTTCCTGGCCTGCTTTCTCTTCCAACAATGGCGGCAATGCCTCATTCCTTCTCCCCTTCTCCCACTACCTGTGCTTCTCTTCTCCGCCAATTGCAGGTTCTTTGATAACTGTTTATTTTTTACTTTTATTTTCCACATTTTTCACTTTAGTATTTCATTCTTGTGTGTAAGTGTAGAATTGGAATTAAGTATCCATGAATCGATGATTGAAATTCCCCAAAGTTTTAATCTGTCAATTGCGTTTGAAAAAAAAATCGTTGCTTTTACATGGTTATGTATGGAGCGTTCACGCCTTAATTTAATGGTGAAATTAAACTTCTTAAGGACTCCCGAGTTTTTTTTTCCTTATATATTTTTTTACTATTATTTTGTTGGTTTATGCCATATAAGTATATGATGCAATTGCCGCAGCCATTTGCAGCTGAAGTTTGTTAGAGAGATTCAAGATTCGTTATAGATATATTGTTTCAAAATATTTGTAGTTGACAGGGTTAAAAGTCTTTCGAGACTTTAGGGTCTGTCTAGCTTAAGAACTTCTAGTTTTAATTTCTTGTTTGCAGTATTAACTACAAAAAAAACCATTTTGTTATTGTTATGTTTCGTGTAAAGGAAACAAACAGCGAAAGTAAATTAGGTTGAAAACAAGGTAGAATTTTTGTAATTGATTTTGAAAACCGAACATGAAAACAAAATATGTTTTGTAACACCAGTAGGCCCTCATTGGTTGAGGAATTCCTTTATTATCAATGTTTTAATAGGTTTTCTTGTGACATATTAATTTTTAAATTTTTTTGATATATTTGACATATTTACTTTATTTAGTAATCTCATGTTTTCCTAGATGATATGGGATGAGATTGGAGAAAGCGATAGTGATAGAGACAATATGCTTTTTCAGCTGGAGCAGGAATGCCTTGACATATATCAAAGAAAGGTTGAGGAAACCAGAAAGCACAAAGCAGATCTATACAAGTTATTGGTTGAAGCTGAAGCTGAAGTTGCCAATATCATTTCTTCCCTTGGGGAATGTACTTCATTCTCACGTGTAAGTTACTCTTTTGCATTGTGGCTTCATTATTAGTCAATAAAATTTGTGTGAAAGAAACCCTGGCTTGAGTGAGATGCTTGTTTTTGCTGATATTCATTCTTTCTTTTCTCTGTCTCGTCTAAATTGTAACTTATTTGGACATACTTTGAATGCTCCTTTCTTTCCCACACTATTAAGAAAGAAATTGAGAAGACATAGCAAGGTCCATGCAGGGGCATCGATATGCTTCATTGTAATTTAAGTAATCAAAAAGAATTTTTGTAATGCAGTATTTTTCTTTTCCTGCCATATTATATTTACCATAACCACTTTGAGATGATTTGAAGATTTCAAGTTCTTATGCTTGATCCTCTGCACAATTAGCACTATGCTAATTGAATTTGCATTTTGCAAGATAACTATTCAATTGATTCAGTTCTACATTTGAAGGGACGGGGCACACTTAAACAGCAATTAGCTATAATAACACCTGTCTTGGAGGATTTAAGGTCAAAGAAGGAAGATAGAATCAGAGAGTTTTCAAAGATACAGTCCCAAATTTGTCAGATACGTAATGAGATAGCTGGCTGTGAGCAGTTCAACAATGTCAGTGATCCAGAAGTTATTCAAAATGACTTGACAGTAAAGAAATTGGGGGAACTCAAGTCACATCTACATGAGCTTCAGAATGAAAAGGTTCTATGATTGAAACTCAAAAGTATAGTCATAATGTTTGTAATTTCAGATATTAAAACTCCATTATTTCTAATGTCTGTTTTATTTCCAATCAGATCCTGCGTGAGCAGAAGGTGAACAGTCATATCAGTGAAATTAGGGAGCTTTCAGTAGTGATGTCATTTGATTTTCTAAATACATTAAATGAAATCCATAGTAGCTTGGGAGATTCTTCCGAAGGTACACAAAAGAGCATCAGCAATGACACTGTTGCCAGATTAACCGGGGCCATTCATATGTTAAAGCAAGAGAAGCAACAAAGGCTGAAAAAGGTGTCTTATTCTGATAATGTTTCAATAGTTCTAGTGAACTTATCATTCTGTCTGCAATCTGCATGATCAAATGTGTTCTTAATGTTAAATCAATGTATAAACCTAACTTGAAGCACAGCAAATACTAAGTGGTTTAAGTGCATTGATTTATTTTTGAACCTGAGAAATTTTACCAATTGCAGCCTGAAAGTTCAGATTTGTCCTCTGATAGTCTATTTGTCCGCCAATCATTTTATTGGGTCTGTTTAGTTGATTACATTTCACTTTTTGCACTTATCTTTGTCCTCCATAGTTGACTGTAATCACAAGCACGCTTGCACATGAAGTTCAAATTCTTTTATGTTGAGCAATATGATATGTGATGTTTCTAACTTTGAATTGAGATGAAGTTGCACATAGTATGTCAGTATGCATAACCCTCACAATAGTATCTACAAAGTCACCTTCTGGTCTTGTGCTGTTAGTCACTACTTGATATTAACAGATAGACACAGGATTTTTGTCAAATTTTCTGTTATATGAGATGCTGCATATCTGTTTGTAAAGTGTGTTTATCATGAAAATTCTCGAAGCACATGTTTTACGTCTTATGCAGTTATGCTCTAATTGAACAAAACTCTAATGATTAATTACAAAGATTTAAGAAATCGGTTCCAGTTTGTTTGACTTTTTGTAGGAATAAAAATGTATGCTGTGCTTAGAGACACATCCATTACCGTCAGTGCTTGAGTTGTTTTATTTACAATATTATTGAAGTTACCGGTTTCTAATCTAATCTAATATTATATGGCATGTTATTTTTTTTTATTTTTACTATAACTTGCTATTTAACTCAGGTATTGTATGAATAAAATTCAATGTATTTAAAGTTTAATTTTATTTTGGCCAAAAGTGATTGTGAAAGGCATTGGGATTGACAGAATGATTCTTTGTTACCATGTTTCTATTGTTTTTATTTTTTATTTTTTTGCTGTCACAATTATTTTGATTCTCTTATATATGCTTTCGATGATGCAGTTAGATTGTAACTATAGTATAACGGTTAATGAACTGGTTGTATGTAGATTGTTTTGTTGAGGCTTACAATTGATTTATTTTGTTTCTTATACATTATAATGGAATAGTTTATATTCAACACATTCTTCAATATACCAGTTTTTCTGCATTGTAGGCACAAGAGCTTGCTAAATGCTTGATAGAGTTATGGGATCTTATTGACGTACCAATTGATGAGCAAAAACCTTTTAGCCATCTTACTAGATTACTTTCAGCATCAGTTGATGAGGTTAGAGCACAAGGGTGCCTTTCAAAAGATATCATTGAGCAGGTGAAACTTTCTTTTCCTTGGGAGCACATTGCAATTTGTCTCTAATTCAATTTGGCTTTAGTAGGCTGATTATTCATATTTTTGCAGGCTGAGGTTGAAATTCTGCGCTTAAATGTTCTGAAAGCCAGTAAGATGAAGGATTTAGTGTTTAAGAGGCAGGCTGAGCTTGAAGAAATTTACAAAGAAGTTCACATGGATGTGGATAGTGAATCAGCTAGACAGATTCTAAATCGGCTTGTAGAATCTGGTACTTGAACTCAACCCACAGTCTAAAATACAACTGAAGCAGGAACACAATCTCTCCTTTTTGGAATTTATTTGTGTCAAAATTACATATCTTTTTTTCCTCTTTTCCTTTGTTTTTTTCCACTTAAAGATGTATTGGAATTAGTGTTATAGGTGTGTGTGAAATGTTTTTTGTTTCAGGCTTTAGTTTCTGTCTTTCATTATATATGTTTTATGCCTTTCAGGTGATATTGATCTGTCCGATTTGCTCCAAAGCATGGATGACCAAATCAGAAAAGCCAAAGAGCAAGCTCTAAGCAGAAGAGATATACTAGATAGGGTAGAGAAATGGAAATTTGCTGCTGAGGAGGAAAAGTGGTTAGATGAATATGAAAGGGTAGATAATATGCTTAACTTATAGTCTAAATTGGCCATAAATTAGTGCAGCTGAAATTTTGTCAGCAATGTCAACAATAGTTGCATTTTATATGTGATTATTTTCAGAAGGTTTTAAATATCTCTTTAGGCTAATTGTCCTCAAAATATGTGCAGGTTTATGTCAGAGTTGGTGACCTTTCACTAACTTTAATTTTTTAAAAAAATGAGCGAATAAAAGAGGAATTTATGTATGGTAGCTTATCTCATATACATCAATCCTAACTAGGAAAGTGACATTTTCACATTATATTTGTGTATTCTTAAATAAGGTGAATGCATATTGAGATTTCCGAGTTAGGAAACATTAGCTTGGTGCAGTATAGTTAAAACTTTGGTGATTCCCAAAACCTCATATTGAAACTTGAAAGTGCTTTTCCAGTTTTCAGGTTGATAGAATTGAAGTTATTTGAAACAATGACAAATGTTTTATATATTTCTTACCAGTAAAAAATGCCTGACATTGCATCATTTATCTTTTTCCTGCACTTTTCAGGATGAAAATCGATATAATGCAGTAAGAGGAGCTCACAAAAATCTAAAACGTGCAGAGAAAGCACGGAGTCTAGTCAGCAAGCTACCATGTGAGGCTTCAATTTTCATTTGTTTACAAGTAGTTGATCATTCTCTAGAAACAATGCTTCAGAAATGTGCCACATAAGTTTAGGGACAAATTGTACTCCAAGGCTTAAATTCCTCAGTTTCTGCATTCTTCCAGATGATTAACTAGTTAAGCTTGTTTATCACAGTTTGAATATCAAACTCAAACTTATGAAAATTTGTCAATACAGTTGCATTGATAAAACTATGTATATAAGGACTAGGACTAAGGAGCTTTTAATTGTTAGTTCTTATTTCCTAGTGTGTTTTTTCCCTAAATACCTATTGTTCTAGCATTAACTATTCTTAAAACATTTTTCTTGTGCAGCTCTTGTTGAGAGTTTGACTGCAAAAATAAAAACGTGGGAAGCTGACAAAGGAATACCTTTCCTATATGAAAAGGTACCTATGTTTCATGCTTTTTATTGTAATATGGAGGAGGATTACTGATTAGTCAGGTTCCAACAAATAAGTTATTTATTTTCAGGAACCATTGTTACATAGCTTGTGTGAATATAATGTGCAAAGGCAACTCAGAGAAGAAGAAAAACGAAAATTCCGGGTATTACTCTTTGTCCACTTAATCTTTACTTTCACTTCTTATCATGGAAAACAACCTCAAATGATATGTTTTAAGGCTATTTAGAATTATAACTGATTTGGATCTAATGGCGTCAGTTCCAAGCCCAGAAAAATTATGAGAGTTGCATTAGGCTTGCCACAGCCAATGTAAAATTATGTCTGTGTCCTTTTTTTAGATCGTTTGTTACAAGCTCAACCCTAGAAGGAGAGACAGTTTACACAGAATTAGTATTGGGCACTAGTTTTCCCCTTGGGCATTGCCATCAAGGATAAATAGAACCACAACGACTAATAAGATAGCTGGGTAGAACAGGACACTAATAAGATAAAAAACAAATCTGGGTTGTCTTGCTGTTAGCGGTTTTATGGATAATATGGAGAACCAGAAACATGGTGATCTTTGAAAACAAAACCGCACAATTGGAAAGCACTAGGGAACAAATCAAAGCCTTGATGGTTCAATGGAGAAAAGAGAAGATTAGTTCACAAAAAGAAGAGCAACGAAGATGGAGGTGGTGGCAATGCAAAATGTTTAGCCGATCTCACTTAGTGATAAGGGTTTGTTAGGGTTAAGGTTGGTTAAAATGGTGTGAGGACCCATATTTTCCAGCAATCTTGCAACTGCTGATTGCTAATTTGTATTTGAACATTGTCTATAGTCCTGAGAATTTTACTGCTTGTGTATTTGGATATATGAGATACTCTGAATCTTTAATGCGATGCTATTGATTGTTCTTTCCATTTCTAGTTGTGGTCATGCTCCTTTCCAGAGCATTTATGTATGTTCCAAAGATCTAATTCTAATCTACCGTTATGCATACAAACAGTATCAAATACTCAAAGCTGAATCCTTTGCTTGTCCAAGAAAGTTGGCTGAAATGGCTGCTTCACCTTCTAAGAAAGCTTTAGTTTTATTTATTCATTTATTTTTGTGTATTGTAGTTAACTTTGCCAATACTATGTGATTGTTTAAGTTATACACCACACTGTTTCTTGGTTGTTTTCATCCATTTTAAGCAATTAATGTTATTCATGTTATCTTTACAGGAGCAGAGACGGTTGCAGGAACAGAGTGCTGTAGTGCAAGAGGCACTTTTTGGTTCAAGGTCTGCAACAAAGAAGCCTCTAGGTCAGAGCACCAATGCTAACTCCATGGCTGGGACACCAGCGAGGCGACAAGTGCTTACGCCTTCAGGCCGTTATGGAACCTCAACTAGAAAGGACCATAGGGAAAGCGGTAGGGTGAATACAATAACTCCAGTGAACTATGTTGCTCTTCCTAAAGATTCTGGTTTTGGGGGAACTTAAGGATTCATCAAATCTTGGACCTACTTGTAAATCAGTTTTCCATGTAAGTATGCTCCAAAGTCCTATTCATGCTGTGTTTCATTCTGAAACTGAAGAGCACTAAATAGATAATGAGTAGCAAACACAGGTTGATCTAGACGTTGTTGGCTATAAGCAATAGAAAAAATTCTGAAATACATATCTCATTATACTTTTCTTTGATCAACTCATTAGAATTGACAATACTCAATGCAACTATTTTTTTTTGTCTTCTAAAAATCCTGAATCTTTGGAGGATTGCTCCTCGTTGATCAATGTTCCAAACAAAATAGCTATGGCTATTTTAGATGAGCAAATTACAAATTATAGATTTCCCAATAAGGCTGAGTTAGTTTGGGTTCTAATGAATAGTTTGGTACTTCAAAATTGTTAGACTCAAATTTCATTGCATGTTTGTCCGGAGTTAAATAATCAAAAGGACTTCTAAATTAAAAAAGTTCATATATAATATGATATGAATCCATTGGTTAAGAAATTATACAGGGACACTATCTTGTGTTAGCTTCCATTAAAAAATAATTTTAGCTCGATTGGAGGTCTATGATTTGAGAAATTACTAGAATATATTTGGATCTCTATATAATAAATTTAAGGTCTTTATCTTTCATATTAAGATTTTAATTTTTAATAGATTGATGGTGTACAAATTTTTACACAAGCATTTAACTACTCACTTAGTCACGTGACATGGATAAGACAATAATTAATTATTTAATTTGGATGGTATAAATTTTTTATTGATGCTAAACGAATAATTTTTATGGTAGATTCAAGATTTTGAGAAGTTTTTATACGTATATTAGCAACCAAATATGTTTATAATGACAATATGAGAAACTTCTCAAATCTTGGTTCTACAATAGATATTTAATAAAGATTGTTCATATGGTATTAATCTAAGCTTTTCTTATTAAAATCTCAACCCACCTGTAACCAAAAAGAATAAATAAAATAAAATGAAATACAAAAGTTCCCAATCCCCTCTAGCGAATCTACCTCACGATATGATAGTGATAATAATAATAGAATTTTTGTACCAATGGAGTCCATGTAAAAGTAAAAGCAATAATGAGAATGATGATGATAAAAAAAGTAAAACATGGAGGAAAATGCGTTACACAATCTTGTCTTCTCATTCTTTCCACATCAATCTAATCCTAAAATATATTTTACTTTTTCTATATATATAAAGAATCTGCCACCAAATATCTTAACTACACTTAAAAGTTTAAAAATGAAAAAAATTAATACCTTTAATTAAAAATTATAAAACATTTACTATTAAAAATCTTACTAAATGTTTTATTAAAATACTTGTTCAAAGAGAAAAGCTTTTATTTCAACTAATTAAAGTATTAAATTGTTCCTCAAATTAGTCAATCTCTAATAATTTGATCTAAACATCGTTATCTTACATCAAGAACCGTAAAAGAAATTACATGCTTTATGTTGTTGCATATTTATATTCACTACGACTCAATTTTTCATGCATGATGATCAGTCAATATTTGTTGCCTTCCATAGCTCCAAACAAAATAAAGACACACTATCATCTTCAACATTATTCCCACCAAGTGCTTTTATTAGAATATAAATGCGTAAATTACCCTCTATCATGCATTATTGTAACTTGCAAGATATGCAAATTGTATACACATGTACTGTACAAAATAATGACACTTTTAATCAATTGAACTCATAGTTAATGTTTGGACAAAAATAAGTTTCTGAAACACTCATTAAATACACTTTAACATTATGCAAGTATTTATCAAATTTTATTTTATACGACTATAAAAGTATAAATGTTATGATAAATTAATCAACCAGCCAGTAACGAAGCCAAAATATTGTAAGTTTGTAACTATGTCTATATGGGATAAAGTTTATATAACATGATAAATACATGTATTATTTAACTCATTTTTAATGTATATTTTATATTTTAATATGTATTTTATATAGATTGTTATTTTTTATATACAGTTAATATGGTTGTTGTTATGAATATATTTTGTTATTGAAAAATATGATTAATCTTTAAAATATCTAATTTATAAATTAAAATAGTAAAATAGTAATTGAAATAATAATTTAATTAAAAGTTTTATTTCTTTAGAGTTTATATTTAAAAAGATTAAACAATCTTTTTCTTGATAGTACAATCGAAAATTTTCACATTCTATATATATAACTAAACAATTATTTAGAATTTCACTTTGCAATATAATTGGAAAATGACTTTTATTAATATTCATAATTAGAAAAGTTCTTTCAATTAATGTAGTTGCTATGAGAAAATTAAAATTAATTTCAGAAGAAGATAAATAATACTCTTTCGAATCAATAAGAAAGAATATGTTTAAACTTGAGAATTGATTATTTTGACGAATATCTAATATAAAATTCTTAAATCGACTGTTAAGTACCGAAAATTAAGTAAAAAATTATTGTAGGGTCAAATTTAATAATTTAATGGGGACAAATAGTATTTTTGAATAAATATTACTATTATATACTACTAAAAAAATTTTTAAATTATAGTGGGGACACTTGTCCCCACAACTACATACTTAGAATCGTCCTGATGATAGGTGTACATCAAAATCAATCACTATTTGTTTAATTTATTTTCAATGTGCATGTATTTTGTATTTTAAAATATATTTTATACTAGTGACTAATTTTGGTGTATTTTTGTAAATTAATCAATTATAATTTAATTCAAATATAATATTTTAAATTTAAATAAAATATATAACAAGAATTATTTTATTATTAAATGTATATATAATTACTTATTATATGTGTGGATACCATAATTTTATTAATATCATATTAAAGTTTATGATAATAACTCAAAAATAAACTTGATATTTAATGAAAGATAATTTGTCCTTCAAAAAAGGTATGAAATAAATTGATTGCCATGGTCAAAGATCATTCCTCCATGGCGTCTTGGACATTCATTAACTCATTTACGGAACCAACAACCCTAAAGCATTGCATTTGCATGCTTTTCATCTCTCTATCTTATTTTGGCTTTAGTATATAACATCACATAAAAAGTGTAGATCGGATGTTTAACCCGAAATCGCTTGCGTATATAAAGTGCAAATAAAGGAAAAGGATCTAAAATAGGACGACAATGCTTTATTCATAATCACGTCTTGCTTGCCATAACATTTAAGGGTGCTTAAGTAACGTGTTGATCACTATTTGATATCATTTTTAGCGGTTATTTATTTTATTTTTAACGACAATAAAAATAGTTACTAATATATTTACTAGTAATTAGATATTAATCGTCTTATGCTTTGTCATTAGAGAATTTTAGCAATAATTATAACTTTTTATGGTTATTTTCTCAACAATTTATATAGGTACTAAAAATAATTATAAGATTATAATATCATTCACTTTCAATTGTCATTGTTATTGTCACTAAAATCTTAAGTTATTTTTTAATTATATTATACTCATTTTATAAGAGATAACAACCTATCTTTTTGCTTTAAAAAATCTCAAATTATTTTTTAAGACAATTATTATTATTTGCACATAATATAAATATACTAAAATTAATTATTACAAAAAATATTTTATTAAACATAATATCAATAACAAATCTATATATCTTATCTAAGAAGTAAGTTTTAAAATGTAAAAAATTAAAATACTAAACATCCAAAAAAATATGTCTTGTGATTGCATGGCTACAATCAAATGTGATTGCATATAATATTTGAGTTCTAGGCACTAGTATTTACAATGATAATAAAATCTATCACAAAATTTCAGCCAAGAACAATGATAAAAAAGTATGTTGTTTTTACTCTTCAAGTTTTCTCATAAAGAAGTCTTTGATCCCAGTGTTATACATATGCAAGAAGTTTCTTATTATCAATATGTCAATAATGACCAAAGAAGATTCAAACCTGATTTCAAAGGCTAGTTGGTGCTGGTCCATCACCACTATTGACATCAGAAACCTAATAATAAATACAATGATGTTAAATAAAAAATTTATCTGCATAAAATTTTTTTCATTGACATCTTGAGGTATAGATGACCCTATGAAATAAATTTACATAAAACTTGTCTCATAAAATCTTGTTGATTTTTTTTGTCAACTTTATTTTTTTTTCATGTTTCTCCTTTAACACCTTAATTTCTTGTTCTAATTTTTGAGCAACTTCGTGAATTTACCAAAAGATGATTTATTATCCTACAATAACAAAAATATTGGACCAAGTTCTAAACCACGTATTAAGAATAAACATTTCATTTACAGGCAACATTATCATTATTAGATTGTTTATTAGATACTTGGTCATTGTTCAACTTCTCTTCGATTAGTTCTCAATACAAGACCAATTTATTGATCCCTTGAAATCTGTTGTGGTTTATTCTTCAATAAAACATTTTTGGTATTGTATTGTTCAAATATATACTCTTTATGTCATATTTATAATTTTTTTTATTTTTTATTGATCTTTTTACAAATTCTTCTTCACATATTGAGATAGAAATCTTCTTCTACAAAACACTCAAACAATTTCTTATTGAATCATATTAAATTAAATTATAATCTATTAAGAGTAATAAATTTTGGAGGCCACTCAGATAAACACGCCTAAAACGTCTTTTTTTAAAGATGTCTTTACGTTGTGTTTTAATTGGTTTTGGTATAATTTATTCGGTGTTCCTCATCACATATTATTAAATTCCTCAAAAGATTTTCTTTCCAAAAATAATAAAAAACATTTAATTTGGACTAAAACAAAAAAGGTAATAGATTAACTATTAGATTTTTTTTTAAAAGATTATTTACATAAAAAATATATCACATTCATCAAAATATATATATATATATATATATAAGCTCTTAAAAAATTTTATAAATAAAAAAATAATTAATTTTTATTCGTATAATATATAAAATAATTACTATATTATTATTATATTATAGATTAAAATTTACTAATTTAAATTTTGTTTTTATTTTTAATATAAGCATTAAAAATAAATAATTTTTTTATAACAAGATATATTGTAATAAAATATATATAATATTAATTAGTTTTTAAAAAATTCTGAAAAGATGGTTTTTTCTAATAAAGTGTTATTAAAAAATTAACATTATAAAAACTAATTTCAACCAATATGATATAATATGATATAATAGGTTATTAAATATATTTAATACAAAATACATTGAATATAAATTTTTATTGAGTTTAAATTTTAAATAATTTTTAATTAAATTTCGAATATTTTTATTTTAAAGAGTTAGAATATTTTAACATCATTTTTTTCGTATCTTTTTAATTGAGTCTTTGATTTTTTAAATTATAAACCTTATTTATAATTAAGAGTAATGTTTTAACACCACCAATTAGTCACACATATAAAAATACAAGAACAATTCTATTGTCATAATTATAATCTAACTTTATAAGCAATACAATACAATGAAACTATATATAAGTAATATAACTAAATTTTATCTACATCTATAGTCACATTTCATAAATAATATAATTAAATTATATTTATGTTTATAATTAAAATATGAATAAAAATACAAAAAAGTATCAGGATGGTTAATTTTTTTCATTCATAATTTTTTATTATTTTTGTTGTGAAAAATTTAATTATTTTAATAATTAATTATTTTTAAAAAAAAAGATAATTGAATAACACAAAAAAGTCTTATTAAGAGTAATTTATTTATATATGATTAAAAAATAATTGAATAATTATATACGGTAAAAAATTAATATTATTAAAAAAGAAAAATAAAATTTATTTTAAAATTAAAAATAAAGTTTATTTAAAAATAAAATTAAAAATCATGGTTTTTTTTCTTTTTTCCAAAATTTATCTACGAGTAATTCTATAAATATTTTATGATGAGTAAAAATATTAAACTCATACTAAAATTTATTCTAATAAAATTTATTTTTATTCTACTAAACGTTAAATAAATTATTGAAAAGAATTTTGTTTCCTCCATTAGAGAAGAATGATAAACTTCCATACTTCTATTATGTTATGGCAATAATTTGGCCTGTTATTTTTTAATGTACATAATAATAATAATAATAATAATAATAATAATAATAATAATAATAATAATAATAATAATAATAATAATAATAATAATACAAGTATATCACAGTAAAAAAGAAAGCACGTCACCAAATAATTTATCATCCGAATTATATATGAATCAAATTGATAATATGAGAGCTAACACTACAAAAATCGACAACAAAATTAGAGACTTACAAAACCTTTCTTAAGATCATAAAAAAAAAACGTTTATATTTGTGTAATATACAAAGCAATTATCATATTATTATTATTATTATTATTATTATTATTATTATATATATATATATATATATATATATATATATATATATATATGAGCAAAAAAAATCCAACTGTATGTTTTAAAATAAATTTTTTTTTAATATTTGATTAAATGTTCTTGTATTTAGTACTTTTTTTTGCACTTCCTCTTAGTTAAAAATATAATCATTATAATTTTTTAGTTATTATTGCTAGGGGTGTTTACGGATGGGATATGGCTGAAATTTCGATCCAATTCGTACTAAACTCATTAGATCAAATTCGATATTCGTACTTTTTATGTTTGGATCAGATATCAAATATATTCATAAAATAAAAAATATAAAAAAATTTTATTTTTATAAAAAAAAGTCAATAATTTTTTTTGTTTACTTTTTTAAACATATTTACTTCTATCTGATTAGAGTGTGGATCCGATTCGATCCAATCCGATCATCTTACAGATCAGATCATATTCTCAAATTACAGATCAGATACGGATAAATACTGTGGATTTATATGGATATGATCTAATCTATGAATACCCCTAACTATTACTATAGGTTCATTGTTGCAAAAGAATGTTTCTTTTATTATAAACTATTATTAGATTTTAATTACCATTAAAACAACTGAATGGTCAACTTAATTACCATTATTATATCCATAGTTGTAAAAATCGAACTAGATCGGTTGGTTCGACCAAAAAACTAGTGAACCGGACTAGAACTGGAGAACTGGATTATAGTCCAGTTCGGTTTACTCTTTGGACCGTTTAAGGAATAAAATCGGTGTGAACTGGTAAGAACCGGTGGTGCAAACTGGTAAGAACCGGTGCAAACTGGTCTGCTTGAAAAAATTTTTAAAATGTCTCCACAAGGTCTCGAATCAAGAACCTTGGAGCAAAAGTAACCTCTACTTGCCACTTAGCCATTGCACTTCTAAGTACTATATTTAACAAATACTAATTATATAGTATACATAAATATCTAATTTAATTTAATTTTTATTTTTTCTATTTTTAAAATTAATTATATTTTAATTATATACCATTATTAATATAAATATAAATTTCACTAAAAATTTATTAATTTACTTGATCTATTTTATTGCTAGTATTGTGATTAAGGTTATTTGTTTTGATGTTAGTGTTAAAATCTACTGATATTATAGTTAGATGATAGGCTTTGTGAATTAATTATTTTTTTATTGTGTCAAAATAAGATCTATTGTAGTATTAAAATTTTATGGTTTTTTTTATATTAGTTATTTTTAGAAGTTGAGACTTGATTCTTCATAAAATGTTAGTGAAGATATGCATTTCAAATTTTAATTTTAAGTTTTTAACTATTTTATATTTTATATTTACGTGAGACCAGTTTTATCGGTTCAACCAGTGATTTATCAGTTGAACCAATAAACCAGTGAACCAGTAGCTTGATCGGTTCGATCACTGGTTCAGTTCTAACAATTATATTTCAATTTAATTTCAAAAATTTTGATTTACTCAATTTAATAGTTATGACTCACAGTTGGTTCCTAATCAAGCAACAACAAATTATGTCTCCCAATTGGTTCCTAATCAGTTCTAACAATTATGTCTCCCAACTTAATAGTTATGACTCACATTGGTTCCTAATCTTATTTTTGTCATTATCTCACAAAATCGTTAACGACATGCTGAAATGGACTAACGACTGCTACATTATACATTCTAGCGACTATTTGATGTGACAATTGAAATTTTTTTACCTTATTTTTTATTTTCAACTAAACACTTAAAACCCTAATATGAGTCACGGATACCTAAGTTAAAAAATCAAACTAAGTAAATTGAAACTTTAAAAATCAGATTAAAGCTCGAATATAACTTCAAAACAGAACTTTAACTTATGTAGTGATTAATTTAAATGAAAATCAAATAAATCAAAATTCAATATAATTTTTATCAATGTTTTTAAATTCAAAATTTCTATACCAAAATTAACTAGGATTTTTCTTTAAATTAAAAATTTAATAAAATAGTGACTTTAATTATCTTAACCAATGTCCTAATTAATTGCTTTTATGTCTTAAAAAAACCGTATATGAAAAAAAAATAATTAATTTGTCTACTTTAATAAATAGTTATTTTACTAAAATGAGAAACTATTTTTTTAAAATTTTTAAGAACTAATTAATATTATATATATTTTGTTACACTACATTTAATTATAAAAATTTTATTTATTTCTAATACTTATATTAAAAATAAAAAAAATTTAAATTAGTGAATCTTAATCTATAATATAATAATAATATAGTAATTATTTTATATATTGTACGAATATAAATTAATTATTTTTTTATTTATAAAAATTTTTAAACGCTTGAGCTTGTTTTATATATATATATATATATATATTTATGAATGTGATATATTTTTTATGTAAATAATCTTTTAAAAAAATCTAATAGTTAATATATTACTTTTTTTGTTTTAGTCCAAATTAAATATTTTTTAGTGTTTTTGGAAAGAAAATCTTTTGAGGAATTTAATAATATGTGATGAGAAACACCGAATAAATTATACAAAAACCAATTAAAACACAATATAAAAACATCTTTAAAAAAAGACGTTTTAGGCGTGTTTATCTGAGTGGCCTCCATAAATTTTTACTCTCATAATTTCAGCCATTTATTTTTCTTCTCTTTACCATAACATCTCCCGTTATCTATATTTAAGGATATTATTGAAAGAATTCTAATTAAAATACTAAAAAAATTAGCAAATTTTCTGCCCTTTTTTATAGGTTAGTTGCTGTTATTAAATTGTCTTTTCACCATGTATGTTTTAAATATTTTTCAATAAGGTAGGTCCGTCAACCCCCTTTTTTTTTTTTGGGTAATTTAACAAAAAATACAACTTTTCAGCAGAAGAAAATCTAAAAATATAATAATATTAGAATTAGAACTATAATAGTATCACCTAATATAATAATATTAAAAATCTGAATCTGCATAAAATAATATAAAAGTCCAATCCACAAAAATAATATTGAAAATGCAAATAGTTTGACACAGGAGAGAAGTACAATAACAATACATGCATCTAGGGGAAGGAAAAATCCTTATATTTTCTTCCATTGAAGCACCTCCTAAATTAATTAAACTCCCCAAAACAAATAATTTTCAAAATTGTCACTTTTTTTATTGCTCGTTATCATTTAACTTATTCGTTAAGCAAAATTTAAAAATTTTGCTACAAGAAAAACGATGAGTATTGTCGAAAAAATAAATATTTATTGTCGAAAGGAATCGAATGTATAAATCTCGTCGATAATCGATTACTGTCAGAATTTTTCATCCAATAGTAACCATCAAATTTTTTCATCCGACGATAATTACTGTCGGACTTTGTAATGGATTACCGACTTAAAAAACCATCTGGTTACCAGTGGATATTACCAGCGGTAATGTTGGTGCCACAATATTTTATTTTTGGTACTATTACTGTGTGATTAATCTCTTGGTAAATTTGACGGTAATTAATGTCAATTTTTTAAAAAAAATATTGTGACACAAATTTTTTTTATTTTTAATTTTAATTTTTTATTTAAATTTATTTTTCACACAATTAGTGATCAATTTATAAATAATAGAAACCAATTATGTAATATTAGATATCAAATGTTCAAATAAATTAAAAGTCAAATAAATACAATAAAATAGTAAAACAAAGCCTTAATCACTAAAGATCTTGGTAGTTGTCGTCGTCGTTCCCGTGGTCCTGCTGATGTGGCGGAGACGGCGGTGATGTCTGTGTCCCACCAGCAGCATTGCTGCCACTAGCAGGGATGATGCCAGCGGCGTGCATCGATCTGAGCCTGGTTCACCTCCATTTGAGCCTCCATCCGTTGAAGCCACTCCAACTGCTCCCTTTACTCCAGCCAGAGCTCATCTCTATCTGTCACGCGTGTGAGAATCTCCTGATACCTCTTCCGAGTCTCAGTCAACTCCTAAGCCTATTCATAATGGCTGTGGGTGAGCTCCTGCACCTGTAGCCTCAAATAAATGCCCTCTTCGGGATCGACGGCTCGATTGGTGGTAGGGACGGACGATGGCTGGTGCGCGAAATTGAACTCGCACAACTTCATCGCCAAGTGCACCGGGTCGTCCAAGTAATACCTCAGGTGAGTAAGGGGTCGATCCCACGAGGATTGTTGGATTGAGCAATCAATGGTTATCCTGCAGATATTAGTCAGGCGAATAGAAAAGGAGTTGTTGTTGTTGAGTGCGCATAGAAGAGAAAATAAAAAAAAAACTAGTAAAGAATTGATGTAAAAACGATAATGATAAAACAGTTAAGACTTTAGATATGCTTTATCTTTCTGGATTGATACTTCTTACAGACTACTTCAACAATGAATGATTTGTTCTATGGCAAAGCTGTAAGTGATTAACTCATGTCCTCTAATCAAATTAATATCCCCCGATCCATATCAAATGCCGTTGTCAATGGTCATTCAATATGAAAGAGGATGAAGCCCATGCAATTCACTCTCCTTTGTTGATCCTTCTTAAAATGCCACAGACAAGGTCAGATCTTCCGGATCGATGAAGCTCAATGATTCTAGCCTTAGCGCCACAAGAACCTCATCACCCATAACTAATTGGATTATATGTCACATATCCTCAATTAGCCCAGATGAGTTATTGGTTCAGGTGATGTATTTTCAAGCTTTAGCTCAAGTGAACTTTTCCCAATATCACAAGAACTCATGTAGAGAAGGGACATACCCAGTCTTAATTGGATGAAGAATGACAATACATCATAGAATGGAATCAAACATATATTGAAATAGAAAAAGTAATATTACTAATTCATAGAAATCAGCAGAGCTTCTAACCTTAACCTAGGAGGATTAGTTGTTCATAATTTACAGAGAAAACTTAGATTTAAAGTATGATACAAGTTGATTCATAAACCCAAGTGATCTCCTCCTTATATAGAAGATGCTAACCCTAAAATATGTTAATTTAAAATTGAAAGGTACAAAGATAAGACTAGATAAGCTAAGGAGTGCTAAAATCCACTTTGGGCCCACTTTGGTCTTGTTCTTGTCCAAGCCTGGCGTTCAACTTGGAGGATGGGTGTTGAGCACCAGTTGAGGGGGTAAACGTACTGTCTTCTGGTCCCTGGCTGGCGTTGAATGCCAGCCTTAGGCGTCCAACGCTGGGCTTGGTCCTTCTTGGGCGTTGAACTCCAGATACGGGCGTTCAACGCCACTTTTGGGCATGGTTCTGGAAGAGAAGTATAGACTATTATATATTGTTGGAAAGCTCTGGAAGTTAGCTTTCCAACGCCATTGAGAACGCATCAATTGGACCTTTGTAACTCAAAATAAGCTTTTTTTAGAATAAACAGAGGTCAGGATTTGACAGCATCTGCTATCATTTCTTTGTCTCTGAACAAGGCTTTTGCCAAACTCGCCAATTTTGCCCAAAAATTCCATAAAATCATAGAAAAAATATAAAAACTCAAAGTAGCATCCAAATATGAATTTTTGCACTAAAAGATACTAAACTTAATGAAAATTAATAAAATCTAACTAAAAACACTATGAAAATGCTATGAAAAAACGTATAAAATATCCACTTATCACAACACCAAACTTAAACTGTTGGTTGTCCTCAAGCAACCAAAAACAAGTTAGGACTTAAGAAGAGAAAAATACATAAGGTCATAGAGTTGTCAATGAAGTTCAGTTCTAATTACTGAATGAGGCTATGAACACTTTATTTCTGAATAGTTTTGGCATCTCACTTTCCATTGAAGCTCAGAAATATTGAAATCCCTTGGAACTAGAATCCGGATGATATTATTGGTTCTCTTCTTTTAGTTTTTCTTGATTCTTGAACACAGCTTCTTTTTGGTACTTTGCACCTTTGAGCCTAGCCGTGACTCTAAGCGTTTTGTTTTCAAGTATTACCACCGGATACATAAACGCCACAAGCACTTAATTGGGGGAACCCTTTTGATTCGAATTTAGCTTTGCTTAAATTCCCAGACAGTGGTGCTTAGAGTTCTTAAGCGTTCTCAAAGCTTTGGATCACGACTTTAACTGCTCAGTCCCAAACTTTTTACTTGACACCTTCACACCACAAGCATATAGTTAGGGATAGCAACTCATTTAAGCTTTTTAGGCCAATTTTGACCCTCCTAACCATTGATACTCAAAGCCTTCGATCCTTTTTTCTTTTCTTTTTAGCTTTCTTTTTCTTTTCTTTTTCTTTTTCTTTTGGCTGTTTCTTTTGCTTCAAGAATCAATATTTTTTATTTTTCAGAGAATCAATAATACTTCTCTAAATTCACTGTTCTTCAAGAGTCAATATGCTCAACTTCAATATCAATTATGCACAGTTAATTCATACATTTAAAAAATAAAGATAAGGCCACCACATCTTAAGTAATTGGAATAACTCATTATACAACTCGAAACTTTGTGCATTCTACTATTTTCTTTTCAATAAATTTTTCTTTTAAGAATTGATGAGGGATACATAGGATATCTTATAACAAAACACAGAAACAAAAATGAAACTAAAAAGAAAGAAATACTGAATGTGATCATGCACTAAAAGTGAAAACAAATAAAATAAGGTACAAAGAAAACAGAAGTAACATAGATAAAGGGAGAATGAAATGTGACCACCTCAATGACGGTGGCTACTGCTCCCTTCGGTGAATCCTTTGGAGCGTTTAAGCTCCTCAATATGTCTCACCCCTGTCTCAGCTGCTCCTCCCTCATGATCCTCTGATCCTCCCTTATTTGATGGAGGATAACAGAATGATCTTGATGCTCTATCCTCAGCTGATCCACAGATGAAGTCAGCTCCCCTAGAGATGTGTTCAGTTAGTCCCAATAGTCACAGAGAGGGAAGTACATTCCCTGAGGCATCTCCAGAATCTCTGGTGGAGGTGGCTGAATAGGCTCGTGCTGTGATCCATGTGCAGGCTCCCTGAAGTTTTCCATCCTCCTCTTTGTGATGGGTTTGTCCTTCTCAATGGGGGTGTCTCCTACTATGCCAACTCCAACTGCATGGCATAGAAGATAGATGAGGTGCGGGAATGTTAGCCTTGCTTAGGTAGAGGCCTTTTCTGCAATCTTGTAAATCTTTTGAGGAATTACCTCGTGTGCCTCCACCTCATTTCCGAGCATGATGCAATGGATCATTATTGCTCGGTCAATGGTAACCTCTAATCGATTACTTGTAGGGATGATGGAGCGTTGGATAAGCTCCAACCATCCTCTAGCCACAGGCTTGAGGTCAAGCCTACCTAGTTGGTAGGGCTTGCCTTATGCGTCCCTCCTTCATTAAGCTCCTTCCACACAGATGTCCATGAGCACTTGCTCCAACCTTTGGTCAGAGTTGACCCTTCGGGTGTAAGAGTGTAGGTCACCTTGCATCCGAGGTAACCGCAGCACCATTCTCACACTTTTCGGGCTAAAGTCTATGATCTGCTGTCGGACCATGGTACGCCAGTTTTTAGGCACTGAGTTCACACTAGTGTCATGCTTTTTGGTGATCCAAGCATTAGTATAGAATTTTTACACCATTAATGTTCCAACTGCTGAAATTGGATTGACCAGAACTTCCCAATCTCTTTTCCAAACTTCTTGTTGGATCCCTGGGTATTCATTTTTCTCGAGCCTAAAAGGAACCTTGGGAATCACCTTTTTATGCCTCACCACGGCATAAAAGTGATCTTGATGAGTTTTGGTGAGGAATCTCCATATTTCCCGAGGTTCGGAGGCAGAAGCAGGGGTTTTTCTTTTCTCTTCCTTGAGGATTCTCCCGTTTTTGGTGCTATGGAGAAATAGGAAGCAAAAAACGGAGCTTTTTCAACACCAAACTTAAGAACTTTACTCATCCTCGAGTAAATATAAACAAAATAAAAGGAAAATAGTAGAAGAAAGAAGAAAAAAATAGAGGAGAAAGAGAAAGAGACTTCGGCCTAGGGGTATGAAGAAGGAAGAAAGGGAGTGTATGAAGAGTGATATGAAGAAAGGGAAGAGGATTGTGAAGGTGTGAGTATGAATGAAGGAATGAAGGGGTATTTATAGGGGTGGAAGGGGTGGGGTTTCGGTCATATGGGAAGGAAAGTTTGAATTTGAAGTGGGTGGGGGTTGGTGGGAAAAGAAGTGATGGGATTTATGAAGGGTTTTGGGAAGAGAAAAAGGTGATGGTGATTTGATAAGTGTCTATTGAGAAGAGAAAAAGTAGGGTGTGGGTTTCAAGGATGAAAAAGTAGGAAAGAGAAGAAAAGGCGGGGTAGGTGGGGGTTTGGTGGGACCCATTGGTTGTTGAAGCTTCCAAATTGGAATGACCCTGCCCCTGCCTAGGCGTTGAATGCCAATTTTGGGCGTTGAACGCCAGGTAGGAATACTTTTTTTTTAGTTTGGTGGGGTGTTCAACACCAGGTTTGGGCGTTGAATGCCCAAAGGGGACCAAGGAAATGGTCCATAGCTACTCCTGTAAGGCTTTGAACGCCAATGAGAGTTCCTGTATGGGCGTTGAACGCCCAGCTTCCTCCCCTTTTGGCGCTGGGCGCTAGTTTTGGCGTTCAACGCCAGCAAGGGGCTCTCTCCAGGGTGTTCTGTTTTTATCTTAAGCATTTTTGCTCTATTCTAGGTGCTACATGATGAATGGATTTTTGACGGTTTAGAAATTCACAATTGAAATCTCGTTGTAAAGTATAGCTTCTAAACCAACAATAATCCTTTCATACAAAAATTTGTTTGTCACAAGTAACAAACCCCTAAATTCTATAAACCGAAGTATTTAAACCTCGGGTCGTTCTCCCTAGGAATTACAATGAAGTGTCTTGTTATTGGTTATGGATTGTATTTTGGGGTTTTGGGATAAGAGACATGAAATGTAAATGACAATGAAAATAAACTAACAACAAAAAGCACTTGGCAAGGTTGTGAGAATTAGAAGTCCTATCCTAGTTATCCTCCTCAATTGTGACCACAATTGTCCATTGCTACCACTTAGTTAACCTCTAATAATGGAGGAAAGTCAAGTGGATGAATCAACTTGATTCCACAAGTCCTAGCCAACTCCCAAGGGAAAGACTAGCTTTAGTGGTATCTAAATCAATTAGCAACTTCTAATTATCAATCAACAAAGACATTAGATAACTCAAGCGTCACTAATTACTCTACCATAGCCAAGAGGAACAAAATCTATACTAAAACCCAACCAAGCATTTCATCAAACACTTGGAAGGCATAAAAGAAAAGCAAAGTAAATTGATAACAAAAATAGAATCTAACAACAATTATGGCAAGGAATTAACAACAAGAATCAAAAGGAATACAATTATTATGAATTACCTCTAATTGAATTGAAAGAAAATAGAAGGAGCAAAAGTAGATCTACAACAAAACATAAGAACAACATAAAGGAAATTACAACAAAGGAATAGAAGAAGATTGAATGTAGCAACAAAGAATTGAGAGATAGAAGTGGAAGAAAGCAAGGATTAAAACCTAGATCTAAAAACTAAACCTAATTCTAGAGAGAAGAGAGAGCTTCTCTCTCTAGAAACTAACTCTCACTACTAAACTAAGCTAAAACTAAACTAATGGTAACTAACTTCTAAAGTATGAAAAGTATGAAAAGTCCCTCCATTCCCCCTTCAATCCTTGGCTTAAATAGCATCAGAAATGAGTTGGATTGGGCCCACAAGGCTTTAGAATTCGCTGGCCACGTTTTGTTTTAAGTGAACCAGGTGGCAGCAACGGCGCGTGCGCGTACTTTGCGCGTGCGCGCCACCATACGTGTAGCAACTATGGAAAATCTTATATCGTTTCGAAGCCCCGGGTGTTAGCTTTCCAACCCAACTGGAACCGCATCATTTGGACCTCTGTAGCTCAAGTTATGGTCGATTAAGTGCGAAGAGGTCGGCTTGACAGCTTTCCGGTTCTTCCATTTCTTCATGAGTTCTCCAACTTTTCATGCTTTCTTTCTTCATTCCCTTGATCCAATCTTTGCCTTCTAAACCTTAAATCACTTAACAAACATATTAAGGCATCTAATAGAATCAAGGTGAATTAAATTTAGCTATTTTGAGTCCTAAAAAGCATGTTTTCACATTCAAGCACAATTAAAGGAGAATATACAAAACCATGCTATTTCTTGAATAAATATGGGTAAAAGGTGATAAAATCCCCAAAAATCAATACAAAACAAACCGTCAAATTGGGGTTTGTCAACCTCCCCACACTTAAACCAAGCATGTCCTCATGCTTAAACCAAGAATGAAGTAAGGGTATGGCATTTATTCAATGGAAACTAACTAGATGCAATCTACCTATATGCAACTATCTAAATGAATGCAAGTGCTTGGTCAAAATAAATCAATTCCCAAGAAACATATATGCACAAGGGTTAAGGACTAGCAAGTCTAATCCACAATTGAATTGAGTTATTAAATATTTCTACAAACTTGCATGAAGAATGATGATCATAGGTGAAAACATGTAATTGAGCATCAAACCCTCACCGTATGTGTTTGCATTCTATTCGCTCAAGTGTTTAGGGTTGATTCACTCAATTCTCCTCTATTTCATGCTTTCCAAGATTTGTTTTTCTTCTAACAATCAACATTTATTTCATGCATGCATACAAGTATCATGAGGTCTTTTCATTGGTTGTAATGGGGCTAGGGTCAAGGTAGGATGCATATTTGGTCAAGTGAGCTTGAAATTTGAATCTTTGATAAGCTTAAACTTCCCACCTAACCTATGACATCCTATACAATTAAGTTCTAACCTAACTACCCATTTTCTCACTTTTTCACATACTCATGCATTTTCTTTTCATTTCACAACTCATATGCATTGATCTTATTGAGCTTCACTTTGGGGCATTTTGTCCCCTTTTTATTTCTTTCTTTTTCGTTTTCTTTCTTTTTCCATTTTTTTCTATACTTTTCATATATTTTTTTTTGTTTTTCTCATTTTTTCTTTCTTTCAAACTATATACAAGAGTACCAATGCATAAGGTCTATACATTTAAGGTCTATACATTTAATCAATACATGAGCATGTACCCAATTCCCAATATTTACAATAATAATACAAAACTACCCTTTTATTCACCCAATGTCCCAAGGTTCCCACACTTGAATGATACACACACTCTAGCCTAAGCTAATCAAAGATCCAAATAAAGGACATTCATTGTTTTTTCGCTTTAAGGCTTGTAATGTGCTAAAATAAGAATAAGTGTGTTAAGCGTAGGCTCAAATTTGGCTAACAAAGGAAGATAAAAGGTAGGTTATTTGGGTAAGTGAGCTAAATGAAATGATGGCCTCAATCACATAAATGCATGAATACACAAAATAATGGACATAAAGAATCAAACAAATCAAAGATTACAATCATAGAAAGAGAATAATGCACACAAGAAGGAAAAATAAGTGGTTATAAGATGTAACCACACCGTTAGGCTCAAATCTCACAAGCTTGTGTTCTTAGCTCATAAATCATGTTCCACAAAATATATAATTCAAGCAAGTTCTATGAAAAGTTTTCCACTCAAATCAATTGGTGCCCTATAGATAGAAATCCTTGGAAAATTTCATTATTTTGACTAAGCTTATTGTGTATATATATGCAAAAATAAGAAACTGCAACAAAAATCCAGAAAACCTAAAATGAAATGCAAAAGTGTTGGGATTAGAAATTTGTCACCCGAAATCGCCGACCGGTCAGACGACCTCCCCACACTTAAAAGTTTGCACCGTCCTCGGTGCACTCAAAGATGAGCAAGGGGGTACGGCGACTCTCCGGATTGCTATGTGTTCTTTCTTCCGCTTCCATGGTTCCTTGTGGTGCATTCATTATGAAAAACAAAAATATAACACCATAAGATGAGAAGATATAAAAGCAAGGAAGCATACATTGTTGGGATGAGGTAAATCACTAGAATGAGGTGAGTGAATTAGTGTGACATTAAGAAATATTAGGTGTGTGAATTCTAAATTGCGCGGTTTAGAACACACATTAGCATAAAAGCTATGTCACAAAAGAAGCATGCACTTCACTTATCCTAGTGTGCTTGAGATGCTTTAAGTGAACTTGTAAGGTAAGACAAGCATTAGAGAAGCATGAAAGCATTCAAGTCAAACATATGGATGGATATAATCATGAAATACAATGCATTAAGGTAAATGCACAACATCATCCATCAAGAGGTTGCCTAATCAAAGAATACGGTCCAAATCACATGGTGGCTAGCTACAACATGCAATTCAAAAGAGTTATAAGCTCGAAGACAATTCTCATCACTTGGTATTTTTCAAAAGGTAAGCATGAAGAACTCAAAACCAAGTAACAAAATATAACCTCAATCATAGAATCTAACAAAGATTATCTAAAAACATTCATGCTAAAATAGCATTTAGGCAATAAAGGATATAGCAATGTATAGTAAACAAAGTCAATACTCCAACACTTATGATGAAAAGAGAGAAAATAAAATGAAAACTAAACCAAAACTAACTAATCAACTAACTAACTAACTAATTTTTTTAACTAAAATAAATGGTTGTCAATGGTGTTTGGAAGTGTTGGATGAGGGGTAGGAGGAGGGAAGAAGAAAGGAAAAAGGGAGAAATGGAAGGAGGAGAAGAAAAGAAATGGATGGAAGAAAGGGCATCCACGCGCACGCACGCATGGCGCGCGCGCGTCGTTGGCTTATTTCGAGAGTGGCGCGTACGCGTCATGTGCGCGTGTGCGCAAGTGGGGTTTGTGCCAGAGGCACAACGTTGGCGCGGCGCAGGCACAACTCTCTGGAAAATGTATGGAGGTTAGAACTTCTCAATCCGCGCGTACGCACGCATGGCGCGCGCGCGTGGATGGTCGAAAATGCTGGAAGTGCGCGTACGCGCCATGTACGCGTACGCGTGGATGGTGCTCTGTTTTTAAAAAATTTTTTTCTATGTTTTTGCACCAATCCAAGCATTCCAAACCTCCAAACAGCTACCAAAACACCATAAAACCTTATTTAACATACTTAAACTACCAAACATACTCAACTAACTAAACAAAACATGAAATTAAGCTAATTCTACCAATATATACAAAAGAGAAAATGAAAGGATTTTACCATGGTGGGTTGTCTCCCACCTAGCACTTTTGTTTATTGTCCTTAAGTTGGACTTATGGGGAGCTCCTAATCAAGGTGGCTTGTGCTTGTATTCATCTTGGAACTCCCACCAATGCTTGGTTCTCCATTGTGCCCCAAGATTCTTCATGGATTGAGCCAAGTCTTGATGGAGTTCTTCACAAGCTTGGGGCTCCCAAAGTTGATCCTCTTCTTGTAATCCGGGATCCCACACTTTGTTTTCACACCCGTCTTGAGGTTGATCATCATTATTAGTCCAACCGGGTGGTGAGTAAGGTGAATTCTCTATATAGTGGCCAACAATCCTCCTAGACCCATCTATTTGAGCACTACTCCAACCTTTATATCTCATGTTTGATGCATCAACCATAATGAGCCTTGATTTGCAACGCCAACCACAAAATCTTTTTCGTTTACGCTTCATCCTACAAAGCTCCCTAAGTTGGCCATCCGTTTCAAGCAAACCATATTCAAGTGGGATAATAAAGCTAATAGAAATAAATTTCACCCACTCAAATGAAGGAGTAGATGGCAACCTAGGCAAAGACAACTCCAAGAGTTTTGATAAAGCGTATTCAATTCCCATCCTCCTTTTTCTAAGGATTTCCACCTCTTCACAAGACTTCTCAATTATAATCCTTTGTTCAACAATTTTATATAAACCTTTTCTCCTACTCAAGTCATAAATGGGAGGGTAAGAAAAATTTACCTCCACATTGCTTTCCATCTTGTTGGGAGAAGGTTCTTCATGCTCAAAGGATTCTTCACCACTAAGGTTTGATGCTTGATCTTCATCACCAAGGGAACTCACTTCTTGCTCTATCCCATCCAAATCTTCATATGGAATATGTCTTGAAAGGTGTGCACTTTCCTTCCTAGCATCAATTTCAATCATCTTGGAGGGGTTTTCTTCAATTCTAGATTCCCATGGAGGCTCCGCATCTCCTAAGTCTTCAACCAATTCTTCCCTTTCTTCAATAATCATAGCTTTCTCCAATTGTTCCAATACAAAGCAACTTCCCTCGTTCTCCACCAATCTCTCCTTCATGTTATGCTCTTCATTTGTTTCTCCACATGTAGCCATGGGAGTCCCTTGAGTGTTCAAGCATTGGGATGCTAACCGGTTTACCACCTCATCCAAGGCGGTCATGAATTGTTGCACATCCCTTGTCATCTCCTCTTGTCCTTGAAGAAGAACACCGAGGGTTTCATCCATTGAGGATTGGGGTGGATAAGAGGGTTCATTGTCTTGGAGAAAGGGTTCATTATAGGAAGGTGGTTCTTCTTGGTAAGGTGGTGGTGTATATTGAGGTGGTTCTTGGGAGTAGTAATCTTGGAATTGTGGTTCCATGTATGGCTCATATGGTTCAAAAGGAGGTTGGTATGGTGGGTAAGGATCATGGTCATATGGAGGTGTTTGTTGAAAATAGGCTTGTGAGTGTGGTTGAGACTCATGTTGAGGATATGACTCATAGGCATATGGTGGTGGTTCTTGAAAGTCACAAGGAGATTCACCATAGCCATTGGATTGGTATGCATCATAGAATGGCTCTTCTTCATAGTGCATTGGTGGAGGTTGTTGCCATGGGGATTGATCATATGCATATGGCTCCTCCTACCTTTGGTTGTCCCATCCTTGATACACATCTTCACTGTAGCTCCCATCACCTACAACATAGTTGTAATCACACTCATAGCCAAAATGAGAATTCATGGTGAAAAGATAAAATAAAAACAAAAGCTAATAGAAAACAAAAGAAACAAAATTCTACAACTAGCAAATAAAGCAAAAAGCAAGATATTCACACTATTCACATATGTACAATAACCAATAACATAACACCATTGCAAATCCCCGGCAACGGCGCCATTTTGATGAATGGATTTTTGACGGTTTAGAAATTCACAATTGAAATCTCGTTGTAAAGTATAGCTTCTAAACCAACAATAATCCTTTCATACAAAAATTTGTTTGTCACAAGTAACAAACCCCTAAATTCTATAAACCGAAGTATTTAAACCTCGGGTCGTTCTCCCTAGGAATTACAATGAAGTGTCTTGTTATTGGTTATGGATTGTATTTTGGGGTTTTGGGATAAGAGACATGAAATGTAAATGACAATGAAAATAAACTAACAACAAAAAGCACTTGGCAAGGTTGTGAGAATTAGAAGTCCTATCCTAGTTATCCTCCTCAATTGTGACCACAATTGTCCATTGCTACCACTTAGTTAACCTCTAATAATGGAGGAAAGTCAAGTGGATGAATCAACTTGATTCCACAAGTCCTAGCCAACTCCCAAGGGAAAGACTAGCTTTAGTGGTATCTAAATCAATTAGCAACTTCTAATTATCAATCAACAAAGACATTAGATAACTCAAGCGTCACTAATTACTCTACCATAGCCAAGAGGAACAAAATCTATACTAAAACCCAACCAAGCATTTCATCAAACACTTGGAAGGCATAAAAGAAAAGCAAAGTAAATTGATAACAAAAATAGAATCTAACAACAATTATGGCAAGGAATTAACAACAAGAATCAAAAGGAATACAATTATTATGAATTACCTCTAATTGAATTGAAAGAAAATAGAAGGAGCAAAAGTAGATCTACAACAAAACATAAGAACAACATAAAGGAAATTACAACAAAGGAATAGAAGAAGATTGAATGTAGCAACAAAGAA
The DNA here is from genome assembly GCF_003086295.3 of Arachis hypogaea. Classification (NCBI taxonomy): domain Eukaryota; kingdom Viridiplantae; phylum Streptophyta; class Magnoliopsida; order Fabales; family Fabaceae; genus Arachis; species Arachis hypogaea. Next base: position 123,461,472 of record NC_092053.1, on the reverse strand, counting down.
TTGAGAGATAGAAGTGGAAGAAAGCAAGGATTAAAACCTAGATCTAAAAACTAAACCTAATTCTAGAGAGAAGAGAGAGCTTCTCTCTCTAGAAACTAACTCTCACTACTAAACTAAGCTAAAACTAAACTAATGGTAACTAACTTCTAAAGTATGAAAAGTATGAAAAGTCCCTCCATTCCCCCTTCAATCCTTGGCTTAAATAGCATCAGAAATGAGTTGGATTGGGCCCACAAGGCTTTAGAATTCGCTGGCCACGTTTTGTTTTAAGTGAACCAGGTGGCAGCAACGGCGCGTGCGCGTACTTTGCGCGTGCGCGCCACCATACGTGTAGCAACTATGGAAAATCTTATATCGTTTCGAAGCCCCGGGTGTTAGCTTTCCAACCCAACTGAAACCGCATCATTTGGACCTCTGTAGCTCAAGTTATGGTCGATTAAGTGCGAAGAGGTCGGCTTGACAGCTTTCCGGTTCTTCCATTTCTTCATGAGTTCTCCAACTTTTCATGCTTTCTTTCTTCATTCCCTTGATCCAATCTTTGCCTTCTAAACCTTAAATCACTTAACAAACATATCAAGGCATCTAATAGAATCAAGGTGAATTAAATTTAGCTATTTTGAGTCCTAAAAAGCATGTTTTCACATTCAAGCACAATTAAAGGAGAATATACAAAACCATGCTATTTCTTGAATAAATATGGGTAAAAGGTGATAAAATCCCCAAAAATCAATACAAAACAAACCGTCAAATTGGGTTTTGTCACTACACATTATCACTTTATATCTGCCTGACTGAGATTTACAAGGTGACCATAGTTTGCTTCACACCAACAATCTCCGTGGGATTCGACCCTTACTCACGTAAGGTATTACTTGGACGACCCAGTGCACTTGCTGGTTAGTTGTATCGAAGTTGTGACAAATAATGAATGTGTAATCATGATTACGCGTACCAAGTTGCTCACATGCCAGGAATAGTTCGAGCCTGGACATCACAAGTTCGAGCCTGGAAGACTAAGTGTTGCACAGTAGTACCTACTTTATCTGAAGGAGAGTGAGGGTTTGGGATCTTAAACAGAATATGATCCTCATGCAACCTCAGGACTAGCTCTCCTATTTTCACATCAGTCAAGGCCTTCGCAGTGGCTAGAAAAGACCTTCCAAGGATGATGGAGTCGTCTCTGTCCTCCCCAGTGTCTAGTATCATGCAGTCCGCTGGGAGGTAAAGGTTCTCAACCTTTACAAGGACGTTTTCCACCATGCCATATGCCCATTTTAGGGACTTGTCTGTCATCTCTAGTGAGATCTTGGCAGGTTGCACCTCTTGAATTCCCAGCTTCCTCATCATAGAGAGAGGCATAAGGTTAATGCTAGAGCCAAGGTCGCATAATGCCTTCTCAAAAGTGATGGTCCCTATAGTGTAGGGAATAAGGAAGCTTCTGAGGTCTGGTAGCTTCTGAGGTAGCTTTTTCTGAACTAAGGCACTGTAATCCTTGGTCAGTACCACAGTCTCATCTTCCCTTAAGGCCTTCTTGTCAGAAATTAAACTTCTTAGACATGCCATAGAAGGGGGATTCTTTTCCAACACCTTTGCAAAAGAGATGTTGACTTGCAGCTTCCTGAGGACTGCTAAAAACTGGGCAAGTTCCTCATCCTCAGGATCCTGTTGCACGTTTGGAGATGGTTGGTCTTCAGGCTCCTCCAACTTCATGGGGACGTTCATGGTGACACTTTCAGTCTCCTCCTGAGCCTTGATCTCCTTCAGTTCCTCAGTAGCAGGCTCCTCCTTGGGTTCGGCCTCAGCTCCCATAGTGAGGGCCTTGCACTCTTCCTTTGAATTCACCTCAGTGTTGCTTGGAAGAGTGTTGGAGAGGATCTCTGGGTCCTTTTGCTTAGCAGACCTACCTGTATCTCTAAATTCTGAATGAATGACCTAGTTTCTGCCATAAAACTATGAGTGGTCTTGGAGAGGTTAGAGACTATAATAGCCAGGTCAGAGAGGCTTTGTGTGGGAGTTCATCTGCTGCTGAGAGGATTAGAATGGTCTGTTGTTGAACCTGTTCTGGTTCATTCCACCCTGATTGTTATTGAAGCCTTGTTGAGGCTTCTGCTGATCTCTCCACCCGAAGTTGGGGTGGTTCCTCCATCCCTGATTGAAAATATTTGAATAGGGATTGTTGTTGGAGTTTCTGGAGGAGTTTTCCATGTAGTTCACCTCCTCCATTGTGATCCAGGCATTGTCACTAGTGTCTACTTCATACGCTGTCTCTGGGGAGTACGCAGCTGAGCTCTGTGCACCACTCAAGTGCTAAGAAATCATATTGATTTGCTGGAACATGAGCTTGTTCTGGGCCAAGATGGCATCCAGTGTGTCCACTTTCATGACTCCTCTCTTCTAAGCTGTCCCATTATTCACAGGGTTTCTCTCAGAAATGTACATGTATTGGTTGTTGGCAACTATATCAATAAGGTCCTGCGCCTCCTCAGGCATCTTTTTCATGTGGAGTGAGCCACCCGCAGAGTGGTCCAATGCCATCTTGGACATCTCAGAGAGGCCATCATAGAAGATCTCTAACATGGTCCACTCTGAGATCATGTCAGGAGGGCATCTTCTGATTAGCTGCTTGTACCTCTTCCAAGCTTCATAGAAGGACTCTCCCTCTTTTTGTCTGAAAGTCTGGACTTCCACCCTAAGCTTACTCAGCTTCTGAGGTGGAAAGAACTTGGTCAAAAATCCATTGACCACCTTCTTCCAAGTGTCCAGGCTCTCCTTAGGCTGAGAATCCAGCCATAGTCTAGCTTTGTCCCTTACAGAAAAAGGAAAGAACATGAGCTTGTAGACCTTTAGATCTACTCCATTAGTCTTAACAATGTCACAGATCTGCAGAAAATCAGAGATGAATTTATTGGGGTCCTCCTACGAGAGTCCATAAAACTGGCAATTCTGTTGCACTAGAGTGACCAGTTGAGGATTAAGCTCAAAGTTGTTTTCACCAATGATAGGTATGGAGATGCTGCGCCCATAGAAGTCAGAGTTGGGTGCAGTATAAGATCCAAGGACCTTTTTTGCGTCTCCTCCAGCTTCTGGATTAGCTGCCATTATTGTATCTGCAGCTTCTTGCTCAAGAGCTTCCGTGAGATTCCCTCTGGCTCTGCTAGCTTGAGCTTGCTGCAAACGTCTTCTTAAGAGTCTCTCAGGTTCAGGATCAGAATCAATAAGGGCTTCTCTATCTTTATTCCTGCTCATAAACAAAAAGAAAGAGACCAAGAAGAGTAAAAGAAAGAAGTCTCTATGTCAGAGTATAGAGAGCTCCTTGTGAGAAACTTAGGTAAAGAGAGAAGAAAAATAAAGGTGTCTGTTATTTAAAGGGTTTTCGAAAATAAAGAGGGAAAATACGTTGAAAAATTTCGAAAAGATGAGAGAGAAAGAAGTTAAAAATTTTCGAAAAATAAGAGAGAGAAAGAAGAATTAAAGAGACACCAAATTTTTAAAATTAAAAGAAGTTAAAACAAACAATTAACTAACAAGATTTGAAAATAAGATAGAAGTTTTAATTTTGAAAATTTTTGAAAATTAAAAAGAAGAAGTCAAAAGAAAATTTTAAAATTCAAAAATTAAAAAGATAAGATCAAGAGAGAGAAACAAGATAAGATAAGAATTGAAAAATTAAAGTTTTTAAAATTCAAATTTAAAAGAAAGAAAGACTAACAAACCACTAAACTTTTAAAATTTGAATTTAAAAGAAAGATAAAATAACAAAATTTTGAAATCAAAGAAAAAGATTTGTCCCAGAATAAATGAAATTAACAAGGAAATACAAAGTGAACTCCCAGGAGAGGAAGAGAAGTTTGCACTAGACTTCAAGGATCTGAAGTCCAACGTCATCCATCCAAGCCCAGCGCCCAAGTAAGGCGCCCAACTCCATGGAAGGCCAAGTTCAGCGCCCAAAGCTGGTGCCCAGTGCCTTCGACAAGGCCTAAGGCCTGGCACCCAATTTTCCAAGCTGGCGCTAGCGCCAGAAAAGTCCAATACATTCCAAGTGCCAAATTCCGGAGTCCAACTTCAAGTAATTTTTCACTCTCAATGGCCTAAAAATGCATTTAAATTAGGCGCCAATCACTCAAGTCCAGCGCCAAGAAAGCTCTAATTCAAAGCTCTAATTCAACCCGAATACTCAAGATTTGATTGATTAGTTAGTATTAACTTCTTCTAAAAAGATAAGATTTGGTTTTAAGATTTAGTTTTAGATTAAATTTGAATTATTGTTTTAGTGATCTTATCCTACCAAAGATAAAATTAGACTTTTTGAATTTGAATTCTAGATAGGACTTAGGATATAAATAAGTGAACGTATGGTTCACGGGAACAAAAAACTGGATTCATCCAACATCTTATTGGTTTTAGTTTGTTTTCTTCTTTATCAAGAGTAACTAAACTTCCTTTGTTAAGGGTTAGAAGCTCAGTTTCATTTTTCATGGATTAGTAATCTAATTATTTTTTTTAATTTTGATTTATGCCTTTATACTTTTTTAAGATTGAGTCTCGTTCTTCTTTTTTAATAGTTAGAAATATTAGAAAATATTCTAATTTTGTCTTGGATTCTGTTATTACTTTAGAAAATTTAATATCAGAATTAGCTTGAAACTCTTACTTATAATTTTCAATTTGAATAAGAATAGTATTTTAAAAGTTGTGTGGTGTTAAATCTGAATTGTGCTTAACCTCTTTTTTTTAGTTAACCAAGAAATTGACAATTAACTAAGTTAAGAGAAATTGAATTGTCAAAAAATTGAAATTTGATTATATATGATTTGTTGTGAAAATATTTTTGCATGAATCAAAGTGAAGAAACATGAGGATTTTTTTTTTTTTGAAGTTAAACATCTCTAAAGCGTTTAACATTCTTTATTCACGGTTTTCTTTCTTCAAATTCATAGGCATTCATTCACATTAAATACTCTCTTTTAATGTTCTCCATCAATTCAAGATTCACATACATCATTCCTCTTGCAAATGTTCGATCGATCTAATTAAAAGATTCAATTAAAAATTGTTTGATTTAATCCTTTAATTCTTATGAAAACGATATTCACTCACCTTAGTATTACTTAAAGGTTGAAGCGATTTGGTGCACTTGCCAATACTTGAGTGTATCAAGTTTTTGGCTCATCACTCCTCACCACTAGTTGTCCCCAACAGCCATCGTTGTCCCTCCAAACGTTGTCGTCGCCGATTAGTGTTCTCTACCTTCCATCTCTCTCCTGTCGTCAACTTCTCCTCAATGCGCTCTTTCTCTCTCTGTTATCACCACTGTGCCACCATTTCCAAGTTGTCATCTCCAGTCTCCACCATTGTATGCTCTTTTTCCTCTATTTGCCAAGTTTGTCATCCTCTTCCTTATTTTCCTTTTTTTTTTCCTTTTTTTTAATGAAAATTCTAAACTTAAATCCTTTTTATGGTTGTAGCCACCTCTATTGCTATTCTTAGTCACTGACAGTAAATTCCACGAAAATAATATTACTGTCATATTATAATAAGAAATTCAATTATTTTGAGTGGATTTTTTGAAGTGTATACTAAGTTACTCACATTTTCAACAACATTTAATTTATAATAATTACATAATCTCAGAAAACTTAAAATGAATGGAATGTCACATTCGAGTATATACCGGGAAAAGTGGTACCACTACGTATAATGGACTCTGAATCAGGGTTCAGCTATTGTGCCACAATAATTACATAATCAAAGAGTAGATAGATAATTAAAGGGAGAAATTAATTAAAAAATAAATAAAGATCGAGAAGGAGAAATTAAAAACATGATTCTCTTATACATATCGATTAGTTGGAATCTCTTATACATATCACAAGAGTCATATAATTATTTGTTGATACAAATAACAAAACCAACAACGTAACATCCTTTTTACATACAATAATAAGGAAAACTAAAATTGCTACAAGGTAACAAAGTTGTTGGTAATTTTTTCCTGGGCTGATGAGAAATAAAAAAAAGGGTTAACATTTCCTACTCAACATTTTTTTTTAACTTTAATTTTAAGCCTTTATTAATTTGTCTCTTGGTTAGTCATGCCTATTACAACCGAAGAGGAGTGCTTCTCCTTGTTGACTTCTTCTTTGTGACCAAAGTTTTCTTGGGTGCAATGATCTACTGTGGCATCATTTTTTGAGTCTTCATTTCCAAAATTTTGAGCACTAACTTTTGTAACAGGCAAATGTATATCATTATCATCATGATGTCCCATTTTGGTTTCTATTTGTTCTTTGTGCTTTCCCCATAGAACAGAGTATAAGCCTATTACAATCAAGATCGAACCAACCACACTGCATCCATAAAATAAATAAATAAATGATGACAAATTCAAAGGCTGCAATGAGAGAAATTGATGTTGTTTTGATTTTGATATATAAAGCAAAAGGTTGATTACTAAATACTAAAATTATCTCTTCAATGAAGTAGTATGATTTATATACTACAATACATTTTTTAAAAAGTACTGACAATGAACCATGTTAGAGTTCTTCCTTTTTTTTTTCTCTTTATTTAAAAAAAAAAGTTTAATTATATTGGGAATACCGTTGATATACTATATGCATGCATTGTATATAAGTTTTATTAGAACATAATAAATTTCCATATATTAAAAGCGTTTGAAAAAAGTTTAACTATTGGTAATATTTATAAAAAAACTCACAAATTATATTAAATTTTTAATTATGTATATTTAGGTAGTGCATGCATATAATAAGCTAGAAGATTATATTCAAGAATAGAATTTCTTTTTATTATTTTATTTTATGTTTCAATCAGCAATAGAATTCAATTATTTAATTAATTACCCTCCAAGATAAATTTGCTCAGCAAGGATGAAGGAGCCCATGATGGCAACAATGATCATCATAAGAGGGCTAAAGGCAGTTGCAAAGACAGGTCCCTTCTTCTTAATTACCAACCCTTGTACATAGTATGATATACTTGATGTCACAATCCCCTAATAAATATATTAAAAGAATAAAACATATATATTAGGCCTTTCAGGAAAACCCATTAATCTTTTATAATATAGTTGATGATGAGAATGAATATACCTAAAATAATAAAAATAAAAATCCATATATAATTAATCAATTCATTATATATTAGTATAATATTTTATAAGCCAATTAATTTAGATAAAGTATATTTTTCATCTTTAATATTTATAATGTTTTTAAAATTATTCTTAATATTTAATTTTTTTTAATTTTGTCTTGAACGTTTTTAATTTGTGTCAAAATTATCTCTAAATATTAATTTTATCTAAAATTTTAAAGATAAAATTAAAAATATTTAAGGATAATTTTAATACAAATTAAAAATATCAAAGATAAAATTAAATAAATCAAAAACGTTAAGAATAAAATTAAAAGAAATTAAACGTTAGAGTATTAATTTTTATCTTCTAAATGGGTAAAGCTTAAGTTTATGAAATTTAAATTGAAAATAAGATTTGCTCTGATTATTCTTACAGCATATGCTGCAGCAAGTAAGTTCATGTCCCAGCCAATTCTCCAAACAGAAGGATTGTGTTCCATAACAAAAGTAACTGCAGTAGCTTGAAGAGTTCCTATGAAGCAGATAAGTGATGTTAGGCTTAGTTGATGATTCTTGTACGTTTGTATAGCTTTGGCCTGTCCAATAACATCCAACATAAATGTTAACAATTATGCATGTGCACCAAAAAAAAAAAAAAAAAACCTTTAAAAAGTATTATTGGTACATTATTTTCCATTTTAAAGTTATGTTTAGGTGACTCTCATGACTCATTTATAATTCACTTTTTTTTTTTAATTTTGAAATTGTGTCTTTTTAAAATTAAAGTTGCGTTTAGATTCATCTTCTATCTCAATAGAGGTGGATATTTTTTTTTCACTTTCAATAAGTAAAAAAAAAAATACAGAAATTATTGTTTGTGTCCGTGTCAATTTCTAAAATCAAATTAAGTTTTTATATATGTTGTCTCTGTATTTCTATTGACAATATTTTAATTATATCAACTCAAAAAGTTTATGATATTTAATATTTTATGTATTTATTTGACTTAATAGAGTTCACTAAAGAATAAACTAACTTAGCATAGTATTTCTTATAAGAGAAATGTGAGTGAGTCATTAAAAATTATTATTTTTATCATCGCTTAGTTATTATAACTCAATTCTTTTAGTCTAGTAATCTAACAACATATATAAATATTTGATAATCAAAATAAATTAATTAAAACTTATCTTATTTAACATTCATTAATTATTACAACAATTAATAAATATTAAATAAGATAAATTTTGACTATTTTTTTGTTTCCTTAGTATTACTAACAACTTATTTTATCTCATACTTTTAAGTTTTAAACATTGACAGTTATATAATTGATGACTAAAAACAATAAATTTTAATAGTTTTTTAATATATTTTTTTTTTTTTTTGTAAAAATGAGTATAATTCATATTTTTTGATTGACGTCTTACTTGTAGAACAAAGAGGGAAGCCCAGGCAAGGGTAGCAATGATGAGGAAAGTGCATCCTAAGAACCAATCTTTTTCAGAGGAACCTTTGGAGGTTGTTGATGATGAAGAATTGGTGTTGTTGTGATGAGTTTCTCTATGTTTGGCCCATACCAATTCCATGATAGGTCCTTTGTATAATGTCATCAGCATGGCCCCAGCAACTGTCACTAATGTTCCCACTACCTTAGCTTGGCATCTCACTTTCTTCATGTCTATCTTTTCCATCCTTTAATTCATTTTCATAAATATAATCAATAAGATATAACACAATCCAAAGCAATACTTAGTATTAAGTAATTTAATTTTGAGGTATTGATACTATAAACAGTTATTCATATTAAAAATATAATTATTTATATTACTTTTTTTATCAGTTTAAATTTTTAAGAGAAGTATAAATTATGACAGTAAAATTATATCTATTCTTTTAAATAACTATTTACATGATCAAATTACTTTTGATAACGTAATATTATATAATTAAATATACATGTAAAATTATTTTATACTAAGAGTGCATCCAAATTAAATTTATAATCATTAGGAAACAAATAAATAAAGGATTTTGGTTAATTTAATTATTACCGGCATATAACCGCCATAACGAAAGTCATGGCCGGAAGCATGTTGCTCATTGCACATGAAAAGGTTGGGGATGTAAGCTTCAACCCAGCATAGTAAAAATTTTGATCAATCACTGGCCTGTTATGTTGTTAAACAAATACAATTATAAATTCATTATTTAATAAAAAATAATATTTGTCATGATATATATATATGATAGACATTAAAATTAAATGGACTAACCCAAGCAGAGCTAGAATGAAAAGTTGCATGAAAACTGAGAATGTTATCTTTGGTTGACCTTTCCTGAAACAATAATAACGACAAACAACAATTAGTAATAAGAAATAACACACATACATCTATATTATTTTTATTATAATAGAAAAAATAATCATTTTGATTATTGAAAGATGGCGATTTTGACAAAATACAACTAAAAAAATATATAAATAATAAAATAATTTTAAAAATATGTTCTATTTGACGAACTGTACCAAACATTTAGTTAATTTATCTATATATATATATATAAGTTTAGCTCATTTTGTCAAATAAAATACATTTTTAAGGGATCATAATAGTTCTTTATTCTTTATAATAATAATAATAAAAGAATATAGGAATTAAGATATTAATACCTTTCAAAAATAAAGGCAAATGGGGCAATGCTAGCAGCTGCAAAGGCATGGCGATAAACCACAAGAACATAGTGGCTCATGCCTTGATTAAGAGAAAGCTTAGTAATAACATTCATGCCAGCATATCCAAATTGTAATGACATCATTGCAAAATACGGTTTTGAGCTCTCTATGAATTTTCCACAACTTCCAACCTTTTCACTCCCCATTTTTCTTCTTCTTTCTTAATTACAAGAATAAGAAGAAGAGAAATAAAAGGAGGAGTAAGTGTTAGGAAGAACACACTATTACTATTGAACAAGAATATATATAACAAGTTTTGTATGTGTTTCTTCCTAAGACTTAACATGCCATGCCTCCTACTATGTATTTATATATGCCTTTGGATTGAATAGTCCACGTCATATGCATGTTCACGTCTCTCAACCTTTGGTGGGGTGATTAGGGACATCTTTTTAATGGGGGGCACCTCAACATCTTAATGTTTATTTAGAAAAATACGAAACGAGGTTATTAAAGGTTATAACATTGGCATGGAAAGCTAAGTGATAATAATTAAGCATTATTATTAAATGAATAATGATTATCATGCTTTAGCTATATGATGCATTGTCAGAATTAAATAATATGTGTTGCTACCTATATAATTATACTTAAGAGATCAAATATTCTTCACTATCATATAAATAATGCATAATCATGCATCTTTATTGAAATATCATATGAACTCAAATTATATATATTCTCGTCTTGTTATTAGTTTGATACATCATTTGGACATGAGAGACATTATAACTTTAGTAAAAATTGATATATTAATTAGTTTTTGCTATATATATATATATATATATATATATGTATAGACTTAATAATTTTTTTATAATATTCTTAATTTAACTATGATTAAATCAATAACGTTAAATTACAATTTAATCATTTAAGAGTAATTTTGTCATCAATTTATATACAATGCTATATATTACCAAGATTTATTTATTATTTTCCTTAATGTATGCATCTTTTTTTTTTATTATTTTGAGAAATATTTTAAATGGAGGAAGTCTTAATTTCATCCGATTCCCACAGTTATTGACGTGAAATTTTCACTTTCCTGGTCATGACTCCAAAATAATATCAACTGATATATATATGATGAACTAAACAATCAACTACATTTAATATTTTCTCTCTATAATTTTTAATATTCCTAAGAATTCTTTTCTGTCTTATCATGCATCTAAAGAGATCTCACTTCTTTGACTAAGGATTGATCTCATAATGCAAGTTGATTTCAAAACATAAAAAATATTTTGTTAATAATTGCAAGAGATATATTTTTTTAATAATTATAAGCTACTTATTAATTTAAGTTTTCAGAACAAATAATTTCATAATAGATTATTAAAATTTTATGACTAAAAAATTTAGAGTTTATTTTTTTATTTTAAGAAAAAAAGAAATTAAGTATAAGACAGATAAAAAGAAAAAATTTTATACAAAATTTAGACAAATCCTTAAAAAAGAGGTTCTTGTGTTCAAAAATATATTAAGATGTATAATTTATTTTTTTTAATATATTTTATCTTTTAACTTAAATATTTGAAATAAATAATTTCATAAAAAAATAATGGATATAACTTTTAAAGTAAACATGATTATATTGGTCCGAAGATCCTCCAATAAATTGTCCCTCTTTGGGATAACAACAAATGGCGAGGTAATCACATAGAACAAGTTGTTGATATGGATTCCAAATTTCCATTATTATATTGATCCCAAATCGCCATCAAACGGCCAAATGAAGTTTTAGTATTTAATTATTGAGAAAGGATTGGAAGTGCTAAATAATTTTCTAAATTATTTTTTAATTTTAAAATATATTTTTTTTAATATATATTAAGACTCCCAGTCATTTAATTATATGTTGAATTTGTACGCTTGGTTTCTATATAAAGAAAGAGGCATGCTACACATACAAGTCTTTTTCACTTACAAGTCTTACAAGTTGCTACACATACGGGCCTTTTAATGCGTTATTTAACCGTTTCCTGTTTTCAAAGTGCTACACTCACCATGTATTATGAACGACTCTTCTTCTTCTTCTTCCTCTTCCTCTTCCTCTTCCTCTTCCTCTTCCTCTTCTTCTTTATTTTTTTTCGATTTTCATGGTTTCTGAAATCAAGCTTTGAAATCGTTTTGAAGATAATGGAACTTCAGAAATACACCCAAACGATTACAGAAATACACCCAAAGGATTACAGAAATACACCCAAACGGTTACAGGAATTCACACAAACGATTATAGAAATACACCCAAAAGATTACAAAAATACACCAAAATGATTACAAAACTACACTCAAAGGATTTAAGAAATACACCCAAAATTCGTTGAAGTACACCTTATGCATAATTCAGAACTCTTTCTCTTTCTCCTCCTCATCTTCTGCTGCTTCTTCTTCTTCAAAAACGATTTCAGAGCTTGATGTCAAAAAACAATGGAAATCGAGAATAATAAAGAAAGAAAACAGAGAGAAAAGCACGTAAATGAAGAAGAAGAGGAAGACGAGAAAGAAGAACGTGCAGCAAGAAGAAGAAGAAGGAGAAAGAGAAGGCAAGAAACGAAAGAAAAGAAGAAGAAGAGGAGGAAGAGGAAGAAGAACGTGCAGCAAGAAGAAGAAGAAGAAGAAGGAGAAAGAGAAGGCAAGAAACGAAAGAAAAGAAGAAGAAGAAGAAGACGAAGAGGAAGAAGAACGGTTCGAGGCGCGTTTTGAGCGTTAGTTTTAATTGGACTTGTAAGGCTTACAATCCTTAATCGCTTGTATGCGAAGAATTTCTGATAAAGAAATATAAAAAACGGTAATGTTATGGAGACAAGAAAAAAAGTCAAAACTTGTCTTATTTTGTGCGACAATTAATGAATGCAAAATAAGGTAATTTATGGTTGTTTTTGGCTGATTTTTTTTTGTTACCAAACATTTCTGTATCAAAAATATAAACATTGCAATTGTGACAATAAAAAAAAGAAAGATAATAATTATTTTAATAAAATATTTTATATGAAAATTAATTAAATTGTAAAAAAGTATATTTAGAGGCATTCTCATTGACATTTGGTAATTATTAAACTAATTGCTCAATGGTAAAGTAATTATTAAAAAGCATTATTTACAATGTATTTTGATATTTAGTAATTATATGGGTGTACAAAAAAACTGGTTTCACTGAACTGATTTGAAACTGAACTGAAACTGTTTTAAATAAAACACTGAACTGAACATAGTTTTTATGAAAACCAGTTTATTAAGAAACTAGTTTTTATGTTTCAGTTTAGTTTTAAACCAAATTAAAACTAGTTTTATTCAAACTCCAAAATTAGTTTTTTCATACTCTCTCTCTCTCCCCTTCATCTCTCTCTCCCTCCCATCTCTCTCTTCCTCTCTCTCTCTTCTCTTTCTCCCCCTCCTCTCTCATCTCTCTCCTCCTCTCTCTCTCTTTCCTTCTCTCCCCCTCCTCTCTCTCCTTTCCCTCTTTCTCCGCCCGTCTCTCTCTCTCTCCCTTTCCTCTCCCCTTTCTCTCTCTCTCCTTTTCCTTTCTTTTCTTCTCTCTCCTTTCCCCTCTCTTTCTCTCCATTCTCCATCTCTCTCTCATTTCTGTTACTCTCTCTCTCTATCTCCTTTCTCTTTCTCTATTTCTCTCACTCTTTTTTCTCTCAATCTCCTCTCCCCCTTCTCTCTCTTTTCCCTTTCTCTCTCTCTCTCTCTCTCTCTCTCTCTCCCGCTCTCTCCCCCTTCTCTCTCTCTCCCCTCTCCTACTCTCTCTCCCTCTCTTCCATCCTCTCTCTCTCTCTCCTTCTCCTCTTTCACTCTCTTCTCTCTCTCCCTCCTTTTCGTCAGTCTTCCATATCTCTCTCTCTCTCTCTCTCTCTCTCTCTCTCTCTCTCTCTCTCTCCCCCCTCTCCCTCCTCTCTCTCTCTCTCCTTTTTTTCTTTTCTCTCTTTTTCTCCCGCTCCTCTCTCTCCCTTTTCTTCTTTCTTTCTCTCCTTCTCCTCTCTCTCTCCTCCCCTCTCTCTCCCTCTTCTCTTTTTCCCTCTCTCCTTATCTCTCCTCCTCCCTTTTTCTCTCTTCTCTCTTTATCTCTCCCTTTTTCTCTCTCCCTCCTCTATCTCCTCTCTCTCTC